>NC_046222.1:115882946-116497946 GCF_009819885.2 Catharus ustulatus
TATAATGAATGAAACTGTGATTAGTCAGTAGTGGCTGATGCCCCAGTTCTGTAACATGTCATTCATCTGGATGCTGTGAAATACTCACTGCAAATCTTGAAGCAAAAGTGGTAATCAAATAAGAGATAAAAATGTGAACCTCTTTGCTTATGTTAAGCTACTGAGAATAAGCATTTATTTAACCAGATAGTGGGAAGAGGTATGTTGAAAGCTGGGTGATTTACTGAATTGTATTTTAACTGCAGCAAACTTTGGATAGCACCATCCACATGGGTTGCTGCTGTGAGCACAGACCTGCAAGAGGCTGGAGCAATCTGCTTCTGTCCCTGCCACAAGACAAAGCCAGCCCTGTCCTATAAAGTTCTTCATTTGGACTAAAGTTTCAGCTTGGCTTTGTTTTAGTCTTATCTACTGCTTAAATCAGAAACTGATCCTGTTTGTGCTCTGTCACCAGCATGTTTCAGTGGCTTTGCACAGCAGCTTTTGCTGTGAGAATGGGGCTGGTGTGGGTGGGAGGTCACTTTGGAAGTGGCTGAGCTGACATAACTCTTCAGGCTTTGCCTCTTGTCCTTTTTTCACCAGGTAAACAGTGGCAATTAGCCAAAATCCAACCTCTGTGTGTGCATATCCATCACAGTGTTCAAATTTAACTGGAGATTTCTGAATTGTTTACAAACTGCATGTCACACTAAATCTGTACTTTCTTCTTAATGATGCTTTAATAAAAGTTGTGTAGCCCTACTCACATATGTGTCTTGCAGGTAACATTTCCTGTAAGTCCACTCAAGTTGATTTTTTGATTTTTGCTGAAAAGTCTATTGCAATTTTCTGTCAAACATTAAACACAAGTAAAGAATCACATTTTAAAAGTCACTGAACTTTTTATAATTTCCACCATTTCCCCCCTTTTTTTTTTGTTTCTGGCTGGCATTTGGTTCTGAGGGTTGGAAAAACTGCTTTTCTCAATGGTAATGTCCTTTCCCATTAAGCAGATCTTGTTGATGCAAAGGAAATTTTCCATCCAGTGGTTTGTTAGTGCTGAAGTACACTGAAAAGTTGGTGCAAATTAGTGTGGAGAAGGTCACTATTTTCTTGAAAAGAAAAAGAGCCTGTGAATGGTCATACTGGTCCCCAGGCTGTCCTGTCACCACTGCAGCCCCAGGGCAGAGCCACGATGGGAGCTTGTCCAGAGACCAGCACAGACCCCAGGATGGCCATCACGGCTGTGGCTCCAGGGCAGCTCTGTGGCTGAGCCAGGGGCCCAGCAGGTGAAGCTGGGACAGCAGGGTCTGCCCCCAGACCAGGACAGAAGCCCCCAGTGCTCTTTCTCACTGATTTTTCCTACTGGAGCCAGCCCTGGGCAGGGGCTGCAGGGCCCCAGGCACCCTGGCCCTGGGCTGGGCAATGGTTTGGTCCCCATAACCAGCAGGATCCTGCTTTAGTGCTGCCTGTTGCCTTCTGCCACTTCTACAGGGCCAGGAGGATGGCAGCGTCCCAGCCTGGCCCCAGTGTGCCCTTTGCCCCTTCGGCATGCCTGATGCACGACTATTTCCACTCTTGCTTTAATCTGCCTTGCATTTTCATCAGAAATATTTGTCCCCTGGCAGCACTGAGTGTGTTCCATGTGAGCAGCCAGCAGCAGCTGCTCAGTGTCCTCCACAAGTGCTCCCACTTCATTTTTGTCTGGGCACAGCTTCCTGGTGTCTTTCCCAAAGTCACTTTGGAAACTACAGACTTATTAAAGAACCCTTTCAAATACACCTTGTGGGAAAAGATACCACACGAGTCTCCTTCATGAGAGTCTCTCCAGCTAGCAGAAAAGTTTTGGGAGGCAACAGTGCTCCCTGACCACCTGTGGTGTCCAAAAGGAAGGTAAAACAAAACAGAGAGTAAATTAATTTTTAATTTTTCGTGATGGCAGTACAGCCACTTCTCACAGCAGGGCACAGAATATTTAGGGACCGATCTGTCCTCATCAATACAGAAGTTCCTCATCCAGGCAATTTTCTGAGTACAGTTCTTTCCAATCTCATAAGGTTCACTCCCCTTTCCACCCCAGCACTGCTGCAATCCCTGTGGCATAAATGACTCTGCTTTCCACCATCCCCAGTCCTGACCTGGGAGGGTGGCAGCTCATCTTCCCAGGTAATGACAGCCTCGTGCGTCTCCTAACGCGGGCTGTGCAGGGACACGTGCGCCAGCCACAGTTTCACAAACAGTGACTAACCAAGCTACTTAACTCCTCCATTCTGCAGGGCTGCCCAGCTGTTTATAGCAATTAAATAGCAAGAGATGTGGGAGAAGCACACACAGTAATGTCTGTGCCATGCAAAAATTGCTGACTCCTTTGTGGCCGTGGGCCTGGCAGGAGCTGCTCACGCTGGCACAGCTGGCCGCAGGCTGACACTGGAGGAGCCAGTGCTGCCAGGCCTCCCTGCATCCCTGTCCTCATCATCTGCTGCCCATTCTGCTGCAAACAGTGCAGACACAGCCAGCAAGATCCTTTATCTCACCTTACTTTTCCACTCACTTTAAGCAGTTGCTTGTAAGAATGTTTCTTCCTTCCCACAGCAGTTCCTCACGGCATTGCTGATGTGGTTCTTCTCTCATTTACCTGTCAAGATGTGCTTAACGACTCTGCATTCTCCTTTCTAATGGCTGGTGACACTGCAAATCACTACCACAGCCTGCAGCTGGCCAGTAGCTTGTGTGCAATGCAAAGCAAAGAGAAATCACTCGTGTATAACTGAATCACTCAGAACAAAATTCTTCAGCTGCACCTGATAAGACAGCTGCAACATATGCACAGTCTTTTGGCATATAAAACAGAATATGAAATCTGTGGGGGGGAAAAAATAGCATTTTTGGTTGGCATTATCAACAGTGTTTAGCACATGGTAAGCAATTTCCAGTCAAGTGGAAGATAAACCTTTTATAGAACCACAGTGATTTGCTGTCTGTGGCACTTTCAAAAAGCTCATTTGGATCAACCAGGTTAGGAGGTGACACAGACATTTGTCAGCCAAACAAAAGAGATTACAGACCCGAGGGTGAGATACAAAACAAGGTATTTAATTGCATAAAGGTCAATGAAAGTAACACACAAACCTATAATATTGTACTCAAACTGTCAGTCCTATTAAAACAGTTGATAAAGAGGCTACCCCCTGAAGATGAGGTGTAGCACTGAGCCTCCAGTTTGATTGTCTGATAGAGTGTCCAAGATATGGGGAAAAATGGTTTTCTTTGGTTGTTTAGGTGTCCTAGATTGCCTAGCAGCAGAGGGCGACTTCAACTTCTGCTAGATGAAATTTAACGCAGACTGATTATATTTTACTGCTATAAGCGACACTTTAAAAGAGCAAACGCTCTGTCTATAATACCGCACGTGCACCGCAGCCCGGAATTGCCGGCTGAGAGCGCGCTCCTTCCCAGCCGGCAGAGGGATGGATGTTGCTGCATTGCCCTCTCGTGGGACGAGCCTGCAAACGGAGCCGAGCTGCCAGCGGATCCAGGGCCTGAGCTGACAGCCAAGGGCTGCCCTGCTGGGGGAGAGGGTTCCGACATCTGCACCTGGTAAATATTTACTCAGATAAGTCCATTCCCCCCTAAATCCTCTCCTCCTGCATTTCTGTAGGACACAGCTCCAAGGTTATGTCCCTGCAGGAATTGCAAAGATTGTCCTGTGACATCCCAACAATAAGCAGCATAAACACGGGACCACTCCTATCCCAAATCTCTTTCTGCAGGACTTGATGTCCCAAACAAGAATTAAAGAGCAGGAGGGTGAGCAGCACTGTTTGGTGGCACAGAGTGCAGGTGAAGCCCGTGCCACAAGTGAGGGGAGTGTACCAGGGATGAAAGTCTCCACACAGATCCGTTTTACTGTGCTGGGAATGATGCCATCTATCACACAGAGTGGCAATTGCCTCCCACAATGCTGGATCTCATCTCTATTCTGTCCTACTCTTCTGGGAATTTTAAAGAAGAGTTTTGCTGTCTAGCCAAAGGACTTTTGTCACCCGTACTGAGTTGTCTGAGTACTTCATAGTCTCTGAAATATTTATCCTCTCACTTTTCTTGTCAGGCAAGAAAATTCTCCATTTTGCAGATGACAAAGTGAGCACATGGATTAATCCTCAGTTCCAAAAAGAGATTTGTGTATGCAAAGTGGTGCTTAGGCTGAATTTAAGAATCTATATCCAAAATGTACATTGTGAAAAGCCCTCTTCAAGGACTGGAGGTGCCTGGTGGCATGCAAGGAAGCTGTCAGGGAGTTTCCTTCTCTGCCTGAGGGATAGGGAAAGTGACAGCAATTCAATTTCTTGTTATGAGCCATTTATTTCTGTACTATGAAATAAAAATTTTCAAAAAACTGCAGTCAGATAGGACTTCACCTACAGGCTGTGCTACTCACCTTGGAGTGGAGGACAAGGAGGAGCAGTGTACAACTGCTGTTCCCTGCTTCCCTGTTCCCAGCAGGGAAGGAATCAAGGTAAGATTTTTGTCCTCTTCCGTGAAATGCTGCCTATCTTGTTTTATGCACCCAAATCCCCAGGGAAAATCTCCTCTGAGAGCCTACTGCAGCACCAACAGGCACAGACAGCACAGGCCCTGGCTAAGCTGAGCTGACCAGCTAGGCTTATGCTGAATTTGAGGCTTTTCGAATTCTGACCAAATTCAGAATTAATTTCACAACTCTGAACTGTTCTGGAGCTCACTTAGAGACTTTTTCACAAAACATGATGCCCTACTTCTGACTGGTAACAGAGAGCACTGCTGTGGGAGACATCAAACCTGCATCCCAGACTCTTCTAATCCAATGAAAAGTTGAGCCTCCACCTCCCTGAGATTAAAAATATGCCCTGAACATCAGATGCTGCATATTTGGGGTGGGAATGGTTCTCATTACTCTTGGGCCACTGAGAAAGGCAGGACTGCAGCACTAGCAAAGAGTAGCCATGACCCAGGGCTCAGTGGGCTCTGTGTTTTCTGGAGACAGAACTTTGGCTCCCACTCTAGAGTATTTTTGTCTGTTTTGTAAGTGCTGTGTTTCAAATTTCTCAGTAGCCTAAGGAACCACAGAGTGCCTCTCTCCAGGCTAAATGCCTACAACCAAGGCTACTGATCCAGTCCCCTGCAGGGACCCTTGCCTTCTGCTCTCACAAATTCACACTTCTGACTACAGAGTAAGAGGTGACAATCACCTCTGTGAAAAATGCCCCCGATGAGCTGGCAGCTTTTCCTGTAATGCAGAGCCATTTGTTCAAATGACAGGAAGGGTGATGCTGGTTTGGGAATCAGCCTCCTGAGCACGTTTTGTAATCCCGGTTATGGCAGACAGCAGGCAAGACACAGAATCCCTGTTTCTCCAGGGAAACATCAAAGACCAGTGTTTAGTTCCCTTGGTGTTTCTCAATGACTAGTTTCAAACTCTCCTGTGCTCAGCAGTTTGGCTTTTGGACATTCCCACCTGGAAGCCTGATTTTCCCGTCTTCAGTGGAGAGTGAATGTCACCCCGCCAAGTCACGCCTGCAGATGGCATGGCAGGACAGGTGCTGACAACAGCTGTGCCACAGCTGCTCCTCAGCTCTACAGCCCACTGCTGGGTGCCTGCTCAAGTTCTCAGCTGCTGAAAACAAACAGCCACAGTGGACAGAGAGCTTTGTTTTCCTTCTTGCGTTTGGGACAAATAGTGACCATAGAAACCATCTCCCCTAAAAAATTCTGTCTGACAAAGTTTATTCATGTGGCTTACTCAGAACACTTAGAGTTAGGCAGCTAATTTAGTCATCTAAACTGGGAGACTGTCCTACTTAATTTCCTTTGTCTAGTGTGTGGAGAAAGAAAAATTCACACAGAAACTTTTCAAAGCTGGAACTAGAAGTCAGGGGCTGTTTAAAAATCAACGTTGAGTTACATTAAAATGCAGTGGAACATCTGGATTTTCTGATTTGTCCTCTAAAGAGCACTCTCCTCTGCAATGGTGGGAATAGGCAGATACAAGACTTGGCAACTCCTTCCATTAAGTATTGTATCAGTCTCTAAAATGTGGCCATGTGAAGAGGAATAGCATTAGCACTTTTCTACTTGATAATGCAACTCGGCAGGAAGGGAAAATGTTACATTAGAAAACTGATTTTATGTAGACTGCAGGTATCTTCTTTGGAAGCTTCATGCAGCAAATCACTTGGAAGTTGATTCAAAAACAAGATCACTTTTTACTATGTTCATGTCTTACTATGTGCATGTCTTTAAGGAGATGTTTAAGGACATCTCTATTCAGCAAAGCACATTAATGTGCATTTAAATCCCACCGAAGGCCAACACTCCCCCATAAGCTTATTATTGAACTGCAATTTTGAAATACATCATCACCTCTGTTTGAAATCTTTCCTCACTTTGGAACTCTACTGTTTCAGAAAGAAAAGCCATATGGAACTAATCATGCACATTTTGTCTAGCAGATAGGCATTATAGCAGATTGTGTTTCCCTTCAAGTGCTTGTCCATATGAGCATGCAAACTGTGGTGTGCATACAGCTGAACATGCAAGACAAGATTTTTAGCCTTAACAACATCCATGCTGATGTACCTCCTGCTTAGCTGCAAAATTATGAGATGAACACACTCATCACTGCCTCTCTGCCAGCCAAATAAAGCTTCTTCTCTGTATTCTTTTCATTTTCCTTTTCCTGTCCTCACAAAGACCCTACTATTTTTTAGCTTGTTTTCTCCTTATTTACTTTTGTTTAGCTCTTTGTCTGATGGCTCCTCACTCAGAAACAGAGTTCAGACTACAGGAGAGAGATTACTCTTTCTGGCAGATATTCCATACACCACTACATTGCCTCACAGAAAAGTTCCTGGGAAGTAAATGATCTCCTGAAACTCCAGTATTGGCTCACAGAGAACAAAGAGAGGAGGAGCACTGCAGGATTTCTACCAACCATAACCCCAGGACTGGGAAGGAGTCACCACTAATCCTTGTAGGTCAGATGCCAGTAAAGACCAAATAGTGAAGTTTAATCAGCTCACAAAGTACTGTGGTTCTTCCTCTTGAAAAGGTGATGGGTATAATTCCAACTCAAATGGCAAAACATCTGACATTGTGTCATTTTTGTTCATGTCACAGCACTGGGCCTACAAGGCAAACTTATCTCAGTTCTTTTCACTCAGGGCTTCTTAGCACGAGGCATTCTGAGAATTTTTACTCGGTTGTTTGGACTCTAAAGACAACACATTGATCCCAACTATTGCAAATAGACCTAAGCACTATTTGTGTCATGACACAAATTCACACTTACAGAAACACATCTGGAACACATCTGATGTATATTATTTTCTAATGAAAAATTGTATTTTAAATATTTTTCAGAATATCTGAACAGTGTTTTGTGAGGCGAATATTTTAATCCCTCTAAGTGTAAAGATTTTTATTAATCCTTGTCTGTAAAACAAAGGAGAAAGATAATTCAAGATCAAGACAGATAAAATTTCTCAAGTGTCCTAAAATATTCTTCAATGCACTAGGCTCCTCTATGATTAAAGCTGTATATCTGAGCACTCTCCAGTTCTCTAAACTAGTGGATATACAATCTGGGAGACCCCAAAGCTCTTTGTTCATTAGCATTTTATCTCTGAATTGCATTGCATTAATAAATACTTGTCCAACATGGAATATTGACTGCCAGGAGAAGGTAATATGGAAGAACTTAAATTTCCCACAGGGCAGATGGATATGAAGGGAGAGGGTAGAAATTCATGGCAGGGAAAAATCTGAAACGTTTGTGTAATGGCCACCATTTGGATTAGACAGAGGATTGTAGTGTCAAATGGGCTTCCAGCAGAGTGAGATAGAGAAGTTTGGGGTTTTTTAGAGCACTAATTTATCATATAGCTGTACTTGTGAGTGGTGTATAGCTATTTCCCTCATACATATGTAAGAGAATGAAAAGGGTATGTTACCAACATCATACCCAAGCATTCATATTTTACAGTCCCAGCTGGGACTGAATGAATATTTCATAAACTGAAAAGGTAGTTTGGGTTCACTTGGCACAATGCACATGGCAGATGATTGGGAGCTGGCCTCAATTTGAGCTGCAGGGTGTGCAGTGAGTGAGGAAGGAATTGAAGGCAGTAGGTGTGTGTACTTCCATGTACACAGCTGCAAAACCTGGCCTTGAAAACTCTCACTGAGGCTGCCAATTTTATATAAAATACCTTTAAAATAATCAACATAATGACTCAAACTCATGTTTTCTATCAGCAGGTCAGCTGTAAGTGTGCTTAGGCTCTAATTCTGGCCAAGGAATTGATTTACTTCACCAGGAACAAGCAGCAAGGGTGATGCTTGCCCTTGCTTCATAACTTGTACAAGGGTGGGGAATAAACAGTCCTTTGAGAGAGAACAAGCACTGACCCAAATCTGAATCAGCTCTATTAATCAACTAATGAAAAATGCCTGAAAGCAAACTGTATTTCTATTTTTCAGTGCTCTATACAGGGAGGTCAGGTTGATTTGCAGTATTTTCATTGCTTGGCCACTTCAATGAGAAATCAATCATTTGAAAAACATTAGTGATTACAAACTCTCAGCCAGCTTTCAATTAATGGAGAATAGGAATATGGCAAAAATTTTCTTTTATATTTTTCAGGTGAGTTATGTTTTATATTTTAAACTGCTGTTGAATTTGATCATTCTGACAACTTTAGCCATTGGATGCAGAATTCTCCTCATAGAAGAAATATTTATTCATCTCACTTATACAGAATAAAAAGAACAGCAATGGTTCAGCTTATGCCTGTGAGCAGAAAAAAATATGCTGTAATCTCTCAGGATGGGAAGAGAACAATGTTTAAAGGAACTATTGTAAAATATGTGAAAATTATTATTTTAGCTTGGTTCTTTTGTTTAGCTTTGTCTCATTTTCAAATGGGTTGCTGCATCTATTCAGTACACCAGAAATTTTAAGCAGCCAGTGTGCATATGGGTGTATGTCTTTGATAAACATTATAAATAAAATATAAAAATTGTATTATAAATTTATAAATAAAATTTTATTTAAAGTTTGCTTATGATTCTAATTCCCAATCTTTGCATTCCTTGCAATAAATACACAAAATATAAGTGTGACATCTCATTTTTTGGTTGCTTCAGCCATTACTCTGTGATGTTAAAAAAGTCAAATATGCAACTGAAAGATGTAGATTTATATCTCATTTGAAAAAGCTCAATACCAAGTCAGAGGAATTCAAATAAGCCCTAGTTTGACTTGCAAAAATAAAACCTCATTTTCGTATGTCTCAATAATAGTTCACTTTCAATTTAGAGATATTATTGCTCTTTATCAAGGGAAATGAAAATATAAAAAAAAATCACTGTAAGATTTCAGAATATTTTTCATCTGAGCAGCTGCCAGGTGCCTGGGCCTCCTGCTCTGGGATAGCAAAATGTTGAATCTGGAAAGGGCAGGCCTGGACTTCCTGCTCTGGGACAGCTGATGTTGAGGACACTTTTGGACTAAATTAAGACAAAATAATGCCAAACGAACAATTAGAAAGTTTTAGCTATGGAAGCAGCAATTTAAAGTTTTAAACCTTGTGATATGTTGAACAGTCCACATCAGTAACAACTTAAAATTTCTTAACAGCCCACAGCATTATCGACTTCAACACCATTGAACAGCCTGTAGCAGCAGGACATTAAACTTGCAAGAAGAGGAAGAAATGAAGAAGGAAAGACATGAAAATCAGAGATAAAGAATCTGTGTCACCACCCAGGGTTCCAGCACCATCTCTGGTGCAGTTCCTGTGGATGGTGGGTGCACACACAGCCCCCTCAGTAATGCTCTTTACTGCTTACACAGCAGTGCTTGTGCAGGCACACTTTGTTATTCTCAAACTTTGCAGAAGGGGGTTGGGTTTTCTCAAAGTTTCAATTCCCCTGACAGAGACACAACTGCAATGGTCTCCAAATCTGGTTTTAGAGATAGTTACCCTAGACAAGGAGGGTGGTCTCAAAAAAGCACTATCCCACCTCCAAGACCCTCTCCTAACATCACCTTAACTCGTGGGGATGGTAACATTCCTTTTCTCCTCTGCCCAGTGTTTGAGACATGAACTCTCTCAGGTTTACATTAACTCTTCCAGGATTTCAGCCTCTCACAGCAGCACTCCTCTTTAGGATGGAAACCACATCCTACTCTCCCCACCCTGTAACTGAGAAATTGCCACAGACACTGAAGGTTCACAGCAGACTGTTGGTTAAAGCAAGAACTGAGATGAAATTCTCTGATTTGTGAATCTGTATCCGAATCACCTGATTAGGTAACTTTTATTCCAGGAGCAAATATTCAATCTTTATTATGTGCACTGAAGTACAATCTATGAAGCTACAAGCAGAGGGCTGAAACTTATTGTTTTAGGCACTCTGACAACACAAGCCAAAAATACAGTATAGCAGGAGGAAATTGAAGATGGAAGAGCAGTGCACAGAAGCATATTTGTTTCTGCAGGCCATTTTCCTTGTTTTGCCTCTTCTTCTGACAATAGTACAGCCTTAAGATGAATTTGACAGACTTAAAGTTTGATAGGACAAACTTTGGTTGATAAAATAACAACTTTGAAAGTAATCAGCAGCCACACAGAATACACCCAATAGTTTGGGGTTTTTTTGACCTAGATATATATGTAGGAAGGTACATGGAAAGTGACAGGAGTTGTCAATTGAAAATTAGGTGAGAATTTGCACTGAGCCTAGTTATCACATTAGACTGCTACAATAAAATTACAGACTCAAAGAATCATTTAGGTTGGAAAAACCTCTAAGATCCAGCTGTTAACCCAGGACTCCCAAGTCCAGCATTACACCATGTCCCTAAGTGAAATATCTACATGTATTTTATTTACCTTGAAGGATGGTGACTTAGCCTCTTCCCTGAGCTCCTCTTGTTCTAATGCTTGACAACATTTTTGGGGAAGAAAATTTTCCTGATATCCAATCTAAACCTCCCCTAGCACAACTTGAGGCCATTTCATTTTGTCCAGTCACCTGTTACTTTGGAGGAGATACCACATCCCACCTGCCTAAAACCTCCTTACAGGTAATTGCAGAGACTGACAAGGTCTCCCCCGAGCCCCTACTTCTCCAGAATAAACAATAAACACCCCCAGCTCCCTCAGTCACCCATCAGAAAACAGGACTGGCCCCAAAGCTGAGCCCTGGGTGCCACCCCAGTGTCTGTCCAGTCACAGCTTTACCCATCCAAGCCATGAGCCATGTGTGGGAAATGGTGTCCAAGGCTTTACTGAGCTCCAGGGAATCAGGACCCAAACTCTCCCTCATCTGCTGGGGAGGTCATCTTGTCCTGGGAGGAGATCAGGGTAGTGCAGCAGGCCTTAGATTAAGTACTTTAGATCTTCCTCCTCCTCCTTTATCACTGTGCTTCTCTCCATCCATTAAAGGCTGGAGATTCTCCTGAGCCCTCTTTTTGTTACCAATGTACTTATGGGAATAATTTTTATGGTCTTTTAGCGCACTTTGAGGGCCAGTTTCACTCCCAGTCAGCCTTTGGCCCTTCTGATTTTCTCCCTGCACGCCCCATGCAGGCTGTGCAGTGCTCCTGAGTGGCTGCCCCTTCCCCAAAGGCCGTGAGCTCCCTGGTTCCATGAGAGTTCCACCTGAGTTCCATGCACGGCCAGCTGGCTGGGTGGGGTGTGTCCATGGAGCCCTGGTGCCTCTGTGACATGGAGGGGACCCGTCCCCAGGTACCAGCGCTGTGCTGCCAGCGCTGCACTGCGGCTCCGGCGGCGGTGAGTGCGGCAGGCAGGGCCAGGCCGGGCTGGGCGAGGGCCGGGCCGGGCCACCAGCACCTGGGGAGCTCCCGGGGCTGGGGACAGGGGACATGGCTGGGGAGAGCACACAGGCAGGGCAGTGCCAGCATTGGGGCTGGGGACAGGGGGCATGGCTGTGGAGAGCACACAGGCAGGGCAGTGCCACCATTGGGGCTGGGGACAGGGGGCATGGCTGTGGAGAGCACTCAGACAGGGCAGTGCCACCACTGGGGCTGGGGACAGGAGCATGGCTGGGGAGAACACTCGGGCAGGGCAGTGCCACCATTGGGGCTGGGGACAGGGGACACGGCTGTGGAGAACACTCGGGCAGGGCAGTGCCACCATTGCACCTGGGGACAGGGGACACGGCTGTGGAGAACACTCGGGCAGGGCAGTGCCACCACTGGGGCTGGGGATAGGGGCACGGCTGTGGAGAACACTCGGGCAGGGCAGTGCCACCACTGGGGTTGGGCCCTGTCCCTGGGCCCTGCCTTTCCTGCACCCGCTACCCCAGCCACCCTCTCCCTGCTATCCGACCCCACTGAGCCCCTTCTCTCCCTCCTCCTCCTCCAGGCCATGGCTGGAAAGATCACCAAAATCCTGCTGGTGCTGGCCATCCTCCAGTACAGGCTCAGGGCAGATGCCCAGGCAGTGAAGGCAACAGAAAAGGTTCTGATGCAGCCTGAGGAACAGCACAGCCGGATGACTTGGCTGGTGAGACAGACTGTGAATTGCTCAAGTGGCTGGGCAGCTGGGAATAACTCCTGGTTATCTGTGTGAACAGCAGGGCAGTGATCCTCTAGCATGGGCTGGGTTTAACAGAGCCTGCATCCCACTTGGGTGTCTCTACCCAGGTGTTGTTTCCTGCCTGCTCCTCAGCTCTGTATTCCAGTTCAGGGGCCTGGGTACACAGAAAACAACTGGCCTTACCCTAAAGACTGAGGTGAAGAAAGCGTTAAATACCTCAGTCTCTCATTTTGTTCACTATATTTCACCCCCATTTAGTAAAGGATAGAGATTTTCTGAGCCCTCCTTTTGTTGCTAATGAATTGATAGAAACATTTTTATTCTCTTATATGGTAGTTAATATATAACCAGATTAAGTTCTGTTTGGGCTTTGGGCCTTCTGATTTTCTCCCTGCACAACCCCACGACAGCCATGCAGTGCACCTGAGTGGCTGCCCTTTCTTCCAAAGGTCACAAAGTCTCTGGCTCCATGTGCATTCCACCAGTGTCTCTGACATGAGAGGAGGGGGACACACCCCCAGACACCCCATGTGGCAGTGTCATTGCTGCAGTGAGGCTTGAGGCAGCACTGAGTGGGGCAGGCTGGGGGAAGGCTGAGTTGAGGGACAGACAAGAAGCATCAGCACCCAGGGGAGCTTCTAAGGCTTGGGAAAGGGTGCAGACATTGTGGAGATAGTTTTGGGAAGTGCAGGCACAGAGGTGCCCAGGGCTGCCAGCTACAGGTAGTGCCTGTAGGGATATGTCCCTCCTGCACCCCTTTCCACCCATCCCTGGGTCCTCCATCTCCTGCCCCCACTGCCCCAGCCACTATCTCTCTGTCATCTAGCCCTGTTAAGCCCATTCTCTCCCTCCTCCTTCTCCTCCAGGCCATGGCTAAAGGCATCACCAAAGTCCTGTTGGTGGCAGGCATCTTCCAGTATGCACTGAGTGTGGATATCCCAGAAGTGAAGGTCACAGAAGAGCTCCTGAGGCAGCATGAGGAGCAGCGCAGCCAGGAGATGGCCAGTCTGCAGAAGATGGAGCAGAGGATGCAGGAGCAGAGCAGACCCACCCAGGAAAGCATGCTCCACTCAATCTGCCAGCAGTGGTGGTTCTGGACCTGTGTGGAAATCATCCTTGTGCTCTTTGGGATCTACTTGCTGCCCACTAAGAGAGCTGATTCTGGCAGTGCCAGCCAGGAGAAAGCCACTTGCAGTGCCCAGGAGCAGATGGAGGAGAACTAGAAGGAGAAGCCCGTGGATAAGGTAGGGACCTCTACTGCTTTTGCCTTGTCATTTCCACAAACAAAGTTTGAGACCCCTGAGACCAACCACTGTGCACTTTTTCCACCAGAGCTGGGCGCTGGGGGAGATCTGCTGATACCACTGCAGCCATGTGCTGTGCTTCCTCCTCTCCCACCTGAGGAGAAAAACAGAGCCCAAATCCCTGCTTCCTGCATAGCCTCTGCAAATGGTCCCAGTAGTGATGCTCCCCCTGCCAGGAGATGCAGAAGAGATTTCCCCCTTGTCCATCTGCTAATAAAATTGTTGATTTGGTTTGGGAAATCCTGTGTCTGTGAGGGTCTGGGCAAGACCCTGTTGGGGGATGCCTCAATCTCCCCTCTGTACCAAAGAGATGAAGTTTGTGCTCCCATTGATGTTTGCAGTGGTAACCCACGTGCTTAGACACTTGGCACCTCCCTGTCTTCTCTCCTCCTGGTGTTCTTTCCATCTCCTCCTCCCAGCATCCTATCCCATGCCTTAGAATACCTCTGAACTTGCTTCAAAACATCCTGCTGAGATCAGCAGTTCCATCACAGGGTCTTTTCCTCAAGCTGTTCTTTATAGGACGGCTGTTCCGTTAATTGGAAGACCCAAAGGCCTGTGGAGGCCATTGCCTCACCTATTTCTGACCATCAGATCTTGACCCACAGCTGGAGGCTCAGCCACCTCTGGGCACAGTTTGATGGGTGCTGGGAGGCAGCCTTGTGCCCACTGAGGTCCTGCTTTTCTGCCAGCACTGCCCTTCCAAAGTGAGAGCACTGCCTGTCTGTGTCTCCCAGGCTGCTGAGAAGTCACTCTGGCACAGGCAGAGCTGTGGCTTTGTCCCAGGTGTCTGGGGCTGCAGAGGAGGCCTGTGAGGAGGGAAAATGCTGGAAGGGGGAGTGAGGAGGAGGAAAGAATTGTGAGGGACAGTGAGGAGAAGGAGGAGGAGGGAGAGGAGGAATCAGTAGCAAAAAATGTCATTTCCAAATAAATGCTTTTAGGATCAAACTGACATGGCAATCAAGTATTATTAGCTTTTCATGTATTAAGTTTTACACCTTTATAGTTTCATGTGTCAAGACACCTGAGTATGGTCTCATGGACATCTTCAAGGACATCAGTCCTGAAAGCAGGCATACCAGTTCCCTGTGCACTATTGTACAGGCAAGCTGCACAATGAAATGAAAAGCATTTTCATTCCTATCCCCATTAAACACAGCAAATTTCAAGATATCCAGAGTTTGTATGTATAATTGAGAGCATTTCATATGTCAGCCTGTACAAAATACAATACACATATTTAATTCTGAGAGAGTGTCACTACCTATAACATCATTGATATTTTAAATAAGATGCCTCCAGGGAAAGAATAACACAGAACCCTGGACTCCTCAGTCCAGGACAGACATGGAGCTATTGGAGATGGTCCAGCAGAGGCCACAACGACCAGGAGGGGTCTGGAGCATCTCTCCTGTGAGGAGAGACTGCGGGAGCTGGGCATGTTCAGTCTGGGGAGGAGACTGAGAGGGGATCTCATCAATGTGTATAAACATCACAAAGGGGGTGCCAAGAGGATGTGTCAGACCCTTTATAGTGGCCCAGTGACAGAACGAGGAGCAATGGCCAAAAAATAAAACACAAGGAGTTCTACCTCAGTGTGAGGAAGAAGTTTATGCCAAAGCTGACAGAGCACTGGAACAGGCTGTCCAGGGAGGTCATGGAGTGTCCCTCTCAGGAGACGTTCAAAACCCACCTGAACGCGCTCCTGTGTCACCTGCTCCAGCTTTGGGCAGGAGGGTTGGACTGGCTGATTTCCAGAGGTCCCTTCTAACCCTAACAATTTGATTGTGCGAACTTGTAATATTTATAAGAAACTGCTTGTGTACACACATGTCAAAGAGAAGCATAAAACGTAACATGTAAATCATCTTTTTCCCCCCTCTTTGTTGCTTTTTCTTTCCCTGTTCTCCCGGCTCTTCCCTTGCCCAGCTCTCTGAGTCGCTGAGGCCAACAGGAGCGCTGCAGCGCTGCAGTTCCCAAGGAGCAGCCGGGCTTTTCCCGGGGAGCAGCCGTGCTTTTCCCAGGGAGCAGCCGGGCTTTTCCCGGGGAGCAGCCGGGCTTTTCCCGGGGAGCAGCAGGGCTTTTCCCGGGGAGCAGCAGGGCTTTTCCCGGGGAGCAGCAGGGCTTTTCCCGGGAGCAGCCGGGCTTTTCCCAGGACGGGAGGGTTTTCCAGGCGCTGTTCCCGACCCTGTCCGCCAGGGGCCGCCCTTGCACCAGAGCCCGAATGTGGCTCGGGAAAATCCCCGCGAATCCCCTCCGAAAGGGAATTCTGACTGAAATACCGCTGCACAATCACTCCTTCCCTAAAGAAGACGGTTTCAAAGCAGCTTCTCCATTTTGAAATTATGATGTTCCTTGGGAGGACATAATTTGCTGATTGGAGATATGTTTGTTTAGCTGCAGCGCCTCAAGCTTCAAATTTGATTGCGTTCATTTTAATCACATAACTGATATTATTTTCAGTAACACGGAGTTGTTTGTTCCAAATGCATTTAGGAATTCTTATCTCAGTTATGGCACGTGCTGGAAGTGATATCACTAATTCCTAAAATCATAAAACCCCAACTTACACAGAAGAGAAAGTGCTGAAAGGAGGAAGCATCTTTTGAATTTATTTAAACAAAAAGGGCCCCATTTAAAGTCTTTAATTCTGCTTATGCTACCCTAAGGGACAAGCTCCAGAATCACACATGATCCTTTTGCCTCTGATGTGAAAGACCTGTAAAATGTGACACACTGAGTGTGACATGAACACACCTGGCTCATGTCACATTGCCCCTGCCCTTGGCTACATCTTTTTTCTGCCATGTTTTACCATGTCTTCCTTCTTCCTAGATGCAACCTACCCCAGAAACTGCTTGCTGCTCCAGCTGCCATCACTTATTCTTCCAGCCTACAGGACAAGAGAGGAGAAAATAAACTAATTGAGGCAATGGCACTTCACAGCACCATTTCCTGGCTCCTGTACCACCCCTCCTGCCCTGTGATCAGAGTGCCTGCTCGTCCTCTGCTTGGAACTCTTTGGGACAAGAAAAACCTGAGCTTTCTGGGCCTGCAAGACAAGCACCAAAGAGGGTAAACTTTTAAAAAAGCAAGGCAGGGAGAGGTTTTGGTGATAGGAGAAATTCTATCTGGCAAGTCACCTTTAACAGAACTGTCTTACCTCTGCAGCATGCTGGAGACAGAGGTGGATTTTCAGAAACCTTCATTTTCAGCCAAGGATTAAAGTAGGACCTAAAAAGAAATAACTAATAATGTTACAAACACATGTAATCATCTGTCCCAACCTCACATGTTGAACAGTCACGTCTGTGGGCCAGGGGTGAAGAACAGGGATCCAGGGACATACAATAGCAGCAGCAACATGTTGCTCCAGTTCCACAGAGCTCCTTTCCCAGCCCACTTCCAGCCTGCACTGAGGAGTGTCCATGCTCTCCAGGACGTGTGTGCCAGGGATATGGGGCTGGAAGAGTAGGAGGTTCATTACCTTGTTCCAGAAGTTACTTAGGTGCTATTTTAGGAAGGGGTCATCACTGGGCCATAAAGCACTTGGAAAATGTCCTCTCTCACCCTTTCTCTGTGGCAATGGCGGGGAGAATGCCAGTGGAAAATTCCTGTGCATAATGAGGTCAGATATACTAGTTATTCCATCTTTTTTAACTACCCAGGCAGTGAAAAGCAACTGGAGTGACAGTCAAGGCTGATCCAGACACAGCCAGGAACATTATGCAAGAACAGGACCTTGATGTAAACAGGACCTTAATGCAAATGGGAGTCACAAAATATCAGGCTGATCACCTACTGAGATGGGGTTGTTCTAATCAGAAGAAATATTTGAAAGGTAACTCCATCTCCTGGGCACAACAATGCCTAAACCCAAAGATGGATATGGGAACATGTGACTGAGCACCCCAGCTGGGCCTTGGAGCCTCAGAGCCAGCGTGGGCTGGAAGGAGAAGTGACATTAAAGAGAGGGAACAGTTTGTACACTGGCCAACATGCAGAGGTTTAATTTCTCCCCAGTAGGTAAAAAGCACTGACATCTGTGAAAGCCACTGTGCAGTGAATAACAAATGTGGGGCATCCAGAGAGGCAGCCAGTCCAGCCCTGCCAGCTTCATAATTTGGCTCTGACACAGGGGCACAGAGCAGCAAGAGAAGGCAGCAAATGCAGGCAAACCCTTCTAAACTAGCTGAGATTCTAAAAAGTACTGTTGAGCCTCTTGTTTGCACAAATGATGAAAACAGCTCTGTGGCACAAAAAAGACTGGCTTTACAAACAGCATGGTGGAAACCTGCAAGTAAACCAAGCACTAAATTAGTATGCATAACTGGGTTAATTTGTTTATAATGAGGTACAACAATAAAAGTAATAATCAGAGAAAGGAAGGGCTTCATTTAAAAATTATTTACAGATTCACCACAGGTTTTATTTTCAAATTTGAGCTTATACATACTAACATATATGTATAAAATGTAAGTTGGTGTAAATATTATATACATATAATTTCCTTTATCTATGTTGCCTTTTTCATCATTAAAGAATTTTAATCATCTGCCTTACACAGAGAAGTTTTAATAACCATGTTTTTATGGGAAATACAGTGGGTTTTTTCAGCCACTTACTTGTATCACTTTGTGAAGCTTTAAGTGGCTTAAAATGCCCTTTAAACAGTCTTAATTCTGCTTACTTCAGAGAAATCTCAACTTACAGAAAGCTGGAAGGAGGGAATCTCGTTCCAGAGCAGCATTGGTCTGATCCACTCACGCATGAGCTTTTTATATCAAGTCTGTAAGCAATAATTCTGACCCATATGGTTTACTGAATCAGAGCCTAATTTTGTAATATCTCATTCAAATTTATATCTTAGTACCTGAACATTTTGCCTTATCAACTAGAATGTTGCCCTGCATAATTCATGAAGCTGTGAATTATTTTTATATGTCCTCTGCCTCTATTTTTTTAAGAAAGCTGTTTGAAAACCAAACACTAGAAATAAAAAATGCTTCACAGTGTTCTGAAAAAAATTTAGACCATGATGTTGTGAACAGTACTGAGAGCAGTAAGGGACTGTTCACACATGCAAGATAAATCCTAGGTGTAAATATTTCTTTGATCATAGCTTACACACTTGAGCGTGCAAAACAAAAGCAAAATATTTTTGTTCAAAGTCCAATAACAATACTTCACACTATTTTAATTTATAATTTACAAATAGCCATAAAACTTTCTCCTACTAAAAAACTGAAATCAGAGTACAGTACTTTTAATATTTCTGTTACCTCCCTCTTGGATGCTTAACAAGCAAAACAGCATAAACTGCTACAGATGGATCTTTAGCACAGTTCTATGCATCCCATCAGAGTAGTACAGAGCAGTGAAATGAAGACAGACGGTGCAATAAGTGCAAGAGCTGTAAATGAATGTGAACAGAAATTGATTCTGAAATGTTCTTGGCACTTTCCCAAGAAAATATTATCACTGTATTTAAAGAGAAACATTCCATGCATTGTTTCAGGATTACAAAGAAGAAATTCTGGCCTCTAATTATTTTCTCTTCTGAGACCTATTTTCAGTTCATCTGCAACATTTACATAAAACCCAAGCAAACTCCTATGGATTGTCAAACTTCAGTAGAACAAGAATTGTACTCAAGCACTGTGTCTCAAGCACTGTCCTCCCCAGGACAGGACAGATATGGAGCTACTGGAGAGAGCCCAGCAAAGGGTTAGTATGATTTTAAAGGACCTGAAACACCTCTCCCACAAGGGAAGGCTGGGAGATCTGGTACTGCTTGGCCTGGAGAAGAAAAGACTCAAGGAAGGACTTTGTCAGAAACACTTGGAGGGAAAGTGCAAACAGGACAGAGCCTAGATGCAAAAGGCACAGACTGAAACACGGCTCTGTCTGAACATGAGGAAACCCTTTTTTACTGTGAGGGTGTCTGAGCACTGGCACAGGTTGTCCAGGGATATCAGGAGTCTCTATGCTCAGATATTCCAAACCCACCTGGACACAGTTCTGGGCAGCTGGCCCTAGGTGACCAGCTGGAGAAGGGGAGGGGAGTTGGACCAGAGTGAGGCTGGACCACTTCCAACCTCAGCCATTCTCTCATCCTGTACAGTGAAATGAGCTTTAAAATCTGTCCAAAAAAAATACTATTGAGGAGACTGCAGTATATTGAGTATCAACCTCATCCATTTTCAGTATTAGTAAAGCCAACTGTTTCATTCTTTGAGTGGACAAGAACTATACACCCAAAGCCAGGTTATTTCAGGCTTTCCTAGGTTTGCAGCTGTAAGTGATAACACATCAGCATCCCATGGAGAGTTTTCTGCAGATTTCTTAAACCATCTGGACCAGGCTGCTCTCAGGTGCACAAAACTGGACCTGTGTGAATTTGCATGATTCTGCCTTACCTAACCTAGGCTGCTTACTTCTTAGGGAAAACTGAAAACAGCTGGGCTAGAAGGTTCTCAGGAAAAGTCTTATTAAAGTTTTGATTTTTGTAAACCCAGCCTTGTCTTACAGTTTTGTTAATTTGACAAGAAAAAAACAAAAACAAAAACAAAAGAAAACAATACAAAAAACACACAAAAAAATCCCAACCCCAAAAAAGCCCAGAAAGAAACCCCCAGTCAAACAAAAAAAGCCACCCCATCAAAAAGAATCAAGCAAACACCACAACACCTGGGAGAGGTTTTGTTTGTATTTGTTTGTGTCAGTGTGGGTGTACATATCTTGTAACACATGCCATTATCAATTGGCACAAGCAAATATGTCAAACTTAGAGACCCAGACCTGGTCAAAGCATGGCCAAGATGGAAATTTTAAAGAAGGTCAAGACCTGCTTTGATGCAAAGCTTTGATGATTCAGAAGTTGGAAATCTTCCATTTCTATTATCATGTATCTATCTAACTTCCTAAGCATATCATTAAAGGATAACTTGTATCTGCAGGTGCTAGCTTTCCTCAAGGGCACAAACCATTATTTCCCTTAATATCATTATTTCTATGTGAGACACTGTGATGTTTTCTTATCACACTCAGTGTTACAACCTGGAATCCCAGCAATTTGCATCATTCCTCACTGCCCAAGGCCCAGTCACTGTTCCCAGCTCCCTTCATCCCCTGCTGTGGCCCTCCTGGTGAGGTCCCTGTCCTGGCAAGTAGAAGCATGGTTTGTTAATAAAAGTCTATTATTTCCATCACAGCAATTATTGAGATTAGCTAACACCAAGGCAATAGCAAAATGTACTAGTTGACTTCAGGTATTGATTTTTGTTCCTGTACTTTGAAATGCTTCCAAATTCCGGCTGTGACAAAAAATGTTGCAATTAAAATCTTGGCTATGACACTGACATCTATCGTAGAAAAGATGCACTTAAGGAAATTTAGAATTTACAATATATGTTGTACTGACAGACTAATTAATGAGACAAAAAGAAGTATTTGGTTTAAATATCAACAGTAGAGTGCCCAGTGGGATTCTTTGCTTCCTTATTCTGTCAGACAATGCCAGAGCCATGCAGAGAACTGCAGATGAACAACTGCTCTCCAAGCATACAAGAGTACTTATATTCAGTAGAAATCACTTTGAACATAAAAAAAAGGGGATAACCTGCTGGACAAAGAAATTGTTAATTGTGACAGACATGTCTGAGAAAAGAGTTCCACTATCCTGTTAATCTGAACAGGTTTGAGCCAAGAGAGGGAAAACGAGGGATAACAAAGCCTATGGAAAAAGTTCCAGATAGGGAATAGCAAGGTACTGCTGTTTTAAAGTTGGAGTTTTACCAGTTAAGCCAAAACTCTGAATTTCAAACTTCCTGCTCTGCAGAAAGCCCTGGCATTTGTGAACAGTGGAAGATTATTCACTCATTACAGGTAGTTCTACATAAAGATACTGAAAAATGCAATATTCTCTTCAGAGACTCTGTAACAGCTGCTATTTTCAACCTAAGCTGCAACCCTTACCAAAATTACCATACCTCTCCAAATGGAAAATGAGACATTTTTCAATAAAAATAAATTCTGTAAGCAATGAGTACATCTACCCATGCTTTCAGTATCATGTTACAAAAGTCTGTAAATTGCCAAAAAACAAAAAAAACAGATCCCAAAAACTTCTAGTCTTGTATGTTAAGGAAAAGACATGCATGACAGTCCAAGCACCTATTCAGCATTTCCCACTACCCCATAATTTCTCATGTTGGCCAATTTCTACCATATTTGGTAATTACAACAGAGTCCCAAAGAAATTACTAAATGATAGTGGACAACAATTCAGTGTGCTCTTGAAGCCAAAGGTAATTCAGTGCAGCCCTGTCTTCTTCTGATGTGTAATTTTCTTTGCGATGAAATGGCAATGCATGCACCAAAACTTAGGTTATGCAGAAATTGTATTTGTATTATCAACTATACTCAAGTAATGGGAGAAAAGGTTGACTCAGGAAAAGAGGTTCTGTTGTGCAATGCCAAGAATATTTCATTTCCAAAACAGGTGATAATATCACTGTCAAACGATCGTTATGGAACAAAAAACACAAAACCTTTTCTGTAGCTTTGTAAGTGGAGCCACACAGAACAGGGTAGCTCAGCCTGAGAAATAAAATAAATACTTATGGTAAGAAACCAGAATATATTGGGCAACCAGAAACTGCTGGGGCAATTCGGCTACCAAATGACAATGCTATGAAACCCTTGGGGCTGCCTCCACTGCATGACTACTGGTCAGACCATTCCAGATTTTGGCTACTAGCATGGTCTCTGCAATGCAGTGATAATTCCATCCCTCCCCCTCTTCCCACCCCTTCCAAACAGTATTATCAACAGAGAATACTGGAAAAATAAAAACTTATTTTCTGATATGGGCATGAAACAGCTCAGCCTAACTCATCCCTTTCTGTCAAATGCCCCAGGGCCAGCTGCCCATCAAAAGTGAACTGACTGCAGGGCTGGGCTCTCAACCCAGAGCCTCTTGGATAGGAGTGCAGATTTCTGGGACAAAGCCCATCCAGGCAGGAAAGGAGCTAACTGCAAAGCTGACCTGCAGTGCCAAAACTCTTTGGGGAGGGAAAAGCAGCACTGGGCAGTAAAGAACCAAGGGCTGATTTTGATAGGTGAGGCAGCAACTGAGTTTGGATTTAACAGCAGGCTTGGACTAACCCTTGAAAAAACCGTCTAGCACAGCCCTGCTGATGTGTTCACACTTTAATACAATTCTGTTGCTGAAGCTCAGCCTGTGTATGCAGCCCAGTGTTCACCTTGAGCTCAGGAGAGATGTGGAATACTGGGTGAGAACAAAACTGCAGCTGCATGAGTATCCCAAAATCCTGAAGACATACAAAACAGGTACACCACTAAAAAAGTATCAAATGTACAAATGACAGATCAATCCATAAGACATTTGTTTGGAGACGCCTCCAGTGGCTACATGACAACTGAAGAGAGATTACTGTGTTCTCTTGGAAATATCAGGCACCTGGATTCCCTGAAGGAATCTGTAAATAAACAAGTAGAGGTGAACCAGCACACATGAACAAGGACACCAATAAGTGCCATGGGTTGAACTAGATCCTAAAGTTCTTCCCAAGCCTACATATTTTATGATTAGACATTTTATCAACATGTACAACAAGCAAATCTCCAGAACACATGATCTAGGATGGTGAATTTAGTAACACAGAGCAGCTTAAAGCTTCAGCTCCCTCCTTCACCCATCACACCAGGACCATACCCCTCCCTTATACAATCCATACTTTTTGCTGATCCTTGGCTTGTGGCATCAGATTTATAGATCAAAAAGGAAGCACAGCATGTCCAAAGCAAACCAACCAAGGAGCTGCAGAAGTGCAGAGGAGTGAGAGGGGGGAATTCACATTTTTTGTCAAGCTCAAGACCCACACTGGAGGCCCACTTTTGCTCTGGTACTGAAGAGAAGGGCAAATCTCAAATGATCTGGTGAGAAACACATGAACTACATCTGAGAATCAGCCTGACTTCTCCTCCAGTTGCATTAGGATTGAACTTGTGCTTGCTTGAGAGAAAAAGATACAAAGCACAACCAGAAAGCATGAAACTTTTGAACACATGAGCAGTTTAAGATTTGGAGGGAGTTACAGCTACAAGAAGCGTGTGTTTTTTCAATGTATCTCTTCCTTTGGCTTTGGTGGTTTAATACTCATACAAAAGAAGTACAGCAGAAACTGCCATCCTCATTTCTTGCTCAATTGCTGTGTGGCATTTGCTAAGCTCTCTTTATTTCAACAGAAGACTCCCCAGAGCACAGTATTCCCTCTTAGCATGTCATTACTGACTCCCTTTTGACTCTCATGTAGAAAAATGTTGCTACCTCAACTCCTTTTTTTATAAAGTCTGTATTTTTCTTAAATCCTCTGCCACTAAAACTGGCAGAGGTCCAGTTCTGTTTGCTGAGGTCCTCAAAATGAGAGAGCCTTTTTAATTTAAAAGAAGACTGAAAAAATGAAGCAAGCACCATCAGAATGTTAAATAAATTATGTCAGAATGAAAAAAAAAAAACCACTCCCAAATTTTAACTTACAAAATAATTTAGGGAATACACTTTTCTAGAACCAACAGAAATTACACTGGAAAATCTTTAGCTAACATTGTCAAACCTATCTATGGGCCAACAGAAGCAAGTTTATTACATGTGAATGAGATGTCCTAGTCATTCACAGGATATTTTCACATTTTCAATGCTCTAGACTGCCAAGGTCTGTGTGTGATACAAACTACACATGGTACAATAGGGAGTAGGACAGAAAATGGGGTTTTAAGGAACACAGTAAAAACACAGAGTAGTGGGTGGATATCTGGAATATAAACATGGCGAAATGGCATTGATGAGAAGCAACAAAATCAAAATCAAAGGGTGAGAGCAAATATCTCTAAGCAGATCATAAAGGTTGGAAAATTAAACCCATTAAAAGGCTGGAAAGAGAAAGGACAGATCAGCTGAATCGAAAAGAGGGTGTGAAAGTGCAAGTGAGGAGCTGCACAGGGTTGAAGGTACTTGGCTGAAACAAATAGCCAGCATGAAGCAGAGAGAAGCCAGCCACAACTTCAGAAAGGTCTTTCAACATCCAAAAGACAGTGCTCTAGTGCTTGCTACTGCTGTGCCAGCTGCTGGTTCCTGCCTGGAGCCTCCAGTAAGCTGCACCTTCCACCTCTCTTTGAGAAGGTCTTCAATTACTGGGGCTGCATGTCCAGAGAAAGTACCAGAGAAAGTACCAGGTGCCCATAAGCCATAGATCTTTGACGAGAAATTCACTTATGGTACAGAAGTTCATATCATCAGGGGCAGAAGTGACAACTGAGTATTTGTATCATGAAAGAGTTGCTCTTAATCACTACTTCATGATTTTCCTTTTTTTTTCTCTTCTTTTTTTTTTAACTGGAATCTATTCACTGACCTAAATTTTCTGTTCCTCCTAAGCTCTGCTTGGCTCATGCATGAAGGAAAGGGGCCAAAGATGGCCTTGTGCCACCGCTGGTCTGCTGGGGACTTGCTTAGCTTCTCATGTAAATTGGCCTCGGGCTGCCCTCGTTTGGATTTGGCTCCATCCTTCAGCTTTGGCTGTAGCAGCCCCCGAGGGGCCGTTCCACAGCCAGGAATAACTCAGCAGCTCTCCGGCCACCCTTCCAGCCCCTGGATGTCTCCAGCAGAACTAGCATTTATCCCTGAGCCAAATGGCAGCATACCTGATAGCGGCGGGGCGGGGGAGGATGGCAAACCCAATTAACCCCTTTTCCTCGGGGATACACAGACGGGTCGGGCTAAGGTGATGCACCAACTTCCCTGTGTGAAGGAAGAGCCCCACGGCAGGACAAGCCGGACACCAGAACCAGGTCAGCCTGTGTGTCAGCCCGACGGTCCGGAGATCCGGCCGGCCACAGCGAGCGAGAAGCGCTCGCCGAGCGCAGCTGGGACGGCGGCGAGCGAGGGGCGCTGGGCGGGCCCTGAGCGCGCTGCGCCGGACTTGGAGCGGCTCCGTCAGGGCCACCGGACGGCATCACCCATCGCTCCCGGACAGCATCACCCATCGCTCCCGGACAGCATCACCCATCGCTCCCGGAGAGCATCGCCCATCGCTCCCGGACAGCATCACCCATCGCTCCCGGACAGCATCACCCATCGCTCCCGGACGGCATCACCCATCGCTCCCGGACAGCATCGCCCATCGCTCCCGGACAGCATCACCCATCGCTCCCGGAGAGCATCGCCCATCGCTCCCGGACGGCATCGCCCATCGCCCATCGCTCTCGGACGGCATCGCCCATCGCTCCCGGAGAGCATCGCCCATCGCCCTCGCCCCGGTATCACCCATCTCTCCCAGACGGCATCGCCCATCGCTCCCGAAAGGCATCGCCCATCGCCCTCACTCCGGTATCACCTATCGCTCCCGGCCAGTAGCGCCCATCGCCCTCGCCCCGGCATCGCCCCCGTCTCGGCAGCGGCGCCTCGCCCGCCCCGTCCGGCAGCCGCGGGCGGTGGGAGCGCCCCTTTCCCGCCTCTCCGCTGCCTCCCGCCCGCCTCCCCCGCGCTCCCTCCGCCCCCTCGGCCGGCAGCTCCCGCCCGCCGCTCCCCGCTGCGCAGAGCGGCCGCGCCGGCGGGGGATGGAGAGCCAGCGCTGCTTCGCCAACCGCTTCGATGACTACCCGGGCAGCCCCGCGGCGGCGCCGGACAGGGAGGCGGCGGTGCCGCTGGTGACGGCCACCATCGAGCGCATCCTGCGGGAGCTGCCGCCCCTGGGCGGCCCCCGCGGCTGCCCGGGCGGGCTGTACGGCGGCGTGGCCGGCGTGGCCTACATGCTGTACCACGTCGCGCAGTGCCCGCTGTTCGCGCCGTCGCGGGACTCGTACCTGCGGGCCGCCCGCCGCGTCGTGGACGCCTGCCTGCGCTACCAGGAGGGATGCGGCGAGGCCGACGCCGACACCCGGGCCGCCTTCCTGCTGGGCGGCGCCGGCGTGTACGCGGTGGCCGCGCTCGTCTACCGCGCCCTGGGGCTGCCCGAGTACGCGCGGCCGCTGGGCAAGTTCAGGGAGCTGAGCGAGGTCTGCGCGCCGCTCTCCTTCCTCGAGTGCGGCTCCGACGAGCTGTTCGTGGGCCGCGCCGGGTACCTGTGCGCCGCGCTGGTGCTGAAGCAGCGGCTGGGCATGGAGGTAAGGCAGCCCCGCTAAGGCGGCCGGGGCACTCAGCCGGGGCGGCTTCCCCCGCTGCTGCCGGCCGGGACGGTGCCCTCGGTGCTGGAGGGATGCGGCGCTGCCGCGGCTCTCTGCAGCCTGCGCTGTCGGGGGCCAGCCTCGGACCCCCGGGCTGCTCCTCCTCAGCTCCCCCGGAATGAGAGATGCGGCTCCGGCCGGAGGGAGCGGGATGGGTCCCGGCTGCGGAGCGCAGCGCTGCGTCCCGGGGCGCGCCGAGAGCATCAGCTGTTGGTTGCCGGGTGGTGAATTACTTGGCAGAAGCCACCCCGGGCTTTTCAAGAGTATTTCCGTAAAATGAAGTGGGTAAGAAAAGAAACAGCGTTGAGTAAAACAGTGAGGAACCCTGTAATGCTGAGCAGTGCTGTGCTGTAATTTGCAAGCAAGGAACCAGATTTTCAGGGGCATTTGCTCTTGCTAACCCCCAGCATACAGACTTTCGGAAATCTGGCCGTGTATTTTGGTGCTTTTCATGAATGAGAGCGGGGATTTTTTGCTGGAAGCGTGAGATGTGGTTATGGTTCAACGCGGTATTGGTTTCAGTAGTCGGGACTTTTCCCCAGGACATTGTCATTGTCAGTACAATTCAGGTGACAATTCAGAGCTTCCACCGATTATGGCATAATAATTATTGCAACTGATGTGTTTGCTGTGGTGATTGTTACTAAGTGGTCAGTGTGGTATCTGAGCAGGCTGTTGGTAGATTTTTTCCCCTTGTCCTCTTGTCAGGTCCAATCTGTGTTTCCTCTGTTAATCACTGATCTGCAAGTTCATATGCTTCTGGCTTTCTTCCCTCCCAGGAGGGGGAAGCAAGATTTATTTATAAGTAAATAAATGATGTAAGAACTAGTGGCTCTGCCCCATCCAATACCAGTCACTGCAATTGGAGTCTGAGGAAATTCACTTAATGGAGGTCTCAGGAGGCTCGAGGGTATCCAGAGAAGCCAGGAAGAATGTTTAATCAGTTAAATACTGTGATTGCCTTGAACTAGAATTCACAGCCACACTAAGCCTTTTAAGTAGATACCAAGCCTGCTGTTTCTTTGCACAAGATTGTCTGACAATCATAACTATAACCATCGTTCTATTATTTGTAACCACAACATAACCAAACTTTCCATTTGATGGCCTTTCCCATGACAGGAAAGTTTTGTAGACACATCACAATCCATTGTGCAGCAGTGCCTGCCTGAAGGGATGGTTTCTCATGGAGAAATAAGCCATCAGTTGGTTCAGTTTGCACTGAGGGAGTGTGTCCAGCACCCATGTCAGTGTTTATGATGTTGCCCTGACATTCCGACAGAAGGAGGTGGCACCCTGCACCCTATGGTTTATTTAATGCTTTTTCCATTTTCCTTACATCCCTGAGAGCAATCCCTGAGCAGTTGGGAGAGTGGGTGCAGGCAGCTCTCACAGGCAGCTGAGCAATAGGACAGCTCTCCTCTATTTGCTTGCTTGGTGAAAATTGTACTAAATGCAGCTGTTAAGAGTTAAACGTCCCCACAGATAAGCACAGGCATGCCCTTACTGTGGAATCCATTTAGCCAGGTGGGTTAATTGCTATTCTGCCAATAAAACGTATCTTGACCCCTTGCTAATGTTTTCATTGATAACCTAACATCCTATAGTATTATTTATTCTGTCAAATACATCATAATTTTAAATGCGTAGTGCAAGTAGCAAAGCACATCATTAATCATTGATAAAGTCAAATTACTTTTTTTAATTTTAACAAAGATTTTTAAAACTTGCAACTGAAATATTTTGCTGCTTTGTGAGGAGAATTATGATTTCTAGTCTATATGTACTCAAGCTTCAGCAAAATTTGTGTCCTTTGATAAATATTCCCAGCCTAGCACAGTATTATTTTAATGATTATATTGCCAGACCAAACCCTGCATCTTTTTACAAATGAAGAAAGGGATGCCCAGAGAGAGTGCATGTCATTTATTACCCAAGGTCAAACTGTAAGCCAGGTACATCCCAGAATAGAAGCAATATCTTGTGATTCGAACCGCTGGAAAATGCTACCTCCTGTAATTTGATTGTGCACAGCCTCACATGTCTCATTGCAGCATGTTTTCTTGTTACCCACGTTCTTTTTTTTTTTTTTTTTTTCTGAGGACACTGTGCAAATATTTCCAGCACAAAGTGAAATCCATTCCTTGTGTTGAAACACAGCCTCTGCTGCCCATGTGGATTTTTCCTCTGAAGGAGTCAAATGGTGACCTATATACAAGAAATTGCTTGTCCTTGAAAAAAGCATTTTGAGGGAATTTTATAATTTATGTCTTGGGTTTATTTTTTGTTTAATCCAAGCAGGGATGGAAGGAGACAGCTTTGTTTCAGCAAACACAAGTTCAGCTCTGCTGCTGTGCCACAATACTTCAATTTCTTGCTAAAGAGTCCTGGTGTCTTTAAGCTCCACATGTTCTTCATGAAGTTAATGGACTATCCTGAAGGATCCAATCTGTTGGATAACACTGATCTCATGTGAAGAAGGCATTTACATTCAGCTGGTTTTTAGATTTTTAGGCTAATACAGCATTTTCCCCTGATTAATTAATTGGGATTTTTTGCATGAGTAAGGATTACTTCAACAGTCAAGGCTTAACAGGATTTGACTTTCATGATGCACTGTGCATTAGGAAAGATGTTTATTTTCATCCCTTCTTTAATTTCCATTATATTGCAGTCAGTGCTTCCCAGACAGAGATAGGTAAAATATTGTTTTGGCAGAAACAGTATGTCATTTATATAAGGTGCATGTACTTTAGCTGTCCTTAACTACTGTATTTTTGCCATTCAGGGGGGAAAAATTGTTTTATTCTCTCTTAAGTACATCTTTTTCTAATGCTTGTAGTGTTGTTTCATTGTGTGTCCTTGGGGAAATCTGTCAGTCCTGCTTTTAATTACCTTCACTCACTCTGTGTTTGCTTGAGCAAACAGCAGTAAGACCATGAAAATGGTGTTCCCATCCCTCCGTTCAGATGATATTTTATCCTCTCCTCAATTTTTCTCCGTGATGCTTCTGTCCCATTTCGTGGTTGATGGAGCATGGTGTGCCTCGGTCGTTGCACTCCCTTCTGGCAATGTAACTGTCAGATGACAGAGGAAAAGGTACAGAAGTTCAAGTGGCTCCTTGTATTACCATCTGCTAAAGATGTTGCTGCCTTTTAGCACAGCTTGGGTTATTTTTTAATAACTGACTATGGATGGGCTCCACTGGCTTCACTGGCTCGGGGTTGCAGCAGCACAGACAGCAGTGGTGCCCTGTAGCAGACAGAGCAGCATTTTGCACAGCCTGGTGCTGGGATTTCATGGTTTCAAAAGACTTTGGGGACCCTGTGACAGACCCTGGCTGCAGTTGCAGGGGTGACAAGGTGAACCAGCACACTGTGGCAGCAAGGTGCCCAAACCTGTTTGCTCAGGGACCAAAGCACTGGGGAGTCTTGAGAGCCTGCAGAGGCTCTCTCATGCCACAATGGTTAAGCTTCTGTCTCTGTGGCAGAGGAGCATCTCAGTTTCCTCTGCCAGCCAATGCTGGGTCACGATTTGGTTGGTTTTCCAGGGGTGTTGCCCTGTCAGAGTGTCCACAGTTCTGATATTCTGTCAGGTTTTTCTAGCAGGACCCTGTTGAGTGTAGGGCCCTACTGAAAGCTGTCCTTATCCTGGCTGCCATCTGTCCCCAGAGCCTCTTTGTCCTGGACCCCAGGAAATTGGAAATCAAGCTAAAGGAGTCACCTGGTATGTGGAAAGCTGGAACAGCACTGCTGTGGGGTGTCTGGGATCTGGGGGCCAGAGCCAGGGAGGTGTCAGGTGTTATTCTAAAAGGCAGAACGGATGGAAGTGATGGGTCCAACCAGAGTGTACTTGGTAATATTCTGGAGAAGAAAATACAAAGGAATGAAAACTATTTTCTTGAAGCTCTTCAGACAATTCTAGATTATGTTGTTGGTTCCTTAGAGCTCTCCCTCCACATAGTCAGTGAGTGTTTGAAGACTATTAACTTTTTTCTACTTTTTCAATCTCTTAGAAAAGTATTGGAAAGTATGAGAGGAAGAATCTTCCTGAGTGCTGCCTAGAACGTATTCATTTTCATCTCTTTAATGTGGAATGTAGATGTATTAATGCTGACCACAGTGTTTCTGAAAGACATACAAATTAAAGTGCAAAGTACCCACAAACCTGATGCTCCTCCAAGTGCTGTAGTGCAGAATCCTCGTGTCAGGCTTTTAATCTCACCTGTGCCTGAAAGGGGAGGGTTGGCCTTTGAGGTGAGATTTCATTCCTCCACTGTGGCCATTGAAGTCCTTTCTCTCTGTGGAAGAATTTGCCAGTTTATGTGAAATGTTGTGGTGTTTCAAATGTCAGATATCGTGGTGCTAGCTGGGACTGGGCTATTCACAGGCCACTACACAGCCAGGATATCTTTTTTTTTGCCAGAGAACTAAAATGAGTTAACGGTAAAGATAAAATCTTTCAATCCTAGCCTGCCTTGTTTAAATGTGCAGTCTCCTAGCCATGGTTTCCCAAATTACACACAGGGGATACATTTTGCATTAATTTGGTTAAATTGTTTAATTTAAACCAGCAGTTGAAAACTGGGTTTTTCTAAAGTAAACAGTAGAACAAAGAGAAGTATTTGCATCTGGATTTATTTTAAAAGGAATCTGAAATAATTTGGGTGTACATTTCAGAATTTTCCTGTTTCTCTTCAGCAAGGCAATGTGAATCCTTTTTATCTTAACAGCCTTCAGACTGGGAGATGGGGACATCTTGATAATGGCTGGACTCAGTTCAACGCAGTGGACCCTGAATATTCAGTTGCAGAGTCAATGTAGAACACTAGAGGTTGAAAATGTTAAATTTCAAGTGCACTATTTACCAGCCAGCACAAAATACCGTAATACAGACTGGATCTTGCTGGAATTAGAGGTTTGATTGACACGAGTTTAGCGACATAAGTTATGTTTTCTGCTGCAGAAATATGGATTTCAACTGCTTATAGCTGAGGAGTGGTATTAAAAAGACAGCGCTGTATCTCTGTACCTCTTCGTGCTGTTGGAAGAACATTTGTCTATGCAGCAGCATCTTTCTGCTGAAAAAGCAGCCCAAGCACTAATACTGATGTTATAATAAGAGATTTTAACAAAACAAAAAAAAAAAGGAAATATATTTATGCAGAGGCATCTCTTGTATCCAGAATAGATCTTTACTTCCCCATCCTTCTCCTGACTCCTTTAAATTTCATATGCCAGCATTTAACTTTTAAACTTTATCAGTTCGGTCACCTTCCTCGTTGTCCCCGTGCAGAGCTTTGAGGTCACTCTCTGGAGTTTGTCAGTGCTGCTTGAAGCAGAGGTGTTCAAGGCAGTGTCCCTGCCCTCTGCAGTGCTGCCTCTGCCTTGAAGGTGAGAGCTGCAGAGCACAGCCCAGGAGCTGAAATGAGGGCATGTTTGTGGAGAGGTACTGGGCAGCTACTCGGACCTGTGGAATGTGTCTGGTGACTGCATCTCTGGAGCATCTGGAGCAGAGAAACAGGGGATCTCTCTGGCAGAGGGGTGCAGGGCTGGGCTGGGAGCTGCTGTTTTTCACAGCATTACTTACTTGGGGTCACTTGAGTGGCACAGGTTCCTTAAATCTGTTGCCTTGGGTTTCCAGATTTTTGCATGTTGTGTTTTATGCGTACACCAAAGAACTTTATTACATTACTGTGTCCTACGGGTAGCAGTATTTGACATTGATGTTTTCCCCTCATGATTTTTTTTGGCCTGGCTCTTACACAGGACCAAAAGCCACAGTTAACTGTATTAACTCACAGGTAGCACTGGATGACACAGCAGAAAGGAAGAGTGTGCATATCAAACATGCTTATGTGGTGGAGTGTGTGGAGGCAGAGGCAGGCAGGCATGGGGAAAAAAGATATTTGACAGAGCTTGAACAGAAAGGCAAAAAAAGAGACAATTTAAAAATTATTTTGAAAGTGAAAGAATTAGTTGCTGGCAAAAATAGAAAAATAGAAAGGTGCAGGGGGTAGCAGAACTCAAGGATGAAGGGAAAAAGGCAAGAAATAATGTAGTCCCTAGAGCAGGGGAGATTTAAAACTAAAATCAGGTTCTGTGACGGACTGGTGGAGGTCTGATGGCCAATGTACTCAATTTAGAAGAAGGTAAAAGTTCAAGAGAACAGTAAACAGAACAGGAAGAAGACAGGCAGAGGAGTAAGCTACATTTTTGTTGAGGAAAATTACTATTTTCGTCTGCTTGTTTTTTGTTTGCCACTTTTCCATCCCCATATTCTCTTTGCATATGCTCATACATTTACAAAAATAGCTGTCATCACATCCAGTGCTTACAATCAGAGCACAGCCTTATGTGTTATAGTCCATATTTTCTTTAAGGAATAACTGAGACAACTGCTGATGTCTGGAAGCGAATACAGGCTTTTCATGAATATTGCTGTACTTCTGACACTGACATTTTCCTGTTAAGTGCATATAATACTATAAATCAGTGTGTATCCTAAACAGTAATGCTGTTAGTAAATCTTACTTTGGTGCCAGGCTAAAGAAGCAGGAATATGAAGGACTGAGCTGCTCCAGGGAGGAAGGAAAGAGCACCAGGCTAACAACAATTACTCTGTAAAAGTCTAACATCCTCTGCACTTTACAGCACAGAGATAAATGAAGGGATAAAATTAAGCTGTAAGTTCCTCTGCAGCCATTTAATACACATTGTTAAAGCATTAGATTTTTACTTAAAGATGTGGCACAGCTATGCACCACAACTGGCAGGGTGCAGATGTAGAAGAAGATGTAGGAAACGTAGAAAAGATCCTCTTCTTTTGTCTCACTTCCATTAAATCAGTAGATCCTACTTTTCTCTGTTAATTCAGCTGGGCAGTCTTAAAATCAACCTCCAGCCCCGTAGGCAGGCTGTGTGAAGATTGCAGAGCAGGTTCTCAGCCTTGCCTCCAGGCAGTGTTGAAGCTCTGTTGAGAGGATCAGGGAGCCAACCAAAATGGGCAAGTCCTGTGGTCCTGCTGTCACCCAACTTCTCTATTCCACCCTTTTTTTAAAGAATCAGAATTCAATATATGCAATCAGGTCACTATTTTTGATAGGATGATCTGTCAAAATATGTCTTTGTCTGTGTCATAGCAGGGAGTTCTTTGACCATTGACAAGCATGAGATCAAGCACCAAGTGATGTTGTGTAACCTTCTGTCCACTCCATTACAGCAGAGCTCAGGGACAATATCCTGTCAAAACCAGTTGCTTCTTATCTATGTTATTAGGCTTATTTTCAATTGATAGTTAGTGAGCTGGAGCACCATGACAAAATAATTAAAATAGCTGTTTCATTTTAGGCAAACATGATCAAAAAGTATTTTAATAGCAGTCCAAGCTGTGTCTGAGTCACTTGGTGTTTCTCAGCTCAGTATATTTTGATGTCTGAGAGAAGAACCATAAATTTATTTTTATATGCAGATCAACATTCCTGAATTCTTCATTTTAATGGCTTGGTATCTCTTGTTGAAGAGCAGTGGATCATGAGTGAGGTGGAATGGGTGACTGATAGAATTGAATTATCTGGGAGGAAAAAAAATGTGGCAGATAAATACACCTTCTATCTGTCCAAGGCTTTTAGTTATTTTGTGTGCCTAATCTTAACAGATTGCTTCCAATCCGTCATTGGTACAATGTTAACATGGTTGAGGATTATAAATTTGTGCTGGTCATATTTAGGTTTGAGCATCAAGAAAATGAAGGCTGCTCTTAAAAGTGTGTGAGCCTGGGTCTAGAAGCAGCACAAGACAAAGCAGCTCTGTGCTGGGGGTCAGTGCAGAATTGGAAGATGGTAATTATTCCTCATTCCATACTTGTAGCATTCTGCAGTTTGATTGCTCAGTCCTGACAACCAAGTAATATCCCTACCACAATCAGAGAGCTGACAGCAATCTTGAGAGGTAATTTAGGCTGCCACCTAGCCCACAGGAAGGTGTACCTGTGCCTGTCATTCCTGGCAGCCCCTCCCTGACTTGCTTTTCGTACCCCCAGTCAGTGATGAGGGATCCACACTCTGCCCTGGATGTGTGACACACAGCCCTGTTAACAAGTCCAGCCTAATGACTAATCTGAATCTTGCTGTAATTTAAGCCTGATTTTCCTTGTCCTCTCCGTTGAGAAATAGCAAGAAGCTTTGTTCCTCTCTGCAGAAGCTCTTTATATTATAATTTCAAGACCGTTACAATTTTTACCCTTATCTTTTTTCTTCTCTAAACAATCTTAATCCTTCCAATCTTCCCATGTGTGTCATGTTTCCTACATCTCTGGTCATTCCCATTGCACTCTGCCAGTCTCCCTCCAGCCTTTCCTGGAGAGTGCCAGAAGTTGGACACGTGGTTCTGGCAAAGGCCTTTCTGGTCTAGCAAAGAGATAACTTTATTTCTTCCAAGTCTTTTTTCCATGTACACAGCTCAGTAGGGTGTTTGCATCTCCCACCAGCGTGACACTGGCTCACCTCCAGCTCATGACCTGCTGTTATCCAGCAGCCTTTTAATGGGCTGCAGCTCATGGACAGGTATTCCTTAGGAAAAGTCTCTGAACAAGTGAAGGAGGTAGGGGTCATGTGGAGACAGGGAATCATTGAACACCGTGCTGTGATATGCAAGGTGAGAAGCTTCTTCAGCTGAAGGAGCTTTGTGTCATTAATGCCAATTAGAGAATCTCTTTTCCTTTGTTCCCTGAATAAAACTGGGAATATGTTATTGTACGTTGTAACTTGAGGTATGCCATTACATATCCAGGGGACATCTGTGAAGTGATAAGAGTTCTTTTGTGGAAGAACACTTGGAACAATAAATTTGGGAGGGCTGTATTAAGTCAATTATTTTGTCCGCATTAGAAATCAAGGAGTAAGTGAAATCTGAAGTGTCTGGAGGTTAAATTTAGTCTGTTCTTGTGATGTGCTTTATTTGCTAATGTAAAGATAAAGCTCAGTGTTTTTGCCATCTGTGAAATGGCTAATGCTATACTTGCTTTAGTTTTTTAAGACTAGGCCAGTGATTAAGTAGTCAGAATTCCAGTTATAATAGCAATGGACTGCAAGATACACATTCCACATGGAGCTGTTTAAATTTGATAAGAGCTAAGTTGGTCAAATATGAACCCAGGGAAAATAGCAATAGAACAGAAAAAGAAACTTGTTCAGGCTCTTTAAATAAATATTGATTTGTTTGTTTTTTGTCTGGCAGAGCTGAATCAATCATGAGCTTTCTTATACCAGGCTGCCATTTTCATCCATACATGTTTTTTATTATGCCGTCAAAAATGCCTGGAAAAAATCCTCATTTAACTGCTGCATATCCAGAAGACAAAATGTAGACAGAGTTGTAGTGTGAATGCACTTGTCCTATTTTGATTCAATTTTCTGAGCACTGTGGGACTGCTAGGTTATTTTGGCAAAAAAAAAATTTAAAAAAAACCACACAGGTAAGCTGAGTTGGACTTGAATCTAAGGGTCTCTAAATTAATAAAATCCACACCATCTATCTGAACAGTGCATGAGCATACTCAGATTTGGATTTGGCCCATTTGTAGAGTCAAAGCATGGCCACAGCTGGAAAGCACCTCTGGAGATACTCTGGAGGTCCAGACCCCTGCTCAGAGCAGGGTCCACAAGAGCAGATTGCCCAGGGTTGTGGATTTTGAATATCTCTGCTCTGTGCCTTTCCTAGGCAACCTGTTCCTGTGCTTGGCCACCCTCAGAGTAAAAAAGCTTTCTTTTTAGATTTAAGTGGAATTTTTTTGTCAGTGGGCACTGCTAGGAAGAGCATGGCTGTGTCTCCTCTGTTCTCCCCTATCAAGTGTTTATACACATTCATGAAATCTCCACAGAGCCTTCTCTTCTCCAGTAATTCCTGCATTTGCCTCTCTTCCTCAAAAGCAGGCTCAGTGCCATTCCACCTCCTCTGACTTCCTCTAGTACCTTGAATTTGAAGGATTGCAATTTTTTCTCTTGCAGTTGCAAGCAGGGAAGTCCACAAGGACCCACTCAGCACCATGATCTTCATGTCAGTCTTTGCTGTATCAAGGAAGGGCAGAATCTTCTCTTCTTAACTAAGTATTAAGGTTTGACAAAACCATTCCTGGTTCTGGCAGGTAATTGGGGAAGGCTTATCTGAAAATTTTTGGTATAAAGATTTTTTTTTCCTCTGGTTTAGTGGATGCTGCAGCTCAAAGGCTTCTCAAGGGCCACACAGCCCAGCAGCTCTGTTTGTTAGTGAAAATGCCTGGGTGATTGTAGGAGGTAGACCATGCCCCACCATTGAAAGAAGACAAGAAATACCCTAAGAGTGCCTGTGCCCCTGCTCTGCAGGAACATTATCTCCTGTCTGTGCTGATCAAACACCTCAGGCTGCTGTTTGCCAGTGGAGGAGGAGAGTTCCCTGTCCTGTGTGATGTATGAGCAGCCAAGGATGCATCAGGGGGAAAAGACAAAACCTTTTTCTGAAAGCTGAATTACAGGCCAGAGGATGATAAAACATTCTTTCCAGTGTCTGCAGATGGCCAGGACACCCCTCAAGCATAGGGGCTATGAGGGAGGTTCTTTTCTGTCATTATTTTTATGGAATCTCTTTCAGACTGTGCAGACAGAACTTGTGTCCTTCTGGGCCCTTGCAGTGACGCTGTTTTATTCCAAGGGCATCCAAATATTAAGCACACAAAATAGGGTATGAAAGGCATCTGGTAAAGAGTTTTAAATTCTGGTATTTTGACTTAACAAGCTTGCCTTGGAAAACACACTTTTTGATCTGTAGGTCCAGAAATGGTTGTGTGGGGCCCTCCTGTCTCACTTTGCTCAGTTCCTCCTGTGGGGCTGCAGAGGACAATTATGTAAAATGACAAATCCAGCAAAAGAGAAGATGGCACTGAGTCCTCCCAGAGCACTATGTGTCATCTGTAACATGAAGTAGTAGTAATTCCTGTTAGTTAATTACATGCAAGCTAATGGCCAAGTGCTGTGAATATTTCTTTATTACTGTTGGCAGTGGTGTGATTTGTCTCAAGGCTCTTACTCTTCTTCCTTGCTGTGTGAGGTTTGAGCTCTTAGAGTAATCTGAACGGTGCCTTCTGACACAGCAGTCTCTTTTTCTCAAAGTCTGCTTGGTTTACTGAGAGCTGAGAAAAAGTAGCACAAAGGGAAGATAGATAAAATTTTCCTAATTCTATTATCGTACCAAATGGCAATCTTTCAACTAAGAGAGGAGTACAGATAGTAATCCCATTACTTACCAAGTAAGCTACGTTTTAAAGGGCACAGTATTCCACAGTTCCTCAAATAAATCCCCTGACTCTTAAATCTGCCCTTGAAATGTGGCAGTGTTGAATTGTAAGTGACTGTATTTGAAATATGACTTGGATTGTACTTGGAGTTGTGGGCAGATTTCCAGGCAATGCTAATGGCACTGAATGCCACTGGAAACTCTTTTGTTACTGTCTTTTGCTTCAGAGCCATCTTGTCAATGTGTCCTGGAGTTTCTGGGAGCCACATAAAGAACATCAGGATTTTTACTATAAAGGCTGCTACCACAGTCTAAGGATAGAGTAAAATTCAGATGACTCAGAGGACTTGATCACCTTCATCTGGTTTTCCTGCATTATGTTGTCAGCATTCTTCCTGTAGCTGAAGTTGATATTTCTATTCAGTGGCTTATTGGCATGGCACAAATTGCAGATCATCACACAAAGTAAAAGTGGCAGGATGCCAGAATGGAGTTCTCTAGAATTGCCCCAACTTGAAGGCAGTGCAGGTGCTGCTTCGAAGTGACTAATTTATGCCTCAGCCTTGTGTCATTTACCTCATTTAACTAATTTCACAGGTAGCCACATTGTTCCTCAGCAGCAAATATTTAGACATACTTCCAGGTGTCAAATGCCTCATGAAGGTCTGCATAGTAAAACTGTGCCTATAAAGCAGCATGACAGAATAAAGAAGTCTTTTGAGACAAGCAAGATCACTTGTTGTAAACAACAGAATCATAAAATTAGTGGCTGATGAAAGTAGCCAATACCTTGTTTACATTTGAATAAGCCTTTTGAAGCAGTGTCAAAGATAATTTTCTTGGAAAACTTAATTCTTGCTGGCTTGGATGGGGACGTTGTGGATTTGGAATTGGCTGAAAGACCACAAGCAAAGCTAATCATAAGTACTAATAAGGGACTAATGAAGCAACCAACTTATTCTCATTAATGATCCAGAAGAGGCAGATATCTGGATAATAATTCCTTTGGCATTTAAACCGAAGCAAGTGCCAGATGTTATGCACAGGCAGAGATAGAGTATGAAAACAACTGAAGAGATTAAGAAATGAGCTTAAACAAGGTTTATTTTGATTTTTTAACGTAAGCACATGTATCTGTGAAGAAATATCTGTAATACTTATCCTGTATGCTAGGAAGAAACTGAGATTCAAGTAAGCTGGACATGACAGGGCCTGAGTGCATCAGAGTTCAACACTTACTTTAATGTAAATTCTGCTTACTTCCTTTGCATTTATTCTCAGTGAGAATGCACAGCTAATATCAATAAAAAGCCATAACCAGCTCTCATTATCACAGCATGGCATCCACCAGGTCAGTGCCATTGTGGACTCCCTACACAGCTGTACCATCCAACAGAGATATTATGTATTCACTCTCTGGGATTCCTCTGGGGTTCCTTTCCATTGCCTAAAATTCACCCAGGATGCCAAGACATCAAAAGTTTTGTAGTCCAAACTTTTGAATAAGGTTGGATACGCTTAAATGTCCAAGGCACTGGAAATCTGGGCATCTTTTGATAGGTGTCCAAATCCTGAGAGTGCTGTGTTGAGGGTCACATAGGCCATGCCAAAATTCATAAGGAAACAGCTACATCACTCACCATCTATGGAGCTCTGGTACAGATTTATAGTGCTCTCTTTTCTCTATGCAGCTCCTTCCAGTCTTCCCACAGCTAGTGGCAGTTTGCACTCCATCTCACCTGCCATAACTCATCTCTGCATCCTCTAAAGGAGGCTGCAAAGCTGCAGCTGGGGAGCACATCCCACCCAGCTCATCCCTCCCAGTGTGCTGGAAGTGCTCTTCTCACAGAGCCCCAGGGGTCTGACCTGCTGTGGAGTAAAAGCAAATTTGGCATTGCATCTTTTCCCGGTAGCAAGGGCAGAATGTGTTCACCTCTTGTCACCCTCACAGGTTTTCAGACCAAATGGGCTCTGAGCAAATTACTGTACAGGTGGGGATCTTCCTTTTTATATGCAATAACCTTGAGATTTCATCACAGACCTGGTAATTCAAATTCATTTCCTTTCTTTTTCTGACACAGTGCAGTGATTTAAGCTGATGCCTCTGAGTGTGCTGATGGCTGGAGCATTTTACTGCACCTCTGATTGAAATTACTCCCGTTTAACACTCAAACATTCTTCAGAGCACGCCTGGAGGGAAGTGCCCCAAACTCTGTCACCTGAAGTGACAGCATGGGAAGAAACAGCTGCAGCATGGCAGAGGCTCAGTAACTGCACAACAGGTTTAAGTAGCAGTTTTCAAACTATTTCACACACAGCACAGCATGGACAGTTGGATGCTTCCACTTGATTGCAGTGAGGAGCACTATAGTGTAAAAACAAATCTTTCTCCTTCAGGATTTGTTTCCAGTGCTCCATCTGGTTTAATGTCTTCTTCCAGTGCTAGATGACTCAGCTATACAAATGTCTGTGGAAATTGATGCTGAAATGTGTTGTCTGTAACATGCCTAACCTGCTTCTTTTAAGGTCTGGCTTTATGCTCTGAAATACAAGGGTTTATTTTAATTCCAGACTTGATGGGCTAAATTCTGGGAGTTGATTCTATGGCCTTGCAACATCTGGCAGTGTTGTGAGCCAAACCTGAAGGCAAGAGTAACCCAAGTTCTTGTTAATAGATCCCTTGGGGCAGATTAGAATTAAACAACACTGAATGATTGGTGTGTGTAAATATATATACATAGAGGTTATTTTGGAACAGTTTGGTTGCAAAGGAGAGCAGGTTTGTGGCCATAAAATAAAAGTTTTTGTTATTATTATCTATAGTAATATAGCATTATAGAAGTATAAAAATAACACTCAAGTAAATAAATGTATGAGGGAAAAGAAAAAGTGGAAAAGATGAAAGAGTAGAAAGATATTTCAATGGATTCTGCAATGAGACTTGATTGTTGCAGCTTTGATGTCCATTGGTCAAAGTGATGGTCACAGTTTTGATGCATGGGGGGTGGGGGAATCCCCCAAAACACAAAGTTCAGTGGGTTCATGTATGCTTAGGCTTGGTGACAATCCCCAGGTACCTTCCCCACTTGAGGGAGCTTCCAGTTCTTTGGGGGAAAGCAGCCTCAGAAATGAGTCTGGGGGTGCTTTGGGTGTCTTTGATGGTTTGTGACCCTTTCTTGCCTCTCACACCAACCTAGTTGAGCCAATTATTCCCCATCAGAGGGGATGAACACCCTCAGGACCCTTCCCTGGGGTAGCAGGGGGAGTTTTACAACTGAGGGAGGACAACTGTGATGATAAAAAGCACCTTTCCACCTTGCAGAATCTGCCTCACCTGTCTCAAAGCCTGGCTTGTGATGGGTTCTCACACCCTTGGTCTTACGGGGAACAGAGACTTCACCACCACACACCCAAAAACTCATTCCCTGCCCCTCAGGGGGGGCAAGCCCAGCCCCAGCAAAGCACAAATGGGAAATTGTTTGAGTCATTAACCATTAACATTCCAGTCTCTCACAGTCAGGAATAAATGTTCTTATGTTTTAATATTGGGTGAGTTGAAAGGTGATAAATTATTTATTTACACAACTTGGGCTCTGCAGAATTCAAATTTAATTCATTTGGAGTGTTGGAGCACTTCTGGCAGCTAAGCCAAAGATCTTTCTGAAAATTCTCAATTATAGAAAAGTGTTTGTTAAAATTGTACAGTGTGAATGGACTCAGCTAAATTTTGCAGAAATAATTCCTCTAGCTTATTTGAGTCTTGGGGAAGCAGAGAGATATTTTGCCTTTAAACTCACAGCTTTTCATAAACTAACATTTTGTTCATACGTTGCAAGATAAAATAGTTTTTGTGTTCTTTAATGTGTTATCTTCTTTAACAGATTATCTTCTGTCCAGAAAACAGATGATAGCTTCATTTAGAACAATTTCTTAATTACCTCTAAAGTACTTGTTTCTGCTTGACTTCTTGTTTTGTTTGTTTTGTTTATTTCAATAATGGGAGAACAGACCCAGAGAATTATCCAAAGAAAGAACAAAGTATTCTGTGCATCCCTAGGTAGCACGTTGTGATGGAAGCCCAAGCTTTTATTCATTTTAAATGCAGAAAAAAACCCCACTGCATTGAAGGCATTGTAGTTGTGAGCCTCTGATGCTGGCAGCAACTCTGTTCTTTCTGAATCCTAATTCAAAACGAAGGAATGAGTAGCAGTTAATTTCTGCAAGTTTTAACAGTTACAAGCTGTACAATCTTCTATGGATAGTTTTCCAAATGCTGCTTTCTGTACCCTCTCCTCCTCCTCCATCAGTTTTTTTTGGTTCCAACACTTGTGCCACGAGGCTTTGAGAGATGAGTCTGTTTTCTTATTTAGTGTGGTAAGCCTGTGAATGACGCACGTTCACTTGTACAGGAGGAGGAGGTCTGAGCACTCACAAAACAAGCCTAAAGGCTCTGGAAGTAAACTGGGAATTCTTGCAGGAGGAAGATGAAAGGATTGGATGATGGTGACAGATAAGGAATGCAGTATTTTTAATGTGAAGAGGGAAAAATATAAGGCTGCCTAACAATGTATAGAATGAAGTGTCTGTTTTCTGAGTTTCAAATATTTTCTGGCGTACTTTGTGAGTAGCATCCATGTAAACAATACTCAACAAAACCGAGGAAGCCAAAAAAAGAAGAAAGAAATAAGTTATGACACCCACAAAGTTGAAAAGTGGTAAAATGTTTTTGACAGGTGTAGTCCAGGTCAAATCCTGTAGTCCTGACAAAAAAAATTCCCCATGTAAAACTGTAAATGTCTGACAGTCTCAGCTGCATCTGTGAACCATGACCTAGGATATTAGTTTGAAAGGCAAGTGAATTCCTGTTGAACTGTCTGTCAAAAAAGATGAGAGAGAATTTGATCCAATACAATTTGCCAGTGTGTATATAAACTTCAGTCTTTCATTTTAGTTTTTCAAACTTTTTAATTTTAATTTTAATTCTTCAAACAATGTATTTGCGGTAGCAAAGAAGATCTACAGTACAAGTGCAAAGCTCTGCCTCCACAGAAAATGCAGACCATTATTTGGAATTCTGGCTTCAGGGGAGTTCATACCTCAGCTGAAATTTTTAGTCTCCTTCCTTAAGATGCAGAAGAGTTGTGTTACCTGGCTCATCACAGGAGACAGTCTTCTTGAGAATATTTGCTGACAGTTCTTTGACAGTCTGAGGGAGAACTACTGCTTATAAATGCAGTGTTTTTCAATTGGCATAAAGTATGCACAGCCTTTGAAAAATGTGATTAAAAAACCCAAATATTGTTTTATTGTCTCTAAGTAAGTCATGAACTCCACATAGGTTTAGAGCAATGAATGACAGTGCATGTGCTAGTCAGTTCCCTCCAAACTGACTGAAATGAGAGTAGGGTCAGTGTTTGAAGAGTTGGATATTTGCTCAGCTGTATCTGTTGTCTCTGCTTCTGCAAGTGAGGTCAGCATTGTACTCTGTCAAGTAATTCATGTTCCTGAAGTCTCAGTCTTTAAGGGCTAACTTGGACAGAATTATCAGCCCCAACAAACCATGAGCCAGCCCTATGGTGTTACTGCAAGACAAAGAAACCCTAACAAACTTGTACAATTTTCAGCATTTCTTACATGGTACTTGCCAGGAGTAACAGTCTCCCCAGTCAAGACCCATTCAGGTCAATGAGGACTTTGATATTAAAAGCCATAAGAATGATCTAATAGTCAAAGTGACTTTGACAAATTGAAAAAATAAAGTGCTGCATGAGACTGAGAAGGCTTTTTCCATTACTGTGAGTGATTAAGATATGGTGTTACTTAAGATGAATTGAATGATGAGCATCCTTAGAAAAATTCTCAAGGAACTAGCAATCAATCTTTCTCTGTCCTCATCCTGTACTTTTCATTTGTTCTATTGCATAGTTTGCTTTTAAGTACAATCTCTTAGTTTTATTTGGGGTTTTTTTGAGGTTTCACGTCTCTTACCAATGAAGTAAAAGAATGAAGAAACAGAAGTGTCCAGTTCTTTCTGGAAACCTTCAAGCCATCTTCAAATATGGCTCATCAACTTTCTTTGGTCTCTAGATACAATTATCATTTTCATTTTTAGAACTGTAAGCCTAGGTCAGTTTGGCTAATGTTAGCCTTTACTGAAATTGAGTTCTGCCCATCTCGTGCTGACCTGCAGATGTGTACAAACACTAATAAATTCCTTTTCCTAAGAAGCAGCCTGCCTAAGTTCCTAGTAGCAAATGGTGCCCAAATGAACTGGACCTGCATGATTTTTAAATTCAGACTAAACCCACGGGTTAATGCAGTGTTTGGGGAGGGTCTCTCATTCCTGGTTACAAAGATTTTGTCTCTTGCAAGGACTGTTTCATGAATCCTTTTTCCTGCTGCTCTGGAGCTGGAAGAATGGATGATACTTCTTATGCCTCTGCATAGATTGCATTCCTGAGCCAGTCCAAGCACCAGGACAGCTTTGCTAGCACAAGAAATGTCTGTGGAGCAGATGAAGGCATGGAATCCCTTCCAGAGAACCAGCAGACCCACTGTTAAGGGGAAGTAAACCAATCCAATATACACAGGCAGAGCAGATGTTCCTTGCTTAGTAGTGTTATAAATGGGATGGGATCCTGGGGCAGCACAGCTACAGCACACTGGGCTGCCTGTTACCCCAACAAGAGTGCAAGGTGCCCAGCTTGGAAGGTGTTTATCATCATAATGCAGCACTGTCAGGGACACCTGTCTGGAGTGCAGAAGGGTAAATCTCACATCAGGAATTGACAACTCTGTGCTGTGTTTTTGGCATGAGCTAATTACAGAATTCATGCGCTGATTTATTTTCTGGCTGAGACTAAAGAGTCAAAGGATTTCCCACTGATGAAGTTTGTACATGAATAATCTTCCTGCCTGTGAGGGGAGAGTGGGAAGGAAAGCAGGCTCCATGCAGCAGTAATCTTCTGCTTATTTGGAGCTCTCATAAACTGCTCCTGTGTCTGGTGTAGGAGTGGTGGATACACAGCAGCTCCAAACAAGGATCAGGGTTGCAGAAAGGTGATCTCTGATACATCCATTTTTACCAGTTCCCAGAATCTGTGTCTCCATAATTGCTCAGCCATGCATTATGTGGTTAGTCAATAGTACCAATGAAAAAGGAAAAAAAAATGATTTTACATGCCTTTTGAAAAATGTTGGGGTAGAATTCTGTAATGTAAGAAAAAGCCTCTCCAAGCAGTGCTGAGTTTGTTTCTCACTTAATTTGCAAATCTTTATAATGTTTTTAAACACGCTTTTCAATTCATGCTCTTGAATTTGGGTGCAATTCTAGGGAGAGATGCTTGAAATTAAATTGTTGGCTCTCTGTGTTCTGTGGTAACTCTAACCCTCGACTAGGCAGCAGAGAACATGCAGCTGGGGTGCAGACAGCTGCTGTTCAAAAGCCTCAGCACAGGAGTGCATCCCAGGACCTCAGCTCTCTGGGCAGACTGATTCCTCCTCAATCATGGTGATTATCTGAACTGCTCTGATCTGAGATCTGTTCCTTGGCATTCCCTGCTTCATTTCTCCAGCAGCAGAGAGCAGGGGATGGTGCTTCTCTACTTTCTTCAGGTAATGATAGTGATGGAAACCTGTTTTTTCCTTCCCAAGACCAGGGAGAGCCACTGTGTTACATAGGTGTATCCAGCCTTACCCTGGTGCAGCAGTGAGAGGTGTTGGGAGCCTGAGTGTAGCTAGGAGAAACTCTCGTGTCCTTCTCTCTTCACTGACCCAGGGTAGGGGGAGCTTGAAGAAAGGTACAGCAGTGACAAAAGAGTCAGATCCTCTTGTGCTTCCTCCTCCTCCACACACACACCCTCTCCCTTCCTCTTGTCTCTGCTGGACATTGTGATTTGTCCTAAGATGAGAATACCTAGGGAGAAATGTCCTAAGAAAAGAATACAATGCACAGCTTGCAGGAGGAGCTGTGTGACTGCTTGCATAGTCACAGAATCCCAGCAACAATTAGGTTGGAAAAGACCTCTGGGATCATTGGGTCCATCCTGTGACTGAACACCACCATGTCACCCAGCCCATGGCACTACATCCAGTCTTTCCTTAAACACCTCCAGGGACAGTGACTCCCTGGGCAGTCTGTTCCAAAGTCTAATCAGCCTTTCTGTCCAAGCTAAATCTCCCCTGGCACAGCTTCAGACACTGTCCTCTTGTCCTGTCACTGTTACCTGGGAGAACAGGCCAGTGCCCACCTGGCTGCACCCTCCTGCCAGGGAGCTGAATGCATTCCAGGCATGGGGGAAGCTGTCATTATTGCCACTGGCTTTGGTACACACCAGCCTGCAAAAGGCTGTAAAATGCTGCTGGAGATTGGGCCAAGTGGGCACTCCTCCAATTCCTACCTGGTGTTCTTGGGACAAATAAAAATGCCCATCAGTGGCAATCAGAAGGGAGACAGAAGGGAGAGAAGTGGACATTGTGTGGACAATGCACATGAAGATCCCAAATGTTGTCACCCATCATAAAGGGCCAACTGTTTTTTCTTAAAACTCAATGTTTAAGTGGAGACATAAGGAACTGAGATGCTCATTGCATTTGACCAACTGTGCAGCAGCACCAGCTGCTCTGAGCCAGCCACCTGTGTACAGTGACAGTTGTGCTCCATCCTTTCCTGCAGCATGTCATGTTCCCCTTCTGAAGGACAGGTTTAACAGCAGCATTTGATGGGTTTAGTGCTACACAGTCCTTGCAAGTAGGACCTGTGGAAGTTTTGTACTGTTAATGTAACAGAACTTCTGTATTGTGTTATTTACCAGTAATCTGATTCACCAGGAATAAAGGCAGCCTTCAGTTTCTATTGTAGTCATGATTAGTGACCCACAGAACAGGACAGGACTGGCTTTGCTGTTTGCGTGGTGCTGAGCCAAAGAGCAAACCTCAAAACCACCCAAATTTACATGTTAAAACAAGCAATGCCAGCCAGTGGGATATATAGGGAAGTCTGACTTACTCAAGACTGCAGTCAAGTATCATTTTCCAGTGAACTGGCAGAATCACAGTAGTAGCTGTTGAGTCTGACCACACTGTCATGTAGTTGTGTCAGTGTGAGAAACTGGGGGAAGTACACTCTCAAGATAATACATGGTGCTCTTACAGCATCAAACAGACTGCCTTAGGAACAGTACTTCTGAAAGTAACCTGATTTATTGACCAAAGTTTTCAGGATATTTAAAACCATATATTTTTTATCTTTAAAAGAAGGGTGTACTTGACAGTGCTCATGAGGGAAGCATCTGTGTCTGTGCACTTGGAGCTGGGTTTCCCACTGTGCCACAGGAGAGGTACATCAATCAAACTGGAATAACACTAAGGGGAGGCAGACCCTGTTATTGTACCTGCTGCTCCTCCATGGCTTCAGGTATCATCATCTTCTGGAAGGGATAACCCTGGCTGTGACATTGCATGGAAAGATTCCTGAACAATGCCAGTCCCTGTCTTTGGCAGGAAAAGATCAGGCTTAAGGAATGAACTTAAATACCATGTGCTGCAGTGAGTATCATGAAATTACCAAGTTGACTCCAGTGTCTGCTGTCCTGCTGAACACAAATATGTGTATCTTTTTCTGCAGCATTTGGGGTTATTATAACTAATTCACAGGCTCCCTCTGCTGGGCTACCAGCATAGGAGAGCAATGGCAAAGCTCCTGTTATGTTTTTTACAGAGTGACCCATTTTCTTCAGCTTATTTTGACACTCTGTACAGCATCAGAAGAAGTGTACGATCAAATTCATGTAAATGGCTTTTTAGAAGTGTAACAGAGAGAGATTTGATGTGTTGGGTGTATAATAAAATGTTTTTATGTGCATAGAAGGTTTTTTCCCCACAATAATGTAACTGTAGCTGTTACCTCCTGAAAGCGCTCAACACATCTATCAAAAGATAATGATACTTGGCTTCAGTAATGCCTTCTGTCACAGGAAAGAGCTCTAAGGAAATAAATATAGACCTGTTAAAAGAATTAAAAGCTTACAATCATCAAATGCACTCCATACAGTATGCAGTTTGAAGTAGCAGTGGTTTTCTAAATGAGCCAAGGGGTTTGTACAAGCATTCAGAGGAATGAAAAAGTATTGGAAACATTAATCAGAAGAACTCATCCTGCTGCTTTCTGCCTAATCCTCAAGGTCAAGATTTCTGTCTACAGTTTTCAAAATACATACATGGGGCTTAGCACTGTCATAACCAATAATTGCAAAATCTCTTTTAGTAGATGAAAAAGAGTTGTGAAATTATTGACTTCCAACTAAACAATCTCAGGGTGAGAGATTGCTAACAAAAAACAGAATGATGCTCTGTGATTGCATAGACATAGACATAGCACTTCCTGGCTGGCTTTTAACAGGGATTTACTGAAAAAACGACCTGCCTTAAATAATTCACAAAATTGTGGAGTGCCTTTATGGGAACAGGCATATTGTCTGCAGTGGCACCAGAGAAAAATGGACTTTGTGAACAATCACAGTGACTTTTTTACTGCAAGTCAGGCTCCTAAACACAGACAGTGGTACAAATAGGAAGTATTAAAGTGCTGCCTATGTGTTGTACTTTAAGTAACATGTAGCTGTCACCAGTGTGAGTGGAGCAATTATTTGGCAACGCTCAGCATCACTTGACAATGATGTAAAACAGAAAATAAAGAACTCCAGCAACAAATTGATACAGAAATTGCAGGGAGAATGTGGAATGCATGTGTTCCAAACTTCAATCTAGTGAGGAGACTAAAATGAACACTTCTAACATCAACTGAGATGAAATCATCTCTTGACTAAAGTGGCCAGGCCACCTCTACTTAACCAGGAAAAGGAACATGTATGGTGTGTGTGTTTGATAAACAGCTGAAAGATTCAGAGGGGCTTTTTACATGGGCATGTAGTGACAGGACAACGGGGAATGGCTTTAAACTGAAAGAAGGCAAGTTTGGTCTAAATATTAGGAAGAAATTCCTTGGTGTGAGGGAGGTGAGACACTGGAACAGGTTGTTGTGGAGAAGGTGTTCAAAGCCAGGGTGGACAGGGCTTTGAGCAGCCTGGTCTCATAGAAGGTGTCCCTACCCATGGTGGGGGACTTGGAGCTACATGGTCTTTCAGGTGCCTTCCAACCCAAACCATTCTGTAATTCTGTGGTAGAGCAGGTTGTGATGTCTTTAAGAATACAAAAAGGAATTAGGTGAAATTTTAAAGCACTAGCAATATAACAGTGTCATTAGTCTTCCATTCAAGTACTGACATGATAAAGAATGATTTTATGTATGTTTGTATTAAGTGACATTCAAGAATTTTCTCAAAATATGTATCTTATCTCAAGCATGAAATTTTTTTTTCTAGGTAGCATATTCTCATATTGGCTTTGTTCTGCATCAAAGCATCTGATGGCTCTAGAGAACGTGATATCAATATACAATTTATCCTTTCAAAGCCTTGAGGATGATCAGTCTATTTCTTTTCTGTCCCTAATTAAACATTACTTTAGTGATTCCCAAGGCAAGGAGGCACAGCAACTACACTGTAATGAAAATGAAGTTTGTGGCACCACAGTTGCACTGTCTGTGGTTATGATTAATGTATTTTATGATTGTTCTTTTGGCCATAAGATTTAGCTGTTTTATTAAAGCTGTTGTGAGGAAGCATGCACAGACAAACCACAGATTTTTTTTTTTTTTTTGTAAGGTGACAGAAATCTAAGGAGGTTTTAACACAAAATTGGTTGAAGTAAAATGTGTCACACCATTTGAGATCTTAAATGTTATTGCTGATTATTCAGGCCTTTGGCAGGCCACTAATAGTGATGCTGAGAGTTTCTGTTCCACTCAACCATTTCCCAGAATAAGGAGCAAATGCAAGTCCTTCATATTTAAATGTTTTGGGAAACAGGCAACAACCTGGACTGGACTGAGTGATCTGGGAAGAGGTATTTGTAGTCAATATAAAGATTTATTTATTTAGCTGTTAATTAGGACACATCTACCTGGTGTAAGCCCAAAGATCAGTCCAAGAGGCCAGAAATAAAGCTGTTTCAAGATACACAGGTCATTTTCTTTCCCATTGTCTTTGGTCATGTGGAAGTAGGTCAGGTGGGTTGATTTCTACCATTCATTTATGCTTTTAAATTCGTCTGTCTTTGCACATGGGCTGATTTGCACTCTGAAAGAGGTGACATTCATTAGCATATTTTATTATGCCAGCCAAAAGGGCATGCATAAGTCTATGCATAGACTTAGGCATTCATAATGCTCAAATGTTCTGACTTTTTACACTTACTTTATGTTAAAAAACAGTGAATAGTGCATTCTCATGTAGCTGATACTTCTTTATGCAGCACTGTGGAAGGCTGGATTTGATATCCATTTAAAATACACAAACAGCATTCTAAAACAGTCATTAGTTCAGTTTAAAAATTAAATGTGCTGAACATAAAAATAAGCTTAGGAAAACATGGTTTGTAGTGAAAGCTAGCTAATATTAAGTGAAGGAATCCTTACTACAGAAAATGAACTGATTAAGATTTTTTCTAACCCACATGCCCTTGCCTTTCAGAATTACAATTAGTAGAACTTACCCTTCAAATTATTTTTAAAGAATGACCTTATTAATGCTTTTACAAGGTATGGAATTCAGAGGTATAGGTCCCAAATTTCAAGACAGTAAAATGAGACCTCTGGAAAGAATTCAGTCTTTTTCACCATATCTTTGCTCTCCTCATTTGCTTTAGATTCAAACCATCCCCTTAAGTTCTGTGAGGCTAAAACAATTAATTTTAAAATGACTGGAAATGAGTGAAGTCTCCAGATGTTAATGGTTTACTTAATTCTACTGCAGTAATATTGAAGTGCACTAATCAAGATGAGAACTAGGTTGTTCTCCAGGTTGTACAAATACCAGGGTTATTTGGAGCAGCTGTAATAAAATCCCTTGTTATCGTGGAGCAAGGTGAGACACACAAACAAGATCTTTCAGGCCATTAGTTCTCAGTCAATTTTTAAGGGATATTAATTATCTGTAGCATCTTTTACAATCCAAATGAGAAAATATAGTTTATAACAGATGTTGTTTCCATATTAAAGCTATTAGTATATTTTAAACTTGAAGAACCAAGTGTAAATCCTATGATAATACAAATTACAGCAAACCCAAATGTGTTCAGAAACATTTCAAAGACATTATTCTGATATTCCAGTTAATTTTAGCACTGCCATTTATTTTGTCAAGACTATCTGTACAGCCTTTTCCTTTTTTCTCCCCGTGTCATTTTGCCTTTTTTCTTCCTCACTTCTCTTTTCACAAGTTGAGATACATTTCTTCAAAGTACTGCTGCCATATGGGCTTTCCCTTAAAGCTAAAACAGTACTTCAGTTAAATTATTTAATTGGCAAAGGTATTGGTCAGTAATGTCCAGGTGTGGCTGACACAGAGGATTGCTGGTGAATTGCATGTAATTAGAGTTGTAGTTAAAACGTGTAAAACTGATTTCTCACTGAATGCTTCAGCTTGTTAACATGGAAATGTTAATGTCTGGTCCAATATGTGATTTGTCAGTCTTACTTCTGACACCTCTAAGAGTAGGGCATTAGTCATTTTTAGGGACTGCATTAGCCTGTTTGTGATGCTAAAGTCCCACACGCATAGCTAGCCTATTTTCATAGAAGCCTGTCTTGCACTTCATTTTTCTTAGCATTTTCTTGTATGAAGAAAGGCAGATTCTTTTAGTAAGAGGCTTCTGAACCCTCATACATGTTAGTAATTTCTGTAATTTAGTAACAATTTAGTAACCCTTCCTTGCTTCCTTTTTTTTAAAATCTTGTCTCTAGAAAAATCTGTCCAGCATGGTGTGTCCCAATAAAGCCTGTAATATTTACCTCTTTAATCTTTTCCTTTGTCTTCTTCTAATTCCTCTTCCAGTCTGGAGGCTGCTGTTCTGCAGCTTGCCTGCTGCTTGTTGTCAGCTTCCATCAGACTGAAGGATCTCTGGGAAGGAAAGACTCTTAGAGGGCCTCTTTTCACCTCATCCGTGCAGCTAAAGATTTGACATTCACTTCCTGAGACAGGATGAAACTCTGGTTTTGAGAAATGTTATGTAAATCAAGTGTGTTATGTAAGGAACTCCTAATAATGATGTACATTACAGCATATTTATAAGATTAAAGGCAGTACTGCATCCTGTGCACTGGCAAAGAAAACAGAGCCCTGAAGAATGTCTTTAAAAAATGAAATCATTATAATAGACTTGATGTTTGTTTGATGTTTTCTATTTAGGTGCTGACTGCAGCCCAAATTAAATCAATTTGCCTGGCCATACTGGAATCAGGAAAACAATATGCAGTGAAGAAGAGGAAACCAGTCCCACTCATGTATTCCTACTATGGAACAGAGTATCTTGGTGAGTAAAACACACCAACACCTCTGAGACTGTGCTGTGTGCAGATGCTGAGCTAGTAGGCACTTCAGAAATAAAATAGATAAAATCTGCCATGTGGGATTTCTCCTGAGCCAGTTGGGATCATCCAACCTCCTAAGCTGTGAGGTGGGACTGAGCAGCTGGAGGGGAGGGCTGGTGCTGCTGAGCATTGGGGAATGCCACAGGTGCCTGTGCTGCAGCAGGGGAGCAGCTTCATTCCCTCTTCTTCCTGCCCTGGTAAATAAATGTGCCTTGCAGAGGCAGTGAGAGGTGGGGTGTCTGTCTGTGGAGCAGGTTGCTCAGGGCTCTGCCAGGGATGTTCTCTGTGAGCTGCTGTTGCTGTGCAGGACTGGCAGAGAGGATTTGGCTGTAGCACTGTGACTCAGGCATGTGGCAGCTGCTCCTCTCACAGCTTGGTTGGAGCTCACCTGAAGCAGTGGTGAAAGGACACTGGGCAGGGCCCTCTTGGGCTTCTCAAGGCTCAGTATCACTGCAGAAGGTGTGAGATTGGGTCACAGTTCCCTAGCAGGGGAGCAGAGAGAGCAGTCACTGAGTGGTGTGTTCCACACACCCTGGCGGGTACAGACAGTTCTTGCACTGAAATTTAAGTGTTAGCTTGCTGATACTGTCAGTCAGTAACTGGGAAATACCCATTTATGACCCAGTTTCAATTTGTATTCAACAAATGCAGATATATGGCCCAGATTCAGCAGTGTGTCAAGAAGAGTAAGAATTCAGTTCAGGTTCAATTTAACTGCATACAGTCAGTTTCAGTCATATCAGAATGAGGGCAGAAGGAATTCATACATATTTTTGCAAAGCTAGAGAAACTAGAAATGACAGAAGTAGTAAAATACAGTGTTATGCACCTAGAAATATTTTATTCCAAGCACTATTCCAGTATGCACTAAGAAGATGAAGGAGCCATGCTCTTGACAAGGAAATCTGTCCCAAGGGAAAGTGGCAATGAGATACAGACAGGACCTAAACCCACCCTCTAATTGAGTTATTTCTGTTCTTTCCAGGTGCAGCACATGGGCTGTCCTCAATCCTGCAGATGTTGCTCTCCTATTATGAGTACCTGCAGCCAGCAGATCAGGAGCTGGTGTGGCAGAGTGTGGATTTCCTGATGGACCAGGAACAGAACAGCAACTGGCCCCCTGAGCTGGGGGAGACCATCGAGCGGGAGAACGAGCTGGTGCACTGGTGCCATGGAGCTCCAGGTTATTTTCCCATTGGTGCTATGCATGGCCAGATGCTGATCACTTTGCTTTTCCACATTAGGTGATTCCATGTAGAAGATAATCTCAGGTTAAATTTTAGCAAAGTGACAAAATCCTAAAGGACATAAAGAAGTTACACTTAGAGGTGTGGAAATTCATTAATTGCCATTTTTCTTCCCCAGAAAAACCTGCATCCCATCACTGTTCTTGGGTAATAACACAGGTGGAGCTTACAAGAACACTTCAGCCAGCTACTTCAGTTTTTGTTAAATTCAGACCACAAGTGACCTAAACATTTCCTTAGGCACTTGAGTTGGTTATGTGTCATGTGCATTCTCACAAGGTTACCATGAACTGAGCTGTGCAGTGCTCTGGTGAAGATTATGACTAATTTATTTAAGTCCCCCCTAAAAATAAGCTTAATAGTTGGGGTTTTTAGCAGAAGTTAGTATGCAAAACTGTGTATAACTAGAATAAAGCAGAATAGGCCTCATTAGGAAAAAAATGAGTTTCTTTTTGTCATTTAGTAAAAAGTTTGTATCTGTTACCAGTGTAAAAAAATATCTTTGCCTATCCTTGTGTTTCTGTCAGTGTAAGCAGGTAAGGTGAATGGGGGTTTGGAGCCAATAGGAGACAGTGCTGAGAGTTTACTGCTTAAAGGCAAAAATGTGACTGCTCTTTTAAAGTGATGAAAGTCTGGAATGTTAGAGTAAACCCTGAAATTCAATAACGCCTTGAGAAGATTGAAAGTGGTGTTATCACAGGAGGTGGATAAGTACATCTTGCTGTGTGTTTTCAGCATGGCAGATACTCCCCCCTCCACATGGAGTGTTTAGAGGCTATGCTGACATGTAGAGCATGAGACTGCAGTTTTTTGGTGTATTAATCTTTATATTCTTTTGTGTTCTGCGAAACCCTTGGCGTGCTTATCAAAAAACAATCTCCCTGCTCTTTTCCTAGGCATTGCATATCTGTTTGCCAAAGCTTACCTGGTTTCCAAGAAGCCTCAATATCTGGACACTTGTATCCGCTGTGGAGAGCTCACCTGGCAGAAAGGCCTGCTGAAGAAGGGCCCTGGAATATGCCACGGGGTGGCTGGCAGTGCTTATGTGTTCCTGCTGCTGTATAGGCTCACTGGGAACTCCAAATACATATACAGGGCACAAAGGTGAGCATTGCTGATTTAGGGAAATACTAGAAAGTTGCAGGAACATTTATAAAGCATAGTCTGTGATCACTACCCTTGGATATAACTCAAGTGTTTAAGTTTCAGAGTCAAGTCTAGCCATGAGTTCTGGGGTGGGTGCACTCTGTGGGAACACTGCAGTCTCATTCCAGAGAACCTGCATTCCTTCAGAGGGAGCTGGGCTGGATGTGGAGGAATCACAAGTGTCCAGGTCTCATCCTGATGTGATGGCAGAACTCAGACAAACTGTGTACTCAAGTCCAGGAGTAGAGTAAAACATGATTTGTTAGGATTTTTTTCAGAGCATTTAACACTATTCTGTATTACTAGAAGTGGAAAGTAAGTACAGGATGTGGTGTGCAATTATTTATATTTTTAAAATTTATCATTCCCACCTTTAGTTTAGCTTGAGGGGTTATTTCTGTTTTGGCTGGACCACAAGCATATGTGGTCTGGTGAAAATTCTGTCATGGTGCTGCAATTATCTTTAACTTGCCTCTAAAGTATCTCTAGTTTACTGTGTCTCTTTGAAAATGTACCGTTCCATCTATCCACATTTTCCTTACAGCACAGAATAACAAGGGGAAGTGGTATAGTAATTAAGATGACTGATTTTCAGCCCTTTGCTTATTTTTTAATTTGTGTAGCTATTTCAGCATTACAGAGTTTGTTGCATTGATGTGAAACATTGCTTTCATCCTAGAAGTTGTCAAATAGTATTTGTGTAATGATATGTCTTACAGAAATCAGAAAAAGTTTATAGCTCTTATACAAGCATAATGCACGCACAGATTGCAAAGGTTTGTCTCTTCTGGGTCTAATGAACCTCATTTTCTTGTGGATATTGGATAGTGTAAATTTGCAGAAAAGGTTAAATACTGATAATTCTATTTTTTTTAACTACTGAATGTTATTAAAATGATGCTTCCAAACAACAAGCAGACAGAGAGGGACATAAAGTAATAACAACTCTTTTTTTTTCTCTCTTAGGTTTGCAGATTTCTTATTTACAGAAGAATTTAAGTCTGGTTCCCGGGCACTAGAAAGTGTATATAGCCTGTATGAAGGTTTTTCAGGAACTGTGTGTTTCCTGACTGACTTGCTGCAACCCAACCAAGCCGAGTTTCCTCTCTTCAGTGTCTTTGTCTAAAGACTGGTGTTCTCCAGGGCCACATCCCTGAGGCAGTGGGAGAGGGCACCTGCAGTTCCACTTACTTTTCAAGACAGGCTATTTACAAAATGAGATGGGGTACCACTAATGCTAGCCTTAATGTAGCTGAGAGTCAGATCAAAAACAACACACACTTGGGCTTGGGGGGTGGGAAAGTGTGTGGTAAAAATAAATGGGTCACTGGGGGGAAAAAAATGGGGGAGCTGATTGAATCTGATGTCATAGATATTTATCTAATTATTCAAGCGAGAGAGAAAGGGGCATTATCAAACTTTTAATTTGGTGTAAAAAAGGCAAGGTAGAATTGCAGGGACATGAAAAGAAGAAATAGTGATGTACCCAGTAAGTTATAAAAGAGTCCTGCAAAAACCATTTGTGGAACAATGCACTAACTGGGGAGGGTGTTGTAGACATGTCACTGCACTGCACAAAGGCAAAATCTGGGATTTTTTTTTACCTAAACCACATCTGCTAGTTTTAGTAAAATGTATTAGGAAATTCTGTATCTTTGAGCTCTTTGGTCATCGTGTAATGGCAGTTCTGTAGATAGCTGTGTGTTCAGGCTGCAGTTTCACAGTCCGTTTCAGCAAGTGGAGTCTCACCTGTGTAAATGAGCACTGAAATGGACCTTTCCTTTTAGAGCTCAGTCTGTGGCAAGGAGCTGGTCTCCTTTCTGATTTACTGCAGCTGTCACATCTTGTCAGTATTTTCCTAGTCACATGGAAGATGGGTGGAGCCATGCAGAAGACTTGGATTGAAAAGTTCTGTAGCAAAGATACAGTGGGCAGATGCTTTCTTCATGATACAGCATTGCTAGATAAGTATTTTCAGTGATACAAAGGCTTCCTTTAAAAATTAATTACTTTTAGCAGTATTTCTGAACAGTACCCCAAGTTTTTCAGATGATGGAAAATCTATTTTCCTTGATGAATTCTTCACTACAAACCCTGCAAAGTGAATACAATCACCGGAATGACATAGTGAGCCTCAGAAAAAAACTGCTAACAAAACTCAAAATTGCTTTTTTCCTATTTAACAAAATAATATATATGCCCAAATGATTTTTAGCTAGAAAATTATTTAGATAGAAATAAATGGGTTGCTCATAGTTGCAATTATATGCAGTTTTCTATGTATTATAGATATGATGACATGGTACTTGAAAGCTAAAGAAAACACTAATATAGATTTGTACTAAAAATAGAAAATTAATATCTGTATTTAAAATCTATTTACTATTTATTTATTTTTATTTATATGGGAATAATATCTCTAAAGACAAATTGGGAAAACCAATATGCCAAAAACTGAGGTTAGAGAGAAAAAGCTGCTGTACATGCACTGCCAAACAATGCAGTCCCTCTTCCTGCATTCTCAGCTGGAGGAGATTACAGTTTCTTTATTTTTAATGCCTAACGGATTAAAGTTCCCATTTCATTTCAGTGGGCTTTGATCAGGCTATAAGTTGGAGCTGGGTCTTGCAATCCTTCCACATTTTAATATAATAATCTCTTCCCGCTCTTGCCACTGTTATTTTAATGAGATGGCTTGCATTATTATGAGCTGCAGATACGGATTTCTATTACTCTGTCTTGCACTGTGCGGCTCTAATTAATTACTTAATTGCAGAAATGACCATATTTCACTGGTGAATAAAGCAATGCAGTTCTGTATCAGTTTGGCAAGAATTTAGGTATCTTTTAGTGAATGAAAATGGTAAAATTCAATGTACATTATTGTTTATTAAAACACAAGTTAAAAAGTTAGATGGTCTTTTAAGAAAGTCACTGGTGTCACTTACTTGGTTACTCTGAGCAGTGAGACTTGTGCACACAGAGGGATGAATTTCGTAGGGAGGGTGTACACATGAGGCTGAATCAAGAAGTCAGTGGATATGGGAGTGTGCTCTGCCCAGCCCTGTGGAAATGCTCCTGTTAGATCAGAGCAAAGCCTATTGGCAATAATGAAGATCCCAAATCCATTGGGATTTTTTATCTAGTTGGTTCCTGTAATGCATTTGGCCCCTATATTTCATAACTGGAAGCATCTTAAAGCAAAGTTTAAGGAAGGTAAAACTTGGCCTATCCACTTCTTTTAAATTTGATTCTTCACAAATGCCAGGAAAGAAACATTGAGCTCAGTGTCAGTTTTCTAGTGGTTTTTCCTGTGTGTCTCTCTTTGTAGAATTTCTCCCAATTCACATTCAGAGAAGACTCTGATCTTCTGTTATGGTCAACAGATCTCCTGTCCCTGCAATCACTCTTTGTGTATGAAGCCACATGTTTTGAGAGAGAAAGAAAATTATTTGAGTAAGAGGTAGTCCATTCAACAATAAGAAAACTCATTGAACCACCCAGTTTTTGAAATCTGGGTCCCAAACATCCCTGCAGGGTATGTGGGTTCAGCAAGGGCAGCACACAAACATCCAGTCCCATGGGACATGTGGTAAAATCTTGGAACATATTTGTTCATCTCTTTCAGCAGAGATGGCAGTGTGAGCTCACTCTCAGAGATTTGTGGCTTTTCTTACCCGACCTGGCTGGGTTAAGGTGGCTTCTAGATGTGCTGCAGTCACGGCTTCTGAATACAGTGCAAATCCACCCCAGGGCTCTTTGGAAATGCCACTCATTAAATGAGCAGGGTTTTTTCATATTTCCCCTCTTTATTGCCTTACCTGTTTTTTTTTTTCTCTGTACTATGTATGCTGTTACAAATGTTCTGTTGCAATCTTTATTTGTTGCTTTTAAGACATTGACAGAATAGCAACCTGAGTAGAGCTGTCAGCACTTTTCAGTGTAATAAAAAGTAAGGTCTTCTGTGTATCCTTCTACCTGCTTTGAGAAATCAATCTTGTAACCTTTGCTAGACATTCTCCATGGGATGCTGGTTCCTCCTGCTCCCGAATTGGGCCCTTATGGACTGAAAAATGTATTCCTGAACAGATTCTGCCCTGGTGCTGTGACAAAAGACTGTGTTGTGGGAAACTCGAGAAGCCTCTTTTAGGGTGTAAAACAAAGTAACTACGTCATGTTTGCACTTTAGTTTCTTGGTTGTGTTTAGTTTCTAAAGTGTAGGCAATAGGAATTTAAGTGATATAATAATATTTATGCTGTTAAAGCGAAGAGGATGCATTATGTGGTATTGGTGCTTATTTGTGATGTACCTGTGTTTGTGTGGTGCTGTTGGTGAGTAAAGCTGTAGATTACACATCAGTTTAAGGAGCTATATACTGTTCATGACTTTTAGCCTGCCATCCATAGATTCCTGTCAGGGAATAATTTTGAGGGAAACTAGATTTGTAGCGTCCAGATATATTGATTTCAGAATTTATAGAACCAGATGCAGTAAGTTTTATCAACAGTGCAGTTCTAGCAAATATATCTTTATTTTTACCTGCTACTCAACAACTTCTTGCCATAATAGTGTTCATTTTGTGCCACTGTTTTGTTTCCATCATTATTGCCTTCAATTTCCCTGCCTTTGTTTCCCAACCTCTAAATAACTTGAGGAGGCTGAAGAAGCAGTCCAGGTCTTTTGTTCTTGAAAATAAGATTGATTGATTTTTGCTTAAGCAGGGTGGTCTGCTAACTTGCATTACATTATTTTATGCTCCCAGATGGTCTCTTCTCCCTGGCTGTGTCATTTCCCACCTGCTTAGGAAAAATCATTATCCTATATAACAACTGTCACTGGTGTTTTAGTTCATTAAACAAAAGAGAGACTTTCTAGGGAGCATGGTCACTTCTCCAGTGTTTCAGTTCTGTTAGGACAATCAAAACCAAGTGAAATGGCTAAACATTCCAAAATACACTTTTAAATAGTTCTGGGAAATATGCATAAGGGAATGCAAGTAAAGGGATCACCTTTATTGCTACTCTGTCAAATTAAGTAATGCCACTTTGATGTTCTAATACTGATTATATATGGACATGGGAAGAATACGACAAGAATACTGATTGGTTTTTTAATACTGTGGGAAAAACCAAACTGTGGGCATCTGCTGTATTCAGAAATGTAGAGGGGCAATATGTGCAAATGGAAACTTTGATAAGCAATCAAGTTTTTGTACTCACATAGTTTTCTGCATATACAGTTACAGCATCTGCCAGCATATTGCATGTTTTATGCCAACAGTGACCTATTTTAGTGTATGCATGCATTTTGAGAATATATCCTTGTTCTTTGGATCTCTGAGGTCTGCCAAGTAAATCTCAGGTGCAGTAATCTTCTACATACCTTGAATATTCACTGACATGAGTGCATATTCTAATCTGTTGGAAGATTAGTATATCAGGACTAAAATTGCCCTATAGATTTTCAAAGAGTAATCTTGCTCTGAAGAACTAATAATTGCTGGCTGACAGCACAACCTGGACTGCTCTGAGAAGACATTTCAGTTTATATAAATATGTCTTAGACTAAGTAATAGCAGCAGAAAGCTAAATTGAAAAGAAATAAGAAAATGACCAAAAATCCCACTATGAGGGGAACAACATGCTTTAAAGCCATAATCCAAAAATGCTCAGGGCCCACAAAACAATACAGCAATTTAGAGATGTAAGTAGGCATTTTCCAAGGGAATAGCACAGTGTTTCATGGCACAAGTAGTGGTACAGCAAGCACTGTGCAGTTTCAACTGCCTTGAACAGCACTCCATTGCCATTATAGCAAAGTCATCAAATGTTAAAAAACATTTGCCTGTGAAGGGGTTGCCTGTAGCTGAACCTACTGCCTACTCCTATCTTTTAATGGAGCAGAAGTGATTTGCACTGTCCATGATGGGGCCATTAAAAAAATTACATTCAAGAAGCCAATAGCACCAACTTTTCAATCTGCCTGTGAATTATTTAACTTGACTAATTTGTACTGTCACCATTGGTCCTACACCCCATATATTTGAAATTCGACATTATGCTCTCAAAAAAAATTATGAACAGCAGTCTGCTTGAAAATACATAAGGCCATATTTATTTTTAATGCTTAAAAGGGAGTCCCTTGACTTTGCTCATTGCATGACTCAAAGAGAAGATGGAGGCATTTAGGTCAAATACAGCAATACTACCTAGAATGGCAGAAAATTAATTAAAAACTCTTTTTGCTCAGTATAATGATATTTGAATACAAGAGATTTTATAGTGGACTGATAGTCAGCAACAGTATTGTATGACTATGTAGAAGTCCTTAAGTCAATTATATCCTACAGGGAATAAAAACCAGATCCTAGTCTAACATATATTTTTACATCATATAGAAGAGAAAGGCTGTCTGACCAGAAATTTAACTCTGCTTCTGTCTTCATTACCATGACCACACAAGAGAGAAGGATTTCCTTTAACAGTGGTTTGGTTTTGCCACTGAATTGGCCTCCTGCACTCATTTTAAGGGCCTGATAGGCCACTTGCTGATGTCAGTGGTGAACCTCCACTTGATTCCAGGCATGTAAAGTAGCTCCTTCCACATGTGTGAAACAGGGGTAAAACTATGCCATTCCAAACCCCAGGCCTACAAACTTTCCTTTACACATGAGTCCCATGGAATTAGTCAGGCTTGTTTGCATAGTGTGAGGAAAGCACAGGTGTTTGCAAATGCAGGGCCCTATTTGATAGCAATTTATACACATTTTATCTCAATATCTCTGCAATATACGTGAATACCAATACAAATAAAAAATACAGGGAACTTAAGTGGCATTATTTCATGTCTAGTTTGTGTTGGTGACACTTGATTATTCAGTATATTCCAGTGTGTAATGTTCATTCCTTGAGTACGTGCCACACCCTAGATTGGTTTCTCAGTGTTACAGCCATTCACAGCCATGATGTGGTACAGGCCTGTAGAATCAAGGTTGATTTGATTCTTTAGAGATGCACCTTATTGTTTGAAAGCAGGACCCCTGCTTTTCTAATATTTTAAACACTGTGATCTTTCAGAATGTGTTTATTGTATTAGTTTTGTATGGTAGATTATGATAGAGACTAGATTTTATAGCTTTTTAAAAGCAGTGATAATACTAAGCTTCATAGTGGCAGAACAAACTGTGTATATCTATATCATGAATATTAAAGCTGTGATTATATTTTGCCTTAAATAAAAATCCAACCTTGAACATTATGATTTTTCATTGGATTGTTTATTTCTGTGCTTATCCTTCATAGTGCTGGCAACTCTTCCTTCCAAAATAGTCATGACTCTGTGCTCCAAAAGCTTTTCAGTGGTTATCAAAAGTAAAATAAATCATTTTAGAATGAGATAAATCATCCAGGCTGCACACAGTGCTTAAGTAAATTACCTCATGGTAGTTTCCCACGAGACAAGACAGGATGCTTTTGGCCTGTAGATTAAAGTTTCCCACTCCAGGTATTTATTGTCAGTCTGCTTAAATCTCAGTTTTCATGGCCTCTTCCCTTTCCAGAAACACCCCTCCATTCTCAGTGACGGACACAAGCATTAAATTCACCTCGGCCTGCCCACTACAAGGTTTCCATCTTTGTCATCATGAGCTGAGCTCAACTTGAGCTGAGCAATGGGACTCCAGATTTGCCAGTGCAGCAAAGAAATGGCCAAGTGTTTATTGACATTTTTTTTGTGCAAATCTGCATTAAAGAACAGCATCAGATAAGCAGAAGTAGCCAATAGTGTCATCCCATTAATAATATCTGAGACTCCTCCTTGCCTTCTTGTGCTCCTGCAGGTCCCAGGTCTGTAGCTAACCCGCACAGGGAGATCAGCAGTTACCTGGGAACAGGCAAGAAGAAACAAGATCTATCACCAGAGCCAGCTGAGCATGAGCCAAGCACCTGCACCAAGAGGAGGGGAGAAGTGATGACTGGGGACTCCTGTGCAGGACATAGGCACCATCTGCCAGCCTGGCTTAGTCCCTCAGCTTTTTTCTTGCCAGGTGCTCAGGTTCAGGATTTCATGGAGGGACTACAAAGGCTTGTCTTTTCCTTAGGCTGTCACCTTGTGCTGCTTATCCATGCAGGCATCACTGATCCTGCTGGGGTGACCGTACACGCCTCCAGAAGGACTCCAGAATTTTGGTGGTGAGGGAGAAAGGATCCTGCTGGTGAGGGGGAAAGGCCCAGGGACAGCAGGCAGATGCTGGATGTCAACAGCTGCTGTCACAGCTGAGGGTTCTGCAGCCCAAGGAACCTTTGAAAGAAAAGGTCTGGCAAGCAAGGGGAGAGGCAATGTGCTAAAAGGGCACCTCTGACACTGCCACACTGCCCTGATCGGCGGGTCTGAGCTGGGGGCATCAGGGGAGGCTCCCTGCACTCACAGCTCTTTTCCTGCCTTTTGTTTGCTTGGTTTTGTTGTGGGGTTTGTTTATTTATTTAATCATCTCAGCCTTTATTGTTGCACAGGGTTATTTTCTTTCTGGTACAAACTTTGCCCTTGCCTCTTCCTTTCTGATCTCTATTTTATCACTCTCTACCAGTCCCTGACAGGAGGGCGTAGCCAGGTTGGGGGTCGGTCTCTTCTCACAGGCAAACAGTGATAAGGAGTAGAGGGCATGATCTTAGCTGCACCGGGGAAGGTTTAGCTTGGACATCAGGAAGAATTTCTTAAGAGAAAGGACGATCAGACACTGGAACGGGCTGCCCAGGGAAGTGGTGGAGTCACAGTCCCTGGAGGTGTTTGAGGAAAGCCTGCACTCAGTGCCCCGGTGCTGTTGTCCTTTGTAACCGAAGCGCTCCGGGGGCGGTGTGCTGTCCCCAGGCTGACAGCGCCCTGAGGGGCTGAGGGGCACGGCTCGCCCCTTCCCACCAACCCCCTCAGCTCGGCTCTGTCTGGCGGCTGAGGGGGACACGGTGAGGGGGAGCTCCCCGCGCACGGCCGGGGAACCTTCCTCGGCTCCCAGCGCGGGCAGGGCCGAGCCCCGGGCAGGCTCCAGCGGCAGGGAGGGTCCAGGGCGGGTCAGGATGGGCCCCGGCCCCAGCCCGCAGAGGCCGCGGGCCGGCGCTGTGCGCGGCGCTCCCTCTGGCGGGGACCGGGCCCTGGTGCGCGTCGGCGGCGGCAGGGCGGGTCGGGCTGAGGCGGACGCGGCGATGAAATTCCCGGGCTCCGTCCTCATCTCCCTCGTCCTCTTCGTGTCCGAGACGGCGGCCGCGCTGTGCCTGAGCGCGGGGTACCACGATGAGGGGGACGACATGTGGCGGGTGCTGACGCTGCTCTTCGCCCTCTTGCCCTGCGTGCTGGTGCAGCTCAGCCTTCACTTCATCCACCGCGACGTGAGCCGCGACCGCCCGCTGGTGCTGCTGCTGCACCTGCTGCAGCTGGGGCCGCTCGTCAGGTCGGTGAGTCCGCGCCGCCTTCAGCGGGCCGGGGCCGGGGCCGCCCGGAGCGGGCGGGGCCGCTCCGCTCGGCTCGGCTCGGCACCGCCGGGAGCCGCGTCTGCCGCAGCTGCGGGAATGCCCCGGGCACACCTGCGGGTGACCCCTGGGAATGCGGCTCAGCCCTTTCCCCTCCCCTCCACCCTCCGCGGGAGCCGCCAGAGCCCCTCCGCGTCCCGCTGTGCGCTGGGTTCCCATCGCGGCGGCTTCTTGCAGATGGTTGTGTCTGTTCGCTGCTGCCTCAGCCACAGCGCTTTGCTCTCAGATCACTTCGCAGAGAGAACGGGACATTCCTCACTCGGTTGCGAGTTTAGCACAACGGTAGTACCCATCCCATCCGTGCGTCTTGGAACATCAGTGCTGCTCTAGTCTCTTTTCTTTACAAACGTGATATTCCTGATGCAAATTGCTCTGGAGCTTTTTCTATTCCAGTTCAATGTCTCACTGAAAATACCCTTAGGAAAAAAAAGTCAAAATACTTAGATGAAAAGTTACAGCAGTGTGCAACTCCAAGACAGAATGTTACTTGGGGGCATTCATTTTAAATTTATATTCAAATTTTTTTGTTTAAAAAGGAAGGGAATTAAATGCAGTATGTCTGTAGTAGAGGCTAGAAGAAACTATCACCAACTTTTTGAAATTCCTGGACAGTGTGTAAAAGACAGATTTGTTCACAGTAAGAAAGGTGAGCACTTTGGGTGTTACAAAATATCTTACACTTCAAAAACATTAACTTCTTCTGTAACCGTGCATGGATTTTTTGTTTGCTTTGTTAATATTTTAAAGATGTTTAAGTTATGGCTTAACAGTTCTTAAAGAGCTCTGATTTTCTAATAGCTAACAACAATATCCTTCTACATTGTTGGAATAGAAGAGTGGAACCAAAGAGAAAGAAACTATCAAAGATTAAGTACGTGACTTTTGTCAATCTAAATCAATTTCTTGAGATCAGACAGGGAGAGAATAATGTCAAACTAGAATGTGTGAAGAAGCAGACAAAGGATTCGAGCAACAAGAAGAAATGGAAGCATTTTCTTTTTAATTACATGAAAGAAACATAGATTTATATTTTGACCTCAAGCACCAAGCATGACTTGACTTTCTGTTTGTTTCCCAGCATCAAGTTTGCTGTTTGCAACACAAATCTTATCTTGTGCAGAACCGCAGTTCCTGCTCTCTGGTGAGCTCCCAGCTGCAGTCACTGCTGTAAAACCAGTGAGCATATGGAAGCCCTCTCCTCTTTTCTAGTGTGTTGCCAACTCTGCACTTCTTCCTTTCTGAAAGATTTACAAACTTAGCATTTCCAGGAGGTTTGAAGATGTTCTGGATGTGCTGCAGCATGCTTGTGCCCTAGTCCCCCATGGCATCATTTAGGTATGACAAAGTGATGTATGTTGACCTCTCTCTAAACCAAGGAGAACTGGAATTATAATTACTAATTGAATAGGGTAGTACTGCTACCTGAAAAACTTATTTTCTGCTAAGGGCTGGAAGGACTCTACAAATTAAAAGTTTAATACAAGGCAACTTCTCTTTACTTTTAGGGAAATATGTCAGTTAGTAGGATACAGCACAAAAGTCTGGGAAGGCAGAGTGATCCAAGACAGTAAAAGATTTTGGATTTTTTTTCCTTCCTTGCCTTCCTGCAACTAAAGATTTCTGTATCTGTCAGAAGAGGAAACTGCTTCCTGTCAGATATAGCTCTGCATTGTAAATATTGTTGTATTTTCAGCACACAACATAGCTTCCCTTTCCCTGCTTTGCACAGGAAGTTTTCTACCCTGTGTGGACTGGCATACACACAAGGCTCTGGTGGTAGCTGGAAGGCAAAGTATCTTCTGGTTGTATTATCACTGCACTGGGGCTTTAATTTTTTGTAAGCTGAAAAGGACCATTGTCCTTGGAGACATTTTACTCCATCCTTGTAGTCAAACCTCTGCTCCTTTGCTCCAGAGAATCCTGCTGCTCTCAATTATCTGCTTCCCTTGTGTGAAGCCTGGCTCCATCCTCCCTGCTGGGACTCTTGTGCCTCACTAGCACTGCCCAGGGCTGCTTAGGGAGGGCTGGGTCAAATTAGGTCAAATAGGACACAGACAGCAGAGCTTCCCCAAGCTCTGTCTGCTTGTGGATGGGAATGAAACATTTAAGAACCTTGAGGCTGTGTATGATGACATGCTGTATAACAGAGGGCTGGCAGCTTTGGCTGGCTTTAAAAGAAACTTAACACCAACTTTTTAACTATCTCTGTTTGATATGGTATGATACAGAATAGTCAGGATTTCTCTGTTCAGACTTAAATACTTGGATATCAGTGCACTGCTTTACCATCAGCCCATGATCTTTAAAGACTAGATTTTTTTTCCTCTTCTTTTTTTTTTCCTTAAAAAAACCCTTTAAATCTGGGGTTTTGGAAATATCTTGGCAGGGAAGGAGGGTATTTAGCCTTGCAAGCCAAATGATTCAGCCTGTTTTGAATCATCTGAGCGATGGGGAAAAAGTACTTTCTCTCACAGAACCTTCTTGCATGCCACCACCTTCCCCAAACACCCACACCCCACCTGTTCGGGAGGCACTCGCTGTCCTGCTGCTGCCACTGGAAGGACTAAAATTAGGAAGCATCCCTCTTCCTGGAGAGGACTTTTGGTGTACTGTTAATGTACCCTTTTTTAATTGCACCCTTTTTGGTGTACTGTTAATGTACCCTTTTTTAATTTCTTCTCCCACTCCCTAGGAGTTTATAAATTTGGAGCAATTTGTAGAGCAAAATTCCTATCTCCCTGAGTGGCCTGGCTGTGATCCTTAGGATGCAGGCATGCCAGAGGCTCTGCAGAGACTTGGCTGGAGCAAAATGACTGCAGGTTTCTGGGCATCATGGGGGATTCCTGCAGCATTTCAGGTCAGTGCCACTCCTTATGAGTGCAGTAACGTGTCTGGATGCTTAGAAGATGTATTTGGGTAGGTTTGCTTTCGGGGTTTTGGGTTGCTTTTGGGAAGATTCTTTTACCACAATAAGTAAATTATAACAGAAAAAAATACTTTAAACAGTAGCCAGTGTCATTGAGAGGATTATTACTTTTACCTTTTCTCTAGGGAAGGTCATGATGATCTTTTGGCTCAGGCTGCTCCTGTGCTAGGGCCTGTCTCTTTGTTCCCTTCCTTTTGATGGCACTTGTAGCACCAAGGTCATCTTGAGATTTTAAGCGCTGCTACAATTCCAATGCATAATTACTGGATGTCGTTTTGCTGGTGTATTGCTCTACACTTAAGGATTTCTTCAAAGTATAAATAACCCCTCAGAGAATCAGGGAGCTGTTTAGCTTGGAAAAGACCTCTAAGATCACTGAGTTCAACTGATAACCCAGCACCACTGTGTTCACCACTGAACCATGTCCATGAATGCCACGTCCACTTGCCTTTTGAGCATTTCTAGGCATTAAGTGGTGTAATCACCACTTCTCTGGGCAGCTTATTCCAATATCTGGCTGCCTTTCAGTGAAAAAATCTTTACTAATATCCACCTGAACCCCCCCTGGACCAACTTTAGGTCATTTCTTCTTGTCCTGTCTCTTGAAGAGGCTGATCCCCACCTCATTACAGCCTCCTGAGGAGTTGTAGAGAGCGATAATGTTGCCCCTGAGCCCCCTTTTGTTCTTACCCTTCATTATAGGCACCACAGAACTTCCAGTTAACTTGCTTGCCCTTTTCAATTCTTCAAGTAATAAAAAGATCAAGAGCTGAAGTGCAGATTTCCAACAAACTGCCTTGGCCAGTTGGGGCTTACAGTCACACACTGGGGGTGTTGGTGGTGTTGGGACCATGTGTGTGCTGGATGCTGGGGTTCCCTCCCACCTGATTTAATGAAGACTGTACTGAAGTGGCATCATCAAAACTAGCTGTTGTAAACCTGGCAGTGCTTCCTTCTGGTACCAACTTCGTGGAGAGGGAAGTTTGAGTGACTGCAGGTGTCTTTGGAAATCTGTTCCTCAGTGCTCTGTTAGTGCAGTGTGAGCCCAACCTGTTCTGTGTGAGGAGATGCAATCAGGGGAGGGCTGGGTCAGCAGAAGGATGAACCCTTGCAAAAAACATCTTCAGTAAATATAACAGGCCCCCTATATAGAACACTAATGACTGTTTTCCTCAGGTTATAATAGGACAAGGCTATAAACAATAGACTTTTATTTTTTTTAATGAGATCAGGCTTTGTTTCTCAAGGCATGAGGAGAAACAATTACATGTCTCTATGTACCATCTAGATAGCAGCACAACAGATGCAGGAGGAAGCTTGCATCAAACTGCCAGAGGAGCTGCTGTTATGGCCAAAGTTTGATTCTGTGAGCTGCAGGAAGTAAAAAAAAAGAAAAAACAAAAACCCCATTTTTTTTGCAATCATTCATGTTTTGGGCATTAATTCTGCAGCTGGAAATCAAATAAGCTCTAATGGTGCAGATACTGCTTCAGTGACATTGTGCAGAAACCTTTGTCTCTTGTGTGTAATCTCTCTTTGCTAGTGACCTGCTTAATATTTCAAAATAGAGCAAGTCTAAAAACTTCCCTTCCTTGTAGGACTTCATCAGCAGACCTCACTGTAGGACATCCTGCTAGCTCTAAACTTTACAGTTGTTGATGTGCCTACCTCTTTTCTGGATGGGAAAATATGTCAAGATTCTCTTCAGGGTATTTTCTTTCCTTATTCTTGAGCAGATGTGTTAGGTGTCCATGGTGAGGTGAACAGAAAGTCAGTGCAGGTAACAGGTAGAACAGTGAGTGAGGAACAGATCTTTGCCTGATGCAGGTAAGTAAATCTGCAGGATGGAAAAGTCTTCTGCACACTTCTCTAAAGAGAAGGAATTAGTAAAATGTAAGTATTAGAGAAATCTGCTTGTATACATTTATAGAGGGTGTGCATGGACAGGTCTCAAATAGCCATTTGTTCTTGGAGTGCTGGTTGAGTGTGGAAAGTTCCCTGTTTTCATTGCCTTCTCCCTCTTCACACCACCATTATTTTGCCTGTGTTCCAATCCCACGCATCCATGATTGAACGAGGAAATGAGGTGCTCACTCCTAGCAAGCATATGAGGGTAGGATTATTCCTCCTACTTACTGTGCAGAAGACAAATGTGTTGCAGCTGAATCACTCTTTGTGGGCACCATCAGGATCCCTGAAAAAGTATGGCTCTACTTTCTGCCAAGATATGGCACCATCCTTTTCTTACCTCTAAACTTTCGCTGTAGAAAGTAGATCTGACTCTTTTTCCTCAGAGCAATTTTAGTTCCCTCAGAGCCTGTGCTATGGTTGCCAGTGCCTTACATGCAGCAGAGACAGCCAGCTGCTTGCCTTCTGCTCTTGGTAGCATGTGAAGGGATCTTGAAGGAGGTGGAATGTGCAGAAGTTGGGATCTCACTCCTGTCCCTCTGGAGCAGGGCAGCAATGAGGGCTTCTGCGGAATTCACTCTGCTGCAGGAGCTTGTAACTGTGGGGGAAAGCTGCCATGAAGCAATCCCCTTCTTGCATTGTCTCTTAGCTGTGTTTTGTGCTAAAAAAGAGCAAGCCAGATAGTTCATTTAAAGACAAGATGCCCAACCCCTCAGCACATACTTCACAGACAGTCATAATCTGATACAGCAACATGATCTGCATTGGTTCTTCATCGCAGTTCTGGACCCCTCTCACCTGCATGGTTATTCAAGTGCCTGTGCCCCTCCCACACTCTGTTCCTTAAATTTTAGATTGGTGCTTGATCTTTCTAGTGTGTCAACTGCTGTTCTGCTCCTGTTTGAAACAGTTGCTTGGGCAGTGGCACCAGCTGGAATCCTGAGTGCATTTATTATTTTTCCCAGAAGGCTTGACTTCCAGAAACACTCTTGCATGGGACTGGCAGGGCCTGGGAGAAAATGAGTGTCATTACCAATGTAATCTGAATGCTTGCATATAGCATTTTTTATTACTCTGTTGTAGTGGTAAAAGCCCCATTTGGCTCTAGGGTTTGCTCATCAGACCATTTCACATTATGTTTGCTTTTCTGTATGGACAAAACATCCCCATCACAAGCAATATACTGCTACTTAATATCCAGATAATAAATAAAAATCAAATGCTTGCTCCAAAACTCAATGTTTAGTTGATTATAATGTTTACTATTGTTAGTAGTCTCATAAAACTCATCTCTTTAATGGGATCACTACATATTTTTTAGATGGGTCCCTAGACTATAATTCTAATCACACATGGCAAGAGTTCAGAGCCTGATGCTGAGATCCAGTTTTCCATAATATACTCAGACTTGCCCTCATGCATTCAGGGTGAATGCATGGCTGTGAATTCTAAACGAGACAAAAATGGTCTGGGATCTTTCTTTTTGGAATAAAATCAATCTGTTGGTTTCAGAATGTATGCTGGCTTCATAAAGCCACAGTGCTTTATTAATTTTTCACACTTTATTTTTGGCTGTATGAATTCTTTCATGTGGAACAAGATTGGCGGGGAGTGAAAAGATTAATGAGGGTAAGACAGAAAGTCACCTCTGTCAATGGAGCGTCCAGAGCAGCAGGAATGTTGAATAGCTTTAGTCATAATGATGGCTGAAGCCTACTGAATCAGGAATAGTACTGCACAATCCCAAAACTGCTCTTCATCTAGAGTGGTTGAAACTTGCTAGTGATCCAGTTAGAGGGAAAAATGAAGTAAAGTTTATTAAAATAAACAGAAGTAATTTTTTTCTTTCTTCTCCCTTCCCCCTCATCTCATGATTTCACCTGTTCTTATGTTGTTCCTTGCTTGTTATTACTTCCCAGACAAGGGTGAATATTTCCCTGTGTGTTTTGGGTCCTGCTTGATGCCCAAGAGTGCCCTTGTCACCTTCATACCCAAGCAGTTCTCTTAGAATAGTTTTCATAAAGTTTTCAATTTAAAAACAGTCATTGGAAGGAAGTTGCAGAAACTGTTCTTTCCTTGCAGATATCTTTCTGGGGCTGTTATCTTCTTTAATACTCCAGGAACCAGATTGTCCTGGTTGCTACAGCATTTTCTGGAGACAGCCTTTTCTATTTCCTCCCAAATGTATGGATTTGTCTCTGTGTGTGGGTAAAGACAGCAAATAGTACAACAAAATGTTGTTTATGAGTAGAAGTGTATGTGCTGGCACCAGTTTGGGAGTCAGTGGGCAGTAATTTAGACCTGTATAAACAAGAGGGTTTGGCTCCCACTGTGTTTAAAGTACGAGGAGCTGAAGCAACTGGAAACACTGCATCTTCTTACTTAGAATCTTTTTTGTGAGATTATATTTAATATTTCTTTAACAGTACAGTAAATGTAAGCACACTTAAGAACTAAAGCTCCTATTCTTGTGCCTTTTTTAAAAAAAGTTCATTTCAAGGGTTGTGAGGCTCAAAACTGCTCCTATTCACTGCTATGGCATGTTATTGGTATTTTGAACCGTGGCTTGGAAAAGTTTTGAGGCGTGTACACCTGTTTGTACCCTGAGCTTCTCTCTTCAGATGTTTTAAGACAAAGGTATGAAAAGTAGGTTTATTGCCATGTCCCGTTAGCATGTCGCAGATGTATGGATGACAAGAAGAAAAAGACATGAGAATCTGAAGAACACATTTCCAGTTTGGGTCCTGGATTTGGCATCCTTGTAGTGGATGAGCAGTTTAAGGATTTTAATGGCATACCAGAGAGCAAGGGCATCTCATAGAAAATAATTAAACCTCCTCCCAAGTCTGAGTGCTACAAGCAGCCCAAAGGGCACTGCCAGGTTCTTGCCCTCTAGTAATACATAGTTTATGTTTTAGAGAATGAAATCTGTCATATTCCAAGTTTACCAGGAGGAGAAAACCTCAGACTTTGCTCTATGAAAAAATGGCTTAGGACTTAGTATGTGATTGCTTCAAATACCAGGCAGTGGGGAGACCTTTCATTCTTTCCTTTTTCCTTGTTACTCTATCTGCTTGTTTGCTTGTAGGTGTGTGGAAGCCTTTTACATTTACTTCAGTGCTGAAAGAGTTGAAGAACCCTATGTCAGCATCACAAAGAAGAGGCAGATGCCCAAGGATGGGTACTCAGAGGAAATTGAGAAGGAAGTGGGACAGGCTGAAGGCAAGCTGCGCACACACAGGTCTGCGTTCAGCAGGGCCTCTGTGATCCAGGCGTTCCTCGGCTCAGCACCCCAGCTCACGCTCCAGCTCTACATCTGCATCCTGCAGCAGGAGGTCACAGTTGCCAGAAGTAGGTAGAGCTGTTGTTATGACCTTTTTGGTGTTTGGGTGGGAGGGCAGTCAGTTATAGCTGCCCTGCAAAAAAGCCAAGCATTCTGCAATGGGTTTCATCTCCCTGATAGCTTTTGGTGGTGATGTTGCTTTTAAGTTTATATCATCGTGTTTTAGACTATGATACCTTCTCTAGCACACTTGGGTTGCTATAAAAACACTGATTTGATAAAGTGACCATTATGATATGAGAGGGAGGCAGCTGGAAGGACTGAGCTGTCTTCATGAAGAAGAAGAAAAAATTACCTCTGTTCCATTTTGGTTTTTGAGCAAACTTTCTGGAAAATTCATTGGGATAGTGTACATGCAGAGCATGTTTTGTCTTGCTGCCTTAGGGAAAGTGTACTTTCAGGAATGCAGTTTTAAATATGAACTGAGGCCATGAACTGTCTTTACTTGTGCCAAACTGATTCTGGAATCAAAAGGGAGGTCTCAGTAAGCTGCTATGCAACTGTGGTCGTCTCATCTCTAGACCCAAACTGTTAAACCTTCACCAAGCAGTGCTGCACAACATGGACTTACCAGGACACATCTCTTTTACTGTGGGACTCTGCATCTTGCTTCCATGATAGGTTCTTGGTTTTCTGGCTCACTGCTAAATGGAGGACCATCTCTAGCTGGTCATGGGACAAACAACTTTTCAATGTAGGAAAGGACTTTGGCACCTCTGTGAACTTTATGGTGCATTCCCACTGAAACACTAAATAGCTCTTTTTGTATCTCTAAGGCCCTGAGAGGATCTATAGCAGCTTCACAGGTATGGAGGCTGAGGCTAAGGTGACAAGTCAATAATTAAAATAAAGTAAAATATTATATCATAATACTCATAATCATAATAATCATCATAATGATAAAAATAGTAGTAGTAATGAAGGGGACAGAGGGAGAGAGAGGGAGAAGAATAAAGCCCTAGAAAGTAAAATGATGCACAAACCATCACCCAGCACCAACCAGCCCCTCCCAGAAAACTCCCCCCAGTTAATACACTGAGCATGATACCAAGAGTTTGGAATATCCCTCTGGATAGTTTGGATCATCTGTTCTGGCTGTGTTTCTTCACAGCTTCTTGTGTACTTCTTGCCTGACAGAGCATGGGAAACTGAAAAGTCCTTGACTTAAAGCACTGCTGAGCAACAACTAAAACAGTGTGTTATCAACATTATTCTCATACTGAATCCAAACTCAGCACTGTACCAGCTACTAGGAAAAAATTAACCCTACCCCAGCCAAAACCAGAACATCATAGCAGTAGTTTCTTGGAAGACATTACTCCTTCCAGTTCCTGAGTTCTTCATAACTAGGGTAGGTGCTTCAAATAACCATGGCATTTGTGATGTGGGAGAGGGACAACATGATTGAATCCTTTGCCAAATGGTTCAACTAGCCAAATCTCCAGTCACTTTGCTGTAAATGGCATTTACTTGAGAAAGATCACCTTTTTATTGTCTTTCATTACTTTTGACCTTACTGGTCATGATTTTCAAAGAGAACACCTGTGTTCCAGATGATCAGAGAATTGCATATTTAATAATCATTTGCCATGCTCTTTTGCTTCTATCTTTTTCAGTCACTGCTGAGATAAGTTGTAATCACAAACTGGTAAGTGACATTTCTTGGGTGAAATGGCCAGAGATAAGCTGGCTCACCACAGAGTTTGGTGAATCCACTTGCAAATGCAGCAGTTATTTCATGCTTCCCAGGAGCCTCTCCATACAGCTGTATTTCTAAAATACAGAAATGCAAAGAAAAAAAAAGTGCTAGGAACTGTGTCAATGTCTGTTAGAGCTCAATCATCAGAAAAACAAGAGTCCTAACCATATTCTTGTTGTGTGTATCTTAGCTGCTGCTATACTGAAACTTTCTACAGTCTCTTTATCCAGCCAACCCAGTTCTTATTCCACATTTCAGATGACTTCAGCTTCTTTCACTGGTCCTCCAAATTGTGGCTCTCTTCCATTAGCATCTATTATACTTACTCTTTTCTTGTATTTTGATTTCGCCATGTTTTGTCTTGTCTGCTCATCAGTCTGTAATTTTCTGGATTCCTACATACCCTGTCATTATGTGTGAATTCTACTTGTTAAGGGGTAGTGAGGTCAGTATCACCTGAGAACCTGAAGCTGTTTGCTATCATGCTGGGGATATGGCTTGTCCCTTTCAAATCTGTTTGAAACTCCTTATTGCCTCCAGTGTTGGCTTGAACACTTCTGAAAAGAGCCTGCATGTTTGCCTAGCCCTTTGTCAGCCAGAGCCATGCTGTGTGTTTCTTGTGTATTTCATGGTGTTCATGATTTCTCTGGATGTTTTCTCCTGGATTATTGCCAGTGTCTGGCATTCTTCAAAACTGTCAGTTCACAGTCTGCCAAGCACATAAGGTTAAGACAGCCGAAAGCAGGACCAACTCTTGAAGTTAGTGATGAGCGACACAAAGCTTTGGTGACTGTTTATCATGAAAAGTGTAAAAATGTTGGATGTAACACAGCCCATATGTATTAGCCTGATCTGAGTGCTAGTTCTGTTTTATATACATATAACTATAGTATCTGTAATATATTTCAGTGGTTCTTGTGAGGTAGCTCATCTAGAGCAGAATCACTCTCCTAGTGGTTTCTGAAGTGAGAAGGACTAGGTCTTGAAAGGACTTCAGATGTAATAACAAAACACAACAAAGTAAATCAGCCTCCTTGGATGACTCTGTGAGTGTCCACCTCTGGTTTGTCAGAAAAAGACAGCCTTTAGGGAGGAGGAAGGAAGAAGAGAAATGCCACCTTTATAAGGACTCTTAGAGGATTTGGAAGTGTTCCAGGGGAAGATCCTTTGCCTTTTGAATTTACATTTGTTTGTCTGCTCATGATGAGTAAAAGCAACAGTATTACCCTCTCATATTTCCCTTTGTGGTTGCTTCAAACCATCTTTCTCACAGAGTTAAAAGTTATGTTTGAACTGAAGGTTTGCTGATAATAATGAGCTTTTAGGAAAGGAGTAGGACTGGACTAGTGTATTAAACCAGAGTCAGCATGACCTGTTTTCTGTCAATGGACAAGTGCCTCTTTTGAAGGTTTGAATTTGTAAGATAGATTTGAGATTAATAAAGGTTTCCTAAAGTGATATTGGGGAATAAGATCAATGTTTCAGCTTGTCAAAGCAGAAAGCAAGCAGAGTTCCAGCACAGCAGCACTCAGTCCCCGGTGGGTATGTCTATGTTCCTTTACCTCTGAGAATATTCTTTTGTTTCATTAGCTGCTGGAATTTATGTTCTTTCACAGCTCAAAACTACAGGAAAGATTTTGTAAAAAGCCATAGGACATCAAGCAATATTCTTGACTGAGCTCACCTGCTCTTCTGCTTGCAGGTGATGTTTTTCTAAGACATAACATTTAAAAATGCCCAGCTCCGTGTGCCTTTTTGCACATAGGTTTATTGTCACAGGCTTATTTTAAGTCATTATTGGAGACATTATTCAATGCTGTAAGAAGGATGTTTAAAAACTACTGACTATCTAGTAACAATTTCGACATAAACATTTGCAGATAATATATGCGCCACCAAACTGACACGTACAAAATTGCCATAAAAAATGGTAAGCACCTTTTGCCTTACTGAGTGCCCTAGAAAATGACATATAAAGACTTAATTGTTTTCCAAAATAATTCAGAGATTTTTGTGACTCATAATAGAAAAGAGATTAGCTGAAGTGATAGAGAAAATTCTCTTAGAAAGTTGTTAGAGATCTTAAAATACACTTGTTTCTTCCAAAGGATTGCTTAGAAGTTAGTGACTTATAATTAGCGAAAAAACTCAAACCCTGATAATTTTGGCCATATAGCTATAGCAAAACAGGGAGTCCAGTTTATTTGTAGGATATTGGCACACAAACTAATTGAAGACTGCAGAAAACACGGGTTGCTAAGCAGTGATAATGTAATTGACATAATTAAGGATTCCCAACTCTGATTATTTTATCTGATGCAATATCAGCTATTCAGCCTGTTGGTAAAAATTATGAATAAATCTTTATATAATTGTGTATGCAAATACTAAAAAACATGTGGGCAGTTAGTACTTCTTTTATTTTCTGTGTATTCATGTACATTTGTACCTTCTTAATATGGCAAGACAGGATGCTCCTGCAGTGCCAAGTGACATCTGGTCTCTGCTTTCACTTTTCTGCAAAATTTAAATGTGAAAACTTCCTTTCAGGAATTCTGGGTAGGTGGGAGGTACAGAAAATTTATCTGAATTTAATGGCATTTTTAGTAGTGTTTTTTTAAATGCATGATACAGATGGGTGTATAAATAAAATTGATGTATAGGAGAACACAGTGCCGGCAGGAGAGTACAGTAGTTTCACGAATACAAGCCGCACGGATTATAAGCCGCACCCCCGGTGCCTCGACAATGTTGCTGTCTTTGTCAATAGATAAGCCGCACCCCGAATATTAGCCGCACTTTCGTTCGTCGCGAGAATCCGTGCGCAGCTTTCACAAATTGGCCAATTAGTAACAGGATCGCGGCATAGCGGGCTTTACTGGCTCGGGGCGGGGCCAGGAAGGCTCGGCCCGCTCATGGTTGCCGACGGGGCCGGGTGGCCCAGCTCAGCGCCACGGCTCGGCGGGGCTGGCCGGGTGGTGCTGCCGCCGCCGCCGGGCTCGCTGGCCCCCCTCTCCGGTCAGCACCGCCCCGCTGCCGCGTTCGCTCGCCCGGCTGGCAGGGCTGCCGCCGCCGGGCTCGCCGCCCGCCCCGCTGCCGCTTTCGCTCGCCCCGCGCCGCGCCTCGCGAGCGCCGCGCCCGCCCCGCGCCGCGCCCGCCCCGCGCCGCTTTGGCGAGCGGCGGCGCTTTGGCGAGCGGCGGCGCTTTGGCTCGGCGGGCGGCGGCGCTTTGGCTCGGCGAGCGGCGGCGCTTTGGCGAGCGGCGGCGCTTTGGCTCGGCGAGCGGCGGCGCTTTGGCGAGCGGCGGCGCTTTGGCGAGCGGCGGCGCTTTGGCTCGGCGAGCGGCGGCGCTTTGGCGAGCGGCGGCGCTTTGGCTCGGCGAGCGGCGGCGCTTTGGCGAGCGGCGGCGCTTTCGCTCGGCGAGCGGCGGCGCTTTGGCGAGCGGCGGCGCTTTGGCTCAGCGAGCGGCGGCGCTTTCGCGAGCGGCGGCGCTTTCGCTCGCCCCGCCGGCAGGGCTGCCGCCGCCGCCACCAGGCTCGCCGGCCGCCCCCTCCCGTCTGCACCGCCGCCGCGTTTCCTCGCCCTGGCCGGCACTGCAGGCCCCCGCACCGCCGGGCTCCCCCACGCTGCTGGCCCCGATTATGCTGGGCTTCCCCCGCTGCCAGGCAGCCCCACCCGCCGGCCTTCCTGCTTCTGCCATGCTCCCCTGCACTGCTAGCCCCAGTTCTCCCGGGCTCCCCCGCCATGCTGGCCCGGGCTCTGCCGCCCCCCTGCCCCGCCCTGCTGGCTCAGGCTCTGCCGCCCGCCCCCCACACTGCTGGCCCCACCTCTGCCAGGCTTTCCCACCTCTGCCGGGGCCGGCCGGGCTCCAGCTTGGCTTGGGGCTGCCGCGGGCTCTCACTTCCGTGTTGGCAGCTTTTAGAATTTTGTTAATAGATTAGCCGCCCCGGAATATTAGCCGCACTTCCGGGTTTCCACCAAAATTTTGGTCAAATTGGTGCGGCTTGTATTCGTGAAATTACTGTAAATCTTTACACAGTCAGAGATAATGTGGACAGTGCTGGGTTTGAATTCCTTCAGCTTTCAGTTTTGAGCTGTATCACACACCTTTTTTGTGATTTGCTTTGACACAGAACTTCACAAGCATAAAGTTATCTGCATGTCCAAGTTACTCCAAAGTTTCAGCTTCTATTTTGCAGTTTTTCATCTGCATGGGAAGGGAGTTGCCGCCCTGTGCCTTGTGGAGTACTGCAAGAGTTTGGGAGCAAGTTGGATACTCTTATGACTGAGCTGTGAAATTACCAGGGACAGCCGGTGCATGAACAGCCCTTGGCAGGGGGAGGAGAGACACTTGTAACTGCTAAGTGCCTTCTTTTTCTTGCTAGCTACTTGAATAAGTATCAAATGGGGACCAAAACAGGAGGTAGGATTAGAGTAACGTGCTGAGTTTGACATGGGTGGAGTTGATTTTCTTCACACAAGTACAGGCTGGGAATGTCTGTCCTGTGTTCCTGCTGGGAGTGACAATAACTGCCCCTGCACTCCCCTGTCTGCTGCTAAGCTGAAGGTCCTGATTTGTGTTTTCTCTCTGTAGGTATTTTTATGGTGCTCTCTCTCCTGTCCATTGTTTACGGCGCCTTACGCTGCAACATCCTGGCTATTAAGATCAAGTACGACGATTACGATGTGCGTGTGAAGCCTACTGCCTACCTGTGCATATTCATGTGGAGGAGCTTTGAGATCGCCACCCGGGTCGCCGTGTTGGTGCTTTTCGGTTCAGTCCTTCGAGTCTGGGTTTTCCTCGTCGTGCTCCTGAATTTCTTATGTTTCTTCTTCTACCCATGGATTCAATTCTGGCTTAGCAAGTCGCCGTTTCCTGAGAACATCGAGAAGGAATTGAGCAGGCTGGGCACCACCATCGTGCTGTGCCTCCTCACGCTGCTGTACGCTGGCATTAACATGTTCTGCTGGTCAGCAGCGCAGGTGGAGCTCAGTGACCCTGACCTGATTAGCAAATCCCAGAACTGGTACCAGATGACCGTGTACTACATCGTGCGGCTGATGGAGAACGCCTTCCTCCTGCTGATGTGGTACGTTTACAGAACAGACTTCTACCTGTATGTCTGTGCCCCACTGTTGTTCCTGCAGCTCCTGATAGGTTACTGCATGGGCATCTTCTTCATGTTGGTGTTCTACCAGTACTGTCACCCGTGCAAAAAGCTTTTCTCCTCCAGCATTACTGAAGCTTTGCTATCCTGTTTCAACATCCTCTACTTTATTTGCCAACATCAAAAATCTACTCTACTGAAAGGCAAGATGGCGATGAAATCTCGTGGAAATACTGATGAGGCACGGGGCAGTAGCAAGACAACAGATCCTCAGAACAGGAATATTCATCAAAGTGCTTCTTCCAATGCCTAGTACAACTGGAAGCAAAGTAGGTGCCTTTGGAAGGTGGCAGATCACCTGCTGGGAACATTGTGTATCTTAGACATTGTGTCTTGTGGGTAGGATTTTCTTACAGGTGTAGCACTGCATGATGACTGACATGCCTGTTTTTGTGGAGAACAGTGTATGAGTATTTGTGTCCGTGTGTGTGTACGGAGAGCAATTGTTTGTAGGTTTCTATTTCAGAGCCTTTTTGCACATAGGTTTATTGTCACATGCTTATTTTAAGTCTTTATGGAAGACATCAATTAGAAACTGTCCTGATGCTCATCTTACTCAGGAAGTCTCAGCATGGAAGGCAATGAATTTTATTTCAGATAGGATGGCCCATGGCATGCCACCCTAGCATGGAAACAGAGCTTAGACCTGGACTATGCATGGACTGTAGGTGTGGTCTGCTTTGATCAAATTGTAGACTATTTTACACTCTAATCAGTGTAATAAGATAATACTTCTCTCAGAGGTAGAAGAATTGGACTTGCACAATGCACTGTAGTCTGGGTTGCCATGAAACAGCCAATTAGCCAGCACTGAGATGGAAATGTGACTGTTACTGAGGATGGACAGAGGGGTTATTGGCTTTGCACTGTTTCACCCTTCATGTTTACTGCTTGTTAGTAAGGGAATTAAATTTAACACATTAGTTGTGATGTTCTGGAATACCTCATTTTTCTTTCATTATCATTTCTTTAACACTTTGTGATGTTCTGGTGTCAGGGTGGTGTTCACTTTGTGTAAATATCTAGAGGCTGGGCAGACAGTATGTACCAGTCGTGTAGGTGCTCTCCAGTGCACATCTCTGGGGAGTGACTCACCCCACCTCAAAATGTAGGTGATATGAATCACTGTGGAGACCTGTTATTCAGTGTTAACCAGATGCCTTCACAATTAGTTCAGACTATCCATCTTCCTCTTAGATGGCTGAAGTTAGAGAGATGAGCACTACCCTGATTGTCAGGGGCTTGGTAGTGCATCAAATGGGCAGCTCATTGACTTTTTGTGCTGGGATAGAAGACACTGGTTCCTTCTTTTTGAGCTGTGATTTGTTATGATTAGTTTCACACCATTAATTCAAAACCCTCTGACTTCTTTACCTCAGAAGTATCACAACCCTGAAGTCTGAATGAGAAAATGGAAGTCATTGACTTTTTGTTCTCAGCAATACATCATCACAAATAAAAGTGTTTCGGTATTTTACAATTTTCTGAGAAAGCTTTAGCAGATGAACAGCCAAGAATTTAGTGAAATTACACAAACCTGTGTGTATTTTCACAAATTAAGTGAAAACTTTTTTGCACTTTGTTTGCTTAGCACCTTCCTAATATTTCTTTTGTGTGTTACATGTTATGGCTGCTCATGGAAACAAATAATTGATGACCCAAAGCATCTCCCAGTGTCTGAAGCTTAGCTTCCATTCTGTCATCATGCAGGATGTGAAGCTCTTAATAGGGATGATATCATCATAATTGTTTTAGGAGTGTCTAAAACTCAGGTCTGGGGTCACCTGCAGTGCTGCAAAGACATAACTTGCTTTTATTGTTTTATTTACTGTAAATGAATGTATTTGTATTTCAGTTTTATTATGGAGTTATGTTTTCATTTTACTTAATATGTGTCTGTATATGGTATGTGTATGTTAATGTCATTAAATTATTTGTGGGTGGTAATGGGATTTTTTTGGCCTGGTTTTGCCATGGGAATGTACCTCATATCTGGGGAAGACACCAAACACCTTCATTCTAATTTTACTGAGGAAAATAGAATAGCGAAGTGACTCCTTGAAGACACGACTGCATTTCTCTGTACCTTTGTATGTAAACGTACAGTGTAGTATTTCTCTGTGCTTTTCTAGATGTAAAAGACTATTGTTTTTTCTTTTTCAGTAGCGAGTTAAGGAAGGAAGGGAGAATTAACCCTTTCTTCCAAATGTTTAGAGTTCAGCCCACAGGCTCAAATTTTCTGATGTTATTAGCCAAAACTGAGTGTCTGTCTTTGTAGCTGGACACTCATCAATATCAATAATCAGGGAATTACAGTGGCTGCCTGTGTAGAGATGTTGCAAGGTTTGAAATGTTAGTCTTTGGGGAAAATACTAGAAGTAACTTCATATGTAGAAATAGTTCATATCTAAAGAGAGAGCTTAAAGCAGAGTTTGTACACTGGAAGTGGTGGTGCAGTTGTGATTGTGCCATTTGGAAACAGTGAAAGCTTCACAAACCTCAGCCAGGTTGGTGCTACAGTGAAACGCTGGTGCTGCAGTAAAGTAACAATGTAGGAGAGTTACAGAGCCAGGAGCCCAGGATGAATACACAGTGAGTAGTATTAAACCTCACAGACTACTGTATATGCCTGTTTAGAGTGTGTGCCATATTACTTCTTATTTTTATATCAGTCTCCTGAAGTGCATGCATAGGGAGCTGAATATTTAAATCACTGTAATGAGAGGGGGGAAAAAACTAATTTATATGGATTCTATTACTGTCCTGTGGTTTTGCCTTAGTTGTGCAGAATAACCAAAAACAGTTCAAGCACTCCACCAGCACGAGGGGCTGTTGCCTGTGCAGTGCCTGGTGTCACTGTGGCCCGCGGTGGAGCCCAGCCTGCAGCGTGGCTGCTCTGAGGGGTTTATCCAGCTGTGCTGCCACTGCTGGTAGAAAGGTGTGGGAGGGAGGCATGGAGACACAGAGCCATGTATGTTAGCCCAGGGTTTTAAGGGAACAGCTGGTTTTTCTGAAGTATGCTGTAAAGCTGAGAGGCAGTTTTTCTCCAGATAATGACAGTCTAGATGGTGTTACCAGCACACACCCAGTGGCTGCGTGGAGAGGACAAAGTCTGTGTATGAATGAGTGATCTCTTGCTGAAAGTTCACTGGGATTTTACTCTCCTCTATGAATGTTGGAGGGTCTGTGTGTTCCATGGAAGGGTTTAGAGCTGCTGCTGAAAACTATACTCTTTTGAATAGTCTTGAGTCACACAAAGGATGGCTCAGCAAGGGTTATTTGTGTGTGTAAGAGTATGCAAGATCTGACACATGGGTTTTCTTTCATACTTGTAAAACAACACAAATTAAAACATTGAAAGTATCCCTCAAGTTGTGTTGGTATCAATTCTTAGTGTGCTGCTTTCAAGAAATCCAGAGTGAAGGTAACAGAGTATACTGTCATCTGTCACCACACAGCAGCAGAAATGTTTTCAAGAAGACCTGACAGAAGAATTAATCTGTGATTGATTTAGGATCTCTTTATCCCCACAATTCCATTGCTGTTTAGCAGAGCATTTTTTAAGAGGTGGCCAGTTTAAGAGACCAGTGTTGTATGGAACAAGATTAATATAAGTTGTTCATTGACAGTGTGAGAATATTTACTGGTTTACCTGGAGAACTGGGAGGAAATCGGTACCTTATAAAGAATATTTTAATTTATTTTCTGCACACTTGTTTCACCCTCATCTGGATTTACCATATACTTATATCTGACCCTGGAAGTATCTGGCAAAATCAATGCTGAGGACTTTTGTGAAGGGATAGAAACACACAAAAACTTTGCAATACATGTGTTTCTAAATTTAAATAGATAAAATAGACACATGTCTTTTAAATATGAGTGTAAATGGATACATTGCAACAAGTTGTAATTGTATACATCACTTACATGAGCATTGAGAAAAGATTTTAGAAGTCCTGGTGGTGATTGACACTGGGTTTGAACTCAGATGTTTGCAAGCCAGACATCATAGTACTTATAATCTTGTATTTTAAAATGAAGTTGTGGTGAGTGCCTCAACTCACTCAGGAATTATCACAGAAACATGAACATATGGCAAAGATGGTAAGTTTGATTTACCAGAGACAGAAGACTTGAAAAGTAAGATGTATTAAAGATTATGTAATTTCCTACTGACCAAGAAAAAACTGTATAATAAAACTGTTAGGTCTTGGGGTTGCCCCAAAATTGGACCTGAATGAAAGGTAAGTGTCAACTTCATGTCCTGGAAAAAAAAAAGGACTGTTTTCTCTCTCTTTTTTTTTTTTTTTGGTTTTTTTCTGGGGGTTTTTTGGGGGGTTTTTTGGGGGTTTTTTTTTTTTGAGTTTTTTGGGGTTTTTTTAATTACATGCAGTTACAAGGAAAACCTCTTGCCACAGCAATAAAGTTTTATGGAAATGATGAATGTCTGTATTCAGGTATGAAAATTTTGCTTTTCAGCTGGGAAATTTGGATGTGAATGCATCTGTGTGTGAAGGCCTCTAATCACAGACTAGCATTAGGTGTGCAAAGACCAGCACACCTAAGCAGAGGATGGATGTTAATTTGTTGGATATTGCTTACTGAGATCCTTCTGAAATAACATCACAGTTGTAACTTTTTGGCCTTGAAGGTGAGACCTGATTGATTTAATGAACTAGAAACAGCCTGTCTTAAATAGGGTATGTGCCTTCATGTTCATAATTGCTGAAATTCCTATTTTGACAGAGCACACAAAATGACAGCAGATAAATGTTACATATTTTAACTTCTGAGATGTCTCTCATCAGCTACTTGTTTCATCTGATTAATGTGCCCTGTCAGTACAGAGCTTTAATCAGCCACAGACACTTTCTGGAAAATGATGGGGAGCAGATTTAGATGGAGAGCGATGCCAGGGGTAGTCAAGGTGAAGATTAATTCACATCTGCCTTCTAGAGAGGGAAGTAAATGTCAAAACCAGCACAGCTCCTTACAGACGAGGTGCCAGCACTGCTTTTTGTGGTATTTATGCGTGGATTTGCAGTTCTTGTAAATGGAGTAGGTTGTGTGCTGGACTTGACAGCATACAGAAGAGAGGTGCTTGTGTTTGCTTCAGTTCTGCATTGCTGGCCCCTCACAGCACCAGTTACATTCTTCAGAATGTGTGTCCTGGCTACTCCTCCTCCCTCTCTGCGGCTTCATGGGGGTCATTTGAAATAGAAATTGGGAAACAAGGCACCGTGTAATGCTCAGCCAAATTTTTCAATAGGGCTGCTCTTTTGGAGCCAAAAATTCCTGGCAATGAAAAGGGCTGAACTCATGGAATGCATCAATACTTCATTGCCATTTAAAATATTTTAATAATGGTGGGCAGTTCAGTAGCTCAAAAGCATCCAGGTGTCATTTAAAAAAAATTTAGTGGGGAAATAGAATTTTCTAAAAGAAGTAGCTTCTTTGGAGTTTTGGAGCTACAAGGAAAGTAAGAGAGCCCTACAAAAGTGCAATAATTAGGGGTTTAAACTTTTTTTCATCATGTTTATTATGGTCTTCTCTGTCCTTCTTATTTTTAACCAACAAGAAGAAAAAATACCAAACAGGAGAAAAAGAAATATTTTATGGGAAAAAAAAAGGCACTGGTAACCTATAGAAATGTGTGTGGCAACTCACAAACATGTTGCACTTAGGGAAAGCCTAGATTCCTCCCCTGATGCTCTTGTAGAGGCATAAAGAAAACCCTAGAAAGGAATTCACGTACAGTGAGGCAGAAACTGTGAAGTTTGTCCTGATCTGGGACACAGCATCATGTTAAAAAAATCATTGTCTATCTTTTTTGTTTGACTACTTTAATACCAGCAGCCTTAATTATATGTATAATATATGTATTTGTACATATAAATATAGAAATATGTAATTATATGTGTATTTTATGTATGGCACATATTGTAGTACACACATTAGTCTGATTCTGCATCTGAGCACAAATAGGCAATTTCAATGCTAATGGTCAGAGCAGAAATGTTACCACTGACATCTTACGTGCAGTTTGCTTACACAATTCCACCTTTCTTATGCATGGGAAGAAAAACAATGAACCATGCAATATGTCAGGTAGTTTTTAAACCACCTGGTAGCTGAATGGTTCCTGCTTTGATCTTTTTTTCTTCATCAGCTGATAAGATGTGATGTGCAGAAAAAAACCCTTCTGTTCTTTACAGAAAGATAAAAGATAATTGATTGGAGAAACCTGGGACACTTCCTGTGCTAAGCCTTGTTCATGGTGATTTGGCTGTATGGATCAGAAATGAGCCAACCTTCCTCAGATTCAGAGGAAAGTGGAAGGGAAAACTTTGCAGGAGACAGATTATCAGGTGGGAACAGGCAAGGAATGTAATAAGTGAAAAATTACTTCTGCCTAGCTGTGAAATGTGGGCCACAGCAAGGATTTGGTGTTGTGCTGTGAGGACTGATGGTAAGGGAAACTCAGGGAAGGCTGCAGTGTGCTGTAGCATTAACTCATCAGACAACTCAAATACCAGTGACAGCTGACTCTTCACCATAATTTACCATTGGCCCAAAGCGCAATGGAAGCCCCCAAGGGCACCAAGCAGGAATCCATTAGCCATCAACTACCAATCACTTGCCACATAGTGTCCTTTGGCAGTCAAGGGCTGATGTGTTTAAGCTACTATCTTAATAACCCACACATCACTGCTCTTCCCAGAGCACAGTAGCAAGTGAGCAGCTGTCCTTCAAGCAAGAAAAGAAAAAAAAAATCACTAGGGAAAGGGAAGTTTTACTGCTGGGAGATCTAAAATTAGAACCAGCAAATTGTTTATAGTCTTAAGTGTATTACTCATTCAAAAGAAGTTCTAGTATAATAGATAACTAAATACAATTTTAGCTTGTGTAGGAGTGTATTTGTATGGGGAGAAAAAGTGCTGACACAAGATTGGAGTATGATTAGGCAGACTCTCCCTGCCAGGTAGCAAAAGTCTCAGTGAGATGACACTGTGTCCCTTAATGCAAAGGAAAATTAGCAGTCAACAGCTCTGGTTTGATTGAGGTGGGCACAGCTCCTTGAGCTTTGGCAGAAAACTGTGAGAGGATCTCTAAATCCAGCTGAGGAAGAAATGAGGTACCTCCAGCCTATTGCTGCTCCCATGAAAGCCTGAGCAGTGAAGGCAGCAGAATAGGATTAAACCATCAAAACTCAAGAAGTCATCAATACAAGAAAGCAAATGAATAAATAATATTATGTAAATTTTAGTCCCTTATCTAACCCACTCATTGAAATTTTGTTTTTCATAGTGATTTCTCTGGAAATGCCAAAAATGGGTACCAAGAGGAAAGGGGTTGTGCATATGAATGAACTGCTGTAAACAGTCTTGCAACAGGAGGCTTTAGTAACTACACATCCAGTGGTAATTTAACCTGGAAGAAATTAATCACAGTTCAAAGCCCAAATTATGTGACACTTGTGTCTTCATTGAGCTTCCCAAAGAGATGGATGGATTCTTCCAAACTTCTCTGGAGTGTAACTAAAGCCAGATAGGGGTTTATGAGATAGTCTCAGGCAAATGTCCCAAGTTATCAGGGAAAATCCAGAAGTAAAAAAGGCTTTATTAAGACAAATGAGTAGAGGGAAACATATAAATCCAGCAATTGTGTGGCAGGCACAGTGTTATTCTATAATAAGAGGCAATTTAGGTGTGATTTAGCATCATATAGGCTTCATGCTGAATCTTGGCACAGGGATGAACTCTCTTTGAGTAATCTAGCTAAAGCATAATTTTAAAGTCTCTTCCTTGGTGCCATAATTTATTGTATCCTGTTGTCTTGGTTAGACAGGTCCATTAAACATGACATCATTCCTCAGTGTTCTCTCTACTGATATTACTGAAAATGAACATAAAACCAGGGCTGTGTCTGTCAGGTGTCTGGTTGTGGACAGTCATCTGCTGGCAGAGCTGGGTCACCCCCACACCTCCGCACCGAGGATCGGGAGGGAGCAAAGGAATTATCACAGCCCTGCTTTGTATTTCACAAGACAACTGCAGCATTGTAAGACCTGTGGTGTTAGCCTGTATTGCAGGGTTTGGGCACTGAGGTGTTCACACCTGGGGGCTGTTCCTGGGCACGAAGGGGGTGCTGGAACACCTGTATGGATGTGGGGTTATGCTGGTACCATGGGCATGAGCTGCCACAGCACAGCTCTAGCAGGCTGGGAGGCACCTCCTTCATTTCTGGCTGTGGAATGGGGATGCAAACCTGTGCCAGGAGTAATACAGCTGCAGCAGATCCTATTAGGAAGAACGGAAGTGAGCTAATGATCTCTGGAAGTCCTTTCCCAGACTGTGATCGGGAGCTGTAATTAGAAATGGGATTTGACAGCCCGGCGCTGCAAGAGAGAGGGAGAAGCAGGAACATGTTTTTGAGCAGGGATGCAGCAGGACAAGAGACACGAGGGCAGGTGCATTCGGAGGGAAGGTCCGGGCAGAGCGAGCAGGATTCCGGCTCCTTCCCCGGGAGCGGTGCGGAGCCAGCGCTGCCAGCGGGTGGCACCGCGGGGCTGCTGAGCCACCGACACGGGCACGGACAGACTGCCTCTGCCACACCTTTCCAGATGTCTTCTTGAGTGGGAAATCGCTGGTGGAGTCCCTCTCTCCAGGCAGAGAAAAGTTACCCTGAGCCATCACCAGCACGTGTAAGCGAAGTGGGTCTGCAGCCCTGGGAAGGGAAGCCTTGCAAATACATGAAGGTTGTGTTCCACATCAGCAGATAATAAAGCTGGTACCCTGCCCAAAGGATGCCATCTGGGCTCCCTCTGTCTCAGTCCTATGCAAAGGCAGGGTAATTTTATCTCTGCCTTTATGCATGGGAGGTTATGCTGTCCCTGCTTTAGTGCAGCTCTTCCCAGAAAATATTGACTGCTTAATGAAATGAAATTTCTGTCTGTACTACCTGTTGCTGGCAGTGTTCCTTCCAGTAACACAGCAGTGTGCAGCCATTCTGGCCTGTTTTGTGGTGGTGCTGCTTGACTTCAAGCCAACACTGGTGTGGCAAACAGTATCTGAATCACACATGCATATTTTTTTAATACAGAGCATGGATCTCTCTGCAAAAGACTGGAGCAGGGAATTGCGTTGGGAGTTACAGTGGAAAGCAAGGACCTAGAAGGATCTCCAGTCCTTATTGGAGTTTCATTGACGTGCTTTTCCCTGGCTTATATCTATCCCCTTTACTACTCTCTCAGCTTGGAATCATTTATTTTATAAATGAAACAGAAAGCGCAGAAGTTTCAGACATGTCATGTCATTCCCTGGAGTGACGGCAAGTGCACAGACTGAGCGCCCCAGGCTGTGTGTGAAGAGTGTTTTCAGGGAAGACAGCTTGACAAATCCCTTGTTTGCTTCTTCTTTGGTGTAGAATCAAGGGAAGGTTGGTAAACAGTGATTGCACAACCTTCAAAATAAAGACTTCAGGCTACAAAATAAAAAGAGGTTAATCAAGGTCTCTACTTAGCTTTCCCCGTGCTGCATGAGAAGGAGGAGCTAGATCTCTCACTCTATTCTTCACATCACTCTCTCTTTTGGGGTTTTTACTTGCAGAATTTTTCATTGTCCCTCTTTGGGGAATGTGTGAAACCCCTAGGCCTATTGCAAACACCTGGCAGCAATACACAGACCACTGTTGTGCAGAGCAGGAGAGGAGCTAAATTAATACCTGAACTATGAAGTAAAGTTATTGCAAGGAAAGGAAGAACCCTGAGACATAAATACTTTTGAAATACTGCCATGCTGCAAAAGGATCAGTGTTCACTGAATTTTTCAGCACGAGGAAGGATGAAAAATGCTCTGTGTAATCAAGTAGCTTGAAACAAATTTTATAAACAGAGTGAGATAGCATGTAATTTTTTCCATACTTCAGTTTCACACTCCTACATAATTCATACACAGCTGACAACATTGTTTTTCTTGTACAGGATACATTTTCGAAATTAGTACAAAGTATAAAACATTCAGGTTTTTGTAATAACAAAAAGTCTCATTCATTTAGAAGGTGAAACAATCAGAATTAAATCAGGGGTGATGCGTGGGTGGTTTTGGTATCATTTCTACTCAAATGTGTCACTTGCAGCAACAGGCAAAGTTTGCTGTGCTTATCATGTCCCTTTCCGAGTTAACAGAAAACTCACGAGCATCAGGGAGCACCAGAACTCAGCTGCTGTGGAAGGGCCCAGCACCTCTGCCCTTCCTCTTGAGGTCAGGCAGTGAGATCAGCTCCTGCACTTGATAATTGCTAGGCTGGGGGCAGCTGAAATATACTCTGTTTTGTGATCTGTATTCAGGCTGTCAGTAGGACCTCAGACTTTGCAACTGTTGTGCTGATCCAAGATCAGCCCCTTCTGGGTCTGTAGCCTGCCAGAAACCTCCTGGGCCAATAAATCCACATTTCAGGGGCTATGGTGCCTGAAGAGCTTCCAGGGAAGGTGAAGCTGCTGAAGCTCAGAGCATCCTGGATACCTGCACTGGCTCACCCAGAGAAGCACAGGTAACTTTTCCCTGAGCAAGGGGGAAAAAAAGGCAGTGAGCACACAGCCATTCCTGGGCAGGGAGAGAAGGCTTGTCTTTGCTGCAAGAATGGACACCCATGAGTCAGAACTGTCCCCCTCCTTTCCTTCCCTAACCACTCCAACTGTTTAAATCCAGAGGCCACCTCCATCAATAAAAATATGGGCACCTCTGATGACATCCAGCATCCCTGAAAGTGTTATCCCATCCCTGAAAGAATCCAAGATCAGGTTGGTTGTCCCTGAGCGACCTGAGTTAGTGGGAGTCCCCCCTCCAAATGGCAGGGGATTGGAAGTAGATGATCTTTAAAGTTCATTCCAATCCAACCTATCTATCCAATATTTATCCAATCGTTCTATAATTCTGTGATCCATTTGGGATGGCCATCAAAGGGCCATCTGTGAAATTCAAAACCATGAAAAAAAGTCTATCCAGTGGCATATGTCCTCAGTTTTGGCCAGATCCGAGAAGAATTTTGGAAGGAATTTTGTGAGGTTTGAATGTACCAGACAAAGAGGAATGTTAGATAACACTTTGAAGTTTCCGTGGACATTGAATTACTGGAAAATAAATAGTACTAGTGATTATTTATCAACAAAGATCAGCATGATCTGCATCTCAGTCTTGAGTGATTAAAAAGAGACAGGTCTGTGTAGAGTTAACTCTTCTGTGCTTTCTACATTACACTTCAGCATTAAAAGTTATATAAAGTATCAAGACACTTTTTAGCAGAAAACCTGACCAGTTGTATAATTTATTCCATCCTTTGTATCACAATGAAAAGGTCTAGTTCAACAATTTATATGTAGTTGAGTTATGAAACTATTATGTGTGAAGATGGTAGAAACTTACTTGAAGCAGAACTTGGGTCATGATTAAATGGTTAACTTATTTCCTAAATGAATGAGAAAGGAAACAGGGTGCTGCAACCTTTTGCTCTCACTTCCTCATGAGAGAAGACGTAGAGGCTGCCCCAGAGAGAGCAGGGCTGCTGTGCACACACATCTCAGGCAGCCATGGGGAACTGGGTGGAGAATGAAGGACTGTCCATCTTCGTCGTTGTAAGTATGATTTTTATTGTGATTTGTGTCCAGTGAAAAGTTCTACAGAAAGCTGTGCTAAGCAGTGAAAGATGCACCTGATTATGCTGAAACTGGGGTAGCAAATGCAGGGAAATGCTTCAGGGGAATCATTTTTAAGGAGCTCTCTGGTATTTCAGTTGCTGTAGGCTTCATTGTTAACTGAGAAATGACCCTTTATTAACTTTACTTTGTTAGAAATACTTTAGTTAAGCAGAACAAATAACTGAAACTCACTTCACTATGTGCACTTCAGAGAAAGCAATTAACACAATCACCTTTTCTTGCACTTTCATGAAGAGAAGTGAGTGTAACTGAAAGAACAGTGTCTTGGTGGTATAAAATATTTATTAATGTCAGATTCAAGAATTTAGAGCAGAGATTCATGAATTCTTCATTTAGACAACTGGTATTTGAATTGAATTTGCTTGCAGTTTGCATAGAAGGGCTGTGAAAGTAGGTTAAATTAATTCTGAGCAAGATTTAGAAGTATGGAAAATCCCAGATGCATTTATAAGTGCTAAAGAGTAAGCAGGGCAGTCCTCCTTGGAGAAAACTAAGTTTATATTCTAGTGGTGTTTTTACTTCACAGTGTGATACAAGGGCTAAAGTTATACCTCTGTACATATATTATGTACATATACATATATGTATTAAAAGCATACACAAAACCAAAATGTAGGAGGACTTCAGGCATTGTGGCTACCTGTTGTTAGGAGATGTAAACACTGAGAGGAAGAAAAAGAAGGCATAGAATTTGCATACTTGTGGTGACTAAAAGGTGAGTATTCCAAGAAATATTTCTGCTGCTATAAGCAATCACCATGTTTGCTGTCACCTTCAGTGACTTGAGGAAGTTGAAACTACCAAGAGGTGAACTCTGGCTTTTACTTTTTTTCCCCCTGCCACCAGAACTGAAATATTAAAAGAATTAAGTAAGAGGCCTTTATTTTGTTCAAATAAGGGATTTGGTTTTTGAAACTCAAGGCTATAACCGGATCAGGGCAATAGGGAAGGAAAGTAACAGACATATTGATAAAGAACCCAGCTAAAAGGACAGATCACTGGAGAAATCTTACCCAAGTGTTCTGCTTTGCCTCTGCATCTTTACTGCACACTGAGCAGGCACGGGGTTGTCCAGTGCTTGACAGAAACAAGACAGACACTATTCCTACTGGTGCACCTCAACAGAGAAAAACACCAAAACAGAATACATCAAAACAGAAATGCACTGCCAGACTGTGCCACTGTCACTTTTAATAACTATCCCAAGCAATTAATCCTGAAATGAGCTTGGTGTTTTAATGAGGACTTGGGGATTTCCTATACACTGCCTTACCCTGATGGAAATCCCTTCATTTCCCCATATCTATTTACATTTTCAAGATCAGATATAATCTCAGGTTTTTTTACTGTGTTCTTTGAGCCACAGAACTAGCAAAATGTATGGGTTAGGAGGGAGAGGAACTGTAATGTCACCTTTTCTGGGGTTTCTCCCAGTTCTCAGGTTTTCTCTCTGTTCTCATGCACCACTTAGTAAAACTGCTTAGGCTGACTGCAGTGATACAGATTTGTTTCAATATGGGGTGTGAAATCATCTGACCAGCTCCAGGAAGGCAAATATCCAGATTCATTGTGATTTTTTTTGCCAAATGGACTTGCAGCTGCCTAAGTGTTAATAACATGTCATTCCCTAAAAACCCTGTACCTCAGGATGTGCAAGTGTGAGAAAATTCTGCATTACAGCTACAAAGAAACCTGGTTTGGGGTAGTCTCCATGCTACCAAAGGGCCTTTGTTGACTATTCCCCACTGGCTGGTTTCAGACCCTTTTCTTGAATTCAGCCCTATGTCTAATCTAGCCCATCCAAATTTAGATCTCAAGATTCTTTGTCACAGCTTCCAAGTCTTCCTCTCACATAGGTTAATGTGCCTGTGGGACTGCCCTTTGGAAGAGTCCCTAACTTTCTGTGTATTTGGAGATTTAACTGGACTCAGAATTAAACTGCTATTGTGTTATGACAGTCCTGATACAACCAGCCGTAAACTCCTTGACCTATGAAAATGTTTCTGCTGCACATTGGTATATTTTGGTTTATTGCCACTCCTGTACCCTGTGTTCACACATCAGAGCCTTTTAGACCAGAAAGATTTCTATCACCCCTGCTGAAAACTTTACACCCTGCAGTACAGCTCTCTGTGCAAACAGGAGCACAGGAAAGTAACTGACTGTTATCTGAAATGTGTAAATTCAGATGGATTATTTCAAACAGCACACTGTAAGCTTCCTGTTTAATTCTCTTTCAGATTGTGTGGCTGGGCTTGAATGTCTTCCTCTTTTGGTGGTACTACCTTGTGTATGATGTCCCACCCAAATTCTTCTACACCAGAGTTCTCCTTGGCGTAAGTACAAGATATTATTGTTTTGGCACAGAGAGAGCACACAGAAGTTTTGAACAGTTTTAGTTTCTCAAAACTGGATCTAGTGGCTGGATCAGCAGGCTCATGTAGAGATCACACGCAAGCAGGTAGCTGTAGGCAGGCAGGTGTCCAGTGCTTCTGAACAGAAAGCTGGCACACAAAATAGAGACCTCTTTCTAAAGATGTCTTCAGTTAACTATTCTGCTCCTGGTAATTAAATTAAGCATTAATTGTGGCTACTTTATTAAGCAAAAGATGAATAAAATATTGCCATTAAACTGTTGTACAGTCACTTCTCCTTGCAATTATTTTTCAGAGCATGAATAGTTTATAAAGATATTGGCTCTGAAAAGCAATCATCATTCATATATTCATCAAGAATGGGAGTGAAGTGATCCTGGATCCTGGGCCATTCCATGTAATCCAACCAGTCAATGCAGCATTATGTGTCCTGCTACAAACTTGCTTCCATAGCTACCACAGGCCACGACCAATTGACAGGGAAAATTAACTTGTTCAAATATTTTAAAACTCTGATCACAGACATAAAAATCAGCCTAAGCTTCAGATTACAGAGCACAACACTTTGCTGAAGGTTTGCAAAGCCGTGGTTTAACTCTACAAAGCACAAAATCCCATTCTGCATCCAGCTTCTGATCTGTGGATCAAATCCTGTCCTTTGCAATCACAGTGCAGCTGCCTTTGAAGTCACAAAAACTCATGTTTGGATAAGTAGAGCTCAGTGTAACCCCAAACTGCTGTGGTCTAAAACCTAAAAGGGTCTTAATCCATACAAGGACAGCAAATATTATTTTTCTTCCCTTCATTGCGTTTTGATTAGTATGGTCATTTAATATTCCTTCATTTCAAAAATCTTAAATAATTCACGGTATAAAGGCCAACATTAAGAAAACACATTCCTGAAAGCTGAGGCAACAAAGTTCCTTAGACTCCTTTACTGACAGAGAAGTTAAACCACTTCTCTTACAAGCTGCCCATTTACCATAACCCTCACCAACTGAAACCACAGACTCCTCACAGCCCTGGGACACAAAACTCTGCCAATGGCTTAGATTTGCACCTGTGTTTGGCTGTTGCAGATGTGACAGGGAGCTTTTTATACAGCCATATTAAAAACTGAAAACAGGAGGTATCTGTCTGCAGGTCTGTTCTGCCTGCACACATTTCTGACTTGACCAGAGCATGGTTCCATTAAACATTCACGGTGTAAATGTGAACTCTAGATCTCACACTCTTTACAAGTTGTGATATAATACATAAATGAAATCTGTGCCTACCCATGCCCTGGATAATGTCTTAGGTAATGCATTTAATTACAGCACCTCTCTAATTACAGCGTGCTCTGGCTCTTGCAAGGGCCCCTGCAGCCTGCCTGAATTTCAATTGCATGCTGATTCTGCTGCCAGTGTGTCGAAACCTGCTCTCCTTCCTCAGAGGATCAAGTGCGGTAAGATGAAGAAAGAATTTCAAAATGTATGAAATATAATCAGCTAAACAGACTTGCAAATATACCGAGAAACTCTGTCCAAGTTCCCCAAATATACTGTATTTTGAGGATGTCCTCTTATAAGAAACAGATAAGCCTGGAGTTTTGCTGTGAGCAAGACAGAGTTCTAATGGCCATGAGGTATCTAGAGCGCTGTTGAGAGTTTAGCTTTGAATTACAGTAATTTCACGATTATAAGCCGCACCATTTTGACTAAAATTTTGGTCCGAACCTGAAGTGAGGCTTATAATCAGGTGCAGCTTATATATGGACAAAGAACAAAAAGTTGCTGTTTTAGTTTGGAGGACAGGTGTCTGCTGAGAAAGGCAGGAACTTCTCTTTGAAATGGAGAATGTAAACCCCCTCCCTCCAAATTATTATAATTTTGAAATCAAGGGGCTTTCAGGCAAAAATATGGGAATTAGGAATAACAGTTCTTTTCTAGGGAAATTAAAATAGAAATACAGTACTACAAAGAAACAAACTCCAAACCCTGACAAAGTCAGAGTACAACCTGACACCCGTCAGGCAGGGTGTTGGCAGCAGTCCCATTCCATGGTGGCTGCATCCTCCTGCAGTGACAGATGTGGCTCAGTTGGAGCAGTGCTCCTGTACAAGGTGCAGTTTCCCTCTGGAGGTCCAGTGGTGATGTGGAGAAATCCAGTTTTCCTCTGGAGTCCAGTGGAGAAAGGGGCTCCCTTAGTGCCCCAAAACCTCTGTTTTTATCTTGGTAAGAAATGTTGGGCTCTTCCCCCTGGCTGGAGCAACTCCCAATGGGATGCAGTAATTTTATCAGTCACACAGTGGGACTCAATGGCCATGAGCAGAAAATGACTGGCTGGAGGAAGGATGGGTTGTGAAAAGATAAAGAACAATGCCCTGCCTGGTTTCAATGGATGGCCCATTAGCAGAATATCTGCCGTTGAGATAAGGATCACTGCCCCCACCCTCAACAGATGGTGATAGAACAGATACCTTTGATCACACTCAGTATTGTAAGGTGCGGCTTATAATTGTGAAATTACTGTAGTCTCCTTTGAGTCCTCCCTTTTAGCTGCCTCCCGGGCATGGTCCTGCCCTGGATGCAAAGTCCCTCTTTTGGCTGGCAGAAGCTGCTGGTGCTCACAGACATCCACTGATTGCCACTGATAATACACCAACTTAGAGAGGGAAACACTAGCCCCGTCTGTCTTTGCATGCTCGGTCCTTAAGGTAAATGTAGTCTTTTTCAGACTTCTACAATGGCACTTTTTTCCCAGTTGGCTCATAAATTACATTCTTTCTTGTCTGAATTGCATTTCCATCTCAGATGAAATAGTTCACAGGCCTTTTGACTTTTTCTAGCTCCCAAATGCAGATGTTATGCACAGCACTGAGGAACTGACACTAAGAAAAGGACAACTGATCCTAAGTGACAGCTGGAGAGGCTTCCTATGACAGCACTGACCCTATCCCACTATCAAAATCTAGATTTCTGGCTATTACAGCAAAAATAATGCAGACAATGCAGGTCATGGTCCAGTGAAAAAGCAATATTCTCCTCAAGTTCATGAGTTGTCCTTCCAATGGTATAATGATTCTTCCTTTCTTTCTGGGCACTTTTAACATAAACATGATCAACAAAACCAGTTCCCAGAAGTTGTTTTTCATCTCTAAACCCAGTATATTTTTTTAAATGCAAATGAGACAGCCTACGGGGGCTGAAAAGGCAGAGCAGAAGAGGAAGTGATAAAATAGATTCAGTGTTTCAAGAGTCCTTCATAAGGGCAGGAGGTGGGGTATGAAGCAATAATAAAATAACCAGAGACAAAACAGGCTGTATTTCCATCTAGTACATACATCCTCAAAATGAATGTGGCTGAATAAATGAGATGTGCCTGCCATCTCATTTAAACCCTTAAATTACATTTAGGAGCAAGGCCAGCGCTCTAGCCTTTGTAAGGAATAACAAGGAATAACTTAGGAATATAAAATTGGAAATACATGTCAGGCTTTCAGTCTTTTCCTATACTCCTTCAGATCCTGGGATGCTACAAAACAGCCATACCCTCTATTAAAGTAAAAGGAAAAAGTAAGTAAATAAAGCTGTAATGTTGTTATTCCCCTGCCCTGAGGCAGATCAGCAAGTATCAGCCAAATTCCAGAGCTGATTCCTCTGGCTGCTGAAGTCAATAATGGACATAAATTTCGAAAGAATTAATGTTACTAAGGATGAATGCCACTGGAAAATAATGACAAGCTCTTGATCATATAAGGCATTTTTGAGATTGCACAGGTGAAAGCAAGCTGGGCAGAGGTCTGAGCTCAAAGCAGTCAAAGAGCTGGGGTTACATTGGAGACTACTGGAAGGCCAAAACCTGATTCTGGGAGTTGAGAATTGTATTCCAGCTGGACTTCGTGCTACTTGTCCTGAATTGCTCCTCTCCTAATGTGCATAACTTAACTTTTGTAACCAATATCTTGGGAAAGCTGTCTCTCTTGGGTATTCAAGCTGCAGAGTCAGTCCTGCCTTGGGCACTGTGGTAGAGGCACTCAGGCTGCACCCAGCCTGAAAGTGAGTCCCAGCCAGGGAGACCCAGTTCCACTGCTGCTGGCAGCACACTCTCCTGCTGATAGCTGGGAATGAGGAAGCCAAGGGCTCTGAGGGTGAGCAAGGAGGGCAGGGAGGGGCACAGAGTAGGACTCTTGGGCAGCTGGTGTTTGTTCAGCTTCAGTAGCTTTTTGCAGTAAAGCTGTGCCTCAGGAAGGGTGGAATTTTAGATCTTAAGCAAAACACACATGTGAGCCACTGGCAGAGGCAGCACTGTGGTGTCCTCAGCACAAGGGGACAAACTTGTGCTTGTGGTGCTGTTGTCTATAATTAACTATGCTCTGCAGGTAAAACCTGTGAGGGTCTATAGGAAAAATCATTTAAATGTCAGATAACTTATTGGAAGAGTAATGACCTTCCCAACAGCAATGTCATTGGGGTCAAGGAGAGGAAAGAATGGTTCAAACACAGCTCTCAATGGGAATGCACTGGAAAGTATTGCCCTCTCCATCCCCCAACCCAGAAATCACATGTTACAAAGTTATTTGGTTTTAATTGACAGAATAGCTGTGGTGTGTTGTACATGCCCATCATTGCTGCATTCACTGTTCTTAATGAGCTACATTTTATTATACAATATTTTTATAATATCTCTCAATATAGGTGATACAAAAAGACCAAATTTCTCCTGGTTGTTGTTATAGCCTGAAGTCATTGGACAGCCCCAGAGTGTTTGCCTTGTGTGAGGAAATATTTGTGGTGGTTTGCACAGTGTTTTGTTCCCTTATCCCATCTGCAAACACAATGTAAACACGCAACACATGACAGTCATGCTTTCTACTGTGTGGAGACAGCAAATGCCAGCTTTACAGGAACTTAAGGTTTTAGGAAAACTCCCAGTGACTGCAGCACAATTCAGATGGGGCTTGTTAGGCACCCATCATTATTAGAAATAAAAATACAATTCTGTTTTTCTTGAAAACAAATTTCTTTGCATCTGCAGAGATTTTTACTGCTTCTTTTTGGATAACTCCAAAATCAGGTTCTAAGTGAATGCCTGGGGAGTACACCCAGTATTTTGGGGAAGGAATGCCTTCACATCACTGCCATAAGTGGCTAACACATTTGGGGTGGGAGCTCCCTGAGACAGTTAAACCCAAACTTTGCAGCCTGTTTCTAGGCTGTGAAGTACAGTGGGATACTGGTGCTTCCAAAGCAGTCACTGTGATCTCTCCTTTTGTTTATAACATGTAGTTTAAAACAGATAAGATGTATTCCTTTATCCTACTGAATGTTCAATTTTTTTATCCTTATCAAATACTTTGTTTCAGTGGCACATGTTAAACCAGACTCCGTAATTCCTCTTTTCTGAAATATTTTTGGGGGAAATATTTTTGTTCATATTTCAGAATTCTAATTTTTCCTAGCAATGCCACCAATGCGTTCAGGGTTTCTGTTTTTGTCCCTGCGTTTAAAAAGTGTGCATAGACAACACAAGCACTCTTCAAATACCTTTTTCTTTCAACCCAAAGTGCTGCTCTACCCGTATCAGAAGACAGCTGGACAGAAACCTCACCTTTCACAAAATGGTGGCCTGGATGATTGCCCTTCACACTGGTTGGTATCCTAATGTTTCTTTGTTTATTGCTTGCTTGTATATTTTATGTGGAATCCAGGTGGCATTCAAGCTCTTAAGGATATGGGGAGAGACCTGATTTAATTAAAGGAGCCAGTGTGTGCCAAGGCTTAAATCAATTCCCAGATACGTGCCAGCTGTCAGAGAGCAAAAGATAAGAAAGAATACCTTTATTTTCAACTGTCAGTACCATTTATGATTGTTTAATAAAGGGTGTCCTGAGAACTGGATATGCTGGATTCAATCCTTGTTTATACTTACTTATCTGGCATGTCTGAAACAAGTAATAGAAATTATTTTTTTAAAGGAAATAAAAACCTTTCATCTGTTTTGAAGGTAAATAAGTATCTGCTTATAGCAGGTGGTACAAATTTTGAAAAGCTTTGTACAATTTTACCCTACAAAAACATGTGGTGGAATTCATGTGAACACCTCAGCTGGTTTAGATTTTTGGATGCATTCAGCCCAGCAAGAATATTACTATGATTAAAACTTTGTTCTGCAAAACTGTAGAACAAAACACACTAAAGAATGTGACCGCAAAGAAATCCAGATTCACTTCTCAGCTCTTTTACTGAAGTCCTGGATAAGGATGGTCCTGACAAATAGTTTAGGCCATTCCATGTTTAAGTATCCCCTATGTCAGGGTACTACTAGTTGAATTGTTGAAAGCCTTTGTTGAGCAAAAATATAGTGGAAATTTCCCTTTATTCTTTCCCTCCCTCACCCAAAAACTGCAAAATTCAGGTGATAAAACTTTAACAGTAAAACACATCACTGATCTGCAATTGTGATGAAGATGGAAGAGCAGCAGAGCTCTTAAGCTGCAGTTGACAAACATGACAAAGTTTCAAATGTTTCTCAAAACCACCGAGGACTTGTGGTCAATGCTGATTATTCCTCTCCTGTCACTCCTAGCAATTCACACCATTGCACATTTATTCAACGTGGAGTGGAGTGTGCAAGCCCGTGTGGAGGAGAAAGGCACCCTGGCAGCTGTGCTTTCTGGCCTTGGAGACAAACCACAGGAAAGCTACGTCAACTTCTTCAGACAAACCATTGGAGTAAGTGACATCAGGCTCTGAACAGTAATCATCGCATTTGTGTGGCTGATCATGTAAGACCATTTGAGCAGAGTGCCTGTTTCTGGTACCCACAGTCTGGGTTTGGGCCATCTTGCAGAAAAACTTTGTAGAATCCGTTCTTATGTATTTGCCAGTAATATCGATGCTGAGCTTTGGTAATACTTTAAACCTTTTCACCTGAGGATTTCAAAGTAGTTTTGAAACATTATGCCAAAAACATACCCTGTAAAGCTGTGTTCTGACTTAGACATGGCACTCAGAAAGATACACAGAAATCAAGGCAAAAGTTTTGAGGTTGGGTGACTTAAGAAAAGAAAAGAAGGTACTTCTCTACTCCTCAGAAGAGGACTGAGCATCCAAATTCTGCATGAGTTATGAGTCCCATGGCTGTGCAACACCAGAGGAAAGATTTTTCATTTAACTCCCAAAATATAGATGTAGGACTCCAGTTGTTAACACCAGAGCTGTGCAAATGTATTCACCTTCCCCAAACCTGTCCTACTGAGCCATGGCAGAGTAAGAAACCATGTTTGGTGTGTTAGCTAATGGAAAATCCTTTCTCTCTACTTCCAATTACCTTAGTAAAGGTAAGTGTGCAGTGCAACTAAAATGAAATGGGATTTTGGCCTCAGATGACTTAAAGACTTGTAACAAGGTAAAGGGTTTGGTGGCTGGTGGTTCAACTGGTCCTGCTTTGGTGCAACCCCTTCCTCAGACCAACGTGTGCAATTATTTCACAGAATCCTGTTGGGGGCCTCTACGTGGCTTTCACATACTTGGCTGGCATCACTGGGGTTGTCATCACACTGGCCCTCATCCTCATCATCACCTCATCCACCAAAACCATCCGGAGATCATATTTCGAAGTATTTTGGTACACCCACCATCTCTTTGTCATCTTCTTCATTGGCCTTGTCATCCACGGTGCTGGGTGAGTATTTGCACTTATGACAAAACATCTGATTACTACTGAATCTTCATTTAAGGCTCCCTTCACACATGATTATAGGCACTTCTGCCCCTGAGCAGCAGTTGTTTTTGGTGGTGCTGATGGGCCAGCAGAGGCTCTGAGAGTCGAGGTTCTCACTGACACATGCAACAAGCTGTCCACCACAGGAGGTTTCATTTGACTTTGGAATATTTAAACTGACTGGCACTCAACTTCTTCTGATATCATAATAGCAAACTCTTTTCCAAGGTTTCTGTTTCTAATTGTTAATTTACATTTCTCTCCTAAAAGGAATTTTATCACACGCATGCATGAAAGGAGATCTCAGTATAAAAATTACATGGAGTCTAGAATTTTATTGGATAATGAAAAACTATATTAATACAGATTCAAGTTTCAGGCTTGGGTGAATGCATGATATCAGCAGCTTTTAAGAATGGATTTTTAGCTGTTTCAACTTAGAAATAGGCATTTATACTTTTTTTTAACTTTCAAATGCCAAACATCTTTTTCTGCTGTTGCCTGATTCCATACCTTCTGTAAGAGCTGAAAACCTAATGAAACAGTTTTAGCACTGCACAAACACAATTTTAACGCTTAGAAAAATGAACTTTAGATCCATTTTATGAATCCAAAGAACTGGTGAATAAAGAAAAAAAGACTGAAGTATCCAAGTTACAATTGAATAGTTTGTAATTACAGTAGATTGCCCATTTTAAAGGAAATCGTACATGCAATAGAAAGTGTGTTTTAAAAATGTCCTACAAAAAATGGCTATTCAAAACCACTTCCTTACAGTCCATTACTCCCATAAAAAAAGACAGAAATGAAAGTAAAATAGGAAGAACAAAAATAGAAGGCAGATAGGAATCACCCCCAGGATATTTGTTCATCGCAACTTTCATAACAAGGAAATGGTTTGAGCAAAACTTGTGGAAGGAAAAGAACAAACGTTCATGTTTTCTGCAGCAAACATTGTGTAGTTACTGTCTCAGCGTCCAAACTTGCCAGTAGGTACTATACAATGCTATCAGAGATTGAGCATTGCCCATTCTAGAAGTCAGTGGGGAGCATGTATTTTATAGAAGTTGAATTTTTCTTTCCTTCAGTGTTCCCTCTACTCCCACTATCTTACTTGTACTGGAATGAAAAGGTAAGAGTTTGGGCAGCAGTGGTTGTCAGCAAAGTTCAACTATCCTTTGGAAGCAGATGTACATAGGAATATTCTCACCAGCAGAAGGAAGGATGTTTTCCATCTGTGAACTGAGTGACCTCACTTATTTGGGCTTAAAGGTAATAATGACATTTTGAGTTCAGAGAAAATACACTAAGAAATATGAGACAGGCTTGTTACACTCATGGAAGGCGTCTCAAGTGTGCAAAGAGGGATGTCATGGAATGAGTATGGACTGACAGTCTCAAAGCAACATGCCAGGAGGAGGCATAAATGCCAGTTTATCTCAGGGGAGAGAAGAATGTCACACATATCTGTACAAACACACATCCTTGTGCATACAGAAAGCTGAGTCAAAGTTTATTGACAGCAGCAAAGGGGCAGATTCAAGGAAGATGGAGAGATTATTTCCAACAGCATAGAGTGACAGGACAAGGGAGAATGGCTTCAAAGTGGGAGTAGGTTTAGATCAGATATTAGGAAGAAATTCTTTACTGTGAAGGTGTTGAGGCACTGGCACAGGTTGTCCAGAGAAGTTGTGGCTGTCCCATCCCTGGAATTGTTCAAGGCAAGGCTAGACTGGACTCTGAGCAACCTGGTCCAGTGAAAGTGGTGCCTGCCCATGGCAGGGGGATTGGAACTGGTTGATATTTGTGGTCCCTTCCAAACTAAGCCATTGTGTGATTTAATTCTTTGACTCTACAATAATTCTTGTCTGTTACCAACTGTTACAGCACTTTTTGTGTATGAGCTATGTGTTGCAGAAAAATATTCCAAATTTCCAAACAAAATAAATGTAAAGAGGAGAGAGTGCAGAAGTACAGTTCACTCTTTTGAAGTTAAAGGAAAACCTTCAGCCAAAAAAGAAGTAATTATAAGGCTACACTGCTGAAAGCTTAATTACAATACTAGAAAGAGCATCTACACTGACTGATAAGGGGAAATAAGTTTTTTCTTTCTCTTGTGCAGGGTACTGACATTGTCAAGTTTTGAACAGAGAATAGAACAAGATAAAAAACCCCCAGGACCCTTTCCCTTAAGCAATGGGGTGAGCAGTGGAGGAAATGGGCTCCCTGTTCCCGTAACTCATCCCAGAGGTGGCTCAGCTGAACCCGTTGTCACCCGTGGGGAAGTGAACTGTAACTGCTGATGTTCCTGCAAATTGCAACTCGTGATGCTGCTGGGACAGCTCTGCTTCCCTTTATTTTTCAGACAGGATATTAATCAAACATTAAATGAAGAAGAGGTTCATTGGTAATACTTATGAGCAATATCTTATCTCTCAACACTGTGCAGAGGTTTTCTAACAATCCTCTGAATATGGCATACATATGGCTTAGATACCATGGGGGATTTTTTTAAAATATCAGAAATGTAGTCTAGTCCACAGAAACTGAGCTAGAAAAGCAGAAAGAGAAGTCATGGAGAGAAGATATCAAAGAATCACATTGGCATAAAACCAAACAGCCTGATCAGAAGCAGACTGTTTCTAGGGAAAATTCAGCAGATCTTTATCTGAATTTTTCTACTAATATCCTGAGGTTGACAAAACTCCAGAGAAAGGCAGGCAATAGTGAAAAATAATAGACTTTTGCCCCTTGAAACTGAAATTACCTCTCTGCACCAGTTCTGCTACTGGTAATAAAGCTGTACTGGATTAGTCAGGATTCTTTATACTGAAACAAACAACAACAAACAAATAAACAAAAAAACTAGTCATGCAGGAATATTGAAGCCAGATAATTGGTGGTTGCAAGCTACTGTAGCTGCAATAGCTGCTTATGCCAAAAGCATCTGTATTCATTCACAGCACCTGAACAGTTGTTCCACAGCATTAGAGGGAGAGGAAGGGCCAAAGGAAGAATGTGTGTTGGAAAGGGATCTCCTGATTTCTAAAATAAACAGCAGAAATAATCTCTGTAGTGGTCAGTAGCAAATTGATTACTTGTCCATTCCAGGTTTTGGGTTTTGGTTGTTTTGTTGTTTTTTTCTCTTTTGGTTGGTCTTTTGGTTTGCTTTTGTTTTGTTTTGGGGTTTTTTGTTGTGGTTTTTTGTGTATGTGTGTTCTGTTTTTTGGTTGTTTTTTTTTTTTTTCTAATTGAAGAAAGAGGTAGGGTAACTCAGAAAAGAATGAAGTTTTCTAATTGTGACCACATCCTAGAAGTGGTATTGGACATGAATCTCAGTTCCTCACCTAATCTTGAAATCAGGATTTATCCCACAAACTTCCCTCCCCATTTTTATTTCTTTAATGGTAACTTTGTGGGTAGATTTGAGGAGCAAAGCTGTATCAAAGCTGTAGCAGTGCAGAAATCGACAGCTCCATATAAACAGAGTAGTACATAAATAGGATAACAATAAAGAACAGATACTTGCATTTTCATCTCATTGCCTTAATGACCTTTACTTTTTTCCCAGTCGTATTGTACGGGGGCAGACAGCTGAAAGTCTGGCTGAACACAACCCAGAGATTTGCCACAAGAACTTCACCCAGTGGGGCAAGAGTGGGGCTTGCCCAATCCCTCAGTTTGCAGGGAATCCTCCTATGGTAAGGACAGCTGGCTCGTGTGTATATCCAATTGAAAATATTTAGTCTGCTATTTTTTCTTAAATTGCATAGAAAACCAACCATATAACCTTCAGCACTCTTCAGTGGCAGATTTATTAGCACAAAGCAAGAGATTTTGATACAATGGGTTGTAAGCAGAAATGGACTCCAGACACACAATACACTTCCAGTGTGCTGTAAAACAAGCACAATTGGCAGACAAAGCAAAAGGGCAATTGTTATCTGAGAACTTTGTATCCAAAAAGTAAACTGCAAAGTAATGACTCCTGGGGATATTTAGAATGTGCTATAATTCTTATAATAAATGGTTTAACATTATTAATGGACTAATGATCATTAGCAGAAAATAACACCCCTGGAAATGTAAATTTGAAATTTCAGCTTTTACTGACTAACCAGGCTGGTTTTTCTTTCACATTTCAGACTGATCTGTTAACAGAAACAACATATTTTCCAGACCTGAGTCAATAATACCTTAAGAGTTTTACCCGTATTTCACTTAGTTACATTCTTTTTTAGATAGAGACAAAATTACTTACCGGAAAACACCTTGCTGTAACTCTAGTAGGAACTAAAAAGCCAGCTGCAACACTCAATGGAGAAAGGAATTCCCTCTCTGACCAGAATTTTGAAACTGTCATATATCTTAAGGATTCCCTAATCTGGACGATAAAGAACACAGATTACAGTAATTTCACGATTATAAGCCGCACCATTTTGACTAAAATTTTGGTCTGAACCCGAAGTGCGGCTTATAATCAGGTGTGGCTTATATATGGACAAAGAACAAAAAGTTGCTGTTTTAGTTTGGAGGACAGGTGTCTGCTGAGAAAGGCAGGAACTTCTCTTTGAAATGGAGAATGTAAACCCCCTCCCTCCAAATTATTATAATTTTGAAATCAAGGGGCTCTCAGGCAAAGATATGGGAATTAGGAATAACAGTTCTTTACCAGGGAAATTAAAATAGAAATACAGTACTACAAAGAAACAAACTCCAAACCCTGACAAAGTCAGAGTACAGCCTGACACCCCGTCAGGCAGGGTGTTGGCAGCAGTCCCATTCCATGGTGGCTGCATCCTCCTGCAGTGACAGATGTGGCTCAGTTGGAGCAGTGCTCCTGTACAAGGTGCAGTTTCCCTCCGGAGCTCCAGTGGAGATGTGGAGGAATCCAGTTTTCCTCTGGAGTCCAGTGGAGAAAGGGGCTCCCTTAGTGTCCCAAAACCTCTGTTTTTATCTTGGTAAGAAGTGTTGGGCTCTTCCCCCTGGCTGGAGCAACTTCCAATGGGATGCAGTAATTTTATCAGTCCCACAGTGGGACTCAATGGCCATGAGCAGAAAATGACTGGCTGGAGGAAGGATGGGTTGTGAAAAGATAAAGAACACTGCCCTGCCTGGTTTCAATGGATGGCCCATTAGCAGAATATCTACCATTGAGATAAGGATCACTTCCCTCACCCTAAACAGATGGTGATAGAACAGATACCTTTTATCATACTCTGTATTGTAACATGTGGCTTATTATCATGAAATTACTGTACTCGAACTTCACCTCTGCTTATAGAATTTCCAGGATTCAATTTGATCTGAAGTGGCATCTTGTCCAGTGGAAGGTGTCCCTGTTTACAGCAAGGGGGGTGGAATTAGATGATCTTTAAGATCTCTTCCAACCCAAACCTTTCTGTGATTCTGTGATCTTCATCATCTGCCTTGTTTCCTTCTGCTTACAGACATGGAAGTGGGTGGTGGGTCCCATGTTTCTGTACCTGTGTGAGCGGCTGGTGCGCTTCTGGAGGTCCCAGCAGAAGGTTGTCATCACAAAGGTAAGTGCTGATGCTGCATTTAATACCAGGCAAAGCATCACTTCCTTTTCCAAATGGTGCAGCAAAGGCAGAGGCTCCTACATACCAAAATTATCAGTGGAAGGAGTTTTCTGACTGCTGTCATGATGCCAACTTCTAACATCCAAATGGAGCCTCTAGAAGTGAGCAAGAGGAAGTTAGCTGAGGCACAGAACTGAATCTTAGGAAAGAAATGAATTTTCTTTTTATTGGGTGAAAAATTCCACAGTGCAGAAACTCCACAGACTTGAGACTCATTTAAGACGCAGATCAAACGACCCCTGGAAACAAGTTAGAGCAGGTTTCTTTTATGTATCCAAATCTAATGTTAAGGTTCCATTCCCCATAGTGTGTGGCAGAGATACTAACACTGATCCTGAAAGTCTGACAGCTGAATTAGCACGGCACTAAACTCAAACACGCAAAAACTATCCTGGTCTTTCCCAGGCACTGCGCTGCATCATGAGGACAGCCTGTTCAAATCATAGCAGGGTTTGGGGGATCACATTGGGTGTTTCTACTGTGCTCTATAAAGATGCTGACACATTGGAAGGCTCCTAAATATTTGTGTGCTCTTGGTAATTTTACCAAAATATCCTGTGAGCCACTTCTACACTGTATTTTTATGGTGTCTGTTTTGTGCCCTGTTGGGAGAAAATTTCCTTCACAATCCTAAACACCACTGTTAATACCTAAATTAACAGAGAGACTTGATTTTCCCTGTTGCAAATCTCTTGAAAAATGAAAATAATTTTGACAGACAACTTTAGAATTAGAATTTATAGTGACAGAATCACTGGTTTTGCTTCTAGAATATTGTTTCTAAAGAGTAGCCAAGGTGCCACTGAACTAAAACAAGAAAACTTCTATTTCCAGTGGTACTGCCTATCCAATATCTGTAGGATACCCTGAGTTTTTGTCCCTATATTTACAGTCAGGCCCATTAACTCTGCACTCTGTGCCACTGGGTAAGGTCATCTGGAATTAACAATGTGCACACACAGGTCAGGTGATGTATTACAAGATGTGCCACTCTGGCCTGTGCCCTTTGGAAGTGTGATGTGAAAAAATACTTCAATCAAAACATCAGCATCCTCTGCAGGCTTTCATCTGCCTGTCAGGTGCTGTTCCTCACACTCAGTTCTGCTGGGAAGAAAGTTTCACCTGCTTTCCTTGCTCTCATAGCAGAGGATGATGTCAGTGATGGTGGATGTAAATACATCAGTGATCAGTGAAGACAGACATTTTCTTTTCCTTATTTTTCTCATTGCCCTTCTCACTGTAGGTGGTCATTCATCCCTTCAAGACAATTGAGCTCCAGATGATGAAAAAAGGCTTCAAGATGGAGGTTGGACAATACATTTTTGTTAAATGTCCAGCAGTGTCCAAACTGGAATGGCACCCATTTACACTGACTTCTGCTCCAGAAGAAGATTACTTCAGCATTCACGTCAGAATCGTAGGAGACTGGACTGAGGGCTTGTTCAATGCCTGTGGGTGTGATAAACAGGAATTCCAGGAGGCATGGAAGTTGCCCAAGTATGTACATAGAGTCTCCATGGTAAAGTCAACAAATACCTATGACAGTTCGAATTTTGCTTGACTGATTTGATGGCACCACTGACACAAACCTTAAATGGTGACACAGATGTGGGTCTTAGATGCCTCTTTATAGTTTTTCTATCAAGTCCACCTCTCCTTTTGCTGACCAGTATTCAGTCCAAATATGCATTGCAGCAGACAAATAACTTTTTACTGTTCTTTTAAATGGTGTTAATAAATACCCACTGATAAGCATGCTTTCAATTCCAGGATAGCTGTGGATGGCCCCTTTGGGACAGCTAGTGAGGACGTGTTCAGTTATGAAACTGTGATGCTGGTTGGAGCAGGAATAGGGGTCACCCCCTTTGCATCCGTCCTCAAGTCTGTCTGGTACAAATACTGCCATGATGCCACCAACCTAAAGCTCAAGAAGGTATTGTGTCCTCTTCCCCAGACCCCAGCAGGCACAGCAAAGGTGATCTGGCTCCAGGCATGCATGAGCCCTAAAAGAAGGAAGAGTCCATTTGCCTCTCAAGGTTAGCAGGAGGAAAGCAGGAGGATCTAAAGCAAAAATATAATGGAAGGAGAAATAGCCTACAAGCCAAATCACACACAGTAATCCTGACTGTGGGCCTGGAGATGTCCAGTTGCAGTGGAACTGGTGTTCATCTGCTTGAGGATCACAAAGTTCAAGGCAGTAGTACAGCCTGGGCAAATATTGCATTCCTTCTCCCAGAAAAAAAAAGAAAGGCCTTTCATAAGTGGAAGAGCAATGGAAGCATCCTCTTCTCCCCTCCTGCCCCTGGAAATTCCCTGTGCAGAGGTGTGGGGTCACACTTTGCAGTTATGGTTGTACTCAGAGAACAGAACTGGTTTTGTTACCTACTTTATCTTGCCTGCCAGCAGACAGAGAGTTCACCTCTAAATCATTTATTTATGTCCTAACAAACTGTTTTACAAGGAGATAAGTGGGGAAACATTGTGAGCCAAAAATGTGGAAGAGAAATAGGAAGCTGTTTCCTTGTTCTTGCAGTCAGTCATTCAGCTTTATAACCCTTCCATCATCAAAATTCATGAATAGTTTCAATAGCATCCTACCCATCTACTGAAGTGTTTGGGGCATTTTTTACAAGGCCTCTATAATCCTCACTCTGTCAGCAGACATAAACCCAGAAACCATGAGTGCCTGTGTCCCCTGACAGCTCATTCTTGTCTCTTCCAGATTTATTTTTACTGGCTTTGCAGGGACACTCATGCCTTTGAATGGTTTGCTGACCTCTTGCAATCTCTGGAGGCTCAAATGCAGGAGAGGAATAATGCAGATTTTCTGAGCTATAACATCTACCTTACAGGCTGGGATGAAACTCAGGTAACCACACAGGGGAGGATATCTGCTATAAAACTGGGGTTCATGTTAGAAAATCTGTTTTCATAACTATTCAAATGTTCTTTTATCCTGGGCATCCATCTGGCCCTCAGAGGTTTTGAATGCAGGCAGGTGCTATCCATCAAAAATTACATGGGATCAGCTGTTAATGTGCACTGACTTCCTTCCTGCTTTCCTCTGGCTGTGCTCTGTGGGAAGCAGGCTTTGTGCACAGGAGGAACCTCATCTCACCATGTTCGACTCTCTGAAACAGCTGATGCTGCCTAAAGCATTTAATTAAGAGCTTTGGGATCTGGGGAAGCCAAAGTTTGAACATTAGCAGCATATCTGTTTCAGGACTTTTAGTTCTCTGGTCCTGTGCTGGGAGGTTGCTCTGGAGGTGCAAAGGAGCAGACACTTGAGAATGTGGGATTGAGTCAGGAAAGGCTCTCACTCTGTTCCTTTTAGTGATGTTCTGTGTTGTTTATCTCACCATTGCAAAACTCACCAAGTGCCCAGACAGACTGGGAGGGGGAGTAGCAAGGAAGTTATCACATATGCAAGGTCAAAAAAGTAGAAAGGAAAGAGAAAAATCCCACTTTTTTCTCCTTGGGGATAAAGTTACCTGGAATATTTTTTTTGTCTCATATAAAAGGGCTACAGAACTCTGTAAGGCCTGAACTTGTGCCTTTAACCACATCTCTTCCTGGCTTAACTTAGCTGGTCTAGCTAGAAGTTACACAGGCAAGATCTCCTCATAGGGATCAAACCTTCCAGAGAACAAACTGGCAGGATTTCATCAAGGGAGTGAGGTTATTGTATTTGAAGGGAAAGGATTTTTTAATTTGCAATCCTATGTTACAGTTCTTAGACTAAACCTGTTCGTTTAAAAAAAATCCCTCAATTAGTTGCTGTGTTTAATGTTTCATAGCTTTAACTCTTGAGATCACCCAGTCTGGGAAGAAGGAAGGGGTAGACACTGTTAGGATTTTATCAGTCTTAGCTTTCCTGGCAAAATATCATAAATTCTATAATCTCATTGAGAAATAATTCAATCAGTACTGACATTATTATTATTATTAGAACACAATGCTGCCATATTTAACTTTTTTTGTCTTTCATTTCCCACAGGCCACTCACTTTGCAGTGCATCATGAAGAAGAGAAAGATGTGATTACAGGACTGAAACAGAAAACCTTGTATGGGAGACCCAACTGGGAAAATGAGTTTAAAACAATTGCAGGGAACCATCCTGGGTGAGACTGTGCAAATTTATGGTGTCTGGAGACTTGCTTTATTTAGTGGCCATACACACCATCCAGAACAATCTTGTTCCTTTGGCTGATAAAGTTTGAGATGCATTTTTTCCCCTACCGATCTCAAGGTACCTTCTATTCTTTATTCAGCCATGGACATGATTTATGATCTTGACCAAATTATTCTGACCTACATTTTGTTTAAATCATTCCTTTTTCACTAGATACTTCTTGGAGTGTCTAATTACTAGCAAAAGATTTAGAAAAAAAAAACCTAACCCTGTCCTTCCAGCTGAAGTAGATAGGAATACCAGGTGGTGTCTAAATACCTCCAAAACCACTTTCTACCTCTAGAAACGAAAAATCCTCTGAATATGGATGACCTTTAGCTAACCACTCAAAATTTGCAGGAAAAAAGCAGAATAAGTCCTCTCAAGAGTTTGTGCTGTAAGCTCTTTGAATCTCTGTTTCTTTGACTCAGTGAGGTCAATAAACCTGTCTTCACTAAAGCTGAGATTTAGCCCAGCATTTGTTTTAGGAGCAGCAATAAGTTTTAAGGGGCTATAAGGTTTAGGGGATAGACATCCAGTTCTATTTCAGTTCCTGTAATTGGGGAAAAAACCTAGCATCTATAGAACATAAAAATGATTTACATAGAGAATATCCAGTTGCTCCTTACCTGGTTTCTGACCATATTTTCATTTTTTAACAGCTCCAGAATAGGTGTTTTTCTCTGTGGCCCTGAGGGCTTGGCTGACACACTCAACAAGCAGAGCATCAGCAACTCAGAAGCTGACCCACGAGGAGTGCACTTCATTTTTAACAAAGAAAATTTCTAACTCCCAGGCGTGTGGGAGTCATTAAATGCCAAGTCTAAAGACCGAATCTGTTTTTCTGTTTGGAGTCTGGAGAAGATAGCCCAGCATCGAAACTTCAGCTACACTAATGCAACTCCTTTTGCTTCTTGGGAATTATTTTGGCTCTGTGGTGGAATAAAAGAGTCAAGTTTTACCTTAGGGAAGTTTTCACTGCCCTCCATGTGCTGGCTATTTAGCAGAAATCTGTTTTGTTTGTCTGTGTGAGGGGATTTCCCCTCAATTAACTGCCTTTATCCTCTTATTATTCACCATGGCTGCTGAAGAGTGGAGGCTGCCTTTGCTTTTGGGAGCCAATTCACACTCATAAAGCTTAGTGCTATCAAACAATAAAGCATTCTAGCATAATGCTTGCTGTTAGGAGGCAGCTCAGCTCATCCTGGCTGCAGCCAGTCCCTGGAACAAGGGGAGCTGGAAAAGGGTGACTGGGAAAGCTAGTTCTGTAGGAAAGGAAAGCTCCTTTGTGCACCAACACCTTCCAGGCTTCAGAACGAGCCTTAAACATCCTCTCCAGGAGAACACATGCAACTGAAAAGAAGCTGCTTCTCCTTAAAGTGAAAAGGAACCAGCTGAGGTTTTGAGAACCACCCCAGCTGCAGAGGGATGGCAAGAACAGTTTCAACCCAAGTCCTGCACCTGGTGTGTGAGTCACTGCTTTGACTTTCACATCTTCAGCCTCTCCTGCAGGTGGAGGCACCCATGCAAGAAGAGGTTTTGTGTTTTCCAGACTGCCATTTCTGGTTTTGAAGGCTGAAGAAAAGCTGTTGCTGAGTGATTGAATGGGTACTTTCTGAAGCTCTCTTAGATGCAAACAGTGCCTTTGGCCCTATTGCTCAGCTGTTCCTCTTTGATGGTGAAACAGGCTTTGAGAAAGTGATGGTCACTTTATTCACAGTTATGGAATAGCTGTGAGTGAAGTTTCTGATGTGCACAAGACTCTCATACACAGCACAGTGCTTCTGTGGGGACACTACAGGTAGCAGGTTCTTAAAAACAAACCAAAGAAAGGAACCAAAACTTTTAATACTGGCAAGAAAGACAAAAACAAAGTATTAAAGCCAGCAGCATAGGGGAAAAAATTGAAAACAAACAGGTGCAAAAACTCTTAAAAAATCCACAGTTTAGTATACCATGTCTTCCATTCATCCCAGTTGCCTGCTTAGTGACTTTTAACCTCACAGCCAAGCCCTGTAACAGCTCCTGCACAGCACAAGACCTTCCTGGCAGGTTCTTGCAGCCACACAAGAAAGCTGTGGTCTCCTTCTGCAATTTCAGACAACTTTGTGCAGCCATCTGGTTGCATGTAGCATATTTTATACCTCAGCTTGCCAGACAGGATGTGTGTTCTCCCTTTACAGCATTTTAAAATGTTATCCAGGCTCTGAATGCTACTTCAGAAACACAGCCTATCAGTTCCTGTTTATTAATATCAGTTATCAATGAATATTGGCAAAGGTCAGCTCTTGGTGGGGAATTTTACAGTTCTTTCCCTCAGAAGGGCCACATTCAAATCCACATAGTTCTGTCTGAAACACACCTATTAAATTATATCAGAACGTAAGTAGAGCCAAAGAAACCTCTTCTGTGGAGTAAATATTGCAACTGAAATTTAATAAGTCTCATCCCATGCAAAGAGCACTAAAATATTTGCCCTTGATTTTAATGGAAATGTGATCAGGTTTTTATAATCTTATAAAGTGGGCAAAGAGGAATTGCAGGGGGTTACCTGGAGACAGCACATTTATCATGAGAAAAGTCTTGGAGGGGCATATTTTAATTCACCATTAATTTTCTATACATTGCCATGTTTGTTCCTAAAACATCAGGGGTCTTTCCTAAATCAGTTGCAGTGGCATTCCCTGACCAGCTGCAAACTTATTTGTCACCTTGAACTCAGAAATAGTAATTCTGTGTTTATTAATAAATCATTGTCTTCCTAAAACATATGAAAGAATGAGAGTTTCTCAGTTTTTTTCCAAAAGTTAGTTATATTAAATCCTGCTAAAATAGCAAGCCATGCAGAATCAGCCATGGTCTGAATATTAATATTTTCTGAATTCTAGGATACAAGAGTGAAATAACACTGAAATACAAATATAAGAAATAAACTGGCTTGAGTCCTTAGGGCAGCAGGCTACAGGTGAGCTTCAAGGACACACTTTTTTGTGACCAAATGCCACTGCTTGCAATCTGACCATTGCTATCACCTGGGTCTCTGGCTGAAAAATTCCTCCTTCTGTGTAGTGCAAAGTGTACTGAAGTCTGATCTCAGCTGCAGTGCCAAAAAATTACCTACTCAAATGACAAAAGTTCTGCTGGGGGCAAGAAAAGCCAGTTGTTGGATTATTAAAATAACTGTGTCACATAATGGAAGCAGTTAGGAGTTAATTCAAAGTTCAGTTATGACCTCAGCATAGGATGTCTTCCTTCCCTTCTTATATGGTATTTTCTCTGTCTTCCCATATGTAGTCATCTGAAATAAGCAGTTATTCATCAATATCCTCACTCTCCAATGCACAGTATTTAGCCTTACATTACAAGACTGTGACCCTCTGGGGCACTGGGCAGCTCTGGCTCCCATTGCCTCACCTTTTCTTTGGAAACTGGAGGGGGCTTTGGAAAGGTCCTGGAACTGAGCCATCCTCAGGTGATGAATTCAGGCATGAAGTTGATATGACTGGGTCTCATCTAGCCCCACTTCCTTCTCTGCTCCCTGCTTGCCAAATGTAAATACGGGCAAATGAAATCCAAGTTTTCCTAAGTTTCAGGCTGCTGCAAAAAGTGCTACTGTGCCTGTTCACCATCATGGTGGGAAACCACCCCAGTTACTAAATAGGTCTTTGAAGACTTATAATACTTTCCCTGCTGGGTGGGGATTTTCTGCCTTTCAGTTGTCAGATGGTGGGTTAAACATTAACTATAAATGGGAAAAAAACCCCAAAACCGAACAAAAAGCTGCCTGTGAAAGACAAGTTATTTTTGAACAACAAAAAAAGTTCAGCTCTCATTATGGCACTTTTTCTGAGGATCCTGCTCTATACTGGAGTGCTCTTAGCAAGTTAATGTTGACTGCTTATATTTTTTCATGTTTCAATGAGTTCCATGTAGAATTCAGAGCCAAGTGTCTAAACACAGTTATTTATGCTCAAAGGAATTTAGGAACATGTATTAAGATGCTACAGTTGTAAATGTTGACAGGATCAAGATCTTCATGCCTTACTGTGTACAACAGCATCAGTTGCACAGACACAAGCCAGAGTAGTTGCTTGTCATGAGCCAGACGTTCAATTTTGCATTTGGTACAGACCTTGACAACTTACTGGTGTCATTTACATTCACCACACACAAACCAGCCCAGACTAACAGCAAAATTAATCACAGTGGAGAGGAAAATTGTTGAAAGACTGGCTGAAAGATTGCAAATGCTTTCAGTCCCAGTCTGCACCTCTGCTGGCCCCACTCCATCCCTTTCCTCAGGTACTCTTCTGCCTGGCAAACTGGTGACTTTGTGTACAGAGAGCTACCACTGATTTCTCTCTGTCCATTACTTCTACTAATTGCTGCTGTCCCAGCTTCACTTGCCCATTCACTTCCTTCCTTTCCCCAATCTCTGCAAATTTTCTCTAAATCTCCAGTTCCCATGATGTTTTTGCCAATGTTTAAGTGCTTGTGCCTAGTGCAGGTTCAGGGAGAGGCACGAGGGCTTCACCCCAAGCTCCAGCACTGCAGTGCTCATCTCACAAAACATGGTTCTGCTCCAACCTCCCGTCACTACAAACACACCAGGGCAGGAGCCACATCTGCATTGCAAAACAGAATGTTTTGGACATCCCCATTAATATTTTCTCCTTCTGCTTAATGGTTTTAATGGCGAATTCTAAAATGAAAGTAATTTATGCTCTATTCCAGATTTTTCTGCACGTGTGAGTCAATTTTTGTACGTTTACCCTGTAAAAAAATCCTTGTATTTGATCTATATTTAATTTTCATTATTCAGAAATGAGGGACATGGCAAAAAACCACCTCACTGCCCCTCAAATACTGAGCCACCTTGCAAATGATTATCATAGCTGGAGGAAGGGAAGTAGGAAGAAAAGGCCAATGAAGGGAGAATCAGACCATTTGTTCGCCTGGAAGTGATGTTTTCTTATTCTGGAAGCAATCTACAACGCAAAGTGTCCTGCAAGTAACTCTTTAGCTGAATTTGTTTTTTTACTTGTAGGTCAACTGGGTTTAAGAACAGAAAATATGCAAACACCATTCACCCGAAGTTTTTTGACCTTTGGAACAAATGAATTGCAGAGACGTGTTTGGCCAACTCATTTTTGAAGTAAAATGTGGTTGCTTCCTGTGTTTTTGTCTTTTTATACTTCTGTGAGTTAGACTGGACCATGCAAAGGTCTGGGATCTGCACTGTGGCTCTGTAAGATTCTCTTTGAATGGTGAAGAGCACTGAAAAATTCAGGTGGAATTTTCCTGGGTACAGAAATGGCACAGGGAAGAGCTGGGACAAGGCAATTGCTGTAATCTCCTTGCAGTTAACAGGCCAAAATGTAGCTGTCAGTACCAGTGCAAATAGCAGGGCATTTTGGCACAGAAATTGTCCAATTTCATATCATACAATCTTCGTCTCTGTAGACCAAAGAGTTTTCCACCCTGCAATGCCATGGAGCCAGGGCATGAGTGCAAATCCCTCAGGACAACCCTAGGCTGTACTAGTTCCCATGAACAGTTAATGAAGGCAATTGCTGCTGAGGTTTTATCACCCTCTCTCCTTTTTTCTCATACTTCCCTTTCATTTGAGGCAGCCAGTGCTAGCTCAAGCCTCTTTTCAGGTGGTGAATTCACTCAAGCCCTCTGCAATCTTACCCTTGCTCAGACAGCAGAAAGGAAATAATCAGCAAAGACTGCAAACCAACTGTGAGAAACAGCTGCTGAAGCAAATTCCCCTGAGACAGAAAAAGAACCCTGCAGATTGTGAGCAGCCATCTTCTGACTCAGAATTACTAAAGTTCCTCTCAACAACTGTTAGCAATTGATGCAATACTCTCACTGTAGTAGGGCTGCAAATGTTTAAGTTAATATGTGGACCACTCTCCATCACTCTTGTTCTTCTCACATGCATAAATTAAGGACTTGACAACAAAGACCTTTGGCTATAAACCAAAGGAAATGATGATAAAAACAGTGTATAAAGGACAGCAACACGAGTCAGTGAAATTCTGCTTACAGAGGACTCACGAATGCTCAGTGTCCCAGTATTAGCATCTATTCACTTTACAGGAAACCTCTGGAGACTGTAGTCTCTGCCACAGTTGTTGCTGAACCATTTCCCTGCATTTCACATCCTCTGAGGCAGGCAGCTGAGTCTGTGTTGCAAACATAGCCAGGGAATCTTGCATCAAGTTAGTCATTGCTGTTGGTAATTTAATGGATGTCCCATTGCCTGTATTTGCATTAATCTGCCAGATGATCAGATGGTACCACTGTAAAAGCTCTCACATTGAATGAACTGACTATCTGGGGGCTGCAGGTTTGTTGTGTAGCCTCACACCACTGCCTGGGGCATTCCAGCAGCTTTTCCCCAAGCAAACACTCCGAACCTCCCAAGCTCTCCTCCTGGGTACCCACAGGGATGTGAGTGTTGGCCTGAGCGTTGCAGTACAGAGCCAATGCATCAGTATATTCACAGCATTTCCTGTTCCTTGTTTACAGCCTGCAAAAACCCCAATATCCTATTAAAGCTTTTATGCACTGCTGGACTCTGTAGGTGCTTTATGCTCTAAAACCTCCCATGGTGGTGGGGTGGTTGACTGTGAGTGAGCAGGGTACAGGTGGCAGTGACAGATTAGAGAGGAGATCTTTGCAGTAACATCTGGGGAGAGATCGTGAAGCAAGGTGATCACAGAATGGTTTGGGTTGGAAGGAGACCTTGAAGATCATCTCATTCCAACCCTCCTGTCACTGTCAGGGACAACTTTCACTGGACCAGGCTGCTCAGAGTCCAGTCCAGCCTTGCCTGGAATGCTTTCAGGGATGGGAAAGCCAGAGGTTCTCTGTCAACTCATCCCAGGGTCTTACCACCCTCACAGTAAAAAGTTTCTCCTTTACACCTAATCTAAACCTACCCTCTGTCAGTTTGAACCCATTCCCCTTGTCCTGTCACTCCAGGCTCTTGCTCCATCTTTCTTGTCAGCTCCCTACAGCTACTGGAAAGCCACAACTAGGTCACCCCAAAGCCTTCCTCTCTCCAGGCTGAACAACCCCAGTTCTCTCAGCCTTTCCTCATGGAGCAGAGGTGCTCCATCCCCCTGGTGCCCTTAGTGGCCTCCTCTGGGCTCTCCCCAAGGCCCTTCCTGTGCTGGAAACCCTTGTGCTGGGCTCAGCCCTGCAGGTGGGATCCCACCAGAGCAGAGCAGAGCACAGGGGCTGAATCCCATCCCTCACCTGCTGCCCACGGTGCTGTTGATGCAGCCCAGGATGTGGCTGACATGATGACAGACACTGTTTGAGTCTTAGCTTGAGAGACTGGGTAGAAAAAAACAGCATTCCCCAACTGTTCACGCTGCATTAAAAAATCTGCATTTCTCAGACTTAGTCAGAGGGTGATAGATACAGGCAACAGACTACTAGGAACATTTACCAGACAAATGTGCGTGTATGTAAGCAACAGAAACCAGCCACAAAACCAAGAAAATTACGAAAGTCCTCATATCACTTTCAAGTCATTTGCAAAGACTGAGCTGTAACCCATCAAGAGGCCACTTCCCCTTTAGAAGTAACAGATGTTTCTTCCTTATTTAGGTAGTGTCCACAGCCCTTTAATTTCTTTTGAGTTACTGGGTCTTCCCCTTCCAAAGGATGAACACTGTTCATTGCCAGCTAATGGGGACAGCTTTTGCACTCTGGAACTGGGTAAGGAATGGTATCAGCAGAGAAAATACTGGCAGGGCAAGCTGGCAAAGACCTGCTTTACATGCCAAGTAGGTGTTTCTCCTGCTGAGGGAAGTGTCTATGGGACAGGCTGCCAGGACTTTGCATACCCTGTAAATGTCACACATGCTACAAAGAGAACCTCTCACCTCATCGTCTTGCTCTCCACCCAACTCAAGAACGCGCTCATCTCTTAAATAGCTAGTAGAAACATTTTCCAGCTAATACAACTACCAAACTTTCTTCTCTTCCATCCATACCTGAAAAATTATTTTATAATGTTGTTGATTCTCCCATTTTCATCTTAAACTTTCTTCTGTCTGACTTCTAGCTCAGTGTGACTCTCAATGCTGTAAGCAAAGTTTCTAAGCAGGAAAATCCCTACCCCTCACTTGTTTTCTCCCAACAGCCAACACCAATATGTTCAGCAATGTCTCCTCAGAGACTTCATCTCTGTCCTCGTCTTGAGACAACTGCTGGGCTCAAATTCCTTTCTAGGACCACTGGGTTTGAAGTGCCTGATATTTCTTCTTTGTATTCTTTGTGTTCTTTAGGACTTCTCGTGTCCATCCATTTCAGTTTTCTCTCCACAGTCAAACCGAATGGATTTGAGACTGTAGTTGGGATTTTCTTTTATGCTTGAATAAAATCCAGCATAGCTGGGCATTGTTCCAAACTTAGTGCTTCTGGATGATACAGTAATAATACTGTGAGAATTACAATGCTGCTACTGCTGCTGCTACTGCTGTTCTGGAGAAACAGAAACACACAATACAGTGGCTACAGTTTGAGCAATGCTTGATTGGTTTCCAGGTTAGGCTTATTTGTTTCATCTCTTTCCCTAAAGAAATGAGGAGCTGAGGGGACAAAGGGGTTACTGAAAAAGGGAGATGTACATCAGGGTCAACTCTAGGAGTTGTAGTGTGGAAAATAAGAAGTACATTGGAAGTGCAATTCTTTCTTCAGTTTCTGTTTCAGCTGTTGGTTTTTCCCTTGTCCCTTCACACTGCCTCTCTGCTTTTCTTTTCTGAGTTTCAAGTTTGGCTTATAAAAGAGAAAGTATTTAGGAGATTGTACAGACCCCTGACCAGCTGCAGTGGGTGTATGAAGGAGGTTGCCAGTATGTAACACCAACTTTATATTTAATTCACTGGCATCTCTTCAGTATCAATAGATATGATTACTCTAGTGATCTAACACATGAATGCCAGTCCTATGTTTCTTCTCAAGGGAAGGCATTTTAAATGGTAGCAAAGCTGATATTGTGTCACATATGTAGTTAAGCATAAGTACAAAAACTTACTTTTCCTGGCCCCAACAGATAATACCAAGCCAGCCCAAATCAGAAGATGGGCAGGTGACTGTCACAGCTGCAGCTGTGGCCCTGACTCTGGAATTCCCAGTGGGGAAAGAAGAACATCTGTGGGGTATCTGCCAGCCAGCCAAGACAGGCAGCTGGCAGCCCTGTGTTTCCTGGAGGCTGTGACAGCTTCACAGAAAATATGGGTTTCAAGAGGAATGGCACAACCATAACTGCCCTTGGCTGTTGTGTAACAAATTTCTGTCACATGCCATAACTACAACTCCTAAGCCTGCAGCCAGGACATTTCCTCCTTGGCTGGCCCCACACCAGCCACCTGCTCTGCTCCCTGGAAACAGCAGCAGCAGAGCTGCCTCTTCAGAGAGGTCTGGGTTTGCTTCATGTGGAGCAAAGCATGGAGACCAAACTGCAAAGCATACATTTTCCAGTATTACTCAAACACAGCCTAAACATTGCGCAGACACACACACCCGTAAGGCAACTGGGTAAGTTGCTTATGATGTCAAAGCAATGCTACAGAGATGAGCTTGGAAGATCTCAGCTCTGATCCCTAAGCCTCAGCTGATCCAGATATAAACTTTAAATTTAAGCCTCTCAATTCCTTCCTTTCTTAAGCCTGCTTTTGCAAAGTTTTTCCATACAAAAAATAATTTCAACTACTACTAAGAGTGCCTCTAATGAGTGCCATGAAACAGGCAACCATAATTTGCTCACAGCATCGCCAGACCACCCACCTACAATTGTGCCTACTGTTTAAGATTAAATTCCTGAAACATTTAACTCAGGCATGAACACTATACAGCTATTACAGCCTTCGTCTGTGAGATTCTTACTTAGTCATGAATATATTTCAGAATAACAAATGATGTCACTTGAAACCCCACAGTAGATTCTTGTGAGGTTTGGCCAGACCACTTCCAAAAGCTTCTGTAGAAGCCTACACAGCCAAAAAAGAAAAACCCCCAGAGTTATTGACAGAGGCTGGATAAAGTTATCACTGCTTGGAGCAGAGTGCTGTGAGCACCAGTAAAGGTAGCCACAAATTTGTTTCTCCCTCACCCTCTCATTTCTGCTGGCTAAATGCTGAATTGTATCATCTCTGCTTGGATATTTCCTTGTATGAACACTGCTGGAGTCCTTGTCTTGATACCTAGACACTGGTGAAGGGGAAATAAACAAGAGATGAAATTTTAAATTAAAAAAATTGTCTCTGACTCAAAATTGTTAGGAATATGGGTAAATAAAAAGGGATGAACATGTTTAGAAATACATGTGTGTGTGTGTGTGAAAGTTCCATAGAAAAATCATACCGCTTTTTGTCAAATAAGGAATTAATTTCATTTATCCTCCTTCCCCCGACCTCTAATTTAACCCACCTAGTTGTGAATAAATACATAAATAATGAATGCTTCAAAAATTGCACTACAAAATCATAGAGCAGGGAATGTTTGATTTCTTCCTAAGGTGATTACACGTGTGGAGGTTTTGCAGTTGGGATGATTGTTTCATACTCTAGGAGGTGCTCTTCAGAAATTATTTTAATTATATCCTGTGAGGAGGAGAACCTGCTGACTGGAAATAAGTTTGAATGTTTTGTAGCTGAGCCAGTTAAGTCCATCTCACCACCTTTCCCTCTGAATGGGAGCTTTTGATGGCTTTGATTCTGAACTCTCGTCTCTATGCTCTGAAGCCTCGTAAGCATAGATTGCAAGCTCTGTTATTAATTTACCTATGTAGTAAAACTGTAAAATTTTAAAATGTTCGTGTCACTACAAAATTTGCTTTTCCATCACTTTTGTATCAAGTACTTGTGCTCTGTGACCCCAGTAGCTCCTTTGCATGAGGGTAAGTGCCTGACACAAACCATAATGACCAGGGAGGTGTTCCTGTGACTCTTATTCCCCTTTTAAAGTCATTTTACATCAGTTGCTGGATGGGAGTTTAAGGGGTGTTTACAGCTGTCACTCTAGCACAATGCTGTTTCTTTTTAGAAAACTTTTATGTAACAAATAAAGCTGCTGCTACATATGTTCCCTGTTTCTGAAAACAGATGCTTGGTGGAACATGGAAGTTAAAGCTTCCAGTTATTCAACGGTGATTTAGATTAATCGAAATAGAAAAATCTTGGGGGAGCGGGCTGTGGTGTTTGGCTGCAGCTTTCTTTGAGGAGGGGGGAGAGGGAAACCATTCCATACACGAGCAATGTCACAGACCCCCTTACCTGGCATAGACCCAGCAGGCAGAGCAGCTCACAGGCAGCACAATATAGATGTGACTGCACAGCTTTGGAGCCATGGTGCAACTGGGTTTATTGCTGCATTTACAGGATATCGCCTGATACTCCCTGAGAGACAAGCTGGGGCTGGCTTTGGGATGGGAAGGTCCTGCAGCACACAGACAGAGCTTCCTGACTCAGGATGTTCTGATGGGGGTGTAGACTGGCTCTGTGCTTTTATCAATATCATGACTGTGCTAAAAAATCCCTCTCCAAATTAAACGGGAACAAAATGACCTGGTCAGACCACACAGGAGGCAGCAAGGCACATCCCAATAATCAGGTAAGAATTGCTCATCACAGGAACTGCTCTCTATATTAGAACAACCCTGTCTGTCTCTATATGACAGCCACAGTACTGGTGCATACAGGCTACCAGGAACTGATAGTTTATTTTCTGGTTTATTTAAAATATCAATGTGCTGACACTCACATCCAACTGCACATGGCCTAGCTGCAAGCTGGGATTTCAGTGGCTTCTGGGAGTGCTTTAGATTGCATGAATCTGAGTCGAACACACCAGACTCTGTACTGGTGGCACAGATCGAGTGTAATGGGATCACAGCCAGCAGAAAGGTAATGAGTTACTGGCAGACACCCAGCAGGCAATAAGAAGCAAAGTAACAAATCTGCTCCCTTACTTTCACTTCCACACTTCTCTGTTTACATGAACAAAAGCTGCATGGGAGGAACAGCAGGTGTCTTTCACCATGAGATCACACACAGGAACACACAGCTCCCTATACAAACCCCATTGATAAGATCCCTGTTGCTGACCAGAACTCATAACCCTGATTGCCATAACATGGAAAATATGTATTGGTAGAAAATAGCACTGAAATGTTGTGGGCTTTCATAATCTGCAATTCATAGATTTATCCCTGAAATGAACTACTTGGACAAGAGGATAATAACATTCAGCATTTGTTAGGACAGCTAAAAGTAGCTCTGTGTTCCCACAGAAGACAGGGAAAAGAAAGATGGGAAAGAATTTTACTAGGACATGATGCAGAATGAAAATACTCTTCCCAGAGTTTCATAATAATCTTTCTGCAGTAAAAAAGCTTTAACTTGCACCATCAACATTCACCATAAGAGAAAGGTGTGAGAAATAGAAGTGTAAGAAATAGAGGTGTAAGAAATTAGGCCAAGCCTGGAACAGGACTTCCATCTTGTCTCTAAGATCCATCTTCAATGTATTTCCCAAGTTCTCACTACTGTAGACAAATGAAGGGAATAAGAGGAATGTTTTTCTCAGCTTTTTATATTGATCAAGAACACAAAGCAAAAATACAACTAAGGCAAAACTTTATTTTTTTGGTAGAAAGAAAAATGAAACAGTCATATAATTAAGCAGTATTTTCTAGGGTTCTTCTGCTGGAGGACCTTCACCAAGCCTCATTAAACTGATAGTCTTACTCAGTGCACCTGGTTTTCAAGTAAAGCAAAAATAGCAAATGAGATTACAAGTAGCTATGCTGAATATTTATTCTGATCATGGCACCTCAATATCTGTGACAAGGGCACAACAGCCACCGTTGCTTTTACTCACCCACTTCTTTAAATCATACTGATCACACCAAACCTTTTTCCAGTTGCTGCCCCATATATTTTTTCACATTGTACAATCCCAAATAAAAGTAATGTATTTTTGTCAGTTCCACAATTTGGCTCTTGGTGCCGGTACCGAATTCAGAAATTTCTATCCTAACCCAAATAATGCTTAATTATTAATCCACATTTGAAGGTCAGTACAACATACATACATACATATTTTCACACAACACTTGCCTCTGGCAAATGCAGTATTACAGTATTAATTTTACTTGCACTTAGGTAAAAGCAGAATTTTATTTGCCTGCAAAGCAAGATATTTTGAACAGTATTTGTAAACTACACATACACAGGGCTCCTTCTGTAGTGTCACACTAGCTATACGTATACACAATTGAAGCAGTAAAATACTCTTTAGCTTGCTCTTTGTACAGGACACTTGGTTCATACCCCAATAGTCAGTTATCTGAAAAACAATCCAAACTAAACAAAACTGCATAATAGTGCTTTAATATTCATTTCTTAAAATTCAACACAGCCCCACAGTACTGTTAGGCTGTTACCAGTCTCTTTCAAAGACATACAGTATAAACAAAAAATTCTATCCTTAAGCAGCATCTGAGAAAACAACTTAATGCAGCTGCCACTTAGTGGCAGCAACCATTTAGGCATTTTTGGTATTGATACATCTCTTTATCATATAATTTGTGCATTTATCAACAAAAATGTAGGCCCCAATCCAGCAAATACTTGCAGGTGTGCAAATGCTTTTCTTCCATGTGGAATATTTCAAGTTAACACTCATCAGATGAGTAAAGTAAAGAACTTGCATAAATCTTTAAAGGAGGGAATTTTTAGTGCTGAAAACTTAACTGTTTCATTTCACAGGACTAAGATCCAATTCTAGACTTAAGAGAACACAGGAAAACTCTTATAAAGAACAGATATGTTACTTTGATAAATGCTTTCAAAGCTAACAAGAGCCTCTAGAAATGTGTGTGCCTTTCCAGTGATCACTTTAATCCTACTTGGAGTATGGGTGCAGTCATATTGCCCCAGCTCCTGGCTACTGCATGAGGAATCAATAAAGTGCTTGCCACAAATCCTGCAATCGTGGAATAAAATCAAATTTAAGTACCTTCAGAATGTTTTCAGATTTATAAATTATGAATTAAGGGCTGGTGTCAGATCCCCAGCATGTTTCCCTGAATTGCTAACTAATACTATGCTCTTCATGTGAAGACAAATTAGAATTCTGCTAGGACTGGGTATATTTCACCTCTGTCCCAGCAAAGTCCTCCTCTGCCTCCAGGGAAAAAAGCTTACCTGGATTTAGTGTCCATGTAAACATTCATGCTTGACCAAAAAGTGATGCTCATGCAATTTCACAAGCACCTGAATTCCAAGGAAGAGTTTGCTTTGTTTAATCAAGCATGGAGAACCAGTATTGTTTACAGTATATCTGCTCTGAATTGTGTTCATAATTTGTTCCCAGAGGCACCATAATCTTGAGAGGTCTTGCTTGCCCTTTGACATTTCCTCTGATTTGTTTTGTTCCTCTGGAATAAAATATCTTTGATATTAGCTTTGACATAAATTCTACTGATTTTGTGGCAACTTCTCATTAACATACTTCTAAACATTTAAATTACTAAAATCTTCTCTTCAGATAGATACATATATATATATTAAATTTACTTTGCTAGCTTTCAGATAACTAATCTATGAGAACTGTCTTAGACTGTATGCTCTCTGTAGAGAACTTCTGTATGCTTCTCATACAGAAACAAATAATAGTTTGAAGTATTTTGCCATATGTTAGGATGATTTATTTTTTAAAGGCTTCGGTGTTGCTTCTATTTCTCTTCCAGTCGGCTACAGGATAATAGCAACAGCAAACACATTGACAACGCAGTTCATGGTGCGGTTTTCCCATCTCACTGTGCAGGTTCCTGGAAGAGATTATTACAAAATTAAAATAGAATTCCATTGTCTTTACTACATCACTTTACTGAAGTGTAAATTATGCCAGATTAGTATGAATATTTAAGGTGTAATTTAAGGGATATAGTAGTATATAGCCTGACTATAAAAAACTAAAATCCTCAAAACATTAACTTGTACATTGCTTGCTACCTAATGTGAGCCTTGTAAGCTTAAGACAGTTAACAGGAAAACACCATTCCAATATCTTTCTTCAAAAGCTGGACTTGCAAAAATTCTTGAAATTCCCATACTGAAATTTGCGTGACAATCAGACAAGAAATCAGAAAAGGGACTGGATCAAATATATGCCAATGTATTTACTTTCTGTTGTTCTTCCTTTTCTGTTGTATCAATGCTTTACAAGCAAAAGAAACATGAAGATTAAACTGTGTTTACTTAATTTTATATTATGATATCTTCTTAAGCTTGGTTGACTTTTTGAGGGTCTCTGTTTTAAACTTAAACCTTGTCACCCTCTTCTAAAAAGACCTATCTGCATCTGTGACAGACAGATTTAATAACAAATTAAATACAAAATTAAATAAAATAATAAATTATTTTAATATTGCTTCCCTGTGATATTCTCAACCTGGTAAAAAATTTCTCTTTAGAACTAATTTTGAAGCAATACAATGCAACCAAAGCCTGACAGTTACACAGATGAAACACATACTGTAAGTCAAACTATTTCTATTTTTCACTAAGGTCTTTCCTCCTCCAAAACAGCTGTCCCCTCACAGCAGGCAGATATGTTTAGGGTTATCCATGTGTATTTACTGTGAGCAATGTTTTCTGCCCCTTTAGCTGAGAGGATTAAATGTTTTGACTCTTGTTTCAGAATGAAAGGCTCTTCTATTCCTGCTTCTCATAACTCACAAAGCAACTGCTCTTAATGCCAGCACTGACTGGTAACATTTTTGCTGGGATTGTAAACAAGCACCTCATCCTCAAAATTACTGCTTCCACAGCTATTCCCAAAAATGTTCAACCCAGCTACTATAACTGAGCAAGAAATAGTATTTCTCTTTTACAAAATTTTCTGTTTGGATGGGAAAACTTACCATCAGTTGTGGTATCCCAGAAGCATGAGCTTGCTGTGTGGAGACCAGCTCCACTCCTCTGCATCACTGCACAGGTAACTGCAAGACACAGTCATAAGACCAGGGAATTAAAGCAGAAGAGGTGAATCATTCAGCATTTACAAACTTGAGACTGTATTACATTTTCAAAGGGCTGGCAGGTCGCATTCAGCTAAGACAAAACTATTTTTGACAACCCCTTTGGCCCCTGTATTTTCCTCAAGAACCTGTTATTCATTTTGTGATTATTTTTACTCATATGAAGACAACGGCTTCAACAAAACACTGGCTAATAGGATTATGGTTTTTATCTTTTAAACTACTTAGATATGGCTTATACCCCTCAGAATGGGATTGCAGCTGCTGTCCTCACAGGTACAGCAGAAGTCACACTTGAGGAGAGCTGTTTCCCATCTCTGAAACCACACTCCATTAACGTGCAGCTTTTCTAGACTGACCTCCAATGGTCATAAAACTGCTGACAACCTGAGTCCAAGACTCAAAACAAAACAGAGTGCAAACACTTGCTATTACATCAACATTCCACAAAAGGACCAAAACACGTTAAACTTTCTTATTTACTCTTTTCCTTCCACAGGTATACACATAAATATAATGGGACATGACTCTTCATACAGGACTAAAGTCTTCCAGATGTTTCTATTTAGAGGAGGATTAATCTGATTGAAAATTTTATTAAAGACAGCAATTTTTTCCTAAACTGATACTAAAAGATGGATATAATTGTCATGGGGTTGCTTAACAATCAGGAAACACCACATAACATGTAATCTTCTGTGTCAAGTGTTGGCACCATGCTCAGCCCGGGTAAAACTGCCACAGCTTTACCACAGGTGCTACTAAAAATCTGTGTAACAGAAGAGTTCAGGTACCTGCTCTGTTTTGTTTATAGCATTCCCCTGAACCTTTCAGCAATTATTTATTGTGACTGCCTGTGCTACAAGTACAGTTGCTTGCACTTACCAATGTACTTATAGGTTTTCCCAAGTTTCACCAGATGGGTCAGCGACTGTTCTACTATAGCAGCAGTCCATTGGTTGACTTTGTTGTGATTATAATCTGCCTTGCCTAAAACATTTTCTATGCACTACAACAGAGGGAAAAAATAGTTACAGTAAACACATTTCAAAATGTAGAATTATAAAATGTTTTGCATAACCTGAAGGATTTTTTTCTGACAGTTAGGTCACTTTAAATCACTCCAGCTCATTGGGTATCAGCTGCTGCATGGAAAGTAAAATAACCCTTCTTGGAAATTCATTTTTAGTACATATTTACCACAATATTATAGGTATAAAAATGAGGCCCTGACTAAACATTTCTTGCAGAAAAGGCCTTTGCCATATACTTTGGATACCAAGTGAATGGATCTATTTACCAGTAAAAATCCTAACACATCCCACAGTTCCTAATGACTGCCAGCTCCAGTTTGGCTTTCAGAAGCTACTGTAATGAGATGGCACTACTCAAATCAGTAGCATCAGCTTGGGCTGGCCAACCTTTCAAAGCATGTAAGCAAGATTTCAAAACCTTCAGAGACAGAGAGACGACAGTGAAATGCACATCCCTGCTTAAAAGATGGGGAAGATACTCAAGGGTCATATCTTGCAGCATAAAAAACATCTGAACTGCTTGAAAATTGGATGTTCTCCCACAGCTACAGATTGGCCAACACTTGCTTAAACTTAAAATGATTGAACAAAAATCCTTCTCTCAAACTGTAACTCTGCATTCTCTGCTCCTTAGAAATTCAGAAGTATGTGATGATGGATACTTCTTAAAGTTGAGGAATTTTCTAAGAAACACACATCTGGAAAACATCAGGGAAATAAAACTGTGTTCTCTGATTCAGAAAGATGTATCTCATGTGCTAATCCCCCACTAACAGGCTGGGTAAGAGACCTGTGTCCCAGATTTTGAAAAGCCCTGTTAATTCTGACCATGCTGTGCAAAGCTGGCCAAAGGAGTCAGTGGAAACAAACAGACAAAAAACACAACAGAAGACAGAAGAGGGACAAGAGCCCTCAGGGGTTTTGGTCCTTCCAGAGATGTACCCAGTGCTGGAGCTCCTTGGCCCTGGTTAAGCTTCCAATGAGAGGCAGAAACGCTTGGCTTTACTCCCAGTGTCTGGAGACTGTGTCACACCGTATTTGGCTTTACAAGGCAGGGGCAGTTACATAAAGGGCTGAATTGTTGTTTATCCAACATCCAAGAGCTTGCTGTTGTGTACTGGAGCAGCTTCAAAAAGTGCAGGTGAGAAAGGACCTGCAGAGCCCCTCTAGAAACCCCTGTCTCAAAATACTATTTCCCTGCAAAACCTGGGAGCATCTGTGAGCCACATGCTTCTCATTAATCACTTCCTAGTTAGTAGGTATTTAATTTTGACTATCAGGCTACTCACTTTCATTCTGTTCTTTCTCTGTAAAAAATGTATTTTAAAAGCTAGAAGGAGCTCATAGAGTACAACCTCCCACACATGCCAAGGCTAACTTCCAAGTCAGATAACATTGCTCAAGGCCTTGTCCAGTCAAGTTTTAAAAATCTCTAAGGACAGAGACTCCACAAGCTGTCCCTGTAACCTCTCCAGTGATTTTTCTAACTGGATAAAGGGGAAAAAATAAATGGGAGTGAATTTCCCCTGCAGCTTGTGACTGCCACCCTGACTCTTACCACTGTAATGCAAATCTGGTTTCTCCTCTTTAGGTAGTTGAAGACAGCAATTAGATGGAGCTTAAAGCAGCTCTAAGTTAAACTCTGTCTTTAGATAAACACTAATTCTATATAATTTTATATTTATCTGGGATGGTCAAGGAAAATAACTGCTTTCACTACTGTGCAAGGTATGGTAAAGAGTTTCTTTGAAATACAGTTGTTAGCTAAAACCTACCTCCTTAACTATGTTGTGGGCCTCATCAGCATTGAAGATCATCTGCAACAGAAGTGAATTATTATTATTTCTGTCAAAAAAGTAAACAAATTATAGTTTTACTCTAAGGAACATCTAATGATTAGGCCTCATGTCTAGTTATTTGCATTGTAGTCTGTTAGTATAATTTTAAAGTCTTACTTTTTCCCTCAGCTCCATACATTTGTTATTTAGCATTGCTTTTCTAGTGATGTTTGAGTGGGGCCAAAAAGCTTAGAACTCAGTGAACTTTTGAAACAGGTTCACTCTACATTTTCTGTAAAGATTAAATTCCACCATGTCTAGGCTTGTCACAGGAGCATTCACCAGGAAAAATTAAACAACAAATCTTTTCTTCTGGGTCTTAATCTGGGTTTTTGCTGGAGTCACTAACTTACTCGCTAACCCACAGGTTACATCTTGCTTCCCAAGAGCAACACACGGTTTTGCAAACCTTGTATCCGAAAGAGTGGTTTGCACAATCAATATCTTAGCCAAATACCTTTCTCAAGCACAGAAAAAGCTTGCAGGTTTTAATTTCTCCTATTTTCTACTCCTTCCTGCTCACGGGCGCTTGGCTTGGCTCACAAAGGCAGCAGGGCACATTACCTTGTGCCGCCCGCCTCTTCACAGCCATGAACTCCAAACACTCGGGCAGGGGCAGAAACCTCAGGGTTACTAATGTTTAAGTTTCTTGGAGTTTTGGTTGATTTTAGATGAAAGCCGGTGGCCAAAGCCCTAACGCGGGGCGCGGGGAGGGATCGGTTCCTCCGCTCCAACCGTCGGGACAGCCCGGGCACTGACCGGGCCCGGCACTTCTCGGGGTTTTCCCATGGAAATGGGGCTTCCCAGGAAAAATGGCTGCGGTCTGACAGCCCCAAGGGCAGCACCCCGTGCCTTCCCGCAGGGAACATCCGTCCATCCGTCCCGCAGCCCCGGGCAGGCCGGTGGCCCTGCGGCCCCTGTGTTCCCGGCCCCGGCCCCTCCGGGCAGCGCGGCCCCTGCGGCTCCGGCCCCTCCGGCGCGGTGGGGTCGGACGGCCCCTGACACGGCCCCAGGCACAGCGCCGGGCGAGGCGGCGACCCTACCTCATCGTTGTGGGGGTGAAAGTCCTCCATGGCCCCGGCGCGGGCGGCGGCGGTTCCGGCAGCGACAGCAGCGGCGAGTCCTGCGCGGCTCCGCCTCCGCCGGGCGGGCAGGGCCGGGCCGGGCCGGGCGGGGCTCCCGCGGGGGCCGGGCCCGCTCGCGCCCGGGGCCGCGCCCGCCCTGCCCGACCGGGAAGGGAAAGAGCGGAGAGGTCTCCAGCAGGGGACAGCAGGGACAGGGACGTGTTGGAGCAGCCCAGAGGCGGCCACCAAGCTGATCAGAGGGATGGAGGAAAGGATGAGAGAATTGGGGTTGTTCAGCCTGGAGAAGAGAAGGCTTTGGGGTAACCCAATTGCCGCCTTCCAGTGCTTGAGGGAAGCGTAAAGGAAAGATGGGGCAAAACTGTTTGCAGAGCAAGGAGGAATGACTTCAAACTGGGAGTGTAGGTTTAGATTAGGTAGTAGGGAAAAATTCTTTCCTGTAGGGCTGGTGAGGCACTGGGACAGGTTGCCCAGAGAAGCTGGGCCGGCCATCCAGGCCAGGCTGGACGGGGCTCTGAACAGCCTGGGCCATCGGAAGGCGTCCCTGCCCATGGCAGGGGGTTGGAACAAGGTGGTGTTTGTGTCTCTTCCAACCCAAACCATTGTGTGATTCTGTGTCTCTAGCCGGGCACAAGGAAGGCCGGGCAGCTGTCCCTGCGGCTCTGGGCATTGCCGGGCAGGCCCAGGCCCCGCCAGGCTCTGTGTGAGCACAGTCCCTCCGGAGAGCAGAGAACTTTGTTTTGTTGTCACTGTTGGAAACTCCTTTGCTGGGCATGCAAAGCTCCCCCGAGAGCGGCTTCCCCAGAGAAGCCCTCACACTCCTCTGCCTTCTTGTATTCCCCTTTTCCCTCCCCTTGGAATGAATTACCCGACACAAAGTTATCATTAGTTACCAATAATGTTGCCACCAAAGTTACAAAACAAGGCTAATTTAATTTCAGGTTCCTTAAATTCATCTTCACCATAGAGAATTGATCCTGGGTTTTATTTCACTCAGCACACACATGTACTCACAGATATATAAATACATCATATCTTTGCTGTCTCTCTGGAGTTGCCTGGGAAACAGGACAGGCACATCATGCAAAACTGCATAGTTTTCAAAGGGTGGGGGTTTTGTTGTTGTTTCAGTGTGGGTTTTTTAAATGATTACTATTATTTTTACTTGGGGGGGATCTGGGAATCTTATTCCCCTCCTGTGATTTCTCCTGCATTATCTCCTGTACTTCCAAACCAGATTAAACACGGCAGAGAAGACCAAGGCTTCTAGTTTCAGTATCATGTTTGGACATATAGACACCTACTTTACAAAAGGGTTTCTCGTTCAGTCTTTATTGTACTTTAATTGGAAAGATTGTGTTTGAAAAACATGAAAGTACAGAGAGAAGAAAAACGAAGCATTTTTTATTGCCATGCTCTTGACACAGCTTTCCTGTTTAGTATTGGCTAATGGCCATGGAAGGAGAAAACTGAAGGTGAAGACTAAACCTCTTCAAAAGCAGATTTTTATGGGCAAGTGCAGAGGGATGTGCTCATAGGAAAACACATGAAAGAAAATCTCCTGCAGTATAAAGGTTCCTTTTTTTCTTTTGTGACCTCTGCAGTACTTTTGTGAGCTAAGCTAGGGATGAAATTGCATGCTGGTTTCTAACGAAACAAAAGCTAGTGGAAGCATTTGTTGTTTATGCATTGTCATCCTGTGACAAAGCTAACAGTACTTAAATAACTTATCCTTATATCCTGTGGATTTTTTTATCCTTTGTATCCTTCAGAGATCTCACATCTTTATATCTGTATCTTTAGATGCAGTATAGTATCAAACTAAAGAAATTCCTAGGCTGTTCTCCAGTTATGTTTAGAAATATTCAAAGAAATATTTAAAAAATAATATTAGCAATAATTATGTCACTGAATTACATGGAAAGTTAAAAGGGTTCCTGAATGACTGATGAATGTGTGTATGTAGGTTTGTAGTGTTTGTAGGTTCTAATGCAAAAAAATTACTTATCCTTCCTCTCCAGCTACACTTTGTAGATAGGAGGAAGGCAAGAGGTCCAAGGAAATGCTGAGTCCATCAGGTTCAGCTCAACATCCAGAGAGCCACTAGAAAAATAACAAAATGACAGAACAATATTAACCCAGAAAGTGTTTACAAATAAACACTCAGCATCACCCATGAGCATCCAACACAGATGTGTCAAGAGTATATGTCAAATAATCTGATTTTATTCTTTGGTAGGACAGCTGGTTTAATGGATGAGGAGGAAATGCAGAATAGGTGTGTTATTTTGTGTTAAATTTGTCCTTTTATGCTCTCCCACATAAGAATGTGTAATCTGGGGAAAAACTAACCAATCCTTCCTAATGAAGGTTTATAAAAGCAGGAGGAATAAATGCAAGAAGATGGGTGGGGTTTTGCTCTAAGGGCTAATTAGTATTAGTCACAATAACTTGAATAATGGAATAAAAAGAGTGCTTATAAAAGTTTGTTATTGACAGCATGTTGAAAGAAGTTGCAAGCACACTGAATGACAGGATCAAAACTAAAAATACTGAATAGGTTGGAGAAAACAACAACAAGAGATTTCATAAAAACCAGGACATCAAATGCACAACTACAACGTGGGGCCTAATTACCTAGGCAGCAGTGCTGCAGAGAAAAATATGTAATTACAGCACATAGAAACCCAAGTAGGATGTTATAAATAACTAAATAAATTGAAGGATACCATGAAGGGCACAGAAAGCGGTCATTTTGTTCTGCTTAGTGTTTATCAGGCATTGAATGTAACTCTTGGCCCAGTGTGGTGGTGGGACAGACAGAAGAGTAATTCTTCCTGAAGGCAGCACCGAAAAGAAGCTTAGAAAATGTGATTTGTGGAGGAACTGCATTTATTTTATCTCCCTTGCCCAGACATCTTTATAGATGTCTCTGACTGCATAGTGATTTACTGGAAAAGGTGATTTACAAGCCAGTGTGTGATGAAAGGTAGGACCAAAAATAATGCCTTTAATTAGAACTCAGGGAGATTTATGTCAAATATTAAGGAAAAAAATCAACGGATAATAATAATAAAGCACTGAAGCAGACCTGCTTTTGAAATCACCTCCTCTGGATCAATAACATATTGTTAACATCTGCCAAGCATCTAGGTGGCCTTTAGAGAGGAGGAAGTATTAAATGATTCTTGAGCTAAATTTAGACTCAGATTTATTCAACTTTCACAACTATTGAGAGGTTCTTTTCCGTTCTTTCCTAATAAATTCACTAATTTTTATCTAAATTCAATAACCTAAATCACCATTGTTTTTCCCTTTTCCCCTTTTTTTTCCTTTTTTCTTCCTTAGAATGACTAATGCTCTTAGTGATTTCACAAGAGCAATACAAAATTTTAAAAAGGAGCTAGCACACTTCTTTTCAGAGGAGATACTTGATAACATTGCTTAATTCTTTATTACACTGCTGCAAATTGCAAACCAGAAAATGTAAATGGGTTGGCAGTATAATCACTTCTGAGAACTGTGATAGGAAATGGGAAAAGTGCTGAAAGTGGTGGCTCAGAACTGCAACCTTAAACGTGAAAGAACTGTAGGCTTTCATCTTTCAAATGCAGAATGGGAGCTTTTAACAAGAAAGAGAACAAACAGTGAGGTTGAAATTACTTGTTGATTAGAAAGCAAATATTTGAAGAGGATTTGTTGCTCAGGAGAGGTGGCAGTCTGTGCAGGCTGTGCAGATCCTACGCTGCCTGAGCACAGCCAGGAAAAATTGTGAATACTAAAGCAGCTAAAATCATCTGCCTCCTGTCTCCATTTATTCTTCATACTGTAGCAAACATTTAAACCTCCACATCCACGTTAAACTGTGGAATACAGTAGAATTCTGTTTAATTTTTCTAACTTATTTCCTGAGCTACAGGTGGCTGGATGCTAGAGGAAGAATCACAGTGTGCTGCTCTTGTTCTCGCTCTCTTCCTACACACTCGCTGCTTGCTACCACAGGGGGTGGAACAGGGGATCAGATGGACTCTTGGGATAAATCTATGTGGCACCTCTTTTGCTGGCCAGATCAGGGATGCTGGACCCCAGCAGAAGTTTTAATTATTTGCTTTTCTGAGTTTGGGGTTTGTTTGTTTTTTTGATTTTTTGTCTGAGAATTGTTTTAATGCTAGCGTAGTGACTTGCTGGAAGTTCTTCAGGGAGCTGAACGGCCACTAAACAATGGTTTTAAAAAATTCTTGGTTCTAACACAGCAAGAAGCATTATTGCTACATGACATGACAACTCAAACAGAAACCTCTGAGCTGGAGGGTGAAAAGAGCACAGCCTCCTTTACTTCTTAAGCTTTGAAACTTGCTTTAGCAGGATGAGGATGGAGCAGTCTTATCCTTGTGTCCAGGAAACTACAAACATAGTGGGATGTACAATATGTACAAACACTTGGGATTAAAACTTATCAACATTGTAAATTTCTATTTCATGACATTTCAGGTGTTAGAGCTTCAGCAGGAATTGTTTCAGCAGAAATTTGAATGACATGCTGTTTATGGGAAATGCTCACCTGCTCACCAGAGGCAAGATATTTGTTGTGGCTTTCATGACAGGATAAAACAAGCCATGATAAGAACAGCTTGCGCCCTTTCACACTGCATGAACACACTGGAGCTAGAGCCAGCTACCATCAACAAGTGAATATGGCAATGAAGAAAAAAAAAGGGTTTGATGAAGGTAGGACAAGGCACTTACAAGATGTAGAAAGAAATTGTCAAAATAACTGATTGCTGCTGCACATGGCAGTGATAAACCAGTGTAATGAACTACCTCAGGAGAAGCTGTTACTTGTCTGTAAGGATGCTTTCAGGATTTTTATGTTCATATAAACTTCCAGAAATTAAAGCTAGGGAGAATAAAGAAAAAGGAAAGGATATGAAGAAGACCTGTCCTGGGAACCAGATGTTCATTATTTACCTTGGCACCAAACAGAAGAAAATTTAGTGACGTATCTACTTAATCTTTCTAGTTTTTAAATACAGATGTTAGCCTCAAATAAAGAGATAGAGAGTCTTAGACTTGTTGGTATTGTCAGAGGTGGTCCTTGAATCACAGAATGTCTAGGTTGGAAGAGACCTTCAAGATCATTGAGTCCAAACCATGCCCTGACATCTCAACTAGACCATGGCACCAAGTGAGAGCAGTTCTCTCTGTTGCCTTTAGGAGACAGGCAAACTCTTGCCGACAGAGAGGACAACAGGTTTATGGCTTAACACAGGGATCTGATTTCCCACTTTGTTCCCTTCTGTGCTGGCACAGAGGTCCCAGATAATGGCACAAACCTCCCCTACTGAGTTTACATGGCAATGTGCAGGCAGGGGCTGGGGGCTGCAGGAGTGGACTCTGTGGGAAGACACCAGGAACTGCCTCCACATCAGGCACAGCTGGTTCCAGCTTCCTTGAAAATGAATCCAGCACTGCCCAAGGCTGGGCCCATCAGCCAAGCTGCTGCCTCAGCCCAGCACAGCAGCAGATCACAGCTCCCTCTGCACATCCCAGCTGAAAGCTGCACTTTTCTCCAAGCTGCTGGCTGTCAGCATCACTTTATTCAGTGATACTCAGCAATTAGAGACACAAAAAGGCAGCAGGGTGGCAGGTACTACTTGAAAGCCTTTCATTATCAAATTTCTTAGAGCAGGAGAGGAAGATGCATTGTTTATGATTTGTTCCACTTCAGTAGTTTTCCTCATTATGTGATGAAAACAGAACAGGAGCAGCAGGAACAGCTCAGGAGTAGAATGCCTTCACATATCACAGGATTAGGAATTCTCCATCCTACAGCTTGTGTTTCTTTCTGAAACTCACATCTTTGTTCCAGTAAGATAAAGAAATGAGAATATATCTAACCAAGGCAAGGGACACTGTATTTTGGATATTTTTATATCTATGATAAAGTATTATAGTGTATTAACATTTTTTTGACCAATTATAGCTGTGACTTGGAATTCAGAAATTCAATACATAATTGTGTGTGTGAGTGGAAAAGACTTTATTTCCCAAGCAGGTAAAATGAGTGCTATAGAATATATTTTACCTTTCCAAAGCCATTAGCAAAGCAATGTGCAAAACATTTTGGTAGCAATTCCTAGTGATCAAAATTTAAAAATAAATGCTGTAAAACAATGAAATTCCATTAATTTATACACTTTTTTTTTTACTAGAAATTGACTGATTTCAACTGAGAATTACTCCAGATCTATTTGTTAAAAATGTTCTGAATTACTTACTCCTACAAATCAAAATTCACCACAGATGGTTCAGTAAAAACGTGTGATCTCTATATTGAAATCTCAATTTATTTGATTTACTTAAATACAAGGGTAACCTTCCAAGTCAGAGAACCAGAAATAAGTCTTATTGAGGATATTCATATGATCATGAAGGCTCAGAAATTTGAAGAAAATTACCTTTGGTGACCTTATTGTGCAGGCATCAAAATGTACCAAGACTGCCTACTCACGTTTGTAACTCTTCATTTGCTTCTGGTAAATAATATTAGATAATATGTTAAAATACATGGAATATGGTGTTGTTTTAAATGTTATTCAAACAGTCATCATAATTCTGTTGTAAGATTTTAAATTTTGAGAGCTTGTGCCCAAATACTCCCACAACATGTGTGTTTGAAGATGACAGATTTCACGATTTATAAACATTTAATTGAAAATAAGAAGTGTTTAAAAAAGGTTTTGTTTAAAAACATCCAGCCTGTGAAATTTGCCACAGTGTGCTGTGCAAATAAACATCTTAATCTCATTCTTAATATTAGTCTTTTATAATTTAGAAATGCTTCAGTATCAGCATTAAAAGCAGGCACGCTGCTATCCCTTTCTGGAATGCAAGACCTTAATTACATGAAAGTTAAATAAAACACATGGGTCTTTACCATGACCAGGGCACTTATCTTTTACACTGTTTTTTACTTTACTGAGGTGAAAATAACCATCACAGGAGTGGGGTGCACTCCTGACATTTTCTTGTTACAGATGGTACAAAATACCATACCATTAGCTGTTGGATTAAAAACTGGCAAGAATGTTACATGGATGCACTTACATTTTGGCAATTTTATTTCTTTCTTGTGGTTTGGGAAAAGCCCCAAACATACATTATTTTTAGAGTGGAGTAAACACCACAAGAAGCTGAGCTGATATAAAGACTCAGTGCCAGCAGACAGAGCGGTCCAGTCCCTACTCCCTGCCTTGTGCTGCTCAGGAGGAAAGTGGAGAAATTAGGAGTGAGTTTAAGCCTGGGTGAAAGGGATCATTGAGAGGAAGATGTTTTTAAGATCTGGTTTTATTTCTCATTACTGTAATCTGATTTGGTTGGAAATCAATTAACTTCCCCAATTAGAGCCTGTTTTGCCTGTGACAGTAATTGGTGAGTGTTCTAACACTGTCCTCATCCCCATGAGCCTTTCTCTGTATTTTCTCTCCCTGTCCAGCTGAGGAAGGGAGTGGCAGAGGGACTTTCATGGGTACCCCTACAAGTGTTCAAGGCAGCCCATTTGGGCTGTGTTTATCACTTAAACCATGTTCAAGAAGCACTTGATTCAAGATCATAGAATCACAGAAATACAGAATGGTTTTGGTTGGGAAGGGACTTTGAAGACCATCCAATTCCCAACTCCCTGTTGGGGACAGAGAGGCTTTCATCTGGACCAGGTTGCTCAGAGCCCCTTCTAAGATTACAGCTTTTCTCTTAGCAATAATCACCTCATAAGAGTACTGCTGTGAACAAATGCATTTAGCAAAACGTCATGCAAATGAAATAAAAAACAAATTAGAAACTTTTTCCATGCCATTGAGCTTTCTAAATGGTGAGGAATTATTTTATAAAATAAATGGAAGCACTTTTTGCTGTTCAGATGTTAGTTTGTCACCCTAGTAATTTTTCCAAACCCTGTTTTAAATGCAGAACATAGCTTCTCTGTTCTAAGCAGTGTTTCTTGTCAAGGACAAGTTGAACCAATTTGTTTGAGCTAAAATGTCCTTTCAGTTTCTGACCAGAATGAGAAGCATTGATGAATAAAGCCTGTCTTAAATGTTTGCTGCTGGTGTTAACAAGCACCTTTGCTTGCAGCAGGATAATTCCATAGAAAGACAAATTTGAGCATAAAGAGTTGGTATACCATTCAATAAAATGAATACAATATAATAAAATTTAATTCAGTAAAACCCTGTAATTTTATAGACTCATTTTCTGGTTGGTTTATTCAAAAATGTTGCAGTGAGTCAGGATGATGTAAAGATATTGGTGAAATACCTTGGCTTTAGAATAGTTCAGTGGCAGCAAACAGAGGAAAAGGAAGAGTTTTACCTGAATCCCCAGAAATTTTTGCAATCCATATATTATTTACAGGCTCTAGGGGTCTGTGTCTGCATTTTCAGCAAAGTAATTGTAGTCATCTTGCAGAGTTTTAGGGAGGTTTTATTAGAAGAAATGCCATAACTCTTCACAGGTCCAGCAAAAATATTGAGGTTAAATGCTAAAAAAATAGTTAGGGAGCTAGAAGAAGACTGTTTCTCTTCATTTTCTATTGTGTGGAATTTTAGGGTGTTCTGGTTTTTTTTTCTCCTCTGCATCTTCTAAAAAGTCCTAAATCTTGTCAACTGACAATTAGTTAGAAGACAACTAACATTTAAGTGTCTTGAACTATATTCTTGATATAGTTATATAGTTGATATAGAACCTTACACATTTTATATATAGGAAATCAACTGGTATTATTAAATATTTCTGAAGTTTTTAGAGGCCATTAAAATTATTTGCAATAAAAAATTTGTAAAAAACACATTTTACTGATTAACTTTCTAATTAGTAGCAATTAGCTACAATTGTAGCTAGCTATTTTGAAGTAAAATAGTAATTCTGAAAAAGTACATTTAGGATGAAATTATATGTTTAGGTCCCAATCTGTGCTTTGCAGGTGCATCATAAGTGTTCGAGTTCTCTCAATTGTTTTTTCAGTGTTGCCTGGAGAAATATTTTCCAACATAGAACACCAGGTACCTGGATATTAACTGAACCCTTCTTTATGCAGCACTTCATTCTATAGCACGAATCACTTTGCACAGTTGTTTCTTGTGCAAAAAATGGCATAGGTGACACCAAAATAATTGTCTAAATAAATAATACACACAGTAATGGGATTTGTAAGAGCATTCCCTTAGCTTGCATGAGTCCCTTCTAGGCAGTAATTCAAATACTGCCTTCATAGAGCACAGTGAGGCACTAATTAGTGGCTCCTTTTTCTTTTCAATGTACTAAAGAAAAGCAGGAGAAAGTAAATAGTTTCCTCATTTTATGATGCGAGAAAGGGAAGTACAAATGTGTTGCTGCATTTGATATTTCTCTGAGTCTGCTTTTAACTTCTCCTTTAAAAGGAACAGGAGACACTGTAATTACACTGAAAAGCTTTTTGTAAATACCTGCTTTTCTAAATCCTTTCAATGACTGAAACAGAAATGGCCTTGTCTCAGAAGAGCTAATATCACCAGTTCTCCCTTTTCCATTTCTAAGTCTGTGACATGTAATTTTCATTCTGTTGGTGTAGTAACTAACATTAAGGAAAACCTTTGCAAAATGTCCTCTTGTACAAGAGGCTTCGTTCTCCTGTATAACATTTCCTGTATCTTGGTTTTGACAATACTTGTTTAGTGTGGAGAGGAAGAAAAGGCTGAGGTGACAGTGAATAACTGGAATGAAGCTTGAAAAATGCCATTTTTCTCTCAAAAAGAAGCTTGGCTTTGCAATAAGAAAACCTCTTCATGTCACATAAGTAAAAACAGTGAGTCAAGTAAGCTGAGGGTAAGAACCTCTGACTTGCAGCCCAGTGCCATTGTTACAAAGACAAAACCCAAGTCCTAAGAAAAGCAGGTGGGTCTGGATCACCTGGTTGTACTGATCACATGAAGATTCATGGTGTACACTGAAAAAAGATTGTTGGGCCTAGGTCAAATTCCAACAAACCCTGTATGTCACACTCACCAAGCAGGAATTGTGAAGGAACAGTCTCAAATGAAATTAAATGTAGTTTTAAGTAAAATTAACTCAGCAGGCATAATAACATTGATTAAATTAAATTGGCTTTTGTCAAGAAGGAAACCTGGGTGAACTGATGAATAGTTTGAAGAAACATGATGCTATTACTCCTGAAGCAGTTACTGTATTTCTTTTTGAAATATTATCTTGCCTTTTTATTAATTAGTGCATCAAACCAGGCATTTTTTCCAAACATAAATCTGAGGTTTTTCTCCTTTTAGCTGGAAGTGCAGAGAAGTACATCAGAATCACAGGCCACATTAAAATTTCAACAGAGAGTCTTTTTACAGAGATGTCAAAAAGTCCTTAATTTAAAATGCAGAACATACAAGATCTCAAACCACTGAAAAAAAACCTCAAAAAATACAAACCACAGAAAAAGGACACTTTCACTGAAATATCTTCCTTAATTTTTTGACTAGCAGAAGGTACTTCTGTGGTCTCTATTTTTTATGAATACCTCCAGGAAGTGATGGCTCAAAATCTTGAGCACAGAGTTGGCAAAATGCACACTCCTCTCTCCATGATGAGTGCAATTACACTTTTGGAAATTAGCCCAGCGAGTGCTCAACTGGACAATGAGAACTTGTATATCTCAGCTTCCTCCACAAAGGCTTGTTTTTTTTCTTTTTAAATTTTGTTTTCAAAATCTGCTTCTAGCACATGTATTATCCAGGAAAAAATATAAATAGCTATTGGAGAGTATCTCTCACTGTGAACAGCTATGGGTATTTATTGAAAATCTCTTTTCTATTTCATGGCACATGATCTCTTACTCAAAAGCTTTAAGCTTAAAAAAATTGCACTGATAGCCTATTTTTCTGATATTTTCTGGTAGATTGAGGTGAAGAGAAATAATGCTAATAATGGAAGCAAACTAGGTTTTGTTCATTAATGTTACTGGACTGACCTCTGTGTAATTTGCACAAGTTCTTTCAATTTGGAAGAATTTGTGGCTGTGTGAACTAGGACATCAATAAATGGTGAAGTTCTTTGATTTCTGGTGCATGGAATTAGCAGTTCTGTATCCAGAGAAGAAAACTGACGGCAAAACTTCTGTCCCAGAGGACAAGAGAGTTGTCACAGTACTCTGGAAAAGGGCCACAAGCACTGCAATTCATCCTTAATAAAGCTGCAGTCTGGGACCATAGCTGGCTAATTCTCTACAGCAATGCAAGTGTTACTGGAGATTGGAGTCACCCAAGAAATAGCAACAAGAACACTTTATCTTTGTTCTAAATAGGCCACAGACTTCTGTAATCCTGATTTACAAATCCCTTGGTTCATGTGGTCTGTTATGGATCACAAAGGGTGATTAATAAATATGGGCTGGTATTGGGCAGTGCTACCTAAACTATATGGGGCCTCCAGTTTCTGTGAGTGGCTGCTTTCTGTCCCAAGAGAAACACAAAAGGTGTGTGATGTTTCTCAGAAATTCTCCTTGTGCTTGGATATCTGTTTGGTAATGCTGAGCTCTTGATGTGCAAGTAACTCCAGTTCTTCCTCTCACCAGCCCTCCCAAACAGCATTTATAAGATGAAACTGTAAAAAATCCCATGTAAATCTGGAACTGTTGTTTTAATACTTTAAATTAAATCATGCATTACAGAATCTATTCACTTGGGTAGCTTTTTAGATAATGATTCACACTGTTACAGAGCAATATGTTATTCTAGTAATTGCAGGCAGAGGATGTACCTGAGCATCTAATTTAGAGCAGGTCCCTTCAATAGCTTTTTCCTGAAAAAACAGTGTTGTGAGTATAACATGTAGCAAACTCAAATTCTCCACCAAAGGTGCTATATTTATACAGTAGCCAAGTAAATATTGTACTTCCCAATAATAGTATTTTCCAACACACACATTATTTGGAACAACACAAACCCAGCAATTTCTAAAAAAAATAATTTTAGGGTAACATTGCATTGCTATTGTACATAAACTGAAAATTTCATGCTAAATTTTTTTATGTGAAAGCTGAGCAGGAGATTCTGGTTGTATGTGTCAAAAATTTTTGAAAGTGATAGAATTTCACAGCTGTGATAAAGAAAGGCTCAACTATTTTCATGTGGCCAACCTCTGTTTATTCCACCAATTTCAGAATAGTATTTTAACATGCAAGGACATGCATATAAGTGCTAAATTGGTTTCCTTATCTTTCTTAGGTGCCTGCTATGTGAGCTCTTCAGATAGCTGCAGGTGAATGAATCATTCAATTATCTGGATGAATCGAGATGCTGCTTTCGCTCTGTTACTTTTGAATTTTAGAATATTTTGTAATACTTGTAGCTGTTTGATAAATCCAGCTCACTTGAACTGTTGGAAGTGATGGTCACAAAGCTTGATAAGCTTTGCCTATAGGTGTAAGGAGGACAGCTATGACAAGTGGATTTTATTATACTCTTAAATACAGTTTTACCTTTTGGACACTTCCCTCACCTGGTGCAGATACACCTGTTATTTAATAAAGGTTGAAAAACCGTAAAAATATAAATACCGTTTTTATCCCCCTTTCCAAATTCTTCCTGAGAAATCCCAGAATCGCCCCCTGAGCTGCCAGTTCCGCACTACTAAACCCCCGCTGAAAACCAGGAGATGATTCCAGGGGGATCCGCCAGAAAGATGGGGAGACTTGCCCTGGGTCCCCCCTGTGCCCCCTGCGGGGGACGGCGGTGACAGCCGGGAGGGCAGAGCAGGGGGAGCGGGAAGGGAGAGAAGGAGGGGACGGGGAGCAGGGGAGAGGGGAGAAGGAGAAGAAGGGAGGACAGGGCGTGCTGCGGAGGCGCTCCCGCCCGGCCACGCTCCCGGCAGCTCTGGACGGAGGCTCCGGCTCCCATCCCGCACCCCGCTCCAGTTCCACTCCCGCATCCCAGCCCCGCTCCTATTCCGCATCCCGCTCCAGTTCCAGTCCCGCGCCCCATCCCAGCCCCGCTCCAGTTCCAGTCCCGCACCCCATCCCATCCCCGTTCCTGTCCCGCACCCCGTGCCCGCTCCTGTTCCCGTCCCGCGCCCCGTGCCCGCTCCAGTTCCCGTCCCGCACCCCATCCCATCCCCGTTCCTGTCCCGCACCCCGTGCCCGCTCCCGTTCCCGTCCCGCACCCCATCCCAGCTCCGCTCCAGTTCCACTCCCGCATCCCGTCCCCGCTCCTGTTCCCGTCCCGCACCCCGTGCCCTCTCCCGTTCCCGTCCCGCGCCCCGTGCCCGCTCGCAGCCGGCGAGAGGCGCTGCGGGAGCGCGGCGCGGGGCCGGGCCGGCAGCGGGAGCGGTGCGCCGGGACGCGGTGGAGGCGGCTCCGATCCCGGCGGGGCTGGAGCCACCCCCGGGAGCCCCGGGCTGCGGGAGGAGCGGGGACAGGCTGGCTGTGGCACCTGCGGGGTCTCTGCGAGCCCGGACAGCCCCGCACAGACGGGCTGTGCGCTGCGTGCCCGAGGCAGAGCCCAGCCCGAGAGGACTCCACCTGCCAGCCCCACCGGGCTGCGGAGTTGGCAGCAGCAGCAGCGATGGTGCTGCTGCTACGTGATTTTCCTCTCCTGCCGAGGTTCCCGGTGAGTCCGTCATTCTTAACAGCAACTGGTTTGGGGGGCTGTTTTGGTTTTGGTGTCTTTTTTCCCCTTTTCTTCACCCCAAGGAGGGAGCCTGCGGTGCCGGTGCGGACCCTCCCGCCAGCCCTGCCCGGAGCGGGGCTGCGCTGGCCCCGCTGCCCCCGCGGGGACAAGGAGCTTTGGTGTTGCTAACCCGATTGAGGATGCCTGCGGTTTTGGTCGGGGTTTTATGTCCTTACAATGCTTTCTATAATGTGCTACTGTGAAATCCGAGGTGGTGGATCCTGCCCGTCAGTGATGCCGTCTGGGGCTGCGGTGCCGTGGGAGGGAGGATAAGGACCGGGAGCACAGTTCTCTCCGCCACTGAGCAGGGAGCGGCTCTGGGGCGCCCAGGCGAAGATCGGCTCTTGCCGTGTGCTGCCTACATTTTTCTTCTTTTAAAAAGTATAGTTACTATTTCTTAAATGCAATAATGTGCAACTTCAAGGTTATTTTATGGCTGTACAAAGAATAAATGATGGAGGCAGAGAACCGATTACACAGTAGTTTTGGATTCTTGATAGCTACTGAATGCAGCTAACCACCAGTCATTTCAGTATTCCAAATGTGGAAACATAGCATGGGAATAGTTAGGGATTCTGCACCCCAGAGTTAGTGATTCTTGTAAACATTTAATGTGACTGCCAGGGAAGCCCTTTCAATCAATTTGAGAAGACAGAGGAGAAGGTGGGACAATTACTCCTGAAGTGCACAGGTGTTAGTGTTTTGCTGTGTACACTTCAGCTGAGAGATTTGTTCAAGGTGCAGCCCATTAAGCATTTTAAAGACCTTGGTGGTAGAGACTCTTGGAGCATATGTTGGTTTTGGAGTATCCAAAAGGAAGAAGTGGTTGGATTAAATAAAAAAGGAGGCTTAAGAACAGCTAGTGCTGGAAATTTGAAGTTGGACACCCGTAGGCTAGACTAACAAGTTCTTAGAGGTTTTTCATCACTATAAAACTGAACCAGGGATGTTTTTTCTAAAGACAGGTTTATTTATAGCAGAAATTTGTATGGGGAAATCTTATGGGCTGTGTGTAGGGGAGCCCAGAACAAGCGATCACAATGAACTCTTAGTGCCTCAATTATCTGTATAGTCAGGAAAACTCCATCGTCTCTGAGAGCACACTCTCCATGCATTCTCTTCCCTTTGCTCCCCAACTAACTTGTTGTAAAAGGGCATAAAGATGTAAATAATACTGAGAGAAGCCCTGAGGAGAAGAACTTGAGGGTGTTGGTTGGTGAGAAGTTCAGCATGACCTGGCCATGTGCCCTTGCATCCCAAAAGGCAAATGTGTCCTGGGCTCCATCAACAGAGTGTGGGCAGCAGTCCAGGGAGGGGATTCTGCCCCTCTGCTGTGGTGAGACCCCACCTGGAGTGCTGAGTCCAGCTCTGGGGAGACCAACATGGACCTGCTGGAGTGACTTCAGAGGAGACCACGAAGGTAATCAGGGGGCTGGATCACTTCTGATATGAGGACAGGCTGAGGTTGGGGTTGTTCAGCCTGGACAAGGCTCTGGGGGGACCTTGTAGCACCTTTCAGTACCTAATGGGGGCTACAGGAAAGCTGGAGGGGGCTTTTGACAAGGACGTATAGTGATAGGACAAGGGCTAATGCCTTTAAGCTAAAAGAAGGTTGATTTAGACTGAATATTGGGAAAAAATTCTTCACCATAAGGTTGGTGAGGTACGGGAGCAATTGTCAGAGCTCTTGTCACTTGTCAATTGTCACTTCTGTGAATGACCCATTGTTAGAAATGTTGGAGGTCGTGTTGGGTGGGGCTTTGAGTGACCTCATCCAGAGGAAACTCTCTCTGCCTGAGGCAGGAGGGATGGAACTGGATGAAACTTTGAACCCAAGCCATTCTGTCTTTCTGTGACATCAATGATTAGACTTTCACTATATGATTTCTGTGTATCTTTAATAATAATTATTCCCCAAGTGCAATTAGATCCAGGAGTCTCCATGCTTCTGTTTTCCATCTAAGCAATTCATGGAAGACTAGAGTTTCAATGAGAGTTGCTATTCATAGGACTGAGTAAGGTCTGAGGAATGTGGTTTATAAGGCTTAGGTGTGGGTACAATTCTCAGGCACTATCAAAGTGTTTAAACATTTGCAGTTATTTAATATGTTAACATTTCTAAGCAGCCTTCTGCACTATGTTTACCCTTCAGAAATACTAAGTGGTATGTTTGGCCTTTTTAGATTTCATGGTAGTTGAACTCTTAAGTTCTTTGGGGATGAAGAAGTGCTTATTTAACTAAAATTCTATGTGAATTTTGGGTTGTAGCTTTATTTTTTTTTACAGTGGAAAGACAGTAGGGATGAAGGATCTTATTAAACAATTTTCAGTGTGATGATATAGTCATCCAGTTGTTTGCCTGTCTGCAAAACATGTTCGCATTACATAATGTTCTAAGTCTCCTTATCAAGAGAGATAAATTTCGTATCTGATGATTAACTGGCATCTCTTAGTGAGACATTTGTTCTTGTGGGGTGGGAGGAGGAAGGGAATCTGTTTGCTAGAATGATGCCTGAGGACATCTGCAGTGCTGGACTGTGTTGTGGCTGAGCACTGTTTCCCAGTGCTTTATTGCTGTTTGCCTTGCCTGCATTTATTCTCCCTTCTCATTAAACTTTGTCCATACCAAGGATGAGCACACTCGTGTGTCTGCTGCCCCAGAGCCTGGAAACATAGCAAGACAAAATAGGTGAGCAGAGTGAGGAGAACAGACCTTGCAGACCAGCATGGATTTGGTTCTAAGGGTGGTAGGTAGAGGGTAATTTGTGGTAGGCACAGGAAGCTCTTATGTGTGTATTTCTTTGAATTTCACAGAAACTTTTCTCAACTCTTTCTGAGTGACCTCATTTTGTGGGGCTTTCCATATGCTGGGGCACAGCTTCAGGACAGAATCAATTGCTTGAGAACTGAATTTGTCTGTTTTAGTGTTTGTTTTTTTTAAATCTTTCTCTACCTGCACTGAAATTTATATGTATTCAATTACTCTAATCTGGACCTTTTTATTTTCTTCATAACTTTTCCCTGGGTATGCTTTTTGTATTGCTTAGAAACAGAAATGGAATCAGAAATGAAACAAAATTCCATTGTGGTTTGAACTATATTCCACAAATGAGTATTAACAAGAAGCTCCTTAAATGAGCATTTTATTTATTTTGAAGAGAGTTGCTCTGCACCTTCACTTAAATGCACCTCTGGAATACTTAAATTACCTGGGGCATCCCTCATTGTTGACATACAACTTTTTTTTTGTGTGTGAGATATGTTTCACCACAGTCTGTGGTTTTTAGGATTGCATTCTGTGTGGGGATGACTTGAGGTCTGCATGCAGCTGGACATATTCTTGTCTCTGACCTGGGGCTCCAGTGACTTTTGGATCACACTTTCCACCTGTAAAACTGTGCCTGGCAGGCTCTGTAAGCAGCAGTGCATCCACAGGTGGGAGGAAAACCTGGTCACAGCATGAGGGCCTCCAAGCTTTTATGTCATTTATAAAATATATGTGGAGATGGAGACAATGCAGGAATTCTGTACATCACCAGTGTGTTTCCAGGGCTTGAACAGGAGAGGTGCTTGGAGGAGATGTTCAAGTTTGGAGTTTTTTTATGTGTATGATTAAAAAGTTGCAAGTGTTATCTGAATAATGTGGAAGCAAATGTCCATGACTACAAGAACATTGTTTTCAAGGATTCTCCTATTGAATATCTGGGAAAAAGTGGTGTTTGAAAGCAAGCCATTTGTCACTTGATGATGATATTTTTCATTTGCAGTTACTGCATGACACAGCTGATGGATTTTTGAGCAGTTTTATGTGCTTTGAATCTGAGCTTGCCTCCTTACTTCTGCAGCCATTGCAGAGCTAGAGAGAAGGTCAGTTTTGGGAATAGTGCTATTTATTATTGGTTCTAAAACCTCATTCGTTTTCCTGAATATTTGTATGAAATCCCTGATGCCTTATGAGTCAGGAAAGACAAAAATAGAGGAAATAAGGATCCAAATTCCCATTCTCACAATATTAAGAAAATAAAGAGGCTAATAATGCCAAGATTAACAGGTGCTTATACACACATGCAAATTTGGAAGGCTTCAGTTAAATACATATTCAATTAAAGATATGGTTTAGGAATTATTATCCATTCACAGTGGACATTAGTGCAGCAAAGGCACCAACTGCATAATGGAGTGTGTTAACATCAACAGCCAAGGACATGAGATTTGTGTGGGGAATGGAGAGTCTTAATCCTGTCTAAAGTAATCCAGAAAACTGAAATATGAGGAAAGTGAGTGTTCTTCAAGCCTGTAGGTTTGAAACATATTTGAGTTCTGCACTGAACATTGATAGTAAAAAAACCGAAAAACAGCTGTCTGCATGGAAATGTTGCATTGCAGAAGCCACTTTTTCTAACAGTGTTTTCTAAACTAGCTGTTGTTTCTGTAATGTTTTTCACAGTTGCCCACTATAAAACATCTTCCTTGACTCTAGTCATGCTCTGGAATAGAAATGCAAGTATATTTGTCTCTCAAGAAGCATTTCTATCCCTTTTTTCTACAGATGCATTTTAAACCTTTTAAATATTTTAAACTTCAGATGCTACCGAACTGAAAATGTCTATTAACTGTTGGCATCTTTATTCAGATTAGAGCTCTCTTTATTGTTGCTACCACTGAAGTTTTAGAGGGGAAAAAATAATGAGTTTTTAATGGGAATGTAGCTAACTCTGTCTAGCTTTGAAACCCTCACTGTCAGAACAATATGGATGAGTAGGAAGCAGTTAGGAGGAGAACAGCAATTAATGCACTGAAGAATAATGATTTATTAGGTAAGACTGAAAATGAATAAGGGAGAAGGTTGTACCTCCTTGGTATTGTGTGTCTGCTGGGGAATTATGGCAGCAAAGAAAGGTGGAGAAGTTTGAGAAGGCTGTGCAAACACAAGTGTCACCTGGCTGGTGAGGGGTGAGTGAGGAGTGCCCTGGATGAGGGGTGGGAATTCTGTGTGCCACGGGGTGTTTGCAAACCCTGTGCTTCCATTAGGGAGTGTTTGTTTGGCTTTACCTTCCCTTGATGCAGAACCCCAATGGAGTTTATTGATACAAATTTAACCTTGCACTCTCCCAGTGTCTGGGCTGTCAGCACTGGGCACTAGAAATAATATTCCTTTGGGTTTTCTCTTTGTCTGAATGTATTTCAGCAGGATTTTTTTTTGGTTATGACTGGGAGAACCTTTAATGGTATCATTTAAATGGTGTAATCTACAATAACGTAGAAGTCCCTCTTGATCAAGCTTTTTTCTTACAAACTGTTTCTGAGACAATCTCTGACTTTGCAGGAATTTGGTGTTTGCCATGAAATCACTTTAAACCATGACCTTGCCAGTGACATTTCACTTTTATTGTGGAAGAGAGCAGAAACATGTCAAAATGATTTGTGGTACACTAGTTTTGAAAGTGCACATTCTCAATTAAGTGTCTAAATAATTAATGTCATATTCCTTAAATTTGAATTATGAGCTCACTTCTGATTAATTTTGTGAAAACATTTTAGTATTAGTTTGTCACACAATGTTTCCAAATATGAAAAGACTGTGTTAGGGAGTAAAAGCAGTAAAGAATTCAGTGTCAGGCTTGGTGAAGACTTGGACCACTGATACCTGTAAAATTCCTCTCTCTGAACATTGCAGTCTGTCTTCTGTCCCATTCCTGTGCCTGCTGAGATCATGAAGGTTCTGGATTTCAGTCATTGAACCTCTGCACTCATTCACATCTTGGTTACTGATGGGATTGACCTGAGCCAGTTCTGTTACTAAAGACAGAATAATTTCATTAAATTAATTTTAAACATACTGTAGATTGAATCAGAGGATCACTATGTCTGTAGTGAGCCACCTTAAAATGCATAGCAATATCACAAATCATGCTTTTTTCCCTCTGGCCTTTCTCCGTTTAATTGAGAAAGCAATGTTTAAACAGTAATAACTGTTTCTGAACTTCTGAACTATTTCTGTGCAATATCATATTTGATTTGATGCTAAAACCAGCATCAGACAGTGTGTCATGGATGATTGCAAGTTTGTCTGGGGTGTGTCAATGTGTACCACTAGCACACGAACGGCTGATCTCAACTATGAAAAGCCCATGAGTTCATGAGGAATGAGGGCACTTGGGCTGCACAAGTGGGTCATGGTGGAATAGCTTTTTGTACATGCTGGGTGTAGCACAATGGTTTTTTTGATTACCCAAGGCTCAAAAGCTAAAAGTGTTCCAAGTCTTTTTTGATGCTCTTGCCTTCTGATTTGATATGATGCTACTGATTCTCCTTGGCAGTAGAACACACTTCATGTATAAACTTGCACTTTTTTCAAACTGAGGGGTTTTTTTACATTCTTAAAAAAGCCCCTTTTGAAATTCTGGCTTTTATTAATGGGGAGGGAATGAGACTAGGTTGAAAGTTCTCACTGTGACATTCAAGGAACAGAGGAATGGCAAGAGGGACAGAATAGTGTATCATCTGTGGCAGCCTCACACAGCCAGGCATGTGAGATTTTGGTTTTTTTGATTGTTGTTGTTTAATTGGTAACACTAATAACAAAATAACCAGACAGGGAATAATTATTGCAGGAGGCCAGTGACAATTAACAACCTGTGCTTGTGGTTCAGAAATATTTCTTTGCTCCCAGTGGGTTTCTGTTGAGTTTTGAAGGACCTTGTATACCTGATCAGTTTGTGGTTCATTTTAAAAACATAGACAGAAACTTGCTCTTTGAAAATGTACCTAAAAATAGCAGTGGAAAATACCTCTAATATTGAAATGTATTCCCTGTATTTTGATTTATTTTGTTTACCAGTGACTATGGACAGTGCAAAAAGAAAATAGTCCAACTACACAGCAATCTAAAACCAAGAATCTTTCAATTGGTCAGTCACAAATCAAGAAAATGTTTTTGAATTAGCCAAATTTAATTTCTTTTAGTACTATGAGATGTCTACATCCTAAAATTAAGAGACCTTGACCGTGTTCTTTCACTATTAATTCATTGCCACTTTTCTGTTGTTATTTAAGGGATTCCGTGACATTGGAATCCACCCAACTTATTACTTCTGAATCTCCAGCTAATACCTGATGGAATCTGAGGATGTTGATTTGATAAATCCACAGTATGGTACAGCATCATTTTGGCTTTCTGTCTGTGGGTTTTGTGCACTGCAGTGTATAACCCTCAGTAGTAGAGGTTGACTTCTCCCACTGTGTTTTGAAGGCCTAAGATGAAACTTAAAATAAAGCATAAAATGAAACTTAAATAGAAGGTGAGCATGATCATGGTGGTGTCATAGTGAAATACTGTGTCATACTTGAGAGGTTTTGGACTCTTTAGAAATTAATAGAAATCCTGTAAATTCTGCTTTTTTGGATGAAAATTTGTCCAGTGATTCTACCAGAGGAAGAGTGTGCTTTAATGTGCTCAGGGCTGTGCTGGCTTACTGCAGTTCCCTGGCTACCTGAGACCTTTTGGTTTTTCTGCAACAGCTGTAACACAACATTGTATTAAAAGCATTGGGTTTGAAGGAAACTAAAAATGGAGCTGAACCCAACTGAACAATATAATGACAATTCAGTTTCTTAGCAGAGCTCTATCAGTTTATACAACCTGAGAGGTTGGATCTCTGTATTTAAAGCAGCTCAAACTGGGCTCTTCATTCTCATGGACAATTCTGTCTGGCACAATGGATGGGGAGAGCCCTTTTAGTGTCCTTCCAAACACAAATTTGAATGGTTCATTCCCACACTCAGTTACATGTGGGAACCACTGCACATCTGGAAATCTGCTGGAGGCTGCAAGCAGAACTGGAGGCTTGTAGTTCTCAGTCTTTAGTGAAAACCCAAAACTGAGATGTACATGCTCATGGGAACAGATTTTAATGTCAATCCTGACAATCAAATTAGGCTTTCCAAGGTTTGTGGCTGTTCTGTATTAGAAAAACATCTAAACTGGATTGGCTTGGGGAGGTTTTAGTCTAGAGTGAGTGAGAACACAATGACTGGTGCAGTCACAATGGCTGAAACACGAAGGAAATAATAGCTTAGAGCTCTAGCAAAACCAAATAGTTTGTCACAGGTCTAATTCTTTCACCCTCAGAGTCCCTTTTCCAACCCCTGGTACAATTGCTCTTCAATTTTTTATTCCTCTGGAGCAGTAAAGACAGAGTGACTACTTTGCCAAAATGCAGTTATACCTTCCCCGCATTAAATAACTTTAATTATTTATGTATCTAGAGACCTCAGTTAGGGTGAGAGTGAGAGAAGCTGTGACAAAATGGGGAAAAATAAAAGGAAGAGCAATCAGCCAAGTGGAAAACAGCAAAATAGTATTTAAGGCTCAAACCTTTAACTGTGATACATCACAGCGATGTTTCATGACCTGTGCTAGTGCAGTTTTTCTTGCTCTCTGAGTAAAAGCATTTACATTATGCCAGAAAGTGCAAAAGGAATGGAGAAAATACCAAGGAATACTTTAATTTTTCCTTCCCACAATTGTCCATAAATCAAAACTTAAATGAAACCAGTGCCCCGTGCTTCCTTAGCTAAATTTGTGTCTGGACTGTTGCAATTAAGAGACCTGATAGTCTAAAAATCAAAGCCAGTTTTTTAAACTCTGTGAAACCTCCCAAACTGAGTTGTTTCTATACTGATGCCCCAGGGTATTAATCTTAGCTTTCAGTGCCTTGTTCTCTCAATCTCCAGTTTAATTAACTTCTGCACCATTTATAGTATTGGTTTAGATGAGAAAGTCATCAAAGGAATTATTTGTGCATGGTGCATGGTGTTCCTTCTTCTAACTAAGCAAATAGTCTCAGCTGTTCCAGAAGTTTGGATTTCTTTGTTTAAGGGATGGCAAAGATGGTTAAAGAAGCCTTGAAAGAACCTCTCTTCTGTTAAGAGTGAGAACAGATAGAATTGATTGTTTTGGATGCACTATAAATGGCATAACCAGAAATTCTTATAGACCAGGTTGCCCAATACCTCTTGCACACAGCATAATTTTCATTTTGTATATATCTTATTTTGTGCTTGTGTTTGATTTTTGTTTATTTTTTAGGTTTTTTTTCCCCCTTTTCATTCTTCCAAAATTTCCCAAATTTGACCATGGGGAAGTAGCTTTTGCAAGATTTATTGAACTTGTATGAGTTACACCTTTCTCCACAAGCTTAAAATATGCTTTTAACCAGATTTTAACAACACCTGCAAAAAAATATTCCCTGACAGAAAATGTTTCCTGTCCTTTTAAGTCTGAGGTCCCTGTCCTAAGACTTGTGTATGAATTTGTGAAAATGGAACACCCATGACAAAATTTGTGAAAGTGTACACCCGTGACGAAATAAAGTAACGTGGTGGGTTTAGTTCCATGTTCTTCTCAGAATGTTCATCTAGAATATGGCCCTAAGCATCTGTGTGATTATTGCAAATAAGCTAATTTTTGTAAGATAACATTGGAAAATTATTAGGAAATTGACCTTTTTTTAATGGGGAAAAAGAAACCCATTAGTTTTTGGTGGAGAGGCTTCTTGGCCCACCTGATGTTATATGGCAGGCAGGAAGGGAAGGATCCTATCTGCCACAGAAAAGAAAAGGAGAATTTTGGCAATTTGATATAATAGCTGCATTTAGTGCAATGTCTGGTACACCCATGGTATCAGAGAGCCCTGTGGCCCTTGATGTGTTTTTCCTTGGCATAACCTCCTGGAGCAGGAGATGTGGCTCTCCCTGTGCTGGCTGCAGGCAGAAGCAGAGAGAGGGTGAGAGATTTGCTGTGGGTTAGGTGTGCTGGGGGCAATGGTTTCTTCTTTGTACCAGCCTGCTGCTCCTCTTGGAGGATTTTCCTTTTCCATATTTTTGCCTGTGTTCAGGAGTTCTCATGAGCAGTGGTGAACTGATAATTTGCATGACAAAACATCACACAACAAAAGCATTCAGGAAACTTCCCAAGAATTTGGGGGTTTTATAATAACTTACATGAAAATTACTTGCATAGATGGAACTTTTATTTTAGAAATCTGTAATAAATTACTGAGGAGACACAATCCAATTGAAGAGAGAGCCAAGTAATACTAAATTTGCCTTTAAATGCCTTTAAATTAATTGTAGAGAGCTTTGCTGGCTACTACAGCAGAAGTGAATGCATGAAAAGCTGATGAAAATTTCAGAGCTCAATGCAAGAAAGATGTCAGAGTAGGTAAATTGGTGCATGGATTTTGAGAATAGTTTCATGGGGTATTATACATATATAAGCACATGCACAATGAAATATTGTGTATTCCCCGGAATTCTGCTGAATCTGACAGTCTAAATCCTTCTTACTGAGTACAGTGGCAGCAGGAAAATGAGAAGTCTGAGTAATCTGTGTCAAAGTGGTCAGCTAATCTTCCTTCTGCAGGCTGGAGGGACTGTTCCAGTATCTAAAAGTATTCATACACTTCATATTCAGTCATATCTTCCCTTTGTCTCCACAACAGGTCATGACTAATCTTCTTGTCAAGTGGTTTGTAAAGCAATAATGCCTGCACTTAGTACATCTAGGAGCAATGAATTCATCTATAAAACCAATTCTAGTCCACACCTAGAGATTTGGAAATTTAATTGTGCCTCTCCTTTTGCCTTCATGGGTAGGACATCCCTGTTTCCAAACATTTGGACTGTGTATAAGTAATTAATTTTTTTTTTTTTAATTTAAACAGAATATTTTTAGTATCCTGGCTTACTCACTTCACAAACAATTGAGGAGAACATCCCACATGTGAGATCATCTCCCATAGAGCTCCTCAGTGATTAGACAGAGACAGCCTCTCCTTTATCTGCCAAGAATCCCAGGGAGATTTTGTTCACATGTGTGCAAGGTATCCTTGGCCCACACCATCTCCAAACCTCTTGTTTCTCTTCCTCTGATGTGCAGACTGGTGTCCCTGGCTGTGTCAGGGAACATCTCTGCCCTGAGCTGTGGGATGGCTGCTTCCCATGCCCTTTGGGTTGTTGGGAAGGGTTGGATCTGCACTGGGAAACTGCACCTGGGAATTGGGTTATGACCAGGAGAGGTGCTAAGGTGTGGTGCTACAAAGCAGATTTTATCCTCCTCTTATCTCATCTGACAGATGTGGGGTGAGCTGGCCAGATGTTTGTTCACAGCTGTGGGAAAGCACTGTGAGGGAGAATGAACAATAAAGGAGCTTAAGGTGGGAGTTGAGTGAATCTTATAGGTGAGATTTGACAGCTCTGCATCTCTGATGGTAAAATTCTTACCAGGGAAGGGAAAATGGAATGCTGAGAAATGAAGTCATTTCTGTAGTGTGTTTGTTAGTTTACCAAATCTATTGAGTAATATTAGCAAAACATATGAAAGTTGATCATGTCTTGGTTGGAAAACCCAGTGATCTAAAGGTTGATCCTTTGTGTAGAAAAGCACAGGTCAACCTGCAACCCTTTTCCCTTGCCATGCACAAAAAAAAAAGTATTCAAACTCTAATTTAATCCAAAGAAAGCTTAAAATGTTGTTGTTGTTGTTAATGGAGTGGTGTTCCCTGCTTGAACACCACATGTTTCCTTATGGCAGGAGACCTTTCAGAGGATGCTGTGTGCAAACAGCTCAGCACCCTGTGGTCTCTCTGTGACTGCTGGAGCTCATACTGTGTGTGACCCATGGGCTGGCACTGCTGCACTGCTGAGCTGTGCCATCAAACAGCCTGCTGAGCAATGCTGAGTTCAGCCAGAAAGTTCTTCCATCTACCCTCCTGAATTGTTTCATAATGTTCCATTAAGAGGCTTTGCAGTAATGCTACAGGTAGTGTATTTGTAAATGTAAGAGATGAAGGAGTGGAGGGAGAGGCTGAGAATCTGAATACATTTGCTAAAACGTGGCTTGGAGATTCTAGGACTCATTATTTAAGAGAAGTAACTGCCCTTTCTGAGGATGATCTATTATTTCAGAAATGTCTTGCAGTTTTCTCAGCAACAGATTCAAGTACTGAAGACAATGTTACCTTCAGATATTATTTTCAACACGTATTTAATGCTGAATTACCCCTCCAGAGAGATTACAGGTTGATAAAGGGATCAGGTTAGTCTCTGTTGTTTTGGGCTTGGTCTGTAGGTTTTTGGGCTAAATTTGAAGCAGTTGAGAAACTTCAAGGATTTGTTTCCAAGTACAATCCCCTCACACTGAAGGAGGATATTTCATTCTTTCAATGTGCTTTTGACAGCCTGAGGTGTGTTCTTTACAAGGCTGTGCTTCTCATTCAGTAAATTGTGTGTGGCAGAGACAAAGCTACATTTGTTATGTTTAGCTTGTTATATTTTCAGCTTTTGAACAGCAGTTTGTACTGCAGGCTTTTCCTGGATTTTACTGCTTCTTCTTATGCATTGTGCAGCACTAATATCATTATCTCTAACTTCAACTTTCTCTTCGCTTCATTTTTGCATCTTTTTAAAATTTTACATAAGAAAAAACTTATAGAAATATGTATCCCATAGTGTCCTCTAAGAAGTTTCTGTCTCCCAGCTGGAAAGGACATTTAACTCCTGTGACAGACTTTCTCAGTGTCTTTTGCTGTCCTTCAGTGTGGGAATTATTGTGTTCAGAAGAGTGCTGGTGCTTTTAAACAAAAGTTGCAGAGAAGAGTTTGAGATTTCTGGTTGATTTTTGATGCTCTGTTGAATAGGAATATGGAAATATAATCGTGTTACTTGTAACTGATTTTCCAGTTTATCAATTTCCCTGTTCACAAACACTTTTTCTTAAACAACCATTGGTCTACAGTTCTGCACTGGTGTGCATTTATTAAAAAAATATGTAACAGATAAATGGGGGGGTTGCCCTTAAAAAATAGGTTTTGTGGCTTTTTGGAAGGAGAAGTATTTGAAAGGGAAGAATAGGATGAGTGAAGGATTTCTGCTCCCTATAACAAGGTGATGAATTTTGTACTTAAGGGCATGACACTCAAATTGCCATGTGTCCATGAGTTTCTTGAAAATAATGTGTGATTTTGGATACACTATATGCTTGAAAAATCATGCTGTCTGTAACTGGAGTGTCCAGGTATCAAAGTGTTTCCCTTCCTGTCCTGCTATTAACTTATAGGATTTTGGTTTTCTAAATAAAAATTAATTTATCAGAATTGTTATATAGAATATAAGGTACAGGTACTTCGATACATGTATACTGTGGTATAAAAACTCAAGTCTCCTAATAATTCTGAGCTCAAGAGTGAGAAAATGTGCCGCTAGTGAGACATGGGCTGTATGCTGAATGGTGCAACTCAGAAGAAATTTTGGGCAACTGCCTTGCCATTATCTTTCCTGGTTGTTGAATGGAATAGAAATCCTGTGCAAAACAAGATTTGTGGTTGTGTGTTTTTAAAATCTTTTCATATTGCCAAGTGAGCCGAATAAAAATCAACACATTTTTAAGGTGTTGAATGCCTAATGTAGCACCAAAAGCTGTCCCTAAGAACTTGTGACTTACAGGTTTTGTTTTGTGAAGATTTCCAGGAATATCATTCACAATCAAGCAACAATTGCTTGGGGGATTGTGCACACACACACACAAGCCTAATTGCTGAGGGTTGGAATATTACCAATATTCACAAGTGGTAAAGATAGGAATTACTATAGACTATGTATTTACAATGGTCATAAAGTGTTTTTGTTAAGCATTTTTTGTTTATTTACTCTGATTTCTGGAAACATTCCTTTACGGACTTTAAATTAAAGAGGAAAAGTGTGTTTGAACTTTCTGGTTTGCAGTAACCATAGAGGAAAGACTAAAGATGTAGAGAGAGTCAAAACCATGCACTTTTTTAAAACTAGGGAGGCTTGTTCTTCAGTCATAAAATAACAGATTTCTAGATAGTCTAGGTCTTCTCCTCAGTGTCTGAGGGGACCCAAATGGTTGTCTGTCCCCAAAAGGCTGCAGGTAGGAGCACAGGGTACTATCCACTGGGGAGTGGTGCTCCAAAACCAACAGACCGGAAAGATCACTTGATCTAGTATGGAAGAAATCACCAAAAAAACTTCAGTCTCTTTCTCTTCCTTAGCCATCTCAATTCATCATGTAAGGAGGCTTTTTTTCCCAGAGTACCTTGGAATACAAGGTAATCTGCTCCTGACAAGGTGCATTTAGGAATCCTTTTGAGAGGAATCCCTGCTAGGCTGAGAGCATGAGCTGTGGCAGCAGCAAGCTGATCACTGACTGGAGTGGGGTAAATAACAAAACCTGCCCCAAATCTCTGCTCTGGGTGAGTCAGTGATTGAATAGATAAATCTCATTAACCTTTCAACAGTCCCAAGCTAAAACTGGTGTCCTTATCACTCCCATGTACTCCCTGAAGGCATCTATTAAACTATAGCTGCTGCACATGATATGTAAGGAGGTATGCTCAGCTGTGGAACATGGGTATCTAGTACTGGATCACTAGAAAAAATGTAGCCCTATTCACACTGAAAATTATTAACCAGGCTTCCATAAATATATCCTTAGCACTTAAAACCTGTACTGGTAAATAAGGAAGTTTGCTTTACAGTCAAGTTGTGATGGGATAACTGCTGTGGGGAAGCAGGAGGCAGCAGCAGAGGCAAGGAACAGCAGAGGCAAGGAACACCACTGTTAGCAGCTCCTGACTGTGTCCTGGCCATCCTGGAGGTGTTCTTTTCAGGTGAGGACATGGGGCCACCATCCCTGCTGGGCTGGCAGACTTTGGTTGCCTTCTCTGTGCACACTGACCACCTCAGAGAACTTGTTATGTTCTGCAAGATTTCCCACAGATTTTCTACTGGAAGTGTGTATGCACTGTGCTTTGTCTCAAACACTGACCACTGAGTAGTGTGACCTTCACATAATGATAAATTTTGGTATAATTTCAAGTGGCACAAGCTGTCTGCATTGCAAATGCAATTAAAAGGCTGAAACTCTTATTATGCAGATAGCTGCAGTAAATCTTGGCCAAAAGGAGCCAGAAAGATGCTGCAAAAAGGTCAGGTTGTGATTGATACCCTGTGAATACAGCTCTGTGCAGTGTTTCCCCTGAATAATTCCTCTTTTTCCACTTCACTTAAAAGGTGGTGTCCCAGCAGCATGATGCCTGTGCCCAGCACCTGTTCTGGAAATTTGGACAAGCAGGTCTAGGATGGGCAGACAGTCTGGAAGTTCACTTCCAGGTTCTTGAGCTGTTTTGCTTCTGGTGCTACTGGAATTGCACATCTAGCTGGAAAGAGGGAGACGTGTGTGGTTTGTATGGTGTGCTAATAAAGGGGTCCTGTAGTGAAGAGACATGATTAAAGGTGTGTCTGTGCTGGAGTAAGAGCAGCTTCTTGAGAGCTTCTGCATCTTCTTGCTGTTTGTACAGCAGCCACTACTGTTATATAATGGAATTGCCTTGGCAGATCACAGCCTGAAGGGTAGATGAGAAACCTTGTGATCCTTTTCTTACAGTTATCAAAAACTATTATAGTGTTGTGTATATTAGATATTGTTTGTTTGAAAAATTCAGATTGCTGACAAAGATTGGTCAGAGCCTCAGGTCTTGTAAGGTATTGCTGCAAAGGACATCTGGCACCTTCTGTCATTTCTCTAAAGTAATCCTTAGCAGTTACACCCTGTTCCTTCTGGTTTGGAGCACCTCCCACACAGTGATCCCTTGTGCAGCTTTGGACTTCACCCCTCCAGCTATTCACTGACCACTGCTGGAGATTGCTGCTGAAGAGTGGTGGCTGCTTTTTGTGCAAAGTAGACAGAAGCCAGACAGTCTGTTCAGCACTGGCAGCTTCAGCTGCATGCCCATGCCTCAGGAGACATCCATCTGAGGCACTGGATGGGCTGCACTGCAAGGGCAGAGTGTTAAAATGGCAGGGAAAGCCATCCCAGATTTCTTCTGGTTTGTGTAACAGTGTTTTCAAAGGAAGCTGCCACTTCTCTTTGTCACAGTGTGTGGAAAAGGATGCTGATCCTGTGCACACTGCTGGCAGACAATCCATACAGACTTTGCTGTAAGGGCTCCTTGGGGTCCAAGGAGATCCAAGAGCAGAGTCCAGCTCTTTTCTTTCTGATCTAACTCTCCTCCTCAGCCATAAAGGATGCAAGGCTGCTCCCCACAGACCATCTCCTGTTACTCTGAGCTGTTCTGGATAGACATTGTTATAATGGAACCAGACAGAAGACTCCACATAGTCCATTACCTCCTCTGCCCCTCTGAAAGGAATCCTCAGGGCTCTCACAGCTGATGCACGGCCCAGACTTCAGGCAGATCCCAGGGTAACCTGTGAGAATGCATTTTCTAACTAGATTTTTGTGGGTTTTTTTTCCTGCCTGCCACAAGAATTTTGGAAAATTGTATTGTTATATATGCAGACTTTCAAACCATATTCATTTTGAGGCAGATACACTGGAGAAACACACTGGTGCATTTCATGGAAGATTTAACAGACCTGTTAGCTTTATTTGCTGTTTGTAGAGAAAAACATGGTAGCATTGTGTATAATGGAAAACAAAACAAGGCAACACTCCAAGCTCATCCCACTCTCTGATTAAGCTGTTTATATCCTTTGGTTGGTTTCTGGACAAGCATTCCAGCCCATTTTATGCTGGAAATGAGAAGTAGGACACGTTTGCTCACATGTTCTGCATGCCTGCATTTGAGGTAGTCGAGCTTCATCCCCATCACAGCCAGTGGAGAGAAAGGGATGATACCAGACAGGGGCTCCTCTGACCTTTTTAAAGTGTTCCTGTGAAGATGAGGTGAGTCATGCCCTGGAAATGCCTGTTTGTCTCTGTTGCTTATAGAGAGGGACTGGAGTGATTAGGTCAGAAGAAATAAGAGAAATCATAGAGTAGAGTAATGGCTTGAATTAGAAGGGGCCTTTAAAGATTACTTAGTCCAAAATCCACCAACCATCCTGATCTCCTCCCCTATCCTATACAGGTGGAATCTCCTGAAGGCTTTTCACACCTCTACAAGGAGGAGTCACATAATGTATGATTAGAAACCTTTGGCATGCATGGAGATCAAACTTAGTTCTTTTCATTAAAATGCAAATCCAGTTGCTCTGTTAAATCAAATAGAAAGTCATGATCAAGAAAGTGTAAAATGAGTGTTACTGCACCACACTGTTGTGGCAGAAAGGCAAATGAGCACTTGGCATCAAACAGGCTGAAATAATGGAGGACTGGGGCTCTCATCCCCTGCAGACACACCACATGTAATTTCCTCATTCAGAGCACTCACACCAGGTCTGTGTTACCTTCTCCCCAAGCCCAGAGTGGGTTTCACTGGCTTGGTGGATGCCTTCCTAAATCCTCTTGCAGATTCTACTTCCCTCTTCTCTGGCTCTGCAGTATCTCCTCAGCAGTGTTCCTGGAGCCCTCTTGCAGAGCTCAGAGAGAATTTCATTTTGGTTTGTTCATGAAGAAAGCAGAATCAATGATTTTGATTTGCTTCAAATGGACTAAACCTCAGATGAGTCATGAGTTTTTCTGCAAAACGAAATGTTTGATGAAGTGAAGGCACATCCTGTGGAGTACTCTTAGTTCAGAAAATTAGTGAAAGTATTTGAATTTGAAGATACAAATAGATTTCTATTGTGTGTTTGAAGAGCCTTCATCCATTTCTGTGCAACATACCTGCTGCTGGTTTTTCAGGGAGACAATTCTGCTGGGGAAAAAATCAAATAATCTTGCTGATATTTCAGTCAATCACTTGCTGCAGTTAAAAGAAACAGATATTTTTATGAAGGAGTCTTGTTAATTAATGAAAATAGTCCATTTGTTCTACCATGTATTTTCTACTTCATGTCAGATGAAGCTCCCTGTAACAGTGCTGCAGTACAGAGCACTGCCCCAGGGCTCTCAAAACACCCTGGTGGTGGCTGCAGCCTCAATCCCAGTGGAGACAGGGAACTTAAGGATGATGAATAAAGGTTGTGACCAGATCTGGCCAGTAATGGACATAAGAGGAGCTTCTGGGTGTCCTGTGCAAGCTGCTCCATTCCTGTGATCCTGGTGTCAAACACAATCATGTCCTAACACAATATATATCAATTTAACTTCTCCTAAACTGTGTTGATATTGGAAAGAAACACTACTGGTTAGGAAGAAGAATTTGGAATCTTGTGCTTGCTTTCAATTTCTACAAGAATTCAATGCCATAGAGTTTTTTCCTGCTCCCAAAACACCATGTGTATGTGGGGAAAGGATCCTACAGATTTTTAGAAGTAAAGAATCGATAAATTTTCTTCAACTTGTCTTAGTTAAATTTCATGATAGTAAGTCTTGGTTAAATTAATAATTTATGCATTAAGTAAAATGTGTAAGGTCAATATCAGAACTTGTTTTACAATTGTGTATAAATCCATTCTATTCTAGACCTCAGTTTATTGCTTCTCTTTCCATTTCATCACAGAAAGTATAAAGACACAGGGATTAAATTAAACATATTAAAGTAAAGTTCACTGCTGAATGAATTACTGCCTTCACACACACTGTGACTTAGAATAAGACTGAGATGACTCAAGCCCTAACTCATATTTTCATGGCTGATTTAACGTTGCACAGATGCTATTTGCTTCACAATAGCAGAAATATTTTTCCTTCATTCATTCTTTGATTCAGATCTGTTTGGTTTCTTTGATTTGGCAAACTGATGCATTGAATTTTCTTTCCATGCTTGCCCTGGGAAGTGTCTTCTTTTCTGGCTAAATACTCAGCCACAAAGGTAAACCATATTTGCCCAATGATGAGCAAAACAAAAGAAAGAGGTTGCCACCCTATTGTGTCATTCTTCCCACTCCTTGCCTCCTGATTGTGAATGAATTATCTTAGATGTGACAGATTCCCCTGAATCTTCTCTTAATATAGAAAAGATTCTTAGGTATTTGTTTATTCTAAAGCATCTCTGAAGGAGTTAAATTCTTTCATTGTGTTGTAGGATCTCTATGGAGCATGGGCTTATGGTCACAAATGAACTGCCTGGTGCTCTCTGTCTGGTGCTCTCACTACCCCTGGTTTGTTCTGCACTTGATCCCCTGTCTGAATGGCTGCTGTATTTGTCCCAGTTTGAAAAATAAGCCAAGCTTGGGGTGGCAGCCAGCAGTGTCTCTGCAGTGACCTTTCTCTGGGCAGTGCTGCTCCCTGAGGGTTGTAACCTGGCTGCACACTTGCATGAGCCTAAATTTCTACAGCAGGAAAACAGAAAATGTAATTTATTTCTCAAAAAATGCTTTTTTGGTGTTACCTAATGCTTTTTATCAGGGCTGAAAAAACAAGCAGAGGGAGACCTGTAGAAGGAGCAATGTTTAATGAATGCTCAGGCTGTCAGTGCTGAGTCCTACCTCTCTTATTTGTACAGTCAGGCAAGTTAATTTACTGCTTTCTTACACAGCAAGGTCTGCTTCGTAGACTTAATGAGCTTTAACATTATTGCTCCAGTCTTTAAACACTCATGATTTTGGTTTGGAAATATTATTACAGTAATTGTAGGAATTAGATATAGCTTGCAGGCATTGGCTGTGGTTGGAGAGATCTGCAATCCTGTAGGAAGGTATGTGACAGCTGGGTTTGTGCCAGACCTAAAAAATGAACTGCTTCTGAATCCATTGGGTTTGTTTGATTAACAAATCTGAGTTTTTCTAATTACTCTGAAGTCAAACACACTCATACTACACTGGTTAGAAAGAAGTAGACAAAAGGAGTTGTATTTTCAGCTTCTGTCTCAACCTGTATTAATTCCAGTGCACAGATACCGATTTGTGCTTTAAATGACTCTTCAAACACTGTTGCTGTCACTCAGACATAATCCTTTCTTTATTGCAATACATGACTTCCCAGTTCATAGTCTTCCAGCTCTTACCTCTGAAGGTCTTTGAAGATTGCTCTTACCCAAAGAATCTGCTCAGTATTTACACTGTAATGCTGACCAGAGCTCTCACTTGGTCTAATCCGTGTCAATTAACCAAGATCACATTCAATAAGTGTGGTTTGGTTTTCCTTTCTTGCCACTTGACTTTGGTGTCTTGACTGGCTCTTTCTTACCTTACAAATGTGTTGATTTTGTGCAACAAGCACTTCCTGGTCCTTCAGGACCTGTGACACTTGGTTTGCTCACCTGGGCGTGTGCCCTCTGCAAACACATTGCTGGGAAGTGAAGCTGGTTTTTCTCGCTCCTGCTCATGGCATTCTGCAAGCTAAAGTGAGAGCAGGAGGAGAAACCAAGCTGGCCACTACAATTTCAGCGTGGTAAGTTTTACATTTGTGCATTTTTATGTCTTCCTGCCATTTCATTAGAATTAATGTGGGTAGCCCTTCCCCTCCTTCCTCCATCATTGCCTGTGGGCCTCAGAAAAAAGAAAAACAGCTGTGGATGTGGATGTGGAGATGCTTTGGTGGCTACCTACTGATGCCATCTCAGTTTTGAATTTTACTTCAGACCCCCATGTGAATGAACTCAGTGTACAGAGAATTGGTGTGTTTAAAGCAGCACATACATGATATGTTCCTCTTTTCATTTGGGTGTTGAAGCTGTGTGCACTGGATTTAGATCCACCACGCTGTGACCTACAGTGCCAGCACTGAGCTGGGAGGTGGAACCTGTGGCTTTCTGAAGCACAGGGAAGAGTCAGAAATGCCATTAATCCTGTTCCTGCAGAGTTTCCAGCTGGGCTGCCATACCTCATGCAGCTTTGGTTCAAGCAGAGATTGGTGCCTTTTCAGATGATCTATCTCAGCTTCTCAAGTGGCAAAAATCAATTACAGCCAGCACACCATGCTGCATTTGGCTACTCTTGTAAGGAATTTCCTTACCAGTATGAAAATACAGTTTATGCCTATCCTAAATACACCCATGCTAGTAAATATATGTAGTGCAAACATTTCTCTGCTGGCAAAGAATTTCCTGCCAGCAGTAGGTGGAGGCTCTATCACTCGAGCAATGTGAGGCAATGCTGTGGTTCCTGTACCACTGCAATCAGTGCATGTGGAAAATGTTGCCTCTACTGCTGAGTCACTAAATTGTTCCTGTCCTGGCTTCCAGCTAAGTAAACATAATGGCTCAGCCATGGGAGCAATTTCTTACATCAGGCAATTTGATGACAGAGCCATTGAAGAAAAGAGGATAATTCCTCTCCCTTCATCTTGCTTCCTTTCAGCTTTGTCTCTAGAGAGCAGGATGCTTCTCCTCCTTCCCAGGAAGACAGGGGAGGGATGAAGCAGAAGTGTTCTGCAGTGCAGAGGAGTGTTGTCTTGCTGGGCTCAGGAGGATGCCTGTGGCAGTGATATTCATGGTCGCTGTGCCTGTGCTAACTGCAAATGTCACTGACTGCAGTGCACTCACCATAATTCCTGTTCTGCCATAATTCATCCACCATCATTTCTGAACTGATGTCCCTCAGGGAGGTTCACCTTTGGGGGTGCTGTAATTGCCACAAGAATCTGTGTGGTTAGAGTTAGCCAAAACTGTAATGCTGTTTTTGGTTTTTTTGTTTTGTTTTTTACCTCCTGCTTTTTTGTTGTGTTGTTGTTTATTTTTTTAGGCAATCCTTAATTCTTTTGTCTTGGGAGGGTGAGCAAATGGTACCTGTGTGCAGTGGATGCAGTTATATGCAGGATAAACTGTACCTTTTTATTAATTTTTGTCTAATTTTGCTGTCTTATGCCAATAAGTGCATGTTATTACTAATGAATCTTCCTGCAACAATAGCTTCAGAGAATAGAACTCTGTTATAGAGATACATTTCTATGAGGTGTAGAGAAGTGGCAGAAGCTTAGGGGATAGTTTCACTGAGCATTTTTTCTACCCTTCCCATGAGGCAAGAGAAAAGCACCTACTTGAGAAGCTCACTTACATCCAGCCTTGGGATTATGCCACAGTGGAGCGGGAAAAATGAAATGTCTCCTTCCTCTGCAAGTCTGGCATCAGATCATTGCTTTACTCTGCTTTAAGAGATTGATGTTCTGTCTGTATACTGAAAGTAGATCAGAACAAAACCCATTCTTTTAGGGAGGTTTGCATTTTTTTCCGGGTGTCCTAATTCACATTTTAGTGCTCCTCAAATGCTCTGTTGTGTGAAATCTTCACTCACTTTAGGATGAAAACAACTACATTTCCTAATCAGCCCCAGGGCTGCTTAATAAAACATCAGAAACCTGTAAAAAGGAGCATTGTCACCTTTTAAAGGCTGGCTGACTGGTTTTGTTTTTTAACCCTAGGTTGATTCAGCATTTGTCAGCTAATTTATTCTGGACCATTTAGAGAGAGAGCAAAAGTAGCTCAGGAAAGGAGAAGAACAAATTTTCCTATTAAATCTCAATTTGAAATACAGGCCTGGTCTCTAATAATGTTGTCTAAAGCAGGGGAGTCTTAAGTGGTAGAGAATTAAAAACAATATCTCTTTACTCATTAGTCTCCTTTCCTATAGAGCAAATGTCCCTGCAGGTTGTGCTGTCATTGCTCTGTTCAACAACCAAGTGTGCCCAGCATTTACCACAAAGGGCAGGGGCCAACCCAGGTGCTGTCCTTCTGTGAGTGGGGGATGTTTTGGCACATCTTGCACCAGCACAAGGCAGAACAAGCAGCAGTCTTTGGAGTTTCTACACCGAATCTGTCTAATTAGGCAGGAGTGATGTAAGATGCAAGACCATGGATTTTTTTATTTACTAGATCTGCTTCCTGAGGGGTAAAGACATCTGCAATATCTTCAGTCCTAAAAGTCACTCTGACAAGGTTAGCATTGTCAAAGAATTGGGAAAGTCTGTTTTATGCAAAGTTAACTGCTGCCACTACTGCAGCTAGCCTGGGTACAGAATATCAGAGATCAGGAGTGTAACATGTTGAGAGGGAGCCTGTCTGAGCAAAGAGGAGCTTCTCTTGAGGTGTTTACTGAAGCTTCATCAGAGGGGAGTTTCTGGTTAGGAAATGGTATTTTTGAGTGGCAATTTCGTAGTGCAGAAGAAAATCTGGAAGGTGAGGTGAGTCTGAGTCTGAATGTCAGTTCTGTGGTAGGTGCACATGTGCTGGGCAGGTGGCAGACAGGAAAACTGGGCTGTGTCAGCATCAGGTCTGTCACTGCAGCCTGAACACAAAACCTGCATTGCTGGTCAGCTCAGTGTGCTGGAGCTGTTCCCCCACCAAAGCAATAAAATAATTTGAGGATGCTGCATTTTAGACTTTCACTGATTTACATCTCGCTAAGAGATGTACGAGATCATTAAACAGGCAGCCATCCTGGTTCTGTGGGAGAATTCTGTTACTAATTAACAATGTATTTTAATCTACATAAACTGGTTGAACACATAAACAGGTAAAACCGTATTTCCTGATAGCTGGCAAATCCCTCTGTTAGGTGACCAGGACAGTTAAATCCACAAGATGTGGCTGAAGGATAAATTATGAGGAATGTTCAGTATAAAATAGAAAGGAAGCCACACAAACCATTGTGAATAAAATTCAACTTCAGTTGATTTTAGTGATTCTACTAGAATAGAATCTACTGCAAACATATTTCTGTTACTGTGGGTGACATGAACTTAATTTATGTCTATCTCTCCATCTGGTAAACCTCATAGTGCTCTGCATTATTCTCTATGTTGCAAACTCTGATGTAGTTTCTGTTGTCTTTACAAACAAGGCTGTAATGGTTTCTAGTCAAAATTCACATAGTTCCCCATAATTCAGTTGTCAGCATGAAACACCAGAATTTTGTTGAATAGACCACTGTGGTTTAGGATTTCTTCCCTGTAAGAAACTGAATGGAATGATCTTTCAGCTGATTTATGTCTGGCACAGGAGTGTAGAGCACTCTGAAATTTTGTCTGACTTATCTCACAATTTGTGGTCTCATCACTCTTACCAGTGCTTAGTTCTGCTCTGGGCTCTGTGTATTTGACCCTCCAGGTGGCAAATGAAATAACTGGATTGCCAATTATGGCTTTGGAAATTCTGGATGTCATATGTGCCTCCTTGCTTTGAGACAAAAATCTCCCAGGACATTCAAGGATCAGCAACACAGTCAAAGGGAATATTTGAGGCTTTTTAACGGTCTGTACTAGAGTACTAATCTCTTTAGGGTTAGAAGAAAAGCTGAGAAGAAATTACCAGATGTCAAGTTAACCTTGTCAGGCAGTTTTTATCTTCCCTGAATTCCCAGTGCCAGAATATCTCACAAGGCAGGGTGTTCTTCACAGCCTGCTTGCCATACCACTGCACTGTGGTTCTGCAAGAACCCCTGGCTGCCTGCAGTACATCATCAACCCAATAATGGTGCTGTCAGAGATCATTTTTAACACTTTTGTTGTCCCAAATTTCTAATTGTTTCATTCAGTCTTTCCCTTTTACCTCTTGGTTTTCCACTTCCAATGAAACCTGATCCTTTTTTCCCCAGTGAAAAATAATAAATGCCCATGAGAATAATGCTTCATGTCACCCATGCAAGGAAAACCAGCAAACAGAATTTCAGAGCACTTTGAGCAGACAAGCAATGACTCTGTGAGGTTTGTGCTGATGCCCCATGCTTCCCATGCTGATGTTAGGATCTGGTTGGGTTAAAAGTACTTTCACCAGGCATTTTTCTAGACAGGTCAAGCCAGAGCCTGACCTTCCTAATAACAACAAAGAACAGTTCACATGGTGGATTTCTTCCTTTTGCTTACAAGTAACTCGGTCTTACAGTATGAATGGGAGCACTTTTTTCAAGAATTGAAGAACAAACTTAATAGTCCAACAATTGGTTGGTTTGGGGTCTTTTTGGTTGGGTTTTTTTTTTTTTTTTTTGGGGGGGGGAGTGTTGCGTTATTTTTTTTCTATTAAAGCAAATACAGAGAATAAAAGTATATTTTTTTCATGTGTGTTTTTGTTACTTAGCTGCTGTATGTCTAAGGCAGCAATCTAACCAAAAGTAGCTATCTATGGTTTGTTTGCTTGTATCCCAATTTTCAGTGATAGGAAGCTCACAGTTTGCACTCCTGACTTGTATTTCTGCCTTGCATCAACTTGTGTGCTTCAGTTTTGTATCACCTTCTTGTTCTGTTCTCTTACTTGATGAAAGTGACCTGATAGTAGGACCTGTATTGCAGAAACAATGAGATTTTTTACTCTTTTCTTAGGGAAAAACACTGAACTTTTGTGCCAGTTGTGTGTAAGTAGCCCCTGAGATAACCTGGTAAGTCTCTAGGCCATTCTTCAGGGGCTTCCAAACCATTGCTAGATTTATATTTTGTTAAATCAGGCTGTGATGATAATTTTAAAAATCACCCATACATGTTTGTTTTGACTTTCAGGCAGTTTGAACTACAATTTTCAGGAAGCTGATTCTGCAACTGCAGTGGAAGCAATCTGAAGGTTTGCAGTGAGCATCAGCCAGGACCCAAGGACATTCAATAACCAGGAAAATGACTGCCTTTCCCAAGGAAGAATCAAAGGAGAAACCTTTACTTCTTGTGTAGCTGGAAGGAAAAGCAATACAATCTTGCCACCCAGTTAATTTAAAGGAGCATTTTTCAAAACACCTCTTGGCTGTGCGGATCTTGTAATTCTGACACCAACGTGCCTTTGGACTTGTGCAAAGAAATCATTAAAGTATTGATTGGGCAAAGTGGACATTGATAGAGTGACTCCTGGAGGATCATGACAAAGCACTCAGAGATCATCAATTTGTCATTTTTGTTGGAACATGAAAGGGAAACAATATTGGGAGTATTGAAGAGAGATGAGTACTTGAAAAAAGTAGAAGATAAAAGAATAAGGTAACCTTTTTTACTATAGCTTTTAAATATGATTGATAGATATCTTTGTGGTGCCCAGTGATAGTTTTCTACATGCTAATGTGGTGGTCTGTATTTTTTTTAAGGAAGGAAAGTATGGATGTAGCCTCACACAAGGGTGAGTGCTGTGAGATGACACAGGTAACTGTAAGTTCCAGTATGCTAAATAGAAAATTGCTTGCTAGTATGGTTCTCAGTAAACAAAAATCATGTCCAGTGCTTCAAGACAAAAGTATAAGAAAGATAACAAGTGCAAAAATATGCAGCAGTGTTTTTTAAATTTCAGATTCTGTAGATTTAGTCCAGTTTGACTGAATTTCCCCCTGTAAATGGAAAGTTTTAGTAAGGCTTTTGAACTCTCTTCTTGTGAGAGGAGCTGCACACAGAGTCTGCCTTCAGAGCTGACTGAGGGAGAGAAGTTTGGAAGGAGTCAGGGGGACAGAAAGTTGGCATCTGCCTCTGTTCAGGACTTCTACAGCATGGGGCAAATGCATGATGGTGTCCTTTCCATTGTGGTGCTTACAGAATAGGGAGGAAGGACACTTCGTTTTTCAAAAATGACTTAGATTTACTAATTTAAAAAAAAAAATTAAATCTCAGATATTTATCTCAAAAGTCACTGTTGGGAGAAGTAGAGTCTCAGGGTACTAATGGAGTCCATGTGCTCTTTTTCTACTCGGAAAAATAAAAACCAAAGTTCAGAGAACAATGTGAAGAGGCAGGCTGAGTCAGCAGTTTTAGAAAGCTCAGTTTGAGTTAGTTCAGCTAAGTATCAGTTCTGGAAAAGTTCCTATGCTTTCCAAGGATGGTTTTGCTGCTTCATTTCACTTCCCCCCACTGCCCTTTTAAAGTTTCATGCAGCATTGGTTTTGAGAAGGAGGCTTTGTGGATGGATGCAGCACTTGGTGTTGGAAGGCTGCTGAATATAACAAAGGACAGAGGGAAAATTTCCAGCCTTTGCTGGCTTCTGTCTATGAATCCCAAGGCCAGGCTGCATTGTTCTTCCCTTTGATTTTCTAACAACATTTTAAGCATTGTGCAAAGACATTTTAGACATTGCAGAGATCAGCACCTGGTGAAGCTTCTACTGTGTAAAACCATTATCCTTGCAGAGTTCAGCCACAGGTTTTGAAAACTTTTCTCCTTCAGCTGAACCCAGTCTAAGTGCAATGCCCCTGTTGGTGTGCAGCCTATTTACCTGGGGGAACACAGAGGCTCATCTAAAAGGAGGGGGTGAAAACTGGCTGCTTCTTCTGCTTTTGCTGGAAGGAAAGGTGTTTCTTTAAGGTGGTGTGGGCAAATTAATCATTTTGTCTCCTTAATGGTTTGTGAGATGAAGAAGAAAACAGATGGAGCACTGTTTGTTCCAAGCATTGTACTCCATTTAGTAATAAAATAAGAATTTCAAATAAATTATTTTGGTTTCCTGAGGTGGTGGCCTTGGAAATGTGTGATGTGCCAATAATATCTGTCAAAGGCATCAGTTTGGAGTGTATCAGATCACCAGATTCCTAAAGCCCTGAAAGCTTTTCCCAACTATTGTCCTTTCCCAATCTCAAATGGAAATGTGAAACTTCTGAGGTTTTGTGCAATTTCTTGTTCTGCTTCATTTGGTTCATTTTGGGTTTCATTTGTTACTGTTTTCTTTTTTATTTTTTAAAATATGATGTCTTAACCCCCCAAATTTTCTGCTTTTTATGGCATTGCTGGAATTCACTCTGCCAAATGTACTCAGTCTGGGAACTCACAGCACCCTTGGAGGTTACAGCTCAGCACAGTTCAGGGAAGTCACAGGTGGTATTGGCTTATCAGGATTTTGGCAAAAATGGAAGAAGCACCCAAAGAAAATACTCAAAATCAAGTTAATCTGAAATACAATGCTAATTAGAATAACTAATGCTGTAATGAGGTGCTCATGCATACTTCTAACACCTGTGTATGAACCAATTGGCTTCAGATTTATTGTCACTTTGCCTGATAACACTGGAATATGGACAGATTCCAGAAATATAAAAACTACAAAGAATTTGATGGTTAACTGCTTCCTAGGAGACTTTTTAATTTTTCTTTCTCAGTACAACTTGGCAAGGATCTATAATCATGGCTTATAAGCACACTTCAGAGGAACATTTGTTGTCTTTAAAATTCCATTTGGTACAATCTGTTATATACTTTATTGAAGTACTTTACAGAAGAGCAAGTCCCTTTCTGTTTATTTTCAAGGCATTTTCCATAATGGGAAGATGCTTACTTATGCCTTGTTTTCCTGTTTCACTCTTTCTGAATCTATCTTGATAATTCTTCTTTTGTCTTCTTGTTAGTTTTGAAAAGCCCTTGTGACTTAAAAATACCTTTCTATTCATTATGAAAGCAATGGTAAATACAGTGGGATGTTCTAATAATGAAACTGTTAAGGGTTGTTTTTACCGTCACTGCCTGTGTTCGTGTTCTGGAGTGCTGGTGGCTCTTGCATTTTTGTTTGATGCACAATTATTTCACCCACGAGAGAGAAACACAGGACCCATCAAGTTCTTTTTCTGAGGTCTAGTTTTGATAATATAAATAATCAACCTTCGTAATAAAGATTACAGTAATTTAAGGATTATAAGCCACACCTGATTATAAGCCGCACGTTACAATACAGAGTGTGATAAAAGGTATCTGTTCTATCACCATCTGTTGAGAGTGGGGCAGTGATCCTTATCTCCGTGGGAGATATTCTGCTAATGGGCCATCCATTGAAACCAGGCAGGGCATTGTTCTTTATCTTTTCACAACCCATCCTTCCTCCAGCCAGTCATTTTCTGCTCATGGCCATTGAGCCCCACTGTGGGACTGATAAAATTACTGCATCCCATTGGGAGTTGCTCCAGCCAGGGGGAAGAGCCCAACATTTCTTACCAAGATAAAAACAGAGGTTTTGGGACACTAAGGGAGCCCCTTTCTTCACTGGACTCCAGAGGAAAACCGGATTTCTCCACATCCCCACTGGAGCTCCGGAGGGAAACTGCACCTTGTACAGGAGCACTGCTCCAACTGAGCCACATCTGTCACTGCAGGAGGATGCAGCCAACATTTAATGGGACTGCTACCAGCACCTGATTATAAGCCACACTTCTGGGTTCAGACCAAAATTTTAGTCAAAATGGTGCGGCTTATAATTGTGAAATTACTGTAATTATAATAGAGGAGAAATTGTTAGCATGGGTACCACCATGTGGTAGCTACAGGAAAGTACTTCAGAGAAGCAGAAGTATGAAGACTGGGAATGGGAAGTGACTTATCTGCTGAATATACATTTGGACTTGTTTGTAAATACAGAATGGTTGCAGGATAACATATGTAATATGGTGCATGGTCTGTGTTTCTGTAAAACTGTTCATAAATATTTGAAGGAGAGAGCCCTTGTGTTAAAGCACGTTGGCCATCTGTACCTGGAATTTGTAAAGTTCCTGTCTGGCAGCTCAGACATTTGTGAGGTGTATTTAACTCGGTTTAACACATTGTTATTTTTGAGAGAGGTTTCCATCAAAGGTAGTTACTATTGCCAGCTCTCTAAGGGTAGAGGTGCCTGTTTTGCTGTCCTGTGTTCTTTGAGAACCAGGATCCTGCAGTGGTGAGAGAATTTCTCATGGTGACTAATTTTCATACACTGGGTGTAATCTGTTTTATTGAGGACTAGCAAGAAACCAACAGGGGATCTGTTTTGTCATGTTTAATATTTTTTTCAATCTTAATAACCATTTTTATCTGAGAGGAGGAGTGAGTTACCCAGAAAAAGTTTCACCTATGGAAGTTTGTCATCATTATGATATCCAGTATAGGCTCTGTTCTGCCATTCCTTATGCCAGATCCCTTTTTCTTTGCAAATTCCCTCTTTGCTTGTTTCCTTGTGTTGCCATCAATGTGCCTCCATGCTTGGGTGCTCTTAACACAGTTTTTATCATGATGATCTGCTACATAAACAAAATGTGAAAACCTGAACTTATTAAATGAGTATAAAAAATACTTCAGCTTCTCATATTTTGCAATCCAAGGAGATCTCAATGGAAACTGGCAATAGCCCAGTTCTTTTTGTGAACTCTCAATAATATTTACTGTTATTTTCTGCACACTGCCAGACAGTGAAGGGAATCTGGCTGGATTTGGAGAAAGTACTGAGAATCAGTCTGGAAAGAAAATTGCCTTTTTTCCTCATATTCAAGTTCTTGTACAGAAAAATTCTCTAGTACATAAATTAGCAGTTGCACAGATTCAGAGCAAGGATGTTTCTATTCATCTGTGCAAAAGCAATTCAATTTTTTTTCCCTGCCAAACTCTTTAGTTGTAATTGACTGAGGGAGGGAGAGTGTTGCCCTTTTTTAGTTTTAGTTCAATTTTTAACGACTCTTTGAATTCTGCAAATTTAGAATGGCAAAATAAAACCAGGTATACTTGGATTATGCTGCTCTACATCTTCAGAGGAAAAAGGGTTTTGAAATGGGGAGAAAGAAGATCCAGGAGAAATTTGAAAATCAAACTCAGGAATCATGTATATCATTGCATTTGACAGTTTGTTTGGTTTTTTTTTTTGCTTTGTTTCTTTTTTGTTTGTTTGTTGGTTTTGTTGTTTTTTGTTTGTTTGGGTTTTTTTGTAATGGAGATGAGATGCGATAGAAAAATATTCAAAATAAAAAGTTTTCTAAAATCCTACTGAAACAGAAAAAAACATCCAATCCAGTCAGTTTGATATTAAAATTAAAAGTTACCTAACTTAAAACAAGTGGATAAAGCTTACAGAGTTAAAGGAAATTATGGCATTCATTTAAGTGAATGGCTTGGGCAAAGAATGTCTTGCCTCCTGCAGCAGTATAGATATTTTACTTTTGAGAGATAAATATTCTCTTGGGTAAAGCTTACTTTTAATAAAAAATTGATCTGTTAAGGCTTCTCATTGCTTCCTCTTTGCAGTATTAGAGGGGTTTGAGAATATTTCATCTCTTGAGGCTGCATTTGTGAAGGACCAAGGACCTTTGCCTCGTTTCTTTCAGCATCCATAGGGAAGGACCTGAACTCCTTAGGGATTCCTGAGCCTCTGGTGGCTGGTGGGCAACTGTGCCAAGAGCTATGAATTCTGGAGTTGGTTTATTTGCTTGTGTTGTTTTGTTTTGTTTCTTGCTGTATTTTACATGGATCTTTAAGGTCACCTTTGGAAAGGCTCAGGTTAAGACATTCAGTGTTACCTGGAATACTGGACATGACAGAACTCTTCTACAACACGCTTAACACATTTTCTCAGGCAGTAGAGGGATATTAATATTATTCATAGTTTAGAAAAATGGCTACATATTCTGTTATACTTAGCAGAATCTAATTTATTTTTAATAGCTATCTTTCATCAAACAACCATTGTAAGAGAAGGTTTAGAAACTTCAGTGAATGACAGGTTCCTTTTTCTCCAGAAGCCTATTAAATTGCCTTCTGCTGAGTTTTATTTTCCCTTTCACATTACTAGGAGAAGATTGATAAAGATTAATTCTTGTTTAATATTTGTCATTAATAATATCTAACTCCATCTTTAAACATATTCCTTTAAAATTATGGAGAGTGCAAATGTTAGACTGGTACAAGGAAATTGGGTGTTTGTAACCCAGCTGGTTCCTGCCCTTGGAAATAAATATTGTAATAAGTCAGTGCAGCTCCAGGCTGCACTTGTTATCCCTTTTCAGTGCAGTGAAGGCAGTGCAGCTCAGCTCTGCTTGTTTAGGGACTGTTAGGATGATGTTTTTTTCAGATGACTCACCCACCTCCTCCTGCTCTTCTTGGCCCTCGACACAGCACATTTTTATTTTCTTAAGATATGAACATATTTGTTGCAGTCCATCAGGAGTGAAGCTCAACAAATAATATAGGAAATCTCAAATGAAAGTTCATGTCCAGTGTATCTGTCCATGCACTCTTTGCTTTCTTTTTAATTTTTTTCTTTCTAGTTTGTTTAATTGAATGGAGAAAGTGTGGGTTGATTTATTTTCTGTCAGTTCTCTGGAAGTCATAAAAGGCAATTTACATTCAGAAATAAGAAAACAAGCACTTCTCAGAATTTATGCTGTTAGCAGATCAGCTACCAGCTGATAAGAATTTTAGATTGTTCAAATAAGCAGTGGGAAATACTCCTGCAACCACCATTACTGAATAGCAGGAATAATGTCTTTTTAATGTCACAAGAACATTGATAAGTTTTTTAATATATTGATCTCTAAGCAATTTTTTAAAATGCTCTGTTTATTGTTTTGGGCCAATAGACATTTCCTAATTTTATATTGGAACTATTTAAAACAGATTTTGTCCCCAATAATACTTCTAACTAAGCACAAAAGTTGCTGAAGACCTGAAAGTTGCAGTGGGGAGGGAGAAGGCTGGAGTGGAAGGAGTTCAGAGAGGCTTTGTTTCACCATTACACACCTGGATGCAGTGCACAGACACAGTGATTATTGCCAAAAAGGTGACAACTTCCAGTAACTGTGTGTCAAGTTCCTGAAATGCAATGGGTCATGATTAATTTAATTTTTTTCAGTAAAAACAAGACACTGGAAATAAATCTGGTATGTAAAAATAAGTCTTTGCTAGTGCATAGTATTCTAACCCTTCTGAGATTTGAGGATTAACAATTTTCCTCTTCTGAGTCACTGTGACACTGGGGTAAGGATCAGGTGCTTGATTTGCAGGCAGATACTCAGTGCCAAAAGAAACTGGAGCTGAATTATTCGTGCCTTTTTAGTTGTTTGGTATGTGATTGACCAAATCTTTACAAACCTGGATAAAATGTAAGAATACAATTGTCTCTCAAAGACTTTGTTGAGCATTCATTGGTGGTTCTGTTGTATAAAATGCCACAGTTTTGACAGGAGACCACCAAATAAAATGAAATAGAGAATGACCAATGGTCAAGTAAAGAGTGGTGTTCCAGTTTGGCAACCAAAATAGGTGAGATTAGCAGGAGAATATTGTAATTGAGAAAATGGAGGCTAAAGGAAGGCAGGGAAAGTTGGGAGCTGCTGCTGGGTGCAATAGAGGACCTAGTGACAGAGCATGTGGAAAAGGCCACTGTGCACAGCATCTTCTTGGCTCAGTGCTTACAGGTCACACAGGTCATTGGGAATTGCAGCTCCTGAGGTCATGGCAGAAGTCCAGGGCAAGGTGAATTTGAGCCTGGGAAGAGCTGCAATACCTCTCACTGTGTGAAAGCACAATCAATCTTAACAAATTTCCCCCAGGTCAGCTCCTACTCAAAGTGGCCATGGAGCACAGCTCCTCATCTCTGACAACTTCACATTGCTGGAGAGGTGACATGTGTGAATATTTTTGTTTGATGCTTAGTGAGATGTGAGTGACCATAAGCTTGGTGGTAATCAGATGTCTTCACTTTATTTATTTATTTATTTATTTATTTATTTATTTATTTATTTATTTATTTATTTATTTTTCAAGTGGATAGATGAGGTGTCTCTTTTAAAAATGTGTGGTCAAGAGCATTGTGGTGGTGGGTGGTGTTGGGTTGCCTTTGGCTTTCAGTCCAGAAGAAGCAGAGGAGCTCTCATTTGATGCTTGGGAGGTAGATCCAGGGATGGGGCTGGCAAGAATGGGGCTCATGTCCCTTCTCTGTGCACAGTGACACACCCAGCACCACTGGCAGTTTTCACAGCACAAATCACCTGTCTGCATTTGGAACTGGCTGACTCACAGAAGGAAATGGACACATGCCTGGAAGCAAAAGCATCTCTGCAGGAAGTGGGGAGATGTCAGATGCAATCAATAAACTGCAAGAACAGTTAGCAAAGTACCAAGAAAGGACAAGAAGCCTGGACAGACTTTTGAAGGTTCAGGCACGAGAGAAAGGTTTGGATTGGATGTTGGAGAAGGGTCTAAAGCTGGATGAAGCACTCACTTTTGGATAGAAGCCAGCAGAGGAAAACCCTTGACTGGGATTTGCATTTGCTGCCTGGAGGGACTGACCATGCCCTTTTTCTAGAGCTGTCAGAGGCTGAGCATCCACAGGTCAGGTGGCTGCAGAGCAGCTGCTCATGGGATCCCAGTGGGAAGCAAAACGCTGGCCAGCCTTTTAGCAAGGCAGTGTATCCACAAATAACCTAATTCTGTCAGGGCTGGCTCCCTGGTGGCCCTAGCAATGTTCCTGGCCTCCTTTACTGGGCTGCAACTTGCAATCTTTTATTGGTTTTATCTTCCGTGTGGTTTTCTTCTGGCACTTTTTTTTTTGCTGATCTTTAGGTGGCAGCAGGTTTTTAAATCTCCCCTGAAGCATCTGTGTGTGCACAGAGATAGGAATTTCAGTGAGCTGGAGTGCTTCATGACTGAGGGACTTTGGGGGCTCCTGGCTGATGAGGGGCATGAAAGACAGCACAGGGAAGGGTGGGGTAAAGGGGACAGAGCAACACCCAGGCATGTAAAACTGAAAGAATTTAGCAGCCACTGAGCTCAGTTGTTTTATTGCTAAGGATCCAACTCATTGGCCATTGAAACTGCAGACTTTAAAATTAAGTCTTAAACACAAATATTTTTATTCTGTAGAGTCAGTGGTAGAACTGGTAAGATCTTCAAGTGACACTATATAAACTGGCATTCTCCTGTATAACACCACTGTCTATTCAAATCCTTTGGTTTGGGCTCCTTTAAGGCTTTGAATAACTGGTACAGAATTGCATATGTACTCCTAGCTAATGCTGCACTGGCCTGTTATTAAATACACACTAATTGCAGAAGATATTTTCTTCTTTTCCTTCTGTGCATACACTGGATAGTCTCAGTTCTGAGAACCTCGGCTCAGCATGACTTGAAATATTGATGAGGGACAAGCAAAGATGGTTTATCAGTTGTCCAGAACTGCTCAGCTATCTGCAGTTACTTATAGTGATCTACCAGATTTTCCTCTTGACTGCTGGAGGATAGATTTCTTCTGGGTCATCTGTGTGTCAAGAAATACAGCAAATAAAACCAAAAAAATTGTACTTACATCTTGTATTTTTAGCACAAAGTCTTAATGTGTTAATAAATTCTTACAGATCACTGAGTTAAATCTCCAAATTAAAAGCTTTTATTTTTTTTTTAACTTCTAGGAAATTGAAAAACGAGCTCCTGGAAGTGAGAAGGAAAGGCGGAAACCACCACTCGGAACAGGACAACAGCAGGGTGTGTGTTCGCTGCCAGAAAAGCCTGGGCTTCATCTTTGACAGGGGAGAGCTGTGCCAGAGCTGCCAGCTGCGAGTGTGCGGCTCCTGCCGCGTGCTGGGAGCGGACGGGCAGTGGAAGTGCTCGGTGTGTGCCAAGATTGCGTAAGTTGGGCAGTTTTTATAACCACGTCTGGAGTTACAGCCCTGACTGTGACTGAGAGCCCTTAGCACAAAAGAAAGTGCCCAGAGAATGCACAAGGGGAGAGGCTTATCTGGGGCTTGTATCTCCTGCACTATCTCTTTTCCCAATTCCAGTTTAAACTAGCTTGTTTTCCAAAGACTTGGAAGAATAATTCACTTGATAAGTTTGGTAATACGGGATTTTTTAGCTTGACTTACTAAGATAGCCATGAAGGAAAGGAGAAACGTGTTGGGCAACTCGGTTATGTGTCCTGATGTAAGGACTAAGAAAGAGACAGGATAAAAAAAAGAATTAGAAGGTTTTTTCTAAGCAGACCTTCAAACTAACAAGATCAGAAAGGAAAGTTTTCTGTAAATTGTTTCAGAAAATGAACCCAAATTGCTGGTTCTGTCAACACTTTGGCTACCTTGACAGTAAAAAGTTAACATAGCAGGGCATGGAGTTTAGTGCTTGTATCTTCTAACTTCAGCTTTAGAAGGTTGCTTCTATTTTTAAGTAGATGCCTTAACCTCCTCTGCATCCAAAGGGGCACATCCAAAGGATGGTGTCTCACCTCTTAAGATGAAAGGTGGTTAAGTGTTTGATTTGTGAAATGATTCTAAATTGGCAGGGGCCTGGCTGAGCTTGTATTTTGCCTCAGGCAGCTCCTGGGATAATGTCAGCACTGTGCCTTTCAGAGGTGACAGCACGGAGAACAGCAAACACAATGCTACTCTTTAAAAATGAAGAAAAGAACAAGGGATTTGTTTACCCTGCCACACTACCTCTAATTTCTCTAAAAACAATGAAACAAATGGTAGCTGTGTTGTTTGAAAGCCGAGACAAGGTGACAGGATGATGAGTAAGAGCTGGCTCAAGAACAAATAATGTCAAAACCAATTTAATTTTCACCCTTGATAAGTGACAGAGGAGGATCTGTTGCTGTCTTATAACTTGGCTGAAGTTAACCTTTTGATACTCTTTCTTGTTCCTTTCTAATAGGCTGACAAATTAGGGTAGCTGTGCCCTGGAATAAATTCTGCCAGCGTGATTGCAGCTCTACCTGGAAAATTGTAAAGCTCTGTTCTCAGCATGGTTATGGACATTTCACTCTCAAAAAAAACTCAAGAAAACAAAGCCCCAAAACCCCCAAACAAAGAAACCCCCCCCCAAAAAAGCGCCACACATACAAACCAAAAAAACATTTAAAAAAACCCCAATGATATAAAGCAGAATAAATTCTGGTTTATTGCTGTTAAATATTTTAGTTAAGGACCTTGATGCAGCAGATGAGTTTGCCAGTTACACCTGCAGGAGACATAAAACTGAGAGGTGCTCCAGACATGCTGAAGCACAGGATTGGGTTTCAAAGTGATGCTTAGAATTTAGAGAAGTGGTTTGAAGGTAAAGCAAGTGATGACTCCCTATAGACACGTGGAAGTACTACATTTGGGAAAAAATGCAGCTGCAGAAACATAAAATGAGCATAAAAACAGCTTCTGCAGCTGTTCCTTAGGAAAGGATCTGGGTATTGTACTGGATAAACGCTGAACATGAATCAATAGAATTTTCCACTGCAGAAAAATTGAGCATCACACAATGATGTACAAGCCAAATTATGGCCTGTAAAATACATTATAAAATACTATTTTATGTAGAGCACCTGCCCATTTCTGTGTATCAGAATTCATACTGGTCACCTGGAGAATGTTCAGCAGAAAATAATGAAACTTAGCACACAGGACATCCAGAGCAATAGAAGGAATCGCAGATGTTCAGCCTAGGCAAAAGAAGACTGAAAACCTGAGTTTTAAATCCACAGAAAGTGGCTCACAGACTGTTCTATGACCCCTCTTTGGACAAGAAAAGTAAAGTGATGCCTGAGTTGCAGTGAAAGGATGTAATTTGGATGGTATGAACATTAACATAACTTGTAAGAGTTGCAGAATGTTGTTTTACAACAGGTTGGATAAACCTCTCTTGGGATGATAACATCAATACAGATGGTCCTGCTCTGGGGCTGACAGATGAGTGAGGCAACTTCTCAAACCATGTGTGACCTCTGCTGCACCTGATCGTGCTGCAATTCTGTGTGCCAGGCACTGCTCTTAGCAATCACCTTGGCAATTAATTGTGGGTGAAGTCTGCCTTTAGGCTGTTACAAACCGCTGTGGAATTTGCTTGCAAAGTGCTAAACTTTTGTTTAAACGTGCTAATGTTCTGCCCATGTTGAGTATCTTTATTAAATTGAAACTCTCTTCCTCCTTTCTTTTTGTTCATATGCAGCGTTTCTACAAGACTTCATGACAGTTAATGATGTCTCAAATGTCTTTTACCTTGCTGGGAGTACACAGAGAGATTATCTTCTGTGTGGGCAGTGTGGAGATGGAGGTTTGGGAAAGGCATTTTAGTTGCATCATTGTGCATAGTTCTTATTAAAATTATTTCAGTTCTGCTTTTCTATCAAGTGAGAAATGCAGGGGGAATCAGGATTTTTAGGCTTTTTAAATTGCAGTTGATGGAAGAACTGATTAAGTTAATAGGGCCTTTGACAAGGTGAAAAGGCAGAAAGCAAGGAAAAGAAAATACAGTAAATTCACGAATACAAGCCGCACTGACTATAAGCCGCATCTCTGGGTGTTGGCAAATATTTCGGTTTTTGTCCATAGATAAGCCGCACACGAATATAAGCCGCTTTGTCGTTCGCAGCAAGGACCCGCGTGCAATTAGTAACAGAACGGCGGCAGGGCGGGGTTTACTGGCTGAGCTAAGGCTGTGCAGGCTCGGCCCGCTAGGGGCCGCTGACGGAGCCAGGTGGCCCAGCCCGGTGCTGCCGCTCGGGGCCGGCCGCCGCTGCCACTGGGCTCGGTCACCCCGGGTCGGCACTGCCCCGCGGTGGCAGGCAGGGACGGAGCTTCCCCTGCTCCTACGGCAGCGGCGGCGGGCGGGGACGGAGCTTTCCCGCGCCCGTGGTGCCGGCGGCAGGCAGGGACGGAGTTTCCCCGCTCCTGCCGCGGCGGCGGCGGGCAGGGACAAAGCACCCCGTCGGCTCCCCGAGCTGCGGCAATGGCTGCGCGGGGCTCCCGTCGGCTCCCCGGGCCACAGCAATGGCGGCGCGCGCTTCCCCCCCCTCCCCGGGCCGCAGCAATGGCGGCGCGCGCTTCCCCCCCCTCCCTGGGCCGCAGCAATGGCTGCGCGGGGCTCCCGTCGGCTCCCCGAGCCGCAGTAATGGTGGTGCGGGCTTCCCCCCCCCTCCCCCGGCCGCGGTAGGGGCGGCCCGGGTCCCCTCTCTCCTCCCCGAGCTGCAGCAATGGCGGCGCCGGGCCCCCCCCCCCGTCTCTCCCCTGGGCTGTGGCAGAGGAGGAAAGAGAGCTCTCCCGCCTCTCTCCCCGCCCCCCGTTCTGCCTACAGGGAGCCAGGCTCCACCCGCGGTGCAACAGAGTAGCGATTTGTAACAATCGCAAAATGCCGACTTTGCAGCTGCTCGGCTCAGCACTCTGGCAGGCACTTCTGAGGTTGTATTAGCCGCTCCTGATTATTAGCCGCATTTCCGGTTTAGGAGCAAAATCTTAGTCAAATTGGTGCGGCTTGTATTCGTGAAATTACTGTAATCCAGTGATAAGAGACATTTATGCTTTATGAGTAGCAAACAAAAGGCAGGAAGAGTAGAAAAATCTTTTAGTTCTGTGGCACTGACCTTCATACAGTGTTTGTGTCTGTCAAATTGGACTGTTTTACCATACTTCCCAAAGAGTGTTGGAAAACTTTTATATTCGCCCCTCTCCTTTGTCCCTCTTTCAGCAGCCTTGATTATGTCGATGTCTGTATAGACTCCAGCCCCTGCTGAGTGTTCCATCAGCAGAGCCAGGTTAAACTGTTGTTGTGGTGTGTCTGTCTGCTCTCATACAGACTGAGACCCTTAAAAGTCAGGGAGAAGTGTTTATGATCCTTGTGAACCCCTAACAGTTTTGGTGCTGTACTAGTTCATGGCTGGGCTCCCCAAATTGTGCTCTAGAGTGTCTCTTAAGTGCTGTTTAAGGTGATGGGAAAAGCAGTAGCTTGTACAAGCCCTCTTCCATAGCCATGAATTACACCTGCAGGAATATGTGCAGAAGTTTTTCAGAACTGTTGGAAAACTTAATTAGAATATTTGTGGTCAGAGAAGAAGGTACTGGGTGGGGAATGTGTTCATTCAAAGAGAGAACTAGTGCACAAATTACTGCAGGAATCCCTTGGATTACACAGATCATGCAAAGTGGTTGCAGAAACAACTTGTTGTGTCAATAGAAAGAATGTAGGCAATACAGCCAATATCTGCCTGTTGCTTCATTTAATACATTTTGACATTTCTTTCCTTATGAGCTTTTTGAGTCCTGCCTGTCTGGTCCTAACACTGGAATTTGGGATACTTTCAGTGCGGTGCAAGGGCATTTTGTCACATAGCCTGGGATCAAATGTCATTGCTCTAAGAGATATGGTGGATTTATGTCCACCTACCAAAACAAAACCAAAAACAAACAAAAAAAAATTTTGCCAAACTGCAAGCATGCTCACTTTGATTTGAAGAACAGTAATTTCAGGAGGCTAATTTTATAAGTGTGGCAAAGCATATTATTATTATTATTATTATTGGGGTTTTTTATTATTATTATTATTATTATTTTATTATCTGAAAAAATAAAAAACTCCAAGCATAACATAGTAACATGATGGTGGCTGTAGGGGTGAGATCATTTAATGATACAACCTCTTTGTTCATCTGCCAATCAGAACATCATCTGGCAACAAGAAGATCTGACTTCCATAAAATAATATTTTAGAGGATTTCATCTGCATTTCTCCAGAGACAGACTTGCCTGAAAAACAGCTTATGATGATGGGGAATCTCGTTACAATACATTAATTACATTCTGAGAAGCTTTCAAAAAAAGAGATTTAGTGAATTTGAGAAAAGACATTTGAATGTGAATAGTGAGAGAAGTCCATCAGTATTTTTAGGTCTAATAAACAGATTTATATGTAATTGTCTCACAGTTCACAGTTAATGTCAAAGCATATCTCCCTTGAATGTCCCTAAAGAGAAAATGACTCAGTTGGATTTTGCCCCTCATGGGTGTTATTACCAGGTAAAATACAAAGTGTCAAGACAAAGCATTTACAGGTCAAGAAGGATTAGAGCCAAGTCTTCAGCCAAACTCTTAGTTCTTAGCTAAGGTCAGAGAACAAGACAGTCCTCATCCATGTGATTGTGTTTGACTGTCCTGTTTTGCACTATTTAATGAGGTAAATTGAGCCTGTCTGTAGTGATGCACTTGGAAGAATCTTTCTGCTCCATTCCATGCATACAAGGGACTGAGGTCATCAGGAGCTTTCAAACATGGGTTGTAAAAGATCCATTAAAGTCTCTTTTCCCCCCTTGACATCTTCTTAAATTATGATCAGTTTTTGTTTTAAACTTGGAAGACAAAATGATCAGTAGATTGAGGGGAATAAAGTTCTTCTGGCTGTCTTCTGAAAGGCATATTTCACAACTTGAGGCTGTCTCTATTTCTTATTGCAAGTGGGTCTAGGTATCTGAGAGCACTGCCTTTATATATCAAATGCAATAAGTTATTACAACAGAACAAAGCAGTAATGGAAAATTTATCTTAATAATCTATGAAATGATTATGCTCTCTTAACATGTCATGAAAATTCATCAGTATCTCTTAGTAACATTTATTCCCATTAGGAGTCTAAAAATAGAGGTATTTCCAATGTTTTAGTATGCAAATTCTTTCAAATTTCTTACAGTTTGATTTTAGTAACTTGTAGGCAAGTTTGCCTTTTTTTTCACAGGGTCAAAAAATTATCTTTAATAACCTCACAGCATAATAAAACTTACAGGGGAATTAATTTATGTTGTAGAAAATACTCTGTGGAATTGAATACATACAAAAAAGAGGGTATGTGAGGATATATGATAATGGCTTTGGTGTGTTCAAGCACAGGCTGCATTTTATCCAGCCTTTGGTTTTGCCTTTGTTCCCATATTTTCTTCCTGAGGAGGAAGTAAAATAACTTGAGGAACAGGGGATGGAAAGGAAGGTAGGCTGAATCTCTTGCTTCTGCTGTGGATGTGAGTTAGACAGGATGATCAAATGGAAATGAAACTTTTCTACCAGTGTGGGGCTTTGCCTTACAGAAATAATTGAAAGTAACAATTGGGACTTTCCATCTGAAATGAATTTTTTTTATTATTAACTGGGACATTTAACCATGAAGTGCTTTGCAAAAATGAGAATGGAGAATCTGAGTTTTTGGCAGGGGCGGGCCATAGGTTATGCTCTGTTTTTAAACTGAGCAGTGTGTTGTGTCATTAATTTGTTTAGTAGGAGATCACAGGGGGGAAAAAGCACAGAAGCACCTGCTCCCCCTCACATGGTGATGTGAGGAGATGGATCAGTAATTAACATAGAAGGACTTTAGCAGATACCTAAAATATTTGGTACTCAGCTGCCTGGCTGTTAATTTTCCTTGCTGTTCTGAGCATAGGATAGTGCAATCATGCAAAAATTGCAGTTATTACAATTTTAAGCACTGTTTTCTTTCTTTCTAAAACTACTGACTTCAGGTTCTTTTGAACACCTTGAAAGGTCAGTCTAAATCCTGTTTTGGTAGAAATTAAACACATTGTTTACATTATGAGCTAAATCTAACTGAGAAAGTAAAGAACATGCATGCACATACCATGACCTGCAGTCAGATCATGGACCTTGGGCCCATTTCACAAACAACAAAATCTGCAAGCACTAATTCAATGTGCTATTGAGTAAAGCCCTTGTTCCTTTTCACCTGTAACAGCTCTTTAGACAGAAAGGGCTCATTTTAAAACCTGTATCTGACATAGTGCTTCTTTCTTCTATCTCAGTAGGAGAGAGACTCCCCTTGTCATAATTGCATGAGAATAACATTATTATTGTAAGACTGTTTAGGTCTTGCTCTTCAATTTTTTGATTCAGAATGTCAAATTCAATTATTAAATTCAAACTTCAAGTCAGAGACTTAGGCAATCATTTGATTTGAAGTAATTTCTATTTATGTGCAGAACAAAAATTCTTTTAATAGGTACTCCTGACATGTATGAGTGATAAAGATAACATGAACACTAGTCTTTGTGTGAATTGTTCAGCATACATGAAAAATACATCCAATACTAGAAATTCAAAGATGCAAAGCTTGGGGATTTTGTTTTCAGTGCCTGTTGCTTTTTCCCTTTCAGTGTGGATAAACAGGGCTGGCCAGAGGGGTGAAGCACCTGACCCAAGCAGGGCAATTCTCCATTGCCATGTTTTGTGCCTCAGTTGAGGGAGTTGTGTGTGTTTTGCCTCAGACCTCATTCTTCTGGTGAAATCAGAGCAGAATGGGTGTGATTCTCTTCAGAGTGTCCCTGTCACGGAGTGTCTTCTCATGGAAAAAGTGGATCTTAATAGCATCAGTCTAATGAAGAAGGTGGGCAGTTCAGTTTGCTGTCCTTACCTGACCAGGCACACGGTTCAGCTGTCAGTGACCATCACACCCCTTTGCCTGCACAGTCTGAAAAAGAGGTTTGTACCCTCCTCTTTCCTTGGGGCCCAATTTGTGTTTGCCAGCAAGGTCCTGGAGCACCCTTGGCTAAGCAGGAGGGCACCAGGTGTGTAATTTGGGGCTGTTTGATAGTGGCAGGTTGCAGATAGCAGAGAGAGGTTAGTAAGAAAAGTAGATTGCTTAGTTATCCTTTGCCAGAAGATAAAGGGATCAACTGCTGTTGCCCAAATAAATTAATCTGTCCCTTCCCTGCAAAGCTTACGTTTTGAGGAAGCTGGGTATTGGGCCAGTAGTTACACAGGGATGGCAAGAGGAAGGGAAAGTCTTGCACAGTTCCTCTTCCTCACTCCCAGCCTGGTGCCAGCCTTTCCTGTCTTGTAGTCTGCTTTACTTCCAGAGAGAAGCAGCAGAGAGTGTTCAGATGGAGTGGGGACACAGGCAGGGGGACTGATGGTGAGCTCTGAGGTCCCACACCACAGTGGAGTGGAGGAGAGGAGGGTCCTGTCCCAGGGAGGGGTGCTGGGGAAGCCAGCCCTGCCTCCACCAGCAGCACACTGCTGATCCTTCCTTGCACAGAGTCCTCCACCTCTTCCTTCCCAGTCTCCTTCCACAGCTGCCCCAGCCATCCTTCCCTTGTCTGCAGCTCCTTCTATCTCTCCATCCCCCCATGACTCTCCCCGAGCTCTTGGTTCTGCTATTGCAGGGTCTGATCTCCCCATCAGATCACAAACTACTGCACAGTAAAACAAGCAGACACTCTGCCCTCAGCCCCCCTCCACCCAGGCTGAAAGCCCCTGGCTCCTGTGATGCAGGAGGCACCAGAGAGGTTTTCTCTCCCCCATCACTGTTCACATCTGGCCAGAAGATGTAGGGGATGGCTCTCCAGGGGCTCTGTGGCAAAGAGCTGCCCCTCCATGAACCACAGCAGCCCAGGGGGTGTCACTACCAGGGCTGTGTGTGAAAATAATTATTGCAAGGTTTGGTTGTAAAAACCTGGAGCTTTGTGTGCAGCAGCCTCCAACCCTGCTGAAACCCTGGGTGAAGGTCACAGCTCCTTCAGGCTGTCAGAGCTTGGGGAAGGGTGAAGATGCTTGTCTGGATGAGAGTGTGGGCAGTGTTCTGTCTGCCCTTGATCAAGTCAAGTATTTCTGGTAAGATATCAGGGATGGTGAAATCTCCATCCAAGGGGAAAGCAGCACTTGTGCAGCTTTATGGTCAAACTTGGTAGCAACTGAGGAAAAAAATGAATGAACTATAAAGATCACACTGCAATGTGATATGTCATTCACAGGTCTGGAAAGGTCTGGAAGGTTTATGGTTTGATATAAAACATTAAACAAGCTATAAGTCTTGGAGTAAAATAACTACACAGAGAAGTGTGTGCTGTAAAGGAATTGTGAAAACGTGTGTTCAGATAAAAAAAACATTTTTCACACCAACCAGGCCAGGCATAGTTTCTAATGAAGTGAATCCTTTTCAGTGTTTGGAACCAACAGAAGTAATTTAAAAATTCCCAGCTGGAGCATAAAGATTTTATTTAATACCTTTCATAATGACTGAGTGGTAGTGATGGTGAATTATGGAGGGCTTTTTCACTAGGAGTCTGCAAGAAAAAGATAAGGCAATAATCTATTTCTATGCTTGTGGACACCTATTTGGGATTTTGACTTTTCTAATTTTATTTTAGTGACTCATGAAAGATGCATGATTCATTAACAGGTTAGGACAAACTGATAATATTACATCCTTTCACTAGTGTCAGGATGTTATTCTGTAGTTTTTAGTATTTTCTCAAGTAAGACTCAATTTGGGCATGACTCAGAAATAATTTTATAGTGAAGATATTGATCAATGCTCTAAATCCATCAGTAGTAATTTTCATGCCCAAGAGACTGGATGACTTCTTTTCTGGTAGAGGTTTGAAAATAAATTTTCTTATTGAACAGTAAGCAGGAACATGTCTGGAGCTAAGTAAATTTTTAATGTTTGAGAATTATTAGTTTGTTTATTTGCTTTTCATTAGAGTATTCATGCTTAGTAGCATTTTGCCATCAGTTATGTGTGGTGAGGCAGTAGAAATGGTGATGGAAACTAATTCAGGAAAAGGCTAACAACCAGCATAAAAATATACCCAGCAAAAAACCCAACAGTGTCAGTACAGGTTTTCTTAATTGCTAGTATAGGTAAAAGAATTTGAAACCAGAAAAAGCAGCAAAGACAAATGTTCATTGCTCTGAAGCACTGACACACAGCAAATTCATAGCAGCACTGCCTTGTGAAGAAACTGCTTATAGTGTCAGCAGGTGAAACTAGAAATGAAAAACAGATATGGGCTTGCAGCAAGCTGTCTGTAACCACGTAGGGTCCATGAGCTGCTGACTCATCTGACCGGAGCTTTGGTGGGGGATTTTCTTCCTCAATCAACTGTTGCTGTTTCTACGTCTCTTGTCATTTTGATAAGAGATATTGAAAACTGTGACACTGAGTAGTTCACAAAAGACTAGGATGACAGATTGTGTCTTTTACAGAAATCTTGTAACACATTTTTGCCAACTAAATTTCCATCTAGTAAAAATTCCATTCACAAAGTAAGGTGATATTTTTCTGCTAAGTGTCCTGTTATTTCACGCTCTACAATCTCTTTACACTTTATTTTGAACTGTATAAATGTTGTCCAGAATTTGTGAGCATGGCAGTTGATTGATGAACTGCAGTAGCTTTGGTTGGCCAAGTTTGTTAATGTGTCTGTGTCTCTGGCTTTTTCCATTTTCCTTGTACAGAGAGCTACGGATAGTGACAGGAGAATGGTTTTTTGAAGAGAGAGCAAAGCGCTTCAAACAATCCAATCTTGGAACTGATGTTGTCAGACAGTCAATCCTTCACAAATTCCCAGGTAGGGACCTTGAGAGGGAGATTTGCTTGTGCTTTATATGTTCAAAACCTTGTTTCTTGAGTGTTTGACTTCTATTTTATTCCTGACTGAAGTATAATCAGTATTTAAATCTTATTTTTTTATTTTTACCTATGCAGCGATTTATGAATAATTAATGTAATTCAGGAAAGGTCAGGCCTATATGAAAAAAGATATCTCTGTGGAGATAAGGAACTGCTGAAAAACTCACCGTCCAAACAGGTTTTCAGGTGTAGCATTTATGCCCAGTTTTATCCCTAGCTTGTATAGAGAGGGACTGATTTACTGCCACTGGAAAAAATACATGGTGCAAACCTGCTCCTTGGAAAATACAGACCTTGCCAATATCACTGTGCTTCAGAAGCTGTAAAACTGGCAAGTGCATAAATTCTCGATATTATGTCAGTGGTCAGATGGGGTATTTAATGATTTTCTACTTGATAGATATATTGAACAATATATTTAAGCCATTTTCCCCATACCTTGCTTCTAGCTGAAAAAAAAAATTAATTATGAAAACATTCTTTCATTCAACACGGGAGATACTGTACATTCCAAGATTAAATTTCAGGTCCTTTGGTTATTAAATACTGTCACTGATAAATTCAGAAGCATACTTCAAGACAAGAGCTGATAATGAAGAATATCTCAAGTTAGAGTTTTATTTTATTGCAAAGATCCCCCAAGTTTTTTTTCATTATCTCTTTTTGTAGGTTGTTTGACAAGTGTTGTGTTTTCTGTGCAGAAGTTCACTTTTTATTTTCTTTCTCCCTCCACTGCAGACACAGTTTCCAATGCAGATGGTGAAAGAACATTCAAAGATCAACCCCAAGAGAATGAAGAAAAAAAGCCAGATGTACCAGTCTGCTCCACAAATGGGCACAAATCTGTCTTCAGCAGACCTAGAAAGATTGGGTAAATCCTTGGGTTTTGTTGTTGGTTTTTGTATTGGTCTCTGGGTCTTTTTTTTTATTTTTTTAACTGATAAATCTACAAACAGCTGTATAAGGTTGGATAGATTTTCTTTGAGTTTTTCCAGTCTTCCACATCAGCCTCAAACTTCCCAGGATTAGAAACAGCCTTCATTTAAAGGCATGCTTACTATAATTAGATTGCTGTTTCCTAGGAAATGCAGCAGTAATTATCCTTCAGCTATAAAGGTAGCAGGGAAAAAAAAAAGTCAGTTTTACTTTTGGATTTTTCTTGTTTCTACTCAGAAGTAACAGAGTGTCCTTAAAGCAGGCTTGCCAGAGAAGCAAAGACAAAACCAGTATTTGCAGGACCTGTTATTTTCTGTATACTCATCAGTTTGGCTCACGAGACAATTTTCCTTTGAGCTCCCAGCTGTGCAAGTACAGAGTGTGTGTGTGACAATGAATGAACAGAGCTGCTGCTGCTGCTCATCTTCCAGGGTTTAACCCCAGTTTGGCTGTGTCCTTTGAGGGGCACTCACTCTCAGGAGACACAGGCAGATGCATCGACTCTGTGGTTGCACAAGTGGTTCTGACACAGCTTGAGGCTGCTGGGTGCATGGGAAGAAAACCTGGATGGAAGTTCATGTCATGGCTGGAGCCTCCGTGGTAGCTGGAAAACTTTGTTTCTGTTGAAGGGAAGAACACATTTTTATCAGGGATTCTAAAGATAGGGCAGATAGATGCTTTTCAGATGCCTTTTTATTTTATTATTTTTTTTTTTAATATCAGAGGAGAGATGAGAATGGAATTACCTGCTCCAGCAACCCCAGAAATCCAGAAATTAACACCAGTGATTTATCTCTCTTTAATATAGGAGGAAAGAGCATCAGAACACCTCTGGCCTCTCAAATTATGGTGAACAAAGAACCAGCATAGAGAATCCTCTAGAATAGACCTAGATTTTTCTCTGAGTCATGCTAAGTGGTAGCTATTGTAAGAAGGCATTAAAGTTTATTTTTCTAATGCTCCTTCCATTAAAATTCTTTAAGCAAACCAATTAGTCATATTTCCTTGCAATAAACAATTCTTTTAATAATTGTTATTTATTTTAGTGGTGCTTTTTCTGTTTGTGGTGACATTTCCCATAACAGAAATTCGATCTTACAAGAATTTGGCTTTTCCTAGTATATTTGGTGACCTCTTTTAGAAATATTTCATTATTTTTCCTCTTCTTTGCTTGCTTTTTCCCCCCTCACATTTCACATTCGTGTATCTCATGAGTGGATTTGTTTTAGCAAGGCTCTTTTGGGGCCAGCTGCTACTGACAGTGCAATGGGATAACTTACCAGTCTATTGTGCTTTGTAAGTAATGAGGGATGTTATTGCTTTGTGAAATTTAATTTCTTTCATTTCTGTCCCATTAGGCCATTTTTTGCAGGGTAAGGGGGTGATGCTATGTTTTTAGAAATGGTATGTTTGGGGCATTAGATGCATATAATTCTAGAAATACCTAAAGAGAAAATGCATATAGCATAATTTTCTAGAGGAAAATACACACAGTTAGTTAAAAATACTTAGCTAACTATAAACTCCCCCCCAAAAAGAGACAAATTTTCACAAAAGGCAGTTCTGGTTCTAAGCTGCAATAGAAGGAATGCTTTAGTGTTTTGGTGTCTTAAAATGCAGTTTGTAGTAAATAAAATGTTTTCCCCCCAGGAACCAGTTTCATAGCCAGATTTGGTGCACTGTTAACCTTTATATCCAGAGCTGTCCATAGGTTAGACAGATGAAATTAATGGACCACACACATCACAACTTTGAAAATCTTTCATTCCCTGTTTTCAGCAGGAGGGTTATCAGGGCAGTTACCAAAGGAGAAATTACACATGGAAAAGATGAAGGTGAAAGGAACAGAGGCTCAGAGGCTGAAAGTCTGCGTGGTGGCAAATCAGCTCCATGCTCTGAGAGGTGAGAGGAGTCTGGGGCAGCTCCTGGGGGTGTGTGCCAATGCCCTGGGCTGCTCTTTGGATGTTCAGCATAAATTCTGTCTGAGAAACAGAGCTTATGTTCATAAAACAAACAAAAAACACCCAACAAACAAAAAACACCCAACAAACCAAAAAATTGTCTCCACTCATCTCACTTTACTCTCCTCATGTTCAGCTGGTGACTGATGTACATTGTTTTTGTTTTCTGGCTTTTAATTGATGAGTTGTGCTCATGTTACAGAACTGAGGCTCTTCATTTTTCTTTACTAATTAAATGCTAATTGATTATAATTTACATTTTCTTCTTGAAAGGCTGTTTGACCTTCTCTTTCCATTATTATTGTACCAGTTATTTTATCATTCTTCTGGGCTTAAGAGATCTCTGCTAGTGCCTCTGATGGCATTAGAAAATTCCAAAAGCAACATTCCTGTCATGTCCTACCTTCAAAATGAAGCCAAAAATCAGCTCACTCTTCCTTTGTTCAGTTGGATAGCCTACTCTGGGTATAGACCCACATTCTTTGCTCAGGTGCATACACTTAGAAATTTTACAATTTGCATTGAAAAAATAATAATTTGCTGTAAATTCTAATAGCAATTTCCTGTCTCTAGACTAGTGTTTCTGGGAAACTCCAAAGAGATATGCAGGAACAAAGCATAACAGGTAAAAGGAACATCAGGGAGTTTAGTATGCACATAGAGAAACCTGTTTGTTCAATCAAGAACTTGCTTCTCTTTGATACCTACAATTCAAATTCCAGTTTCTAGATGTTCTGCAATATGCCTAAAGCTAATGGTGGCAATCTTCTTGACAGCTGATAATTTGATTTTTTCCCCCACTGGGTGCTGTAGCACCTACCAGACAATCCAACTCTCAAGCTGGTTGTTTTCTTTAATCCATCCAGTTCACTATTTTTGTTCCACTAAAGTTATTAGGCCTTCTATATCTCACCAGATTCATACCTGACTTCTATGAGACCAGAAGCAGAATTTTTACTGGTTTTCTGCATTTTCATTGAATAGAGTAGAGATGAGTGAATTATCTAAGAGACAAAACCTGAGGAATCTGGTGTCAGTGCTGCTTTGTACTGAGGTTATGAAATATTAGAAGCTTTCTCTGAGAGTTTACCAGGATAAGAACAAAGGGATGCTTGTGAGAGGTCTGTGCAGCTATTTTTGTGTGCCAAACTACAAGAAATTATCATGCAGTTAACCATAATAAAGCAAAATAATTTTGTTTGGGTGGTGGAATTCAGCACCTGATAAACTCTCTGTACAGATTTAGGAGTGAAGTAGTTTATAAAGACAGCTTTTATGTTTGATTGCCTTGCTTCACTTTCACATAAATCATCATTTTCTAGCTGTTTCCCAGAGACAGAGTGCAAGACTTGTTAAATTAGGGTCATTGAGTCATTATGACAATTTCTCTACTTGTCATCTCATTCTCACATGGTGAAATTGGTGTCCTGTGCCAAAGCCCACAGTAACATTGTCAAAATTGGTAGTATTTCACCTAGCAGTAGGCAAACCAAGTGAGAATTCTTATTATTTTAAAACATTCCTGTTTAAGAAAAGGTGTATTGAGCTGGGAACAGGGAAACCCAGGCCATGAATTCACCTCTCCTACCGGTGTATTTCTACTCCAGCAAAAATATTTTGCTACTGAATGCTGTACATGTTCTTGCTGCTGAATGAACTGGGAGGCTGCATCAGGTCAGGGTACTTCTAGGAGAAACAGTGTGGGAATTTCAGGCTCATTTGCACAGGCACTCCACCCCACTGCACTCAGGTCTTGTCTACCACGAGGAGAAGCCTGGCATAGTCACAACACCATTTTTCTGCTGTCTCCTGAACATGTATAAAATGTGTCAAATCTCTCTCTAATAGCAGACTGAAATAGGAACTAGGGGCACATTTAAAAATAATTTTCATTGTTTAAAAAGTGCATCAGATTACCCTTTCTAACCCTCAGTGTTCACATGGGTTTAACAGAAAATGTTCAATGGAAAAATTTTCTCCTGTTTTGATGTTAGACAGCAAGTGAGGTCTGCTGGTCACAGAAGATTTTTTTTGTCACTTTTACTATGTGAAACCTCCAAGGAGACCTGTCCAACCTTCTTAAATTTCTACAATGGTTGAAAGAATTAACTGCTTTGGGTATAGAGTCGTAATTGTAGCATAAACAGGTCAGTGAACAAGTTGGTATTTTTCTGGAGATAGACAGATACACAAAGAATTTAGCTTCTTGAGATAGTGCTGGCATTAAAATGGCTGTAGAAGTGTCCAGAAGTGTTGTGTTATGTTATGTAGTTTCCCTTTACAGCAATGGAGCAGCCTGGCAGGAATGGCTGCACGAGTTGTCCCTGCTCCTGCTGGATGTGAATGCAGTGTGGATTGAGCGGGGACAAACACAAGAGCTGCCCTTTGGGCCATCTGCAGCTCTGGAGAAGCACTGACAACACTTGTATGACTTGTATGTGTAAAGCAATTGTAATTCATCTTTGCCTGTGTTTTTTCTCTCCAGGTGATCCCCCAGCCCATCAGGGCTCTGATATTCCCATACTTTTAGCACAGCGGTTTGCTAGATGAGTTTGCTCAGAGCAATAACCCTTCTCTCCTGCTGTCTCCATGCAGAGGCAGCACGCTTTCCCTGGGCAGCAGCAGTGCAGGGGCTGCTGCAGGACATGCCAGGAGCAGAGGCAGCGCTCCCCAGGCTCCGCTCAGCGCGCGCAGCATGACCACGGACTGCAGCGGGGTAAGGACAGCTCAGGGACACTGGCACCACCAGGGCACTGGGCTGGGCTCTGCCCTGCCCCAGCCTGGCAGAAAATCTGATCCCTCCCTCAGTTCTGCTGGGTTTGTGGAGATCTCTGCTGGAGCACAGCACTTACCAGCGATGGGGGTTTGGTTTGGCAGATGTTTCTCTTTTGTCGAAAACTTGCTGTGGATGTCCAGCATTAGATAATGAGTTACAGATTCGGCACTGGGAGGCACCAGGGATGGGAACAGGCATTTTTTTGGCACTTTAGAGCCCAGAGTAAGTGCTGTGAAATAAGGACATGACTTTCAAGCATGCACAGTCCAGCACTCTCCCACTGACTCCCAAGGGGACCTTTGCAAGTCCAACACTTGCAGACAATCAGGCCAAACTGATTTTAGTTTTTTCTGGATTTAGACACTGGGCTCTGCATAAATTATTCCACAGCACAAAATGTGTGATAAACACATTACCAGAACAATTCCTCTCATGTGCTATTAGGCATCCTGGGATGTATTTACCATTAATGTTTGGAAAAAAGGTAGATGAGTGTTCAGATCAGAGTCCATTGAATGCATCCATTTTCTTTCTAACTTCCAGATACTTGGTCTAATATGTTGTCTTTCTTTATAAAAACATAAGTTAGTGTATATGAAGTGCAGTTTTGGGAGCTGTAAACAAATGAATAGTTGTTTTATTTATATTCTTGTTGGCGTATAGACTGACTTGTTTCCAAGTGCATTAGATTTTTATTTTTTTTAAATCCATTTAATTTAGATGGAGTTATATTATTAGCTTTTCTTTTACAGGCAGGAAAGAGGCCACAATGATATCAAGGATATCGGCTTTATTTAAGGGGTTGTACTGGCATGATTTAATTAAAGTGCATTTGGTTTTGCCCTGGCTGAAATCATTATGCTAGTACAAAAACCAAAGGTTTTGTCTCTTCTTTCTTTCTTTTATTTTTTTTTTCTGATTTCTGAGCTGAGTGAGCTTCTAATAGAGTTGAGTGTTTCTTTTGCCTGATACTTTACCCTGATTCTTCAGCTGCAAACTGAGAATGTAAGCAAGAATTGCATCTTTGTGCAAATTTTAGGCATCATCAGTGCTAAGCAAAGCAGATTAGACTGGAATCTAAATATATTCAGTAATAGACTGGATGTTAAAGGAGCTTTGGAGTTCTGGAATCTAATAGAAGTCATGCTTTTATTAACTGATATGAATTATCTTGGGTTTTGTATTTATGGCGTGTGCATTTTTCCTCTTGGGCAGGACACTGGCTTGGAAAACGGTGTGATTATCCCAGCAAGTGAAAGTGTACCTGAGGATTTAGTAAAGAAGCACTGCAGGAAACCATCTGGAACACCTTCCATTGCAGTTTCCAGAGTATCTTTGTCATCAGGCAAGTATTTTCTTCTTTCTGACAGCCTTTATTATCAGAGGATTATGCCCATTCTTGTGAATCTGCTCTTTTGGTTCTTAAAAATATGTTGAAAGACCAAATGTAAGTTTCATAAATTTGTTCATTCTGAAAACATGTCCCTTTTACTAATCAAGTTCATATTCCTTCACAAGTTTTACATGAAAGAATGGTAATCCTTACCCCAGAAACATTGGTGCAAAGTTATAGTTAGGTACACCACATGCTCTTAGAGTTGTTACAAGATTTTATTCACAACTGCATGTTGTTCATCATTCTCTGTGTGCCCTCTGTATGAAATACTACCTGTATAAAATATTACTCTGCTGCTGATATTACATTTCACACCCACTTTGCCCAGAAGCAAATTTGGGAAACAATGAGTGTTCAGAGAACAAGCTCCTCACAGACTTCTTGTCTGTTCATTTTTATATGTGATGCTCTGAACCAGTCAATCCATCAGCAATTTACCTCATTTCGTTGGAGGCTGGTGGCTCACAGCAAGGTGCTGTCACAGCCACTTTGCAGTAGTGGTTGGAGATCCTCTTTTTCCTCTCTGAAATAGGAGGCAGGAGCATCCTGCACTCTTCTGCTTCCCCAGGCACTCAGCTGGCTGCCTGCAGGCTGATGGAGTGGGTTGGGTTTACAGGCTCCTCTCTGAAACACAGCAGGACTCACTTCATTGCAGCTGGATTTAGCCCTAAGCAGAAACCTAGAGATGTATCCCACAGAGCTAATCCGAGGAGGGAATGTTCCTTACCTCAGACATTTCAGCTGGAAAGTGTCAGAGTTTCCTTGAGAAACCTTGAGAATATTGCTCAGTGCAGCTCCAGGCAGAGGTGTTACGGATGGCTCCTTAGGAAGTAAAAATTCTCCTGTTCCTGCTACCTTACAAAATAAAAGTTTCCTGGTAGGTAAGAACTCACCTGTTACCAAAGCAGATGGATGCTGAGCAAAACTGTAGGCAGCTTGGGATCAGGCCTCAGACTGTGCATTTGTCTCTGGCAAAACCCAAAGGACACTCAGCTCAGGAGCGTGACCTTTCCTGCCACATCAGATGTAGAGCTGGTAGAAGATGAACAGTTAAAAACCTTTCAGATTCCTACCTGCAGGATCCAAAAGCTCTCTCTTCCCCCTGTTTTCTTCCCAAATACATTGAAACTGTCCTACAAAATATTTATATTGGGAGGACTAAGAGGCATTGGAGAAAGTCTTATGCTATGGAGCGGATGACAGACTTGTAGGACTGAGAGAAACTGCTGGAGCTCTTGAGACTATTTGTTTCCTCCTAATGTCTGCACAAGGAACTGTTAATGACAGAACAGTAATGTTGGTGGTGTCTCAGGAGCTCGAGGTGACCACCTGGGTATGTCAAAGTCTCTGTAGCCCAGCCCGAGCATCGGAGAAAGACTCTGGAGTCTTCTGTAGTTTCCAGAGGTTGTTTATTTTATCTTATCTAGCAAATTCTTTCCCTGACCAGCTGAGGTCTGTTCTGCAGGTCAGTCCAAGGCACACTGGCCACCTTCAGGGCAGTATTATCTTTTTATACTATAAACTACATAAACACTATTTACAATTATCTTCCAATACCTATCACGTATATTGTACAGTCTGGTTCTACTCTAAACCAATCTAAAAGTGTCAACATCACCCAGAAGATAGATCCCAAGAAGAAGGAGAAAGAAGGACAGAACATGCCCAAATTCTTCCATCTTGACCCTGGACCCTTATTCTAAAAAATCTTAAAAATTTACTTTTTTACCTTGTGACAAACTGACTTATACTCTACTTAATTTTTGTGACTTGTAACTCTTCATGCAAAGGTGGTAATTTTTCCCAGGGGTTAAAATCAAAGGCACAGGGGTCTTGGGCTCTGTGCCGAGGTCTCTGAGCCCTCTGCCAGGGGCTCAAGCCATCCAGGGCAGCCAGAGGGATGTCCTGGGTTCCCACACATCCGTATCCCCAGCTCCTTGATTCTGATGATGTGGGGGTGGTGGATGTGACAGTCACTGTGGACAGTCAGTTTTGCAACATTCCAGGCTGACAGACCTACCAGAGAAATTAAAATCTTGATGATCTATGGTATCATCCACAGAAGACAATCACAGTGGATAAATAAATAGTACAGGGGTAAAATTATTGCCCAAAAAGCTGAGCAGCACCAGAGAACATATTTCTCCATTTATCATAGTGATGTTCAGTTGCCATTGTTTTTGGTAGATAACTAATATATTGCTTTAATTTTTTTTGTTAAAAAACCATTGGGGTTGGGTCAATACTTGGATGGGAGATGAAATGGAATATTTCTGTACAAACTATAGCAAACATTTAAATTGTTTTTGTTTCCCAGACCGCAGCCGATCCGAGATAGATTTGAGTGAATCTTTCTCTGAAGGAAATGAGGACACCTTGAGCATAAGAAGCAAATCTGTACCTAGTGCCTTAGATCAGGAACTGGTGAGTTATAAATATGTAAATGTTCATCTGGTGGAAATTCAGTTTGTTTGGACCAATGAAATCAGGGCTGTGTGTGTATCCATATAAAATATGGGTAAGGCAGGACATTCTTCCAGGGATATTTAATGAGTTTTTTAATAGTGTCATTTTCTGAGTATGTTTGCTATAGATTGATTTCAATGAATAATCATGGTTCCAGTTTGTTGTTAATTCGCTGGGTGTTTGAGTTCACAGATGAAAGAAACCTAGCCTGAAAATGAAATTCCAGGCACTAAATTACACATTCCAAAATTCTATTAATTCATATTTTCATAAGTTTTAATTTTGATGCTGAGAAAGTTCATAGTTTAAAGGCTTTAATCTTTGTCTGGTTTGGTTTTCTACTCATCTGTATTTTTAGCAGGAATTCCCGACTTTCTGTTCTGACAATGTTGCTTGGCTCATCTTTCTGTTGACTCTTCCATGCATCTCCATGCCTTTTTTTGTGCATTCTGTGCACTGCTTTTCCTGAAGTGTTTCACAGCTTCCATCTCCTTCTATGCACATACCCAAGACAGGCAATTTGCAGATGTGCATCAATGCTATAAAAGAACATCCAAGCTTATTAAATATGAATCGGGGGGGAAAAGTTATTTAAATAATTCTTTCTCTAATCACAGTGTATTCTAAAGTTTCCAAATGTGTGCCTGTAGCTTATGCATTTTGCCTGTCATCATCATCCCTCCCTTTCATCTGCTCTTTCCAGAAGGGCTTTGGCCATGGCAGATGTCTCCCCTTCTAGTACTGTTGAAATTTGAGTCTTGGTGGAGAACCATGTGTTGGGATTTCCATCTTTTTGTGGATTAGCAGCAGAGAGTGTGCCTGCAGCATTGCTTTGGGTTAATCTTTGAGGAATTAGCAAAAGATCTTCCTGATTGTCAGGTGTCGGTGGAAGAACAATTTAAAAAAATAAGTGGTTTATTTTTAAATTGTAACAAAGAAAAAAGATGTGTTCTTTATTAAGAAACTGGAAAATAATGCAGAAGAAAAGCACAAAATAAAAAATGCACACTCTGTATTTCTTTATATCTGTTCTCAGCTCTAACTGACACTTACAATTTAGATATTTCTCTGAGGCAGCTGCCAGAGATGACAAATCCAGAGAGGTTTTCTGTTCTTTGATTTTTGTCTTCTGAATCAGAGATTTTGTTTTATATTTCTTTCTTGCTGACTGAATGAAATTTCAGATTGCATCTCTGGAACTCTGCAGCTTCTTTGCTAGCACAGGAGACCTCTCTTGCGGCATAACCTTGATTTAGCTGCTCTTGAGTCTGGGGCTAATTCCCCTTTCAAATTCATTCATAACAGGAGTCAGGATCTCTGATTTTACCCATACCCTTGCTTTCCCTGCCTTATGAAATGAAATGATTGCATTCATCAGCTTTTGTGTTACCATATTCGTTTAGGGTCGTTTGTCTCACAGGAGTCCTTCAGAGTCTTGTCCCGTATTCATTGTGGATGCAGTGGTTTGAGATAAAAGCTGTATTCCTGCTGGAATTTAGTTTATTTGGTGCTTGCATGTAAGAGACAAAAAGAAAGGTATCTGATGGTGGTAACAACAGCTCCTGCAGCCTGGGAAAAGCTGGAGTTAAACTTCCTTCCTTTCCTTCTAGCTGAGGTCCTTCAGTCTCTTACTGCTGGGTGATGGGAGTGGTGTGGGAGATGCCACATTCCAACAGGATGTACAGCTTGCTGGAATTTATCAGCTGAAAGGATGGGAAAAGGCTTTTAGCTATTTTGTTCCCACCTTTATCAGGGAAACTCATTACCCATACAGAGAAATCAGCTGGAAAATTGAATTAATATTTTCCTTCTCTAACTTAGTATTGCTTTTGAAAACGAAAAGGGACAAGCCCCAAAACCCACATGGTGTGGCAAGGAGCATGGGGAACCAGCTAAACCCATTGTTAAATCCATGTGTGAGCACCTTTTCTGGAGAGGTGTGTGCTGAATTCCTGACCAAAGATGGCTCATTGCATGCTCAGCTGCTTTCTTAGCAGTAATTGGATGATGTGCCTTTTATAGCCCCCACTGGAGGCCATGAGATTAATATCCCACTAGCTCTAACTTTAACAGGCTAATAACACCGACCAATTACATAGTTGCAATTCTGTAACATCTCCTGAGAAATATAATCGTTGTGGTGCAAAATAAATTAAGAGTGTATGTTAAATGTTGACCTTTTTTTTGAAGTTTTAGGTTTCTGCTTGCAGACAAAAATTGGAATTCAGCAGCTGTTAGGACTCTGTGAAGCAATGTTAATATTTGAGTGTCTGAAACACCCCAGTCTGAAGATGTTGCCTTACTATTTTTAACTTGTGTTTAATTATTCTGCAGTAAAAATATAGCATTGTTTATTTTCAAATTCCCTGATATGCATTCAACAGTGTAAAGGAAAGAATTTTTAATGTATAGAATTGCTTCTTCCAGTTCCATAGGCAAATAAGAAAACTGTATTCTTGTTCCAAATTCAAAACTAGACTACATCACCTGACATCTGATCTCAGTGAGGGGAGGAGAAATTACAGGTGGAGTGGTGGGGGTTTTTTTGTTTGTTTTATTTCAGGTTTTTGGGCAGTTTTATTTTTGAGTCATTCAGGTGTCTCTCCCCCTGAAGTAGTTTGTTCTGTTGTGCCTTGGTCTCCGAGGATTTTTCCTTTCATTTAGTATAAGGTATCTATTATTTCCTTTATTTTAATTTTTTTTTCTGTGGGCTGCTAACAACACCTTCAACAAATTAGAAAAATAAGAGATCAGCAGAGCAAACTCATGGTAAGAACACGACTAAAGGTTTTCTTCAGTATGTAAATTCTGGTGAGAGCTTGTTCTGATTTCCCTCTGCTCAATATTACATATGCAGTAACAATTGGAAAGCATTTATAGAAAATCAATTTTAGGTGGTTTCATATCAGTTCAGTCGCTGGAGCAAAGGAGAGGACAAGTGACAGCCAGTTTTATGTAAAGCATGGCAAATGTGCTGCAAATTTTTTAATGTTAACTGTGAATTCAACTCTCCAGCAGCATTTCTCCCTGCTGTTTGTGCTGATTAGCACAGAGGTCTTTGGGACTCCTGAATTTGAATATTGTGTTTCTCTGTTTAGTTTCAAAGAGTGAGAGAAACTAAGCAATAGAGATTGAGGTGGGTCAAAAGGTGAGGTTTGTATAGCTGCAAAGCAGATACGAGGAAATTGAAAGTCTGACTTCCATTAAAATTAAAAACAAAGTCTTTCAAATATACTTATCATAAGGCTTAGGGAAACACTGAGATTTCCAGGCTATGCCTAATAGGATTATAATTGTATTCTGGCATTTTTTCCTGTTATTTTAAGTAGAAGTTAAGAGTCCAATTAGGACCATCAATCACATCTAAAAATTTGGTTTAGATTTTGCTTCACTGCAGTGTTTAAACAACGAGGGATTTTTTCTGTATATAGGTTAAAGATGCTAAACTTCAGTCTTGCTTATCAAAACTCAAGCACCTATATGAAGCTGTGCAATTACTGATTTTCCACCTTTTTATTATTAATACACTGCAGAAATTTAATGCTTTTTAAAAATGCTTACCTTGACAGTATAAGCATTTAAATGATACCATGAAGTGTATGTGTGAAGATTCCTGAAAGCACAGCTGTCTCTTCTGCTTACACTCTGTGTCTGTGCAGAGATGTGGAAAATGTGAGACAAAATTTCTCAACAGAACAGAATTCTAATGCATCCAGCACCGTCTTCCTAAAGTGGAAAACTTGTGAACCAAAATTTAGGGATAGAGGCTGACCAAATACAGTGCAGAACACAACTAAAATGCCTGTTTGTCATTTAGGGCTATCTGGATGAAACAGAAGAAGATATTGATGACATAGTGGCCTCTTGTTATCCAAGAAAACATGAACATATGACAAGTGGATTATCAACAGTAAGCTCTTGGATGGAAAACATCCATTGTCCTGCCACAAAAGGCCATAATTCCTCCAGAAAGGAATTTATTTCATATCACATTCATCTTTCATTCTACACTTGAGAATCATCTTTTAATATTCAGATAGACTTTCTATTATATTATTAATGCTGTTCAAAGCTAAAATGCTGTTCTCTGCAGGGCATGGAAAAACAAAACTATTTTGCACACTCATTAGCAGACTTCCTCACATGCTTGGGTTATTATCAAGCTTACATGTGGAGAAGGCAAACCAGAGATGTTTGCAGTTTGTGACTGCTCAGCTTTGCAGAAGAGCACTTGATCTTAATTAAATTGAGACAAAAAGAACAAGGCTGTGGGGGTAATTTTCCTTCTCAAACTGCCTTCTGATTTTTTAGGTTCTTGGGACACAAACATTTGTCTGTGTGTTTGAATACATCCCACTTCAATGGAATCATTGTCCACCCCCAACTCAACTTCTCTCATTCTTCACAGCATGATTGCTATGCCAACCACATCTGGAAAGTATCTTCCTTTACTGCAGGAGAGAGGTGCTTGGGGATTAGGTTGGTGACAATAAAGGGATGGCTGCACCTGATGGCAGCAACAAAATTGGTCTAAGAAGCCTTCTGCTGTTCATTATGCAGTCTGTTATTCACTGGGAAAGAAAATAGATAATAAAAGCAGCCTTTAACATGTTGAGTTTATTACCCTCTGCTGTGTACCTCATTTTTGGGATCTGTGGGCAACTGGTAATATCTTCAGAGAGTCCTCTCTGGCCCTGTTCTTTATGGCTCGTGTCTAAGAATAGCTCTGGACTGCACAAAACAGCAACAAACTCTGTGTAGAGTGTGTGAGTGCTGAAGAGGATGAAGAAAGATGAGTCTGAATACCAAAAGGGAGGAGAAAATAAGGTCTGTGACAACAACTAAAGAACTGTCCCTCGTAGGTTGGCTGTGCAAGCAAGGCCAAGGGAATTCCCAATGAAGCTCTTGATCCCAAAAAAATGGAGTTGGCTGAATCCAAACTTGGCTTACACAGAGAAGAAAGGGCTGAGAATATTAACATCACAGAGCATTTTGATGTCTCAGATCTGGCCGTGTCAGACCATTTTTCCCTGTGATTTTTGTAGTTCACAGGCACAGCAGAGAGTGCAGCCCTCCACCCCGTCAGACTGGAGTGCCTGTAGCCTGTGGGCCCTGGGCTAATCACACCCATTTAGCCAAGGCTGGCAATGACTCAGCCTCCAGAGCTTGCTGGTCCCAGGGATTTTATAGACACAATCATTTTCATTTCCTCTGAATACTGATAGGAGGGTTTCTGGGTCTTAAGTGTTTTCTCTGTTAGCCACTAATTAAGGAACTGCATTTAGAGATCCTGCCCCCTGTGCTTCAGGCAGCATTCTGTCCATGTGTTGGGTTTTGTCCTTTGCTATAGATTTCCCTCTGACCTTTTTCTGAAGCAAAGTGCAGCTGTTCCAGTGCTGTAGGTTTGAGATAATCTCACATCTCAATGCTCCCATTTCTCTTTATTCACCATGACATGATTTTTAATGTCACTGCATGCAATGTTATGGCAAAGTTGTGAATGGCCAGCTGCTTCTCCCTGCAAGAGCAGGGCAATTTTACAGGTTCATTTCTTTATTCCCCTTAAGTGTGTTGCTAACATTTCCCCATCATATTTTTACCTTCACTTTGATTGTTTTAAGCCTTTGAGCCTACTTGCACAGTAGGTTTTTTTTATCCTGTGAGGTCAAATAACTGTTAACTATTAACTCACATCAAAATAATCTTATTATTGAGTAGTAGACTCATAACTGTATGATTCCTCTCCTCTCCTCTCCTCTCCTCTCCTCTCCTCTCCTCTCCTCTCCTCTCCTCTCCTCTCCTCTCCTCTCCTCTCCTCTCCTCTCCTCTCCTCTCCTCTCCTCTCCTCTCCTCTCCTCTCCTCTCCTCTCCTCTCCTCTCCTCTCCTCTCCTCTCCTCTCCTCTCCTCTCCTCTCCTCTCCCCTCCCCTCCCCTCCCCTCCCCTCCCCTCCCCTCCCCTCCCCTCCCCTCCCCTCCCTCTCCCCTCCCCTCCCCTCCCTCTCCCTCTCCCTCTCCCTTTAAAATAAGTATGACTAGTCTAACAATTAATGTTTGATGAAAAGAAAGAAATATCACAAAGGATAAAAGACATGGAATCTACCTGCAACATGAATGAGCAAAAATGGAAGTGGAAAGTGACATTGAGGAGAAAGTGTATCTCAGTTTAGTCTTTTATTTTGTGTTTTCCCAATGCTATTGCACAAACTGTATTTTAGTTTTCTCTTCATCCTTCATCCTCCACATATTTATGTGGTGTTGTCAAGACCCACCACATCAGTGAGACTAAAATGTTCCAGTGCTTTACTGCAGAGCTAAGATATGATGCAAAACAAATATAATTCTTAGTGAGGCATCAGAATGAGACTCTGCATCCTTCATATGTTGTTTGCTACTTACAAACAGTAATGTGAGTACTTGTCTTTAGGATTTTACATTCAGTGTATGCAGTGTCCAGTGTAAATGCTACAGAACAGAGTCTGAGGGTGGGGAAAAAAGTGAATTATATCAAATTCTACTAAATGTGTATAATTTTCTTCGTGGTTTGCAAGCAGTTCAGAAATTGTGTTTGCATAAATTCGAGGGTCAGGGGCCATCTATTTGTTTTGGACCTTCTGTCATGGTTTTTTTCTCCCCAGCCATTTATCCTGTGCTTACACAGAGATTGAGGAAAAAAGTATTTAGATTGGAGAGAGAGAAGTCTTTGGAGTAGAAAACAACTCATCCACCTCCTTGTATTGGTATAACATTGGGGATTTTTTCTGAAGTGGGCATGCAAATCATGGCAGGGATAATTTAGGCATTTTTAGCACATACTGGACTGGTTAAGTTCCCTAACAGTGTAAAAGGATATTTTCATGTATTTTAGAGGTGGAAATATAGGAATGGTAAAAGCTGGAATTTAGCTTAAGGCATGTTAGAAATTGGGGAAAATATGTCACATTAGTTGGTATGTGTTGATAATTCTCCAGTAATTTTTAACCAGTACAGTTAATGGAATTTCAGACAATTATAAAAAAGGATTAAAAGGACAAACATTTCTCTCTCTTTCCTTTTTTTACCTTTTTCCTAATTAAGGATAAAGCCAGCCAGCAGAAATACATCAAAAGCACCTTTTTTAGCTGTTTATTTTTCCTACACGGGTTAAAAAATTAAATTTACGGGTAGTAATCTCTTATATAAAACTTTTTCCTGTCTGTTGTTGTTTACCACATTGACAGAACTGTTTATCCCTTGAGCCTTCTGTGCTGCAGGGCCCTTGGGCAGGGAGCTTGGAGAGCTGGGTTTTGTCACAAACCAATTCTTTCTGTGTCCTTTCCCTGGACTGTGCTCTTCCCTGCAGCTGGCAGGGAAGGAGATGGATCAAGACACAGTTGGTGAGATCCTGCTCTAGCAAGCAGAGGAGGGAAAAGTCTGTCCTCCAATAAAGAATTAACGTATTTTTTTTCCCAGAGAGTGACATGTTGCAACATTTTAGTGCAATGGTCATCTATTCTTATGAGCTCCACAGAGAAACTGCCCTTTCTTACAAAGGCACTAATGCTGCAAATAGTGGAATGCTTAGATTTTGATTGGCTTCAGGGAGGATTGACATGCACATGGACATGTAAATGAGAAAAAATTCAAATGTAATCCAATATGAATCAAAACCTGCTGAGCTACTCTTCTAATTTTTTTTTGTTTTGATACAGAGGTTACCTCATTTTTATGTAATTACTTTGTACAATGCATCCTTCAATACTGTGTGTGTATAGAAAGTGTATGGAAAACACAGCATTTCTCTGATTTGGTGATATCATTTCCTTTCTTTCTCACTATGGCTTTACAATACAAACTTCCTTTTCCTTTCTATATGGATAAATTTCTCACTGCACTTATTCCTTCTTATTGCAGCAGTCTAATGCTCTTATCTCTTGCTCTTTTGCACTTCCTTAAAGAACTCCCCAGAAGGCTCTGACAGAAAATGGACATATTTAAATGTTCCTGAAGCAGATGGTGATACTGTGAGTTCTCCTGAATCCTCTGCTCTAGCTTTTTTTAAAAGTTTCTCTTTCCTTTCTCCCTTTTTGTTGAAGACTGTAGCTGTGTGTCTTGCAAGGCTCCTATATGTCAGAATTTAGGTGGTTATATGTTTTGGTTTTGGAGCAATCTTGTTCAATGACTCAAAAGAAGAAAATGTGCACCAGATTTCTCAAATGCTTTTGATTCTGGCATTGTGCATATTTCTCCAGTTTTCTTTAAAAAATATTCAGTTCTTTACTAATTGTAAACTTCTGGAAGAGGGAATCCTAATAGCAGTACTCTGCATTTTATGAATGTGAAGGAAGAGGGATTGAGGGAAAAAAATGTGATATTAATAATAAAATTTTTTGACTTTGCAAAATTTGCAACAATGGGGTGGGGGTTGAATTTTGCTAATTATTTTAGAATTGTTAATGAGAGACAGGTTCCACTTTAAATAAATATGGTTTTATACTATATCCATTATGGGAAGCATCCTTCTAAGTTTTCCTAAGGGCTCTGTCAGTAGTTGTCTTATGAGACTCAGTAAAAATGAGGTGATCAGCTGAGCCAGAGAAGTGATATTTTAAATTTTTCTTTTTTTCTGTTTGGAACTTACATGAACTTGAAATTTATGTAGCCTGTCTGCTCTTCAGTTCATACATTAATTAAAAGGTGGTGATTTAGATTTAGTCACATTTATAAATAGGTTTGAGTCTTGCATGGAAAAACATCTGTCTAGACATTTAAACTACTATTAACTACAGTTCTTATTCCCTGTACATCAAATCATGGCAATTCTATTTTATGATATACCTGTTTCCATAGCAAGTCCTAAAAAGTCTGACAAAATTGCAAGGCTGTAGCTTTATGTAGGGGAAAAAAAAAAAAAAAAAAAAGGCAGATTTTGGAGAAGAGGAATGTGTTTCAGCCTCTGAGCCCTTTTTCTGTTCCCCTCCAGACGAGCATTAACAGCATGATGAGTGTGTACAGTGAAACTGGTGACTATGGCAACGTGAAGGTCAGCGGTGAAATCCTCCTCAATATCAACTACATCTACAAAACAGGTGCCCTCAACATCCTGGTGAGGGGCTGCAGGAACCTGGCCATTGCAGACGAGAGGAAGCACAGAACTGACCCGTAAGCGAGAAAAGAATTCCCCTGAGCTCTGAGCTCTGCTGGGGCGTCCCCACCACATCCACCCTGACTGGGACCAGGGCTTGGGGTCCAAGCCTGGGCATTCACAGGACACAGCTGCTACAAGCAGAATTTTGTTGGGTTTGGGTTCCCTGTGGGAAGGGCAATATGTGCCTCTTCTGGGGAAACAGTAAGGTTATTTAAATTACCAACCTGTTTGATAGTAAAAGGGAAAAAAAAATAGAAATGAAAGAATAGGCAAGCAGCCTTGAATTTCTTTTTACTTCTATTATCAAAACTGAAGTATATGAGAGGAGTGACGTTCTGGAGGCAAGGATTAATGGAAATAACTTTGTTTTCATGTGCTCATAGATGTACTTGGCAAGCACCACGTTTTCTGAGTTTCTCACTGTTTTCAGTGTAGTATGTAACCTGTTTCATCAGAAAGTATTAATTAGTGTCTCTAATCATGATTAATCTATGGTATATGAACCATGAAGTTTGTAATGATCTTGTATTTGTAGTGTATATTTTGTCACATATGACCACTTGGTAATCATATATGGCAAAAGGGAAATTGTTTGGAAAGCTTGTTGCATTTCTGAGGACAAATAAATTAATTTAGCTCTGCAGTTTTTTTATTCTGCTCTCATCTGACACCACGATGTTCAGGTAAAGGCCACACCTCTCCATGTTTTGCATTTTCTCTGTTATTAGTCTACACTCTTTACACTGCAAAAATTAATTTCCTCCTAAGCTATTGATGCAGCAATGCCAGGTCTTTGCTCAAACTCATTTTCTACTCCTTGCTAATATTTCTCTCCCTGCCCTGCAGATATGTCAAAGCCTACCTTCTGCCTGATAAGTCCCGCCAAAGCAAGCGCAAGACCAAAATTAAAAGCAACAGCACCAACCCAGAATTTAATGAGACACTAAAGGTGAGAACAGTCTCCTTCTCAGGCTCTGATGAATGTTTCACTTGTGCTCACAGGTTTTTTCTAGATGTCTTCCAGTACAGGGATTAGAATTTGGAACAGATGCCTCTAAAAGGAAGGTGTTTAAGGAAAAGCATTTAGTAAACCTATGAGTTGCAATTTCTGGCTTTCAGCATTAAGGAAGGTTAAGGTTTTGTTTGGTTCTCCCCTTAACAATTAAAAATTCTATTAGTTTCCATAGATCTGTTTCAAAACTGTTGATGTTCCCATCTAGCTGAGCTTAGAGATGTTCAAAGCACCTTAAAGATTTATATGTCTGATGCTAAAATAAAGCCAGATTAGAACTTCCTGTCTAACTGATTTTGAAGAGAAATAACATTTTCCAGTAAGATCTGAGTTCTTTTGGTAGCTTTAACTTATTTCTAAAGCAGAACTTACTTTGAGAAGAAAATGTCAGCAACTGCTTCACTATTTGTCTTCTTAAAAACCTGTGGTGAAGTTCATTTTCTGTTGTGATGGGCTTGATGCCCTTGAGGACACAGTGCCCACAGCTGTCTCCTTCCTTGCCCTTTACCCACCCCCACTGGAGAGGCAGAACTCTTCTGAGCTCCTCACAACTCACCTCCCTGGCCCTGTGCTGCAGGTGGGAATGCTGCCCCATCACTGCCTCTGGCACCTTGACCTCAAGGCTCCTGATCACTCCCTTTCCTTCCAATTCAAAAGAGTTATCCAGCAGGCTCATTAAACCTGAAACTCTGTAGTTTCTTCTGAAATATATATATATTTAATTTTAGTTATGTTTTAAATAAGTTTCCTATAATAGAGGCCGGTGTACTTGGCTTAGCCTGGCTACAAAACCATTTTGGAGGTGCACACTCAGTCTGGCCACGCTGCTTGCCAAGAGAGAACCTTTTGACAACCTCATTTTTAAATAGTATAGAGTAAACTTAAGGCTTGCCTGTACCAGGAAAAAATAAAATATTAGACTTTATTTATCAAGTAATATAGCACTAAACATAATGGCTGGGCATAGAAGTTTCTCAAAAATACAGATTGTAACAAAAGGGGGTTACTTGAAATGTGCATAGATAAGGAAGAGTTGTTCGTTCCAACTGAAAATCCTGTTTTAAAAAAAAGAAGAGAGAAAGAATTAAATCTGTCTTGTATCTTCCCTCTTTGGCTTTTACTCCATTCTTGCAGAATATGAGGTTTCTCACAGTTGGCACCTAGGGTTAGGCATTATAGATATATCTGTTCATAATTAGTCAACTGACTTGACTATTTCAGTTTTTGGAGAGTATTTGTCCACATCCAGATATTGTTCCTGATGTAAAAATAAGACATCTGGGGGTCTTCAGCTAACACTCAAAGGGTGAATGGCATGGAAATAATGGGCTTTTTGCTAAAAGTAAAGTGGGAACAGCCAGAATTCCAGATGTTTATAATTTTATGTGTATTTGCTAGGCTATGATGTGAGTTTTTTAATAGTTTTGATATATTAATAGCTAGAGATGAATTTTTTAGCTTTCATTTGAAACCAAAAAATGGTTTCTGATAGACTCTATGCATGCCTTGCAGATGCTGCTGTACATGTTTTCAGAACAATTTTTTGTTATCTGCAATGAAAAAATTTGAAATGAGAGGATGCTCAGTGTTCAGCAGACTCTCTTTAGAGGTGAAAGAACCAGTGGGGTTTCTTCTTTTTGTCAACCTAGAGGTTAATCTGCTTTTTTTACAAAAACTTGTAGGGAATTAACAGGATCATATTTTTAAGCATCCTAATTTACTTCATAGCCATAAATACCCAGTAAATAATAAAAAAACCATAGTAGTGATAGTAGCATAAATTATCACTGGATGTATACAGCAGGGAAAGATTTCACATTAGCATTCTGAGCTTTCTGGCTACATCAATCTTATTTGCAAGGAAAACAAATCTCTTTCATGCTCCATTTGTTAACTGCTGTGGGCTTTGTGAAACTGAGCTAGAGCCATAAAAGTGGAAAAGTGGAAAATATGATTTCTGCTTATTCTGGGAGTTTCTTTTTCTCTTTTTCTGTTGGTAGTATGTCATCAGTCACTCACAGCTGGAAACCAGGACCCTCCAGCTTTCTGTCTGGCACTATGACAGGTTTGGACGCAACAGCTTCCTTGGGGAAGTGGAAATTCCGTTTGATTCCTGGAACTTTGAAAATCAGGGCGATGAGTGGTTTGTGCTCCAGCCCAAGGTAAGGATTTCCAGGACTGGTGAAAGTGCTGGGCAGAAAATTTAGCAAGAGTTAGTTACTTTTTCCTTTGGAACTTGTTTATAAAGCAAGACTTTATAAGTGTCTGTTATGACAATAAATAAAAAAATTACTTGTTCTTAATTCAGTAAAAGCTTACTGGTTTTAAAATCTTCTTGAAAATTTCATATATGATTCGCTACTTTAAAAAAAGAATAATAAAAGAGCTTTTAAATAAACCTTCATCCTGTAATAAACTCCAATTACAAAATGACCTAGTAAATACATTAATTTTTTAAAACAGCACATAAAACAAAGAACTTTCCTATCATTCACCCTACCCAACCCTTAAAAGGATATTAAAGAAAAAAGCCTTTATTTTTTTTCCAGTTCAAAGTGCTTTATACCTTTCAGATGTGTCAAAACAACTTCTTAATCTCTCCTTCACCTTAACTAGAAAGGCACAAGATAAGGCTTCTCTGCCAGAAAATGAACTGGTCTGTGAAACAGAGCATGCCCTGGACTTAGTGAGGGATAGGGTGACTTCTGTGCCCAGGGCTCCCCTGCTCTGGCAAAGGTGTTTCTTTTTGAAGAGATTCAAAGAGCTTTGTAAACTAGAGGATTAAAGGCTTCTGTCTTGCTTGCTCCTGCAGCAGCCATAATCCTCAGGAGTTCCAGGGGTTTAGACTGACATTTAAGAAAGTGTATTTTTCTAATTGCAAAAAAAAATACAAGAAGTGCATCTAATATTGTCAAGATTTTCTGGATGATTTGGTTTTTCTATGTTCATTGCATTTAAAGAAACAATAATATCTTTTGGGTTTCAGGAGAGTGTGTTTAATTTTTTCCTTTCTATCAGGTGGGAGATGGATCTGTTTGCTCTGTAATTAATTTCTAGGTAATTTCTTTTAATCCTGGGAAAATAACCAAAAAAGTCATGAAGCTCTCCTGCTCAGGAAAACATATGAGGCACTAAGCAGTTCAACCAGTCCAGCTGGTATCTGATTATTTCCAAACCCATTAAAAGGATTTTTAAATTACTTCTTTTACTGTCAAAGAAAGCAAACACAGAATTTGTCTTGTCTGCCTCCTAAGTTGTTGCCAATAATGTTTCTAAACTTAAAACCCTGCTAAATTTTTTGATCAACAAGGATGATATTTTAAAAAAAAAAATCAATTATTGCTTTTTGAATTGACAAAAAAATGAGGCACTGGTCCATATCCACACAAAATACACATTGTTCACACATTGTTCTCCTATATAGACTGCCTGATAGAGACAGGAATGAAGAAATGGCAATCGAACATTTCTGGGATTTATTACAGTGTTTTGTTTGTTTTATCATGAATCATTTCGCTGCTTTAGTGAAAAGGTTGGAGACTTGAAGACGTGTTTCTTCTATGAGCATTGAGAGATCTGTTTACCAGAGGAGTGTGGTTAAGTCAGAAAAAATAGAGAAAATTTTTCTGTGGCTAAAGAGGGGACAGAGTCCAGAGTCATGGTATGGGGGAGAGGCTGACAATTTTTTTTTCTGACTTTAGGACTTACACCATTGCTTGTCCACTAGTAGAATTAAATAAAAAATAACCCTTGATGCCTTTTATGGGAAACTTGATCCTAAATGTCCTTAGTTTAGGCCATAAGTGAGCTGCCAGACTGGCAAAATATTCCACAGATGCTTTCTACAGGTTTTCTTTACTCCTTTGTTGTAGCAGCTGGCACTGGACACTGTGAGACAGGACTGTTTTCCTCAGCAGCAGCACTGCCTGTGTTGCTCTCAAAATGCCTCAAAGTCACAAAAGGGCCCTATTGCCATGACTAAAATTGCTTTGTTCTCTGTCCCATCCTTGGGTGCAGACTCAGCCCCAGTGAACGTGGCCAGTGCCTCAGCCTGGAGTCTGAGATGAAGGCAGTGCTGAGTCTCTGCACACACCCTATGAATTCCTGGTGGGGTTTGGTTGCTTGTTTCCTCTTGGTAACAGAATTTTGGCCTTCATGGGGTGTCAGGAAACAAGCTGAATACATCTCACAGAGATGCAGTCACAGGTCAGACATTCCTCTCTAAACAGTTCTTTAAAGGCTTCTGTGCTACCTCTGTGTGCCTCTCCCTTTATCCACGTCCTTTGTCCCTCTAAGGAAATCAGAAGATTTGCTCATTTGTACCCAAACCTAAGCACTGAAGCATGCACAGAAATCACATCACAGAATCCCAGGAAGGTTTGGGTTTGAGGTGACCTTGAAGATCATCCCATTCCAATCCCCTGCCATGGGCAGGGACATCTCTGGGCCAGGCTACTGAGAGCATCTGAGTAGTCCCACCTCCATCAGTGGAGTTAGATCTCTTTTCAAAATGTAGTTTCCAGCTTCTTACAATGTGAATGGAAGTTCAGCACCTTGCCAGCGAAGGCTTAATATTATTTTAACAAGGATGGATTAAAGAGCATTGGTTGCATTCTTCTGGGTAAGATTTAAGCATTTATATAGAAAGATGTAGAAATGCAGAAATAGTAGCTGTGTAGAAAAGGAATATAGCACTGGGAATAACAGTTTTTAAGACGTTTTTATGTATCAAAGCTGCAGTCTGCTCTCCTTCACCTTTGTTCCCCTCACATCTATTCAAAGAGTGACTCAGGAGTTACTTCTCTAAAATACATGAAACTAATTACATTTTAAACCCTGACTGGAGGAAATAGGGGCTGAATATCAGCTTAAAACAGTTACAGCTTATACACTCAGAAATAAGTTTCAGGGTATTTTTTGCTGCTGTTTTTTTTTCACTTGCTCATGCTACATAAATCTCTCCTCCGTGTGCTCACTGAACAGTGTCTAATGCCATATGAGTTTATTTTTCTGAGAGCTTGCATTCCCTAGCTCAGAAAGTTTTCTAAAGTGTGATTGCCTCAAATTTGGAATGTCTAATGATCTGAAAGTGGGCTGGTACATCTTGATGTGTTTGAGAAGTGTTTAAAACACTATATGGAAGTATTGAAATATTTCAACAGAATTAAAATCAAAAGAAGAAGGTGAATGAGTAACCTTGGCTGGATTTCTGGTTGATTTGTTTGTTTTCTCTTCAGGTGGAGATTGTGACAGATTTTGGCCTTCAATACAAAGGAGAATTGACAGTGGTTTTACGTTATATTCCCCCAGACAGAAACCTAATGCTTCCTCTGGGGCAATTTCAAGGTAAAAAAAATATTCATAATGATGATTTTAAAAAAAATGTATGATGATGATGTATTACAAAGCCTCACTTAGGGTGAAGTAATGGGTGAAGATCGAAATCAAACCTTAATATGCTCATTTATAAAATCATAGAATGTGAAGGGATTGGAATGGACCTGAAAGGCCATCTAGTCCCAATCCCCCTGCCATGAACAGGGACACCTTCCACTAGACGAGGTTGCTCAAGGCCTCATCCAACCTGGTTTCAATAGTCATGTGTAGAAATTCTGAACCATGTGAATGTTTCTTTTACTTCATCCTTTTCTCCTAAACTGAACTTAAGGAGAGAGAAAGGAAGAGGAATATGCAGTCAATGGTTGATGCATGGCTCTGATTTCATTTAGAAAAAGATCCAGACATTAAGTAATATGATCAAGGGCAGCCACAGAGAAATAAATTGTCTGTATTGTAGTCTGAGAGTTCTTTTTTCAGCTAGTTATATACAGTGTTTAGCTGATCAAGTAATAGACTTCACTTAGTTCTTCATGCTCAATTCACCTTAATCTGCCTCCTCATTTTCAGCCTTTTTCCCCACTGCTTTTCCTCTGCTCAGTCTTACTGTATTGCTGCTGCCATTTAGTAAAATCTTATTGGAGTTCTTTAGAGGAAGCCATTATTTTCATCAGCAATGAACAAGGGAAAAGAGTTATTATATCTTTGCATTGTATTAACATGAGGAACAGCAATGCTTCGAAGTGAGAGCAATCACTGGGTAGCACCTGAGTGCACATGGATATGCCAGATGCAGATATATCACTGTCCTAGTGACAGCATGGCTTGTTAGCATTTGCATTTGATAGGTTAGATTTCTTTCTTTTCCTTTCTTCTTTTATGACAGATGATATTCCCTCTATAGTAGTAAAGTTTACTCAAGGTTTGCTCTCTTAGAAGCTGATTGTTATCAGCTCAGTCCAGATGCAGTCTGCATTTTTAAAAATGAGTACATTTTAACATCACTCCTGATTTTCTTTCCCTGCTGTTTTCAGCCTGAATCAGTGTGTACAATCTGTGCTGCTAAGAGCTCCTCAGAACCTGCAGCAGCTGCAAGTGCCCGTGTCCTTGTGCTGCTGTTTGGGAGCACTGTGGTCTCTGAGCAGCAGTGCAGCCCCACACACAGGGTACAGCTGGCTTATTTCTGACTTTAGGCTTTGGGACAGAGGGTTTATGGCTTCCTTTGTGGTCCAGGGCTGCCTTAACATCAGCAATGGAAGTGGATTCTGAAAAGAGGGCAGGATTCATTGAGCATGCAGGTTTTTGTGCTCAGTATAGCAATCCTCAAATGCTTACATTGGGACAGGACTTCAGATAGAGCATGTTGTTGTGTCCTGCAAGGAGTAGCTAATAAGTCCTTGGTCAAGTTCTTTATCAAATATGGAGTGATTTTCTCCCTCTGCCTTAATAAGGAATGCTTTAATCCCATTGCAATAAATTGCTTTTAAAAATCTAGCCAAGACAATTCACATATCCAAATCAGTCTTACAGTGTATATTTGAGTTCTGATTGTAATTTTTCAACTTTGCTCTATGCTTAGGAAAGAGAGGCTTCAAAAAAGGAAAAAAAGGAGATTCTTATCTGCCATCTGGAGGCATATTAGAAGTCCTTATCAAAGAAGCAAAGAATTTAACAGCAGTGAAATCAGGAGGCACATCTGATACTTTTGTGAAAGGGTTTGTGGGTTTTTTTTTTCCTTTTCTTTTTGTAATGACTGCACTGGATCTAATTTAAGATTTGTGTCATATACCTATAAGCTATGGCTACACAAGAATTTTACATAGTATGACAATATATGTGTATTTTTAAAATATGCAGTATTTTGTGTTGGACACTGAAAATCCAAACTACACAGAATGCTTGTGTTTGAAAAAAAATGAGCATAATCCTGCCTCTCTCATTATAATGGATTTCTCATCAATGTAGGCTAAGCATTATAAATGTTACATTTAGGAAATAATGGATATCTTAAAACATTTTGCTTTGTTAGTTTTTGCTCTGAATGCTAGTTTTCAGGCTGCTGATTTTTAGATATGTTCCAATTCATAGTAATGGGTGGAGTGTTGTTACTAAATGGGGTCCACAGGAAACATCCTGTCTTTAATTCCCTGGTGGAACTTAGAATTTATCTTGATCTTCTGGTGTGCTTAAAACTATCACTCAGCACATGCATTTTAAGCAGAAAAAGTAATTTTCATTTCCTTCTGGACAATCTCTTCTTGTGCCTTGAGAGGGACACTGGACAAGATGGCATTCTAGCCAAAGTTTTTATGACTCAGTCTATATTTAGCCTCACTGGAACAAAAAGTTTGTGGTTGAGACTTGGGGCAAGAAGACCTAATTCCAATATCTGCTTGTGGTAACTGACATTGTAGGTATGAGATTAAAGGGAGTACAAATGCAAAATAAGCATTGAGGTAAATGCTTAACTTAATACCAGTGGGGAGATCTGAGCATCTACATGATTGTTATATATTGTGAACACTATGTGAAAATCCATTTCCATATTCATTTCCCCTTTCCTTATCTCCCAGATACCTGCTTCCAGATGACAGCAAAGCTACAAAACACAAAACTCCTATAGTCAAAAAGAGTGTGAACCCCCAGTGGAATCACACCTTTGCCTTTAGTGGCTTGAATTCCAGGGACATACGGAATGTCTGCTTGGAACTGACTGTGTGGGACAAGGAGTCACTCTCCAGTAATATTTTTCTGGGAGGTGTCCGTTTGAGCACTGGAAATGGTAAGGTCCCATCTGAGTCAGGTTGTTTTTCTTATTCTGCTCTCCTCTTTCCTTACCCCACATGATTCATGTGTATGAAGGACAGAAATGTTACTGAGTGTTTTGAAAATATATGGTAAGTTGTGGGATTTGAAAACAGAGAAAAGGCAACATGTAGATAATCTGTAGATTATTTAGTTCATTCCTCCACTGAATGAGGCACAAAAATTATGTGCCCATTTGTATTTCTGCACAAAGAACTGTGAATACCTTGGGAAGCATTCCTCAGCATCACAGTGAGAAGGAGTCAAATACTTCTGCCCCAGCAGCAGCCTTTCTGCTGATGGTGGTGTGAGCTGGAAGAGGTGTGAATCTGCTCCTCCTGTGTTGGGAAAAAGTTTGTGGTGCAGTGTGGAGAGGTTTGTGAGGCTCTGCCCGAGTGCCTGAAGGAGTTCAATGACAAATGATGCTCTCCAGGAGCTATCTGTTTTCAGTCCAACTCCCTGTACAGGTGGAAGTGTAAAGTGCTTGTAATTTCTCTTGTACACTGTTGTAGTAAACGAGCAGTGATGTTATCCAGCTGCTTCCTAAAACAGCAAATTCCCTCATGTTTCTGCAATTGTCAGGTGTAAGCAATGGCAAGGAGGTTGACTGGATGGACTCTCAAGGGGAAGAGCAGCACCTCTGGCAGAAGATGATTGACAGTCCGGGAGTTGCAGTGGAAGGAGTGTTAATGCTGAGGTCCAGCATGGGCAAACGCAGACTCTGAAAGACTTGAACTACTGGGGGTGCCACAGGTACTCCTGGCTTCAGTGGTGTCCAGGCTCTTGTCACTTTGCCCATTTGAACATCAGAAGGGTTGTAGCCTTTGCCTTGGAAATTAAGGCTCTGAGTGAGATTTTAATGCATTCTGCACTTTCATGCACGTTTCTTACCCAGGCTTCTTGTGTGAAATGTTTCTCCCGAAGGCAGTGAGACCTGGACCTTGTACAGAGATCAGAGTGGCTTTCTCTGTCCCTCCTGCTGGCTGATGTGCAGCTGATGAACATTCTGCCTGAGCGCTGCTCAGAGTGAGCAATTCTCCCACTGGTCTTTTACTGAGTAATGCCAGGTTGATGAATCTCCTTCTGGCTCAGAGATGGCCCAGAAAGCAGCAGTGGCACAGCACAAGCAGATTCAGAGTGAATCTGTGCTTTGGTGTTTGTAAATTAAGAAGCCATAATGTCATAAAGGACAACAAACAGTGTTTCTTTATCATGTTGGGCTGTGCAGTAGAGCAGCACAACAGGCTTGGGACCAAAACCCAACCAAGCAGGGCCAATGCAGTGTGTTGCACCCTAGAAACAGGCAGCAGTGAGCTGGTGGGCAGTGCTGGTGTCCCGGCATCCTCTGGGTATTTTAATGCATGTGTATAAAAGACAGACTCGGTTCAATGTAATCAAAGAGCCTCTAACGAAAATGAATCATAACAAATCCTCAGTTTCCAGAACTACATGATGCTACAGTGCTTTTCATTCAGCTGACAGCTCTAGCCAAGACCTTCTGCTGTCATTGAACAGAGGGAGTATGTCCACATGCCAGTCCCCATCTGATGTGCCACTGAGACCAGACACATGCCAGGTTTGGACAGAGTTAGCTAAAACTTGATTCAACAGATTGTATAGAACAGAATGGGATTAAAGCACACGCCAAAATGATTTGCATAGCTGTAAAATCTTCTCTGAATGGGGTGCCATTCAGGCCCATGAACATTATTTATAATCCAAGTAGGACATTTCTCCTGAACATCCCCCAGGGGATTTAGTGATGAGTGGGTGTTGGCCAATGCAATCATTAATCTTATAAACCGTGACAATTGTTCAACAGTAATTCTGTGATTGCTCAAGGTTTAAGACCAAGGAAGATCAGGAAACTGAGTGAACAGCATTTCTTCTGAATTTCCACAATCAGAACACAGCTTTCTATTTGCACTGGTACATACATCTATAGCTATTCCTACATTTTGATTTTCCCCCCAAAGTTTATTGCAAGAAATTTAGATTGAACAACAGAATATGAACTGAAAGCTAAGCAACTACAGCTGGAGATTTTGACATCTGTAGTTGTCCTAGTGCAAAATTAACTGCATGTATTTAGAGCTGAATTCAAAACCTTAAAATGTAACATTAATTCTATTCTTTTTAAGATATTTTATTCTGTTTTTTGTTGGAGTGACTGGAAACTGCAGGGAAGTTTACAGCCAGTCTTCTAAAATAATAGTATTATTGGATAAAAAAGTATTTATTTGTGTTGAAAACAGTGGTTTTAATAAAATTATTTGTTTCTTTATTCATAAGTTATTTCAAAATTCTGATATGACTTTTAAAAGTCCCTGGAGGTACTGCTTGCCCAGTTGGAGACTCACCATTTTCAGAAACTACCGAGTCATCTTTGAAAACAAAAATTCTGTGACAGAATCTCAGATTGGGAACCAAACATCAGTGGTTACTCAAGAAAAGTGACTTTTCCTTCTTTATCTTTCTTTATTTTCTTCTGAAATTCAACTCAAATTGTGCAGTGAGAGAAGTCTAGTTTGGTTTTTAGCTGACATTTAATTTATCTGGCCAAAATAATTCTGTCATTCATTCAATTCTGTGCTGCAGATGCTGTGAGCTGATAAATTAGAGCACAAATATCAAGCACACGAAATTTTATGACCTTTTTCTTATCACAATAGTCTGTCTTTAAGTATTAAGTTATTTTTTTATCAGTATCTTCCAAAGTGAAACCAAACCTAACTTTTGACACCTAAACTACCTCTCTAACAGAATTTTTTTGAGTTGTCTTTGTTGTTTGTACTACAAATCTGAACTTATTTTGGGAATAATAATGTTACACTGATGTGTAGGCACAAAATTCAGGTTTTTTCTTTTCTAGAAGTTGTTTCAAACAGATAAACTCGTTGAATCTAAAGAAAATGGTTCTTTGAGGTAAAATTCCCAGCTCAGGTCGTAGAGGAACATTAGTCTGTTTAATGGTTCGCTTTGATTAATTTTGATGGTGAAAATGGCAAAAATAATAACAAAAAAATTCCCCCAAGTTGGACCTTGGAATGGGCATGTTTTCATTTGGGAATGAAAAACTGGGAAAACTTAAAATAATTTAAATTTACTTTTGCATGGAGCATAAGCGTTCGCCTAATTTTTGAATGGTACTTCCAAACCTTCTGTGCATGAAGATTTTAGCTAAACCACATCTTGCTTTGAAACTAAACAGATTTGTATTTTACTGCTTCAACTCCTGCCCATTTTGGTCCCAAGGTAGAGTTTGATGAATGGTCTCATCTGGGCAGTGTCACCCAGCACACACATGGGTTTTAAGCTCTGTCTTTTCCTTCCAAAGGGCCAAAATGTCACTGTGAGCCCACACCTGAAATTACAGGCTGGGCTGTGAGCAGGCTGAGTTCAGCCTCTGGGAGGAATTCTGGCCAAGGGGGTGGCCTTTGCTGTTTGTGGGTTTGGGGTAGAACAGGGAAATCACCTTCTGGGTTGCAGGGACAGCTCTGCAGCACGGTGTTGATATAAAAGGTGTCACACTCACCAGAGCCTCGGGGAGATGACGAGCATCAGATAAACACTGGAGCAAATTGGAAAGTTTTGCTGTTCTCTGATGCTATCAGCTCATTTGTAGGAATCATCTGATTTATGGAAAATGTCACATTTAATTATGTCTCTCATCTCTTTGTTCTCTTCTTCTGTAAAGATGGTTTATGGTTTGGAAAAAGCACAAGATGATTAACTGCAGATGTGATTTCTTCTTTCCCGGATATTTGAATTAATTGCCCATAATTGTGTGTCATCATGTACTGTGTGTTACCAGGCTGAACAAAAAAGACAGAAAGCCAGGAATTAGACCAAAGCTTTCCTTTTCTATCTGTGTTTATTGGTATTGAAGGTGCATGAATGGTTTATTCAAAGCTAATTTTTAGGAGGAAATAGCCACGATTTTAACATTGATTCATAAACTGCTGGTCTGAGTAAACAGATACGTTTCTGAAGGCTTTTCCTACAGATCTGAACAACTGAAGCTGCGACAGTGGAGAAGAAATCTCCTCTGTGGTGGGTGTAGAAAATGTGTTATAAAACACATCTTACTCTGCTACATATTTTTCTAGCAAGGTTTGTGATTAAATTCTGAGGGTTCAACCCATTAAAGAAGAATAAAAGTGCAACTTTTGCTGGAAAAGGTCAAGTTGTGCCAGTAAACATTTGTACAGACAGCACCAATAGCTATCAAAAAGAGCTGATGCCAAGGGCTTTCCTGCCAACAGATTTTGGTATCCAACCCTGCTCTCTGGTGGTTTTGTCTATCAGCTGTATGAGGACTTTAGGTTTCTAAACCTTGCGTATAAATAAAATAGATAAAATAGAAATGTCCTTCCTATCTCCTCTACCTCCACCATGTTACACTTGAGTGAGATGAGAGGAAAGCTGCAAAGACTGAGGGCTGCTGTTGCCATCTTCCTGTGCTAATCCAAGTGCCACTGCCCTCCTTGGATGCCTTTCAGATGCCACATTTTCATCCTTTTATTCCAGCTGTAATGGTTTATGAGAGAAAGTACTGGGATGGTGAGCATGTTTTGATCATGGTACATTAGACTGGAAGATTTTTCTTCTGTGCCTCTTACAATGAAGATTATGCTGAGGCAGCATGAATGAAGCATTTTTATATATTAATTTTTGATTTTTCTTTTCCTGACTTTGAAACCCTGCTAAATGCAATTATTCTAAGTTCTACTCTGCAAAATATCAACTCAACAGCAGAGCAGCCTTTCAGCATCCACTGGTCTTAATTGATAAGGAGAAGGAACAGCAGGGTTGCATTTTAATCTGGCATAATTTTGACTTCCTGATGGCTCTGCACATTGCCCAGCTTCAGGGATGTAAAGTTTGCAGTTTGCTCTGTAGCATCAATGAAGAGAAAAGCTGTGTGGGTCTCTTACACCTTTGGAGAAGAGATCAGAGTCCTGTTTCCACAGCTGTCTTGTTCGTGGGCTCACACAAGATGATAAGAGTTGGACCTGAATCTTTGCAAGGGTCTCTCTTCCCTTCACACCCCACCTTTGGTTCAGCAGCCCTGACCAGAAGGTTCTCCCTGGACACTGATCCCCAGTATCTGGGAGGAGGCAGCAAGCAGGAGTAATGGGAGAGCCCCACTTATTTTCCTCCCTGTGAGGTTAAGACTGAAATTTTCCTTTGCTAACATACAGTATTGATTTTCTTTGACAGAAAAAAAAAAAAGTATCTTCTGAGAGCTGACCCATGCACTTTATAAACTTTTTTTAAAACTAATTAGTTGCCGTTTTATTTCTTACCCCCAGAAATGTTAACATTTGAGAACCCTAGAGAAATAATGGTGAATTCCAGAACATGATGCAGACTTTTATTTGCAGCAATGCCCTTTACCATAGCTCAGCAGGAGATGCTGAGCAGCACACTAACAGAACCTCACCACTGTGCCCATGAATTTCCTCCCTGATGATTTCATGTTTGCAAATGCTGTTTAATAAGTGATAATAATACAGTGTTAATTATACTGTGTATATTGACACTGGACACTGAATCTCAGCTTGCTTTTTAGGTGATGTTTTAGGTTGCTTTTGAAACTCACCCTGGCATCTTGACCTTTTATTTAGATTATTTATTTCAACAATTCAACTTTGTGGCAGTAACATTTACACGTCCGTGTGCTACTGCTCCTGACAGCTCTCTGTATATTTCTGAGAATAGTTCTAATTGTTGAGGTTTGCCTAAAGCCAAGCACAGTCATTTGTTGCAGCAATTAGAAAATGTCACATATCCCTCGTGCTGCCTTTGCTCTGCTTAAAATCTGTTGCTAGCAATTTGTTTAATTATTCTGGTGGACATGAACAGCAGTAGCAGCAAATGGCATTGCAGTATGTTAAGCTCTGCCCAAATTGAGACAAAGCAATGTTTTCTGCCGAGAACATTTTTGTACTGTGCATTGTACATTGTTTTGTGGACAAAGATGGCTGGTAAGACAATTGCAGCTGTTGTCAAGATTCCTGTTATGTCTTTTAAATTAAAATACTGAAATGTTGCTGTGTCTTTGTCTCTCCTGAAATGAATTACAGGAAACTATGTCCCCCAGGAATATCCCATGTTATCTCACTGCAGTAAAGATGTCACTTAAATGTGATGACTAATGCAAAGGGCCCGGCATGTCTTCAGAGGTGGGACTCCATTGAAGGTGCCTCTGTCTCTCCTTTTTTTTTTTTTTCTTAAAAGCACTTAAAGTGTAGAAATTAAGCTATTTTTTTATTTCATAAGCATTAAATCTGATTTCTTTTAAATATCCAATTCTAAGGAAAAGGGCTCTCTTCCACCTTGCTATAAAATTATTTTACATGCATATTAACTCTGCCTGTTCACCAGGTCCCCCCTCCATCTCTGAATCTCCTGCCTCTTCCCTAGTTCAAGGTCCTGCCCACCTGAAAATCCAGGTATGTTCAAAATGCATATTTTCTGCAATTTCTGGTCCTGAATTATTTTTAAATTATTATTATAAGAATAATCAACACGCATTCAACCCCTCTTTTTACACTTTCAGCAGAGCTGTGCTCACTGAGGGCTCTATTACATCCTGTGGTTCTCCAGCTCTTGCTGTGCCTTCCCAGTGAGAAAGGAGACAAACCCTGCTCTGGGCTCTGGGCTTGTGCTGCCTCTGCTCCCTCTGGGGCAGCCTGAAAGCCTCAGTTCCTGTGCCCAGGTTAAGGGGAGACCAGCTCAGCAGGGCTCAGTGGTCTCTTGGTGTGGTTTGGTGTCTTTTGCCCTCACTCTTGTCTAGCTCATCCCTGTGCTGGTTCTGGCCTTTATGGGGAGCTCAGACACCCAAAAACTGGAAGGCAGCTGCAGGCAGGGAAAAGCCCTCCTGCCACTTCTCTGCTCTCTGTACCTTTGCTCAGGACTGTACACAAGGACTTGCTTGTGTGTCTGGAAGACACCTCTGTCACTCCTGTGCAACTGAACTGTAGTTCCTCCTCCCCTTCTCTTTGAGGTGACAGATGACAAATTCTCCTTGTAAATACTGAAATATGTGCCATCCTAATTATTGAAATTCAGATTTTGGTTACTTTCTGGCTGCGTGGGTGGCAATGGGAGACATTTTGGTAACTAGATACGCACTAGCACATTCTGCATTCCCATTTGTTCCCTCCGTGTTTCACAGAGCAGGCAGCAGCTGGCTCACTGCTTGAAAGAGAAAAAAAAAGCATGTGCTCTCATCAGCTGTCCCATGTCCTCACTGGCTCCTCTAGCCCAGGCAGCCTTGCTGCTCTCTGCCTTCAGGCATCTGCAGGCGCTTTCCCACTCTTCCCTTCACCAAGCTCCCATAATAATATCTTCCAGCCACAAATGGGGGGAGAGAAATGGGCAGCAGCTACATGGCCAAGAGGAGCTGTGCCACCTCCTGACACCATGAAGCACTCACTCCCTTTTCACTTTCTGGGGGTGTACAGCAGGAACAGAGACTCTGGTGAGTGGCTGGAAGCGATCAAGCACTGAGATTGCACAGCCTGAGCTCTATTATTCCCCCACCTCCATTTAAAAAGGGTGTTGTGATCGTAACAGTATTCAAATATACTCCAGGTTACTCTTTAGCCTCTGCATTTTCATTAATTCTGTGATGCAGACTGACTCATGCTCTTATGTAAGTACTGAGCTGTAATGAAGTCCCATGTTGTGGTTGTTTAGTGCAGAGCTGTAAAGGATCACTGGTGTTTTCATTTAAACACAACACTTTCTGTCCCAGAGGGCTTTGAACTTGAAGAATAGGGATGTGCAACTTCAAATTTTGTCTCTCTTCTGCAGCTGTAAAGGAGGTGTGTGACAGCAGGGGTTGTTCTCATCTAATTAGGTGGATTATTGGGTAGAATCTGGGGAAAATCAGGCTGTTTACAAAACTGTTTTTTGCTGAGAAACTGCTGCCTCCCATGATTTATCTCAATAGTTTGTTTTTTTTTTTTTAAACATGCTGCATGTCAGGAACAATAATTCTTTTCTCATCTGAAATAACTGAAGTCTTCTGGTTCATACTTGGACCCTCCATATTGATGTGGGAACCTCCAGCCCATGACTGTATCCACACACTGTGATGTGTCACATCTCCTGCAATGAACAGCCTGGAGGTGGGATGGAAAGGATTAAGACTTATGGCAGGTCTAATATTCGTGTTTTCAATCATATTTGCATTTTGACAGCTGTGGAAGGATTAGAGCTATGGCAAGAAGAGCTGTGTTGATAGTATGAAAGAGATTCCAGCCAACTTTGAGGAAGAAGAATTTTCTGTGAAACTTTTAATAAAAGAAGTGCACTGGTGTAGATACTGAACCCTGCTTATGTAGTGTTATTTTTCTGGGACAAGAAGTGTACAGGATGAGTTCACTGGAATATATTTGCATATATAAATGCTGGGCTAAAGCCAGAAATGCTAAATCCCTTGTTCAAACACTCCCAAAAGGCCATTCTACCAAATCCCTGCATACCATACACGAAGGCTGATTTGACTCCAAAACAGAGATGTCACATGGTATTTTTCACTGCTCCCCACAAAAAATGTACAACAGAAAATGCCAGAAACCTTGTATTACTAATCAAGAACAGCTTTTCTTTATCACAGGATTTTAATAGATGTTCTGTGCAGAATGTAACTAGTAATCCAATCACTCATGCACTCTGCTCTACTTAATTCAATTTCCTGTAACAGCCTAGTGATTGCAATCACTTCTCTGATTGTAGCAATTGTATAGCCCTGCTCCTGTTCATCCAGTCGTGAAAGAGGACTGGATGCACTGACTGTACCTAAATCAAAATGGAGCAGCAGCAGATTGGAATGGCAGCAATACAGGAGGAAAATCACACCCATCTGAGATTTTTACTTTTGTAATGGAGTTTAAATCATTAGATTTAAAGCAGTTGGTCTCCTTTTTCAGTGAGGAAAGTGAGGGGGGAAAAAAGCCCTCAAACTGTCCTCCTGTGATTCATGCTCTAAGCATATGCATGCTGAAGAACCTGGGCCAGAGAACTGGGGCCACAGCAGTCTATGTATGGATGTCTCCTTGGGCTGCTTCTGTTCCACAGGCACAGAATCACACAGTGGTTTGAGCTGGAAGGGATCTTAGAGAGCATCTTCTAATCTCCCTGCTGTGGGCAGGCAATCTTCCACTAGACATGCTCCAGAGATCCCCATCCAACCTGGCCCTGAACACCTCCAGATTCCTGGTCCCCATCACCCTCAGAATTTCTTCCTAACTCATCTAAGCCTGTCCTCCTTCAGCTTAGAGGCCTTTCCTATCACTGCATGCCCTTCTAAAAATCACTCTCCAGCTCTCTTGTAGCCCCTTTAGGCTGCTCTGAGATCTCCCTGGAGCCTTCTCTTCCCCAGGCTGAACAGCCCCAGTGCTCTCAGCCTGTCCCCATAGGAGAGGTGCTCCAGCCCTCGGACCACCTCAGTGGCTCTTCCCTGGTCTCCTTCCACAGCTCCATGCGTGTGTGCCAGCCCTGATTTCCTTAACCACTGACTGCTGTTGAGCAGCAGAGAGAAGGCAGCTTGGGGTACAGCTGTGTCCCACCCCACAGGCTCTTACCCTCCTTGCTCCTTTACACTGAGTTCAGCATTTAGTTTATTGTTTGTTTGGTCAGGTCTGGAAGAGAAATGGTATTTCTGTGATTTTTGTCACCCTTGCCCCTGTTTCCTAACAGCAACACTTGCAAAGCCCAGGGCTTCCTTGCCCCTCAGTTGCTCATCCGGGCAAACCTGGCACCACCACCTGCAGAGTTCAGGGTGTATGCAGCACTGCAGAGCCAAGCCACACTTTCACAGCTGCTCTTGGGTGTTCAGCAACACTCTCCTAACAGAAGCTATGGCATACCCCCACACAGCTCCTCCTTGGTGCTGTCATGCTTTGGCACACAAATTAGCTTTTGCTAGCTGGTGTCAAGGCTGACTTACCTCTCTTCACATCTACTCTCTCACTAATTCACTTGCAGGACGAATCTTTTAAAAAGAGGCGGGGTTTTTTTGTTGTTGTTTTTTGGGGTGGTTTTTTTTTTTTGTCATTTCAGAGGATGTGAGAGATGGTAAGGATTACTTTAGAGATGCTGGTAAAACTACTCTTCTGCTGACACCGCTGTAAAATTTAAAACTCTACCGTGTGGTCAAAGGCAAATAAGCATTTGGCTGAAAAAGGACTGTGCTCTTGAGGGGCAAGAATGAACAGCACAGATGCTGGAGTGCTAGTTCAGACAGTTAAATCATGCATCATACCCTGTGAACAGGCATCCAAACTGTAACTCACAGTTTCACTGCTCTGATACTTGTATTCTTCATGCATGATGTGTACTCTTTGCAGTGGATTGTCAAGACTGTGGGAAATAGAACAAATGAAATTTTTTTCCTGTTTTGATTGCCTCCTGGTATTTTTTTGTTAAACAGAGAATCTTTTTGTTTTTAATATCAAAGTAATGACTTGCAAACAAGTATTTTCACAGCTCTGGAAGTGACAAATCTTTGATGACATTTCCCTGGAGTCATGCTTCTCTGCCACCAAGCAACAGCCTGATCTGACTCCAAGGTGAAGAGGGGGAAAAAAAGTTGCTACTCCAAGACTGTTGGACATTAAACACCAGAAGCAGAAGTGTAGCAGGTAAGAGCTATGCTCCTATGAAGAATTGCAGGACATGGGCCTTAGTAATTACTGCCTATCTTCCACACTGATCACTGCCCCTTCATCATATTCTCTGTGGCAATAACTTCCATGCTCCTGCTATCACCAATTTTCTCCTTGCTGCTGCTGAAAGTCAATGCTTGTGATGCCACTGGCTTATGCTTTTTGTCTGTGATTTTTTAGTGAAACAGGCAGCAGTGGGTTCCTTGTACACTTTTAATGTGAGGCTAATGTCTTTTATAATGGTTTGCAGAAAGATATTTTGAACCAACTTTTGTGTCAATCAACCAACTTGAACCCCCAAGAGGAATTTCAGACAACTATCTGTTTGCAAAACAATATTTTATTAATAAAAAGAATTATAAACAGTAAGAAAGAAACCCCAGTTTTACACTGAATGAAAAATCCAAAATAAACTCCCAGAAACGTGCCTCAATTCTTCACTCTCTGTACAAGAAATTCCATTAGGCAGTAAATCCTACATCCACATTCATCCAGCTGTGGGGTCCCCAGCAGGAGGAAGGACATCAACCTGTCAGAGCAAGTCCAGAGAAGGCCACCGAGGTGATCAGAGGGACAGAGCACCTTTCCTGTGAGGAAAGGCTGAGACAATGGGGATTGCTCAGCCTGGAAAAGAGAAGGCTTAGGGGTGACCTAATTGCAGCCTTCCAGTCCCTGAACAGAGCCTACAGGAGAGATGGAGAGAAATTTTTTACAAGAGTCTGGAGTGACAGACGAGGGGGAATGGCTTTGACTTGTAAGAAAACAGGTTCAGATTAGATATTAGGGGAAAATTCTTCACTGTGCAGGTGGTGAGGCACTGGCACAGGCTGCCCAGAGAAGCTCTGGATACCCCATCCCTGGCTGTGCTCAAGGCCAGGCTGGATGGGGCTCTGAGCAACCTGGTCTAGTGCAACATGTCCCTGCCCACAGCAGCAGGGTTGGAACTCAATGACATTTAAAGTCACTTCCAACCTAGGCCATTCTATGATCTAAAGATGACTGAAAGTACAAAAGAGCATTGTGCACCCTTCTATGCAGAGCAGCTACATGGCTGGACAGATTTACCAATACACACAAAAAATCCCATCAGTGATTAAAAACGCCATGCTTTCTGTAGCACCAAGGGGAGAATTACGTGGATTAAAAACAATTCATCAACAACTGCAGGCCCTGAAATGGTGAATTAGGGACATGACTGACCAATTTCTGCTTGCAGTTTCATCTCATCTTTTCTCAAGGGGAATTTGTCAATAAGGGCAAAGAGCTCAGCTGGTGTTGCAGGGAAAGGGTAGCGCTCCTTGTCCATGCCGTGCTTGTCCATCACCACGATGTTGAAATTGTAATGGGGGATCCTCAGCAGCAGCCTGCAAAGTAAGGAACTGGTTTTGTTAAAGGGCAGCACCAGCCTCGAGTCTGAGCAGAGGAAGGTGGGGATGATCACAGGGGTTATACAGAGTCCAGGTGGTTTCAGCATTAACAAGGTGCCAGATAAAGAGCAGGTGGCTGCATGGGCTGCAGACTCTGCCTCTGCATTAGGGGACTGTCAGGGTGACTGCACCCAGCTCTGTCCTCTGCCATTGCCCACTGCTGTCACAAGAGTGAAACAAGGTTAGACAAAAAAGGTAGTATGAGCACTGCCTGAAGAAAACCCTAGTGATGGTGTTTGAGTTACAAGTAAGACTATTCCCTTCCTTGGCTTTCCTTGGTATAAAAATCACAGTAAGAAAAAGTAGGACAAAATTACTGGAGTCTGCTTCACTGCTACCTAATAATAACAATCATCTGTGACTAATTTTAGAGGAATAAAAGCCACTGCTAATCATGGAGGAGTTCTTCTTCCAAAGTGGTGGAAGTGGTCATTTAAGCTCTTCAAGCAGCAAAAGCTACACAAGTAACAAAAGTTTGTTTGTGGGGCTCTGTTCATCTTTTGCTTGAAGGAAAAATGTATTAGAAGATCTTTAGATATGCACTCAGTATCATTAGTGTGGGGTAAATAAATTCAGGTAGCCATGAGAGAATGAGAGAAAGCTGCCACGAAGAACAGTCTGGGGGGATTTTGGAGAGATGTGAAGCACCCAAATTGGCCTTCCTCAGCCTCCTAACAAGCCTCTAGGTATAGTCTTGTCACAATTAGGGAGCATGGCCATTAAATTCAAACTAAAATCAAGATTAAAGCTAAGCAATGATGACAGAAAACTACATTCATCTTGTACCATATATCACCTAAGAAAAAGTGCTTCTAAAAATACAAATGCTAAACTTCAGTGCTTTCCAAAGTTTTAACTGGGGTACCTGTGCTCATTAGCTTACTGAAATGTCAATTTGAGACAACACCTCCATTCTCAAGAGTGCATTTCATATTGATTTGAGCACCTTGCAGAACTGGAAAGCTGTAATTCACACACTAAGCAACAAAAAAGAAAAAATCAATGCAAAACTAACTCACTGAGTGCAGGGCAGATCATACTACACCACTTTCTGAAATGTACAGTAGTTTCACGAATACAAGCCGCACGGATTATAAGCCGTACTTCCGGTGCCTCGACAATGTTGCTGTCTTTGTCAATAGATAAGCCGCACCCCGAATATTAGCCGCACTTTCGTTCGTCGCGAGAATCCGTGCGCAGCTTTCACAAATTGGCCAATTAGTAACAGGATCGCGGCATAGCGGGGTTTACTGGCTCGGGGCGGGGCCAGGAAGGCTCGGCCCGCTCATGGTTGCCGACGGGGCCGGGTGGCCCAGCTCAGCGCCACGGCTCGGCGGGGCTGGCCGGGTGGTGCTGCCGCCGCCGCCGGGCTCGCTGGCCCCCCTCTCCCGTCAGCACCACCCCGCGCCGCGTTTCCTAGCCCTGCTGGCAGGGCTGCCGCCGCCGCCGCCGGGCTCGCCGCCCGCCCCGCGCCGCGTTCGCTAGCCCTGCCGCCGGGCTCGCCGGCCGCCCCCTCCCGTCTGCACCGCCGCCGCGTTTCCTCGCCCTGGCCGGCACTGTAGGCCCCCGCACCGCCGGGCTCCCCCACGCTGCTGGCCCCGATTCTGCTGGGCTTCCCCCGCTGCCAGGCAGCCCCACCCGCCGGCCTTCCTGCTTCTGCCATGCTCCCCTGCACTGCTAGCCCCAGTTCTCCCAGGCTCCCCCGCCCTGCTGGCCCGGGCTCTGCCGCCCTCCCTGCCCCACCCTGCTGGCTCAGGCTCTGCCGCCCGCCCCCCACACTGCTGGCCCCGCCTCTGCCAGGCTTTCCCACCTCTGCCGGGGCCGGCCGGGCTCCAGCTTGGCTTGGGGCTGCCGCGGGCTCTCACTTCTGTGTTGGCAGCTTTTAGAATTTTGTTAATGTATTAGCCACCCCGGAATATTGGCCGCACTTCCGGGTTTCCACCAAAATTTTGGTCAAATTGGTGCGGCTTGTATTCGTGAAATTACTGTAGTTTCATTAACAGTTGTAGGGGATCAGAGACTGAGGTGTTAAGAGAACTTATTTTCTACAGAGCCATGAGAATACCATTTCAACTTTTATTAAAGTGTCTTTATTCAAACACAAAATAAAAGAGTGTTTTTGTGCTCTCCTTTTACTTTTATTAAGAACAGGTTTTTTAAATACTTTTAAAAAATCCCCTCTCTGCTGTGTCAGCAATTTTCATTGTCTATAATTAAAAAGTCTCCCTTTCCTCAGGCATATCACAGATTATGTTGCCTAAAATGCTTCTTGACTTTTTTTCTAAACAACTCTTTATTTTCCTGCCAACGAGGCCTTCACTTTTAGCTTTTTTTCACGTCCAGTCCCTAGGAAATGCTGGCACTTAAAGTCTCCCTTTCAAGTGGAAACCACTCCTCTGCCAGTCTAAACCCAAGTCAAAACAGTTTAGTCACTTCAGTAAAACTGCTGATGCTGCAGTCAGGCTGGGGAGGCTGAGATAATTTCCCCTTTAAAATACTGCCCATCTCATTCCTACATGTGGGACATCAAAGAGTTTCCCCTTTCACTGCTTCCCCTTTAGGCCTGGCCACAACCACCACCAGCCCTGGTGCAGAGGATGGTCTGACTCTGCCACTTGGGGCTGTCCTTGCAAAGGAGCAAGTCCAATACAAATACAGACAGACTCTGAAGTGTCTCAAGTGCCAGCACCCAACAATATACTTACATGCCTAGGAACATAGTCATACTAAATAAGTAATCAAAGAAATTATTGTGTTTTAATTTGCTGTAGCAAATTAATCCTCAAGTGTGCTCACCAATATCTAATTTCCAGTGTCTAGCTGTGTATTTGTAGAGTAAAATGCAGGGATCCAAAGCAAGGCATCTTGTAAGATAAGGTGCAAACACAACAGAAGTGGGAGCTCCTTTACCTGAGCTGCAGGGCAAGTGATGGGGGCAGCAGCTTCACTCCTATTCTTCCTATCTGTGCTGGGAAGACACCAACCAGCTCCACCACGGTGACGTGTCGCAGGTCTAACCCGCACTGTGCCGGCTGCGAGGGTTAAGAGGGGAAAGAGAGGTGTTGGTTACCCCTGAGACAACAGGGAAATGTTTGGAGTGTGCAGCAAGTGTTCACAGAGTCCCCTCTCCTTAACTTAGTTGAATGTTTTAAACTGATTTGAGAACATATTTTGCAAACAGTCAGATTCTCATGGCAAAGAATTGGAGCTTCATGACTCAAGGTGAGGTGAAGTAACAGATTCTCACACACTCTAAGAAAACCAACACACAGGGACCACCTAGGAGAAATATCAACTTGTCTCTGTAGTTACATGAAAAGATGCCAGGATATTAAGTACTGTACCAATAATCTAATTTGGCAATTAAAGCAAATTATGTGAAACAGAAGCTGACTGCAGAAAGTTTTCTTCCATGCCAACTCATTTGCCCACTGTCAAGAAGTGGAAATTGTAGCCATTAAATTCAGTTTGATCAATATACTGAATTTTCTTGCCAGGTTTATCTAATAGGGAAAAGCAGCTAGTTTTGTTTTTTCCTTAAATACAACTGTAACTTAAGCCAGCAGTTTAAAAAAAATCATCACATTCATATCTCAATGATTATTTATACTGCATTCCTTACAGCTTGTGAGAAGAAAAAACAAGATATGAACACTTGTAGCTGTGAAAGAATACAGGAGTGGTTCCTTTCCTTCCTTTCCCTGAGGACAGATACATTTTGGAGATCTACCCCTCAGTCTAGCAAAAAAACACCCAAGGGTATCACACTTACAACACATAAGAAGGAAAATGACCAAGTTTTGTGGGTTTTGGAACAAATCACCCCACTGTTATTTCCAGCACTCTGGATGATTTCTGTGCTGTGTCTCTGGTCCTTTGTGGTTGTGATGTACTTTTTATTTCTGAGGCTATTTTCACTTCCTTGCATTGTAGTTGCAAATTCTGTAAGCCTAGTGTGCATGAGCTGCTTAAGAGATGTAGGGTTGGGTTTGGGTTATTTTAAACTTCTTCAGCAGCTGAGATAGGGAATTATTATTGAGCATGAGTCAAATTAATTTGGGAAGGATGGAAGGGCCAGAACTGCCTGGGTTTCAGTGACTGGTGAGAGGCAGCACAATCTAGAACGGAGCTGAGTGAGAGACTGGGGGGATATTTCAACCCAAATCCCTGTGAAAAGGATTAATCTGGAATCACGACTGCTTGAGCCAGATCTTCCAGTGGCTACAACAGCTGAAGTTTGTGGATTTACATAAAACAGTGGAGCTTGTCCTCTTGTGTCTTTCTTTAAAGAATAAAAAGTTATATCCCCCTTCAATGTGTTTTACCTGCAGCATCCCCAGCTGCATCCTGTAGAAGAAGTTAGCTGCAGTAGGAGTTGAAATAATTAGCAGTCTCCGCTTCTCATAAAATTGATCCAGAAGTGCAGCTGCAGTCCTCACATTCACATTAATATTCATGGCTGGAATAAAATTAAAACAAAAACTATGGAGCATACTGAAAACAGATCTATTTCTAGAGGCACAGTTAGACAACAGAAACACAAGAACAAGAAAAAAATAATAAAGAAGACACGGGTGAAATGCTGGCCTCATTGAAGCCAATAATGTTACTGTAGACTGTTCTAGCTTGCACAATGGAATGACTGCAGAATGTGACGATTTATAAAAAGCTTTAAGCTAAAACAAACTCCAGGGAAGAGCAGTCAAAGGTGGTAAAGGCTTCAGTCATCAGTGCAAACTGGCAGGGGAGGCAAAGATGATGTTAAATTTCCTATTTCTGGGACACTGCAGCTGTATTCCACCCTTCCCAAACTCTCACTGCCCTCAGAACCATCGTGTTGGATTCCTCCTGGCAGAGTGGTGAAATACTCACTTACGTGCACAGGTTGGCTCCACTCCTGACCACCCCAAATTGTACTGGCAGACTCGAGCTGGGCTTCCTTGCAGCTCATAGCCACCAATGCAGGAGAACTCACACGTAGCCCCATAGTTATTTCCATCACCTGAGCACTTGATGTAGCCATTATCTGGGGCATTTAACTTCACACAGCGCCTGACTTTGAGCAAGAGGGGAAAAAAACCAAAATGAAAGACACAGTATGAATCACCATTGATTATTAAGGTAGCACAGGTCAGTGGAGTACCAGTACCAAAGACATTTTTCTGTTTGCTTTCTGTATTATTAGTCATGCACTTAAAAACCCCAAACAACCAAACTCAACTCCCCCACCCTCACTCTTACGTAAAATGAAACAGATGTGTAGGTGTATGCATGTGACAAAAGGTCATGGAGCACAAAGGGCTGAAGCTGAAAACTATACAGGTCTGTAAACAGGTCATCTCTGTATATTCAACTCCAGAGATTAACACTTGGACCTGTGAAAGGGCAGCCCTGCTTGAGGGATGTGAGCCTCAGCTGAAAAAAAAATGCGTACACCTCCTTGCTTCAGCAGCTCACAGGCTATGTATCACGGAGAAGCTGGCAGGAGGGAAGTGGAGCTGGAGGCAGGGCTGATCAAAGCTCTCGCTGGATGTGCAGGAATGCTGCAGACCTGGCCCCCAGGGTCTTCAGCAAGACCTTTTCCCTTTCAGAATCACTACAGGAGTTTATATACACAGACACAGATAAATACAGAAATGAGGACATTTTCAAATTGCCTACTAAGCCAAGTGCAAATCAGTGTCTGTATTCCAGGGTAAAAATATCATCCTTACCTCTGACTTTAACAAGAAATTTGCAAGTGCCTTTGTTTTCAGCTCTGTCGTACACAGTATATTGGATTTTGTGGTCGCCTTCTGGAAAATGTGACCCTGGTGGCAGGCCTTTCAAAATAACACTAAACCAAGAGATAAAACAGGACAGACATTCATAAATTCAAAGGCATTTATTTACTCACAATGCTGTAAAAGCCTGAAGAGCGATGTTTGTGGCATGCCAGGATTGTCCGCCTGGCTGCAGGACAGAAGACTTGAGAGTAAGCAAAGGAAGAAGTCGGGCAGCAGCAAGCGGAGTATTTAAATTTGCTACCTACAGCCCACCCTGCTGAGAGAAGGGGGTTAGAGTGGGCAGGGCCTGCTCCCTTCCTATAAAACAATCCATAGGGTAGCCAAGCCCATAATTTCAAGAGGAACTCAAGCTTCCTTCCACTCACATAACAAAAAGTCAGCATTAAGAAAAAAAATTCCAGCCTCTTACAGTGAGGGTGTATTCCCATCTGTTTGCTCAGAACTGCTCATAAGATTGTAATTTGTGACTGTTAGTATGGACAGAAATGGAACAGAAAGTGAGATTCAGTGTCACAGCAGAAGGGTGTAGTGATCCACAGCAGCATTTTCACCTGGAATTTGCCCCTATCCTGCAAACAAGATGGGAGAATTCAGAAGTATAAAACAGAATCTCAGTATTGAAGCAGAGAGCATGTAAACAAAGAGGTTTCCATGTAATGGAAAAGCTTTTGTACTCCTGAAACTGAAGGACTGTACATTTAAGAAATGCACTGCATACTCTATAAAAGAGCACAGTTTAGCAATATTTTCTAAAAACAGAGATGTGATTTATGGAAAACCTTCCACTGAGTCAAGAGCTTGGCTCTTTTGAGCTGACAACAGTTACTCATGTAACAAAGCCTACATGGGATATTCCCATTTTTTTGCCTATCAGACCTTCCTTTGTCAAAAAGATTTAGGAATTTCTTCATTCTGACATTTTCCAAGTTTTTACTTTACCAGGTGTAATTTTTGATGTTGCTAATTGTCACCAAATTGTTACATCAGATCTTAAGAGCAATTAAGTATTTAATTATGTAATTAATTCTTCTTTACAAAATTATTAAGTTACAGCAATAAAGGGCAATATCATTGTCTTTTATTAGTTTTTTATATTCACATGAAACTGTAAACATCTTCAAGCTTAACAACTTTGAGCTTTTAAGCCTAACCAGTCCACTAATGTAATGATGCGACTTGCTTACTGAAAGAAACAGATTTCCATGCTCCCACCATTACAATAATCCAGAGAGACTGACCTAAATCCTGCATGATAAAAATGGGAAAATCAGAGACAGAGTACTACCAGAAGTACACCCTATTCCTCTGGAAAACGGGACTGTGAAACCACAGAAACTGAGAAAGGAATTTTGAAGTGTGATGCCTAAATCCAATATTTAAATCCATCAAGGTTACAAACAAGAAATGTTACTATAAAGGTAACTGCAGAATCCTGGAACATAATAGTCAGCATTACCTTAGGAAGAGACCTAAAGAGGATTGCAGATATTATTTTGTGACACACCTTGGGTTTTTTAAGCTAGTCAAACTTACCTCTTCTGTTACCTCCTATGCACTGCTGTGCTTTCATTCCTATGTACAAAAAGTAACTTGGTGTAAGAAAACTTGATTATGAGACCCACAAAGAAGCACTGCAAAACTTCACAGGTGCACTAAAAAGGTGATATTTATTCCATCAGCTCTAAATAATCACAACTGGGTAACCAGCTCCTGAACAACTCACCTCCAAACTGCCAGCTTTTCCAGTTAAACATGTAATTTTTTATAGAGCAGTGATATGTGACAGGGATAAAAAAACATCTTGGATGAAAGAAGGGAAAAGGATTCCTGGCCTGATGCATTGCCAACAAAAAGAGTAAGAAGGAGAAAATGCAGACAAGTGGCGATTTTCACCTACTCCGTGAGAATGCCGTCGGCAGTGTCCCGTCCCTCCGGCGTGTCCCAGAACACTCTGGCTGTCAGCTTGTTGGGCTCCGCGCTTTTCTCCTTCACGCTCGGGCACTGGATCCTCGGAGGTTCAGTGTCTGTGGAAATGAGTGTCACAGAAAAGGGCACTGGGGCATCTTCTAGAGCTGTGCATTCTCTTCACAGCTCCCAGGGTAACCCAGGACCACCCCCAGCTGGCCTCCTCAGCCCTGGATTCATGTGGAGCTTCTACTTCTCACCTTTTAGTGAGAAGAGCTGACAATGATCAGTCCTTCACAATGCAAAAAAATTCAACTAAAAGTAGTTACTGTAAATTTCTGTACATAGTTCAGTTAAAAAGTAAGGTCAACAAATGGATGGCTTTGAAGTCCATCCCTCCATGGAGGGATGTCCAAGATCACACCCAAGGAGCCTGGATGTTCTGTTTATCTCCATTCTTTTCTTTGTCCATCTGGGCAGTAGTTAATGTGATTAAGAGCATTTTTAAAGCACACTGAACATCAATCTGTCTCTGCACAGTAACTTTGCATGTTACTCTTTACATGCTGGTTATTTTTCCTGAAGTAATGGCAACATGAGAAACAACAGAAGCCTGGCACAATTACCATTCTGTGGAGAATCAATGCTGCATTTGATTTTTCCCTAGTAACTCTTACAAAAATGCCTTACATCTGTAGCCAGCACTACTAGGACAAGCATCCTATCAATACAGCCTCAGGATGTGACAAAAGGATGACTTAGCTTGGTGACAGCCATTTACCACAACCTCTGTTACACAATCAGCAGGAAAAGGCAATCTCTCCGGAAGAAAAGACAGTGACATTTTTCATTCTTCTAGAGGAAATATCTATTTCAATACATGTTACAGTGCATTAAAGATCTAATGAAAATATTATTCAAGTGAGTATTGGTATTTTTAGCTGACTGATAACCAAAACCAGCTGCACATTGATTTTTTTTTTTAATCAAAATTATTTCAGCAACATGAGGGATATCCTTCCTCTTACAGGGTGGGGACAGGAGACAATCTGCTTTGTTAGGACAGAATACTCACTAACTGTAAGGACTTGTATAAGTCACTGCTAGAACATATCTAATTTTTAAAAATATATCTTCCCCCCTTGCCTCTTTAAATGAATAGATATTTGACTACTGAAAGGTTTTATGTCTTTCCTACATGGATCTTCACTGCTGCACAGCAAAGCCCACATAATTTAGTGCAAAAATGCTACACAGTGCCACTGCAGTATAAAAGCCTAGAGGAAAGCCCCTTGTTTTCAAGAGGACTTTTAGTTCAGGTCTGAAGTAATTTTAGCCATACTCAATGCCAAAAACTGTGGAATCCCCAGGACACTTCCATGAATAAAGCTTACCATCCCCATGCCTCTGATCACAAGTAGCATCCCTACTGTGCACAGTGCAACTAACTGTGTATCAAAGTTAAGAAATCAAGCAGCCTTTTTGCCTTGTATTTCATTGCTCCCCCCAGTTTCACTCCTCAGCTGAAAGTGAGCTGTTCAGCCAGTCCTCTCCTGGCCACTGTGCAGGCTGCAGTTCTGCAACTTCTGAATTACACTAAGGAGCAATTGAACAATTAAGTGCTCAATTGCAAACATCATTATACTGTTAGAATTATGTCTGGCCACAATTATGTCTGTGATGTCTGGCCACAAAAAAATCTCTATCCTGCCTATCAAGAGATCAAAATATAACCTTAGGAAAGTCTGCTAACAGCAGATCTCACTATTTGCATATAGGAACTGTGTGCACACAAGATTTGAAGGGACCTTCTCCAAACTGTGTGGTATTACCACAATTTAAATCTTAATATTACTTTTACTGGGTCACTTGGGACTTGTAATCCTGGACAACAACTGAGACTTGAAACATATGCAACAACTACTCTGCATTTTTGGAACAGAAAAGAAATGTTAGTGCTAACTTAGCCTCTTTTCTTTGCTGCTTGAGGTACTTCCTTACTTTACTCTGCAAGACAGCATCCTTTGTAATAAGCACACCATCTCTGCAAACAGATGAGCTTCAGAAAGTGCCAGGAAATACAAAGGACAATATTTTATCATTTCCAAACTTAAAAGGTTTGTTTTTCTTCCTCTGCCCACACCACTGAGAAGGACAAAGCCTGTTTTGGCAAACAAAAACAAGAGACACCACAAACAGCTGAGACCTAAGCAGCTCATTTCTACATTTGTACAAGACCAAATAACAGGAAACCTGAAAAATATTTTATGAACATCAGGCCACAGTGGAGAGGCTCCAAAGCCATTTGCCAACCTAGACTGAGACACAGGCATTATGAGGAAAACCAAGTTATCATTCACACAAGCCACTAAGCACAAACATTTTACCACCCACATGCTTTAAATTACTGGTAGCCATTTCAGATGGCCAAAAATTACTTTCCTTTGTGGGTGGCTGCTGCAGCTTTTATCAGAGGCTTCCCAGAAGCAGGAGCAGTAGGCTGAGACTTCACTATGTGCTGAAATTTTTAGTAGTCAGGAAAGTTAAAATTCAATGTTTGTTTATCTCTTCAGATTTATGTATATAGAAATACTTCTTCCACCCGAGGCTCCCAAGAGACTACTGACTATGTAATGAAAATTGCTGGCATAACTAGAGTGAACTAAGCTGAAATTTAAATTAGCTCACTGCAACCATGCTGGTAAGTACAATCCATTTGCATTCTCTGGATATATTTGAAGATCAAGATCCCAAGGAAGAAAAATTCAGACAACAGATTTACTTTCAAACCTGTTTTTAATCATTAAGCAGAAGAGAGTGAGACAGACTCCAGCACAGAGAACATGCTAGAAGAGGAGCACAGTAATCCAAGGCTACCAAGGAGTCACTCATGAATCACCAAAGGCTATTACAAGCATTTTAAAGTGCTGGCCATTTACACCAGACTCATCTCTACTCAAGTGGTAATGCTTGGCTGGACTGAGAGTACTGAGTGACAGAACCTTGCACCCTTGGTTCTCTGCTTCCTTAAGAGGAGCAGTTGCTTTTTCTCCCCATCAACTGGATAAAGGCTTTTTGGAATTTGTGTGTGCAGGACTTGGGCTATGGCAGATTGCAGAGTTAAATCTCCTTTACTCGGAGCACCAACTATGTCAGGTTTCCTTCTTAAACGAGCAAAGCAGCTGATAGTTGCTAAAAAGTTGTTTACTGCAGAAGCACGTCAGTCTCAAAGGCACAGTCACAGACATTAAAGCCCATGCTAAGTTTTGACATAGAGTCCCAAATAGAAGCAGAAGCTGCTCCCAGAGGTCCCGGTGGGGCTGATGTTGCTGCCACAGCTCCTGTCTTCTTCTCGGGTGTTGATGATGGTAGCAAGCAAGCAAAGCAAAAGCAAAAAGGCAAAAGCAAAAAGGCAAAAGCAAAAAGGCAAAAGCAAAAAGGCAAAAGCAAAAAGGCAAAAGCATCAGCTCTCCCCAGCGCATGCTCTTATACAGAATCATACCAACAAGCTAAGACACAAACTCAGACCACCACTCCTTAACCTAGGAGTTAATTCCTTAGAATTCTAGTTTTTTAGCATGCCAGGTTACGTATAAACTACACATACAGTCTATCTTGTTCTATCTGAAAAATGTCAGCAATATTCTTACTGTAGCTCCATTATGTCTAAAACTACGCTCCTGGAGCCTCCACTGAAAACATCAGTATGTTTTTTAACTTTCACTAGAACTGACACTTCTACTCTGGCATCTGAACCCTTTCACTCACTAAAAGCACTAGAGCTCATTCTAAAACTTACTGACACACTTACTTATCCTAAAACTTCAACTTACACCTCTACTACGTGTAAGTGGTTTAATATACTTCATCCAAAGGCTTTAATTCAACCCCTGCACTCTGATTTCTCTCTGAAGAATTCAGAGACCCCAGACTCCCTGACTCCAACAGCAGGTACCTGAGGGTGCAGAGCCAACACCCCACTCACCGACGCAGGCTGCCGGCCGGCCGCTCCAGGCTTTGCTGTCCATGCAGGTGACGATGCGGTCCCCCTTCAGCTGGTACCCTGGGGAGCAGTAGTACTCACACCTGGAGCCAAAGTAGGCACCATCCAAACACTTGAAGCCCCCGTTGGTCGGCATGGACAGGGTAGGGCAACGCTTTTCTGGAAAAGGAAACAAAGACTTCTGGAAACCTGCTACCTGCCCTTTACAGTAATGCACATATGGGGTATTATACAGAAATAAAAACACAGCTGGCAAACAAGTGGGAGAAAGTCTTGTTCCATGTGAGGTTTTTCCACACTTTCTCAGCAGTTGCATTTCAAATTTAACTCTACATAAGTGTTACTGGCCTGATACAATATTTATATGAGAGAAGGGATGACAAAGTATCTATTCCTCTCTTCTTAGAAAATGTTTTATTGTAAGACCCATTTAGACACCTGGTACGAATTGTGCCAACTTAGAAAGTCTAAGATGGGCAGTATTTTAACACAGCTTTATGGCTCTGTCATAATACTATTCCCACAAATCAAAATCTCACATTGATAAAATACTCCCTATCTGCCAAGAGCGTCTGTACCACTGACATGCCTGTCATGTCATGTACCTCTGTGAGATCCTCAACAACAAACTAATCTACATATCCAAGCACACTGCCAACCATTAAAAGAAAAAATAAAAGCAATCCAAAGATCAGTTTCAATGGCAAATAAGGATTTATTGTCTGAACCTGGAGCACAAGTCACACACAGATATTTTGCAACCACTTACGTTTGCACAGCACCTTCCCAGACCAGCGTTTGCTCGACTGACAAATGAGCTGGTGAGGGCCATGCAGCTCGTAGCCTTTCTGACAGTGAATATCGCATCTTGTGCCCAACACATTCTTGTAATATTCCCCTTGAGGAGTCCTGCAGTTTGCATAACCATGTTTCACTTTAAGGGGGGAGCACCACGGTGTTTCTGGCACAGAGAAGAAAAAAACCCCACACATAGCAATTAGAAAAATGTGAAGGTTCAGACAACAAACATAAAATCACTTTGCTTAATCAAGGTCACAGAGAAGAAAAGGAAAAAACCTTCTTATATAAAAAGCCTCTAATCTTTAAAGTGGAGAACACTGCAGAGGTACACACACATGAGGAGGTCAGCCCACTGAAGACTGGAAGTTCTTTTTTTATGACAAACAATAAAGATTGTAGCCATTACATCGGAGGGGTTGGGAGGGCAGGTGGGGTTTTACTATGTTTTTTGTCCACGGAATAAGTGTGCCACCATGTGGGCAGTTTGATGACAACTGGGCTGTTTTTCCCTCTTGTTTTTAAGCAGACACATCTAACTGCTCTTTGATAAGAGAAGTTTGCATCAGGAACATCTTGGTCTAGCTGCAGTTGTCAGCTTTCCACATTTAGTTTAGTGCTCATTAAAAAAATTAAGCTCTGCTTCCATAATAATCTGTGCCTTGTAAAACTCAGCAATGGTTCAAGCTCTCTCACAGTTAGAAGATACCAACTACATAAATCATCTTGCCAATGTGTCACACTGAACCTTTATTAACCTTTATAACCAGGGCTAGGCTGTAAAATATTCAGGATATGGGTACCCCCATCTTGTGAGGATTTGTCACCACACTGTGGTGCTGATGAGAACAGTATCAAGGACAGACTTCCCTTCCCAGCCAAAGTTTCACATCCTTTGTTTAGCTTTGATAACAGGCTGCACCAAGCAAGCAGGCAGCTCCTCAGTAGGAGTCTCCCACACAAGGAGTGACTAAGCCTGCCCCTTTCTCAGCTCCAAGATTTGAAAAGCATCTATTGGGAGAGGAGAGAGAGAGGAAGGGAGGGATTGCCAAGCAAAAAGGGAAAGATGACAAATCCTGAAATCCTTTGTGACAATGTGTGACATGAGGGAGGAGCAAGAAGAAACATTTTAATTTTGCAAGAAAGGTGGAAAAAAACCCTATACAAACAACACACGTGAGTTTTAGCCTTCATACTTAGAAAGTCACAAACAACACTAAAAAAAATTTCTAGATCATGTTTGGTAGATCTTCACTACTTCCTAAATTCCCATAGTTATTAAATACATTTTTCCAAACTAGTTGGATCAGCTCCACACATAAATAAACAACAATCAATACAGAATTTCTTGTATATGGAATATTTATATTCGGTGTGCTGTGTCTCTAGGACATACTTACACTTTCTCAATGGAATACACTTTAATAATACACTTTACAATTGGATTTTGCAGTGCTGGTCCTGAGTAAACACAAACAGCATCTGCAGACTAAAATCAGAGACTAATTATCAATCTTTTGCCTAGACCAAGGGCACATTTCCTCTAGACTAGTCCAGTTCTGAAGCAGTTGTACTGTGATATACTTATTTTTATCTTTCACCAATATAAGCAAAAATCCTTTACAAAGATGTGTGGGTGAAATTATTCCCAGTGTCACCAAATACACAGTAATTGAGGCACAGGACACAAGCAGGACACTCTAACAGCACCCATCACGTTAAGGTAGAGTACAGTTCAGCTTTTTGTTTCAGTCACACAATCATCCCAGCTCTGCTTCCTCCCACCTACATGTCTGTTTTCTCAATGTCAAATACATCCCCTGCTCTTTACCATACAATTATGCAAAGTGCTTTGGTGGAGGGTGGATTTTGGTTTGGGGGTTTGATTTTTTTAGAACTACTTCCTGTCCTTCACCCTAATCTCTATTCCACAGTTCCCACAACACACTTAAAAAATCCCCACATCCACTGACTAGGGCCATATTGTTGAGAGGCTGTATCACAGTGGCTCCCATTCTTCCTGCTTGTCGGGCAACAAATTAAAGCCGAGACAACAGACGAGGAGTGTGAGCTAATGGGAACAGAAATCAACTGCTGAAAAAATGAGTGATGCCAACACCCAGCTCTGCCTCCTTAACTGCCAGCCCAGGGCTGCTGGGGCAGTCTCAGGCACCACCTCCAACCTCTCTGGGGGAAGCCACATCTTGGATTTACAGCCTCTGTCTCATTCACCTCCTGGAGAAATCCTCCTACTCCTGAGCTTTTCCCATAATCTCTGCTTCAGTGGTCTCACACCCAAACTCTCCAGCTTTTCTGTCCCACTTGTTCTTCCCATGCCCTGAGACCTTACACTTAATCTATCTACACATCCAAGATTTTAAGATCTCCTTAACTAAGAAGTAGGCCTCAGATTTTCTGCAGAAGGGTTTAAACCTGAAGTTAGTAAGAAAACACTGCCTGCACAGGCAGGACTGGGTGGATGAAAACTCACTTGGGCTGAGTTTTCACCCCAGCCAGTTATGTAATCCTTCAGCAAATTAGTTCAAGACATTTATGCCCTGGGTTTTCCACATGTATAAACTCCAAATGCACATTGCTGACTTCCTTTGTAAAGGGTGTTAAGACAAATAAGCTTTGCAACATGATCAAGAGACTAATAAAAATAAAATAAAGAGGGCAAAGAAGCTGTTTCAGGTATTGCAAATTGCTTTGAGTTTTTCTGCAAATTTTTGTGGTTTTACAAACACACCTGACTTGAGTAAACAGCTACCCATATACATATATTAAAAAAAGGGTAGCTAACAAGTAAAAAATGCAGTTGAATGCACAAACACAATACTGAAAAAGTAAAAGCTTTTTCCTATAGTGTTGTTGCAGCTACAGTGGTTTACAGGGAGAAACAAACCAAGTTTTTAGAAGAGGGCAAAATGCATCTTACACTGGACCAAATGATTCTGCCAGAAAGAAAAACAAAAGCTAACATGCTTTTGGATGCAGATAACTTGAAGAGCTTATGAAGAACATCTGTTTGATTAAAAACATGACAATGCTTACTCTAGAACTGATTGTGATAAGAAGAAAGTGGGTGAGGCAGGGTTTACAAGCCATTTACAAATACTGGGGGTTAGACCAAGTGATACTGCTGGAAAAAAACCCAGCTAACTTGAAAAGCACATCAAACAATACAAAAAAGACTTAGATCAAAGTTTGTTTATTTTAAAGTGAAGGCACATATTGATTTTCAAAGGCTAAACAGCTACACAGAGCATTTGTGGAATATTAGGTTTGTGTGAGGCCCCAAAGGGTTACACAAGCTGTTCCCTGACTCAAGGCAAGATCAGCCATGGTCCTCAAGGCTTTGGGGATTATAAAAGTTAGAGGTTTCCCAGACACCTTTTCTTGAACCTCACCATCTATACTAGCCTCTGTTCAACCAACTGAAATTTGAGTTTTTAAGTACCAGGACTGGTATCTAAAACTGTTTTTTTGTTTAATAGAAAGTTTGCGCTTCAGCACAAAAAAGAACTAAAACGTCCCTCAGCAATAGCCTGAATTTTCACTTAGTAAAACATTCCAGAGTCTCAATCCCGTGTTTGAAACCACTGGAAAACAGGCAGCAAACAGAAATAGTTGAAACCCCAATGTTTGCCTTTAGAGCTATGGATACTGCTTGATCATCACAGCATCTGAGAAAACATATTAGCAATGAGGATCATCAGAGCAGTGGCACTGGAGCTGTGATGAACACAGCAATTTCTGTATTCAGGAAACTTTTCCTCATGAAACATGACTAAAGATGCCCAGTGGCAGGAGGAAAACACTTTTTAGAGCATCATCTCCTCCAGCCTCTTGGTCCTGTTTAAACTCCAGCCTCAGCTGAGCCCTTCCTTCACAAACAGCATGCCAAGTGACCAGCTTGCTTGCTGCTATACCAGCTGATAGTTCACCAGAGAGGAAGGGAAAAACTCCTTTAAAATGCTGTAGGCACAGAAAATCTTGGCCATGTTTCTCTGGAAAGCTGAACAAGTGGGAAAACATCCAGATAAAGACAAAAGGGTTTAGTAGGAGGCTGATTTTCACCCCTGCCAGTTAACTGCAATGTTTTGTTTGCAGATGTCAAAGAGGATGAGTCTGTGTGCTCTCTTGCACATGTGTAGAAAGAAAAAACAAAACAATGCTGCTTACACATGGGAATATCAATTTCAAAAATCCATTCAGTTCCTGTTATTGGTAAATTTTATTTGCTAAGAAATGAGCCACACCCAAAATGCTGGACTGCACATCTGAGGAGAAGTTCTGAAGATTGCTACACAGACCATTTTTCCCTGCTTTGTCTTTCTCCATCTCCTTCCCCCCAAAACCAACATAAAGAAATATGCTAATGAAGAATCAGCCTTTTCTGTTCCAATGCTTTGTACTCTTAGATTCACATTGTCTGCTCCTCAACATTTAGCAGTAGTGCTTCCAAACTTGGGGCAGTTTTCAATATCTGTGTGAACGAGTCATTATGTTTCACTTACCCTGGTGACATTTTGGCTGACATGAGTAAAATCCATTTTGGATCACCATACAAAAGGAATTTACACAGAATCCACATTTTAATTACTTGCCTGCCTGGCATGAATTGGCATTGATTTATCTTCATGATCTCTGAGTTCTTTTTCAGTGTGTCTGCAGAGGACCAGATGTTAAAAGGCAAAGAAAAATGACTTAACCTAAATAAAGCTTTAGAGAATTATTTGTGCACATGTTTGAAAGCAAAATGTTATACTTGAGAATTTTACTGGGAGGAAGATGAGACATTTATGAAAACAGCAACATAGCCATAAAAGCTGTGCTTTCCCCTTGGCTGTTCATAAATGCCTGAATTATTTTATAACTTACCTCTCACATGGCCCATTGATTCTTTGCAGACAATCAATAATGTACAACAAGACACCAATGACCAGTATTTTCAAGTAATCAAAAGGATGACAAATCTAGTATGTCCATAAATTAATTTACTAAAAAGAAACACAGTTACCATTAAATGATAAATTAAATGCTATGTTTCTTTAATGTCTAGGCTTCTGAGGGATTTTGGCAGAGGAGAATGATATTAAGACAAAAGCAAACTCTTTAGAAAATTGATACAGCAAATGGAAGATTTACTGGTAGTAGCAAAAAACTTCTCACTCTTGCTGAATGGCAAAGTCTTCCAGAATAGGGAAGAAAAACCAAATTTGCTTTATAAACATGCCAGTCCATTCACTCATCCAGCTACATAATTTGATTTTGGAATGCACACATGCATTTGTTAAACACACTTCAGTTGGTACTTCAGGTAGTAGGTTAACCTGAAATGCAAGCAATTTTATGGAAAGAAAATAGCAATGAAAATCAAGTTCTCTTGCATGTACTTCTATACATTACCATCAGTAAGCCCAGGTTTTGAGTCAGCTTATCACTGATGGTTTTGTTAGCATGTATGGATAAGAAAGAGAAGTTCTTCCTGATTTTCATAATTCAACAACCTGCTCTCCCAGGAGCAAAGGCAATGTAAAAGTTACTTACTTGGGAGCATGAAAGAGTTGAGATCAATATTTGGTCTAATTTCCATTGTTAAAAACAGCAGAAATTAAATCTTGATCTAAATATCCATGAGAAAAACCATGGAGTTGGATCACCAAGATTGTAAAATCCATGAAAAGAAAAAAGAATGAAGCTTTCTGTCAGCAAGCAGTTGATCCTCTTTAGCACATAAGCAAAGCATTCACCTCTGTATCTATTGCGTGCATAAACATCCTCATCATCTTCAAGGGCTGAATATCCGGATCCTACAATACAAAATGAGAGAAAAAAAAACTGCAGCAAGAAAGGAAATGAAAATTAAAAATAAAAGAAAGCTTTGAGAAAAGACATGCAAGATTAGGATGCAATAATCTATGCAATGTCATCAGCAGGAGTTTCTCTGAAGCTCAGAGTCATAGCAGACCCACTTTATAGTGAATTTGGAAGGGGCAAATCGATTTGATAATCAAGTGAATCACTAAATTTCTCCTAGAATAGAGTTGTGCAATGTTAAGTGGCATGTGCCAAGGTACAGCTCTATAACAGAGAGCCCACATCCCATGCAGGTGATCTGCTGGGCAGAGAGAGCAGGTACAGGTGAAGGGCCCAATCAGAGGTTTCACTATAAAGTGGCTCCATAGTGTCAATGGCTGTTAACAGTCATCAGGCCCAACAGCAAAAGTAAAATGTAAATAACTCAAATATAACCACCCTTAATGACCTGGAAGATCCTCACACCAAGAACAAGACACTGAGGTACAAAACAAGTTACACTCAAATCAAAATCACAGTTTGTTTTCAAGTGTTCTTCTGGTGCTGATCAAATAAAGAGACAACAAATATCCATACTTTTAAAACCCTGAGCAATGGCTGAAAACTTAAAATAAACATAGAAGTTGCTTCTAAAAACCGGAAACCAGTTGGAGCACTACTACTCAAATAATTCATCAATGAAACAAAGCAGTTGGCAAGAAAATCTTCAAAATTCCCTAAACAACACTTAATTAAGATTAGCAACTTCAGAGCATGAAGCCTACTCTAAATTCTAGATAAATCTTTTCTACAAAGAAGGGCTCATACAAATTCCCCCTTTGAAATATCCTTTTAAAAACCTTGCATGCAATAGGCAGGTACTCAGGGGCCACAGGAGCTGCTCACATGTTACCTCAAATCACAGCATTTGGGGTTATTTCATGCCATTTGTTGATGTCTGAGACTATGTCTGTGCAAGCTGCTGCTTAAAGTTAGACAAAATTATTTAATTCAATAAGCTCAATGATTCCATGTGCAAGGCATACAAGTGTTCAGCAGAAATCAGACCCACGAGTTTGATTTCTGCCAACATCTGTCAACAGACTGCATTTCTTGTTTTAAAAAAACCCCAAAATATCTGCCCAGAAAATGGTGAGACTTGATTTCTTACTCTACCAGACTCAAGAAAACTCAGCTATGTATCTGCAGCTGCTCCAGGGGAGGATCTTCCCCAGCACTAGATCACTGGGAATCCCTCCACCAGTTTGAGCTGGGATCTGAAGAATTTCCAAACTACTTCTCCTCTGAAACTGAGGGATTTATACACAACAAAGTATTTTTATCACTTAGAATAATTTCCCTAGATTTTTTTAATATTTACTGTTGACATTCAATTTTGACACCTAAACACTGACATCTGAGAGACTTCTGAACATAAAACGAAACTTTTTTGCACTTGAAATCTAACTGCATAGCAAAAAGAGCAAGCTGTGATCCCTGAGGGTTTTAGGAAGACCTTGATATGCAAATGAACACCTCTCTAAGCATCAATTTTTCTGCCAGAAATTGGAATACTCTTAGCTAATTACTCACTTTAAAGGTTTTAAAACTTTTACCTCAGTGTTATCACTAATAATTGTCCAATTATTAGTGATAACACTAATGCAGTGTTATCACTAGTATCACTAAAATGGAGTGATTTTAGCATTTAAAATTAGTAAATCTCAGAATTATGTGAACTCTTATGCATTTGCCTCTCCTTAGACAAGAAACAATTAAGTGCTTTTGAAAGTTTTCTAAGAAAAACTGGCCATAAAGAGTTATTCACTACTTCTGCCCTGAAACAAGGCTCTCTTGGTAGAGCTTGACATCTCTCATTTCCAGCTCATTTTCTAGCTCAAAATGAGAAGTGAGTCAGGTCTCTTTTGTAACAATCAATGTTTTCTTAATAACCACAACAGGCTTGGCTTGGGGAGCCACAAATCCAAGTGTCTCTGCTTCACATACATTCAAAACTGGCTACCAAGCCACGTAAGGACAAAGCATTGTTCTGTGTTGGAAATGCTAAAATTACCACAGCTCAGGATATAGAAGGCTCCTGCCAAAAACAGCTGTGGACTTTGTTCTGGCAGATGTCAAGCAAAACACATGAATTAACACTTTTATTTTAAGATTCAGCTATGGATTTACAGGATTCTGTCTATGTCAGAAAAAAAAATTCTTCATTCACAAAATAAAAGTCTGTTGCAAAGGTTCATTTGTACACATCTGATGGTAAGATCAGGGCACAAGAACATAGTGCCAAGCCAGGCACTGCATACACATGAACACACTTCACATGCTATAAATCCTTTGTAACAGAGTAAAAGAAGGAATCTGACACACAAGAGGCAGAAGAGCTACCAACACTTGCTTTCCCAGGACTCACATAAGAATTATTACCTCTCTTAGTTTAACTTAAAGTAAACTATAGGCAACAACAGTATAGCACATTAAACCAAGCTGAAACTTTTCAGTTTACTGCCTTTCAACAGCTCGGCTTCTGGAACACAAGTCCTAGAAGGAATTGCTGAGGGAGCTTAGAGTTGTTAAACCCAGAGAAAAGGAGGCTCACCACTCTCCCCAACTTCCTGAAAAGATGCTGGAGCCAGGTGGGGAGTATCTTCTCCCAGGTACGTAATAACCAACAGGATGAGAGACAGAAAACAGCCTCAGGCTGGGCAAAGAGAAGTTTAAAATAGCTATTAGGAAAAACTTCTTCACTGAAAGGGCTGTCAAAAGCATTGGAACAGGCTGCCCAGTGAAGTGGTTGAGTCAATAACCAGCAGGTATTTGGAAGATACCAAGATGTGTACTTAAGAAACTTGGTTTAGTGGAGTATTAAAAAGAGACATTTTGGAAAATCATTTTACAACAATCATTTTTTCGGGTATAAGCCCATATTTTAAACCTCTGTAAACCAACCTTACCCCAAAGAGCACTTGAGGAAAGTGTCAGGAAACAGGGCTCGTAACTCATCACTCTGTCCACCTTAGCGTACTTTTCATGCTGCTAAACTCATGGATAATTTGGCGGCTAATATTCCTGGCAAGAACGTTGAAGGGAGATTCTGAGAAAGCACAGCCTTATGCCACTGCAAAGTACCGGCACGGCAAGCAGCCGTGAACATGACTCGTGGGGAAAGCAGAGCTCGGTGCTGACATCTCCAAGCCAGAACTGAGTGCAGCGGCCCCGGCCCGGCCCCGCTCCCCGGCCCGGCCCCGCCGCCCCTTCCTCCCCCTCCTCACCCTCGTACTCTAGGCTGGCCCGGGCGCCCAGGGCGAGCAGCGCGGCGAGGCGCAGCCAGCAGCTCCCCATGCTCCACACGGCGCCTCTGCCCGCCCCGGGCTGCACAGCGGCCAAGGGGCGGCAGCAGCAGGAGGAGGAGGAGTGGGACGGGGACATTCTCCGAGCGCTCCCGGCGCCGCCGGAGTCTCCTCCTCCCGCTGCCCGGCCCCGCCTCGCCTCCCGGGAAGGAGCTGGGGCCTTTGGGGTGCTGTGCCGGGGCTGCGGTGTCCAGATCTATCCCCACAGCATCACAGAATCAGCTAGGTAGGAAAAGACATCTGAGATCATGACGACCATGTCAACTACAACACGGCACCGAGTTAAAGACCTGCTGGGAGAGTGACTCCCCCACCTCACTGGACTGCCCTTTCTGATGTGGCATCACCCTTTCAATGAAAAAAAAAAAAATTATTCTTAATGTTCCTGCCCTGGTGCAGCTTAAGACCACGTCCTCTCATCCCACCACTTGTCTGGTGGAAGAGACCAGCCCTCGTTTTGCTGCACCCTCCTTTCAGGGGTTGTAGAGAGCAGTAAGGTGCCTGCTGAGCTCCTTTACTCCAGGCTGGACCCAGCTCTCCCAGCCGCTCCTCACAGGACTTGTGCCCCTTCCCAGCTCAGTTCCCTTCCCCGGACAGCTCCAGCCCCTCGCTGTCCTTCCTGAACTGTGGGGCCCAGAACTGTGCACAGCACTCGAGGGGTGGCCCCACAGAGCCCAGGATGGGATGGTCACTGCCCTGCTGATCCTGATCCAGGCCAGGTGCCATTGGCCTCCCTGCCCACCTGGGCACACCTGGCTCGTGTTCAGCCACTGCTGGCCAGCACCTCAGCTCCTTTTCCTCCAGGCACCTTTCCAGCCACTCTGCCCCCAGCCTATAGTGCAAAGATCACCACATTTCCAACTTTTTTAATGCTGCTGGGAAATGGAGAACAGCAAAAAACCTAACAATACAGCAATAATAGCTAATTTTAGCTGCATGGCAGCTTTCACAGAATAACAAAAAGAAGAGAGCAAAATGAAAAACAAACAAACAAAAAACCAAACCAAAACAAAAGCCATCTCAAAACTATAATGACACTTAAGCACACAGAAACAACATTAATTAAACAAACCTAGGTGGCATCTTCTGTAGTCTGCCAGCACTGGCAACTCTTGATACTGGGAGGAAAGAGAAAGCTCCTTTCACATTTAACCTGTCCTTCAAATCAGAGAAAAAGTGCTTGGGAATTCCTTCCATTTTCAAAAAGTTCATCAGTTTAACCATGCATAAGAAGAGAATGACCAGTTTCCACCAGTAAGTCTGTGACATCTGGATTTAGTTCCCCCAATGTTTTGCCTCAGAGTTTTACATTCCACAGTACCTGAAGGCATATCAAATATGTACCACATCAAATATGTGAATTTAAAACCTTAGCTCTACTACAGCAACCTGAAGAGTTTCTTGGAGCATGGCAGGGCTAAGGTCACTCTAAGACCTCAGAAGTCTGGAAGAAGCACATGATGGGGCAGAAAAGGCACAAAATGGTCATGATGTTCACATTTTGTGTGTAAAAATACTTGCACTCATTTTTATGATGGTACTAAAAATGGAAAGCTGGGTTTTTCATCTCATTCTTTACTGGCTGAACATTACACCCCAGAGGTCTCCAAAGCTCATGTTAAAAAACCATTTGCTTTGATGGGATCTCAGTATTTGTTTAAAAACTGACTGCACAATTAGATGTTTTGTTGCATCTGGTCTGTGAAGCTTAATACATATATATATAGTTTTGTTGTAGAAATCCTACAATCATAGAATGGTTTGGGTTGGAATGGACCTTAAAGAATTGAAACACAACCATTAATTAGCAACAGTTGTGCTCAACTGAGAATCAGAGGATATCAAGAAAATCAGGGCATGTTTCTGAATGCCAACCAAGTTAATAATCCTGTGTGCAGCTTATTAGCCCATTAACTTCCAGAGATGTTTAGGCATTTCCCTGCTCATACATATGGAAATACACAGGTGTATAGCACAGATTTGAGTTTCCATGCACAGCCACAAGCTCCAGTCCACTGCTGTGCTTCTATTCCTTGCAGGTGTACAGTCTTTCAGGCACAAAAGTAATCCTACACCAAGAAGTTCCCCTCAGGGCTGTACACAGATGAATTCACTGTCTCTCAGTATTGATTAAGATGCAAACACCGTGTTTTAGCGCACAGGTTTTAACTTGCTTCAAGAGAGATGCCTCATACAAGATCCCATCAAAGAACAGCTCTTTCAAAGTCACAATCAAAGCACAACTGAAATGCAGAACAGAAAGCTTCAGAATTATCAAGCTCAAAAGAGGTCAGAGTTTGCATGCCAGCAGTAGCTTATGCTTTGTGAGGTAAAACCACCCAATTACACAGAAATCATGAATTGGATTAGGAAAATGCAGGCATCTTTTCCCAAAAGATAATCTCCTTCCTTCTCCCTTGCCATCTGTGACCCAATGAAGAAACACTGCAGCTGACACCAAGCCATGAAGGTGTTTCCAAACAGATTGATTACATGTTGAGAGAGCCACTGCTTTGCATAGAAGGCAGCTAACAAAATAAAACTTGTTTCACGTGTTAGCAAATACTGTGTAACAAATTAAGCACTACTCCAGGCTCAAGGCGTTTCCTTCACTTCAGTGAAGTCCCACACCCAGAAGCAGGTAGCCATGCCCAAGCAGTTTACTCTCAGAAAAGTCAGTGCTGGGATGGAAACTGCATGGGTACAAAGGTTAATGCTAGTCCAGAAAAGCTCTAAAATACAACTGAACTCTGCTTCCTTTTATGGACACACATAGATATCTTAGATACAGCAAAACCAAAGCAAAACACTTTCCACCGCTGATTTTGGTTTATTTTCCCCACTCCAGACTGGCAATAAGAAATGGAAGTGGCTCAAGTGGCTCTGAGTCAATGCAGGCAGAAGTCCTGTAACACAGCTGCAGTCAAGGGAAAGCTGGCAGACATAACAAGAAGCTACAAATCCCTCTGCCAACACATCCATATGATCCAGGAACCTCAGTGCAGTCCCAGGCTGCTCCTGGATACCCTGCACCATTGCAAATGAATTTTCTTTCACTGTAGTCATGTGTTTAGTGTCAGAATGAGCAGTATGTTCAAATGCTGGAGTTTACACACTTAAATGGCCAAAGGTTGTTTTTAAAATACTATTTACTTGAAGCTGTTAAAAAAACAAAACAAAACAAACAAACAAAAAACCTCATTAAAATGGTGTCCTTATATTCAATGAAAACAAATGAGGCATTTCCAGAATACAAATTCTTGAAATTCTAAAGAAAATTCCAGAATCCTAATTCTGGAAATTCTAGTTTGCCCTGAATTGCTCTTGTGATGTGACATTTTGGGTGATTCAATTGAAAGTGAGGATTTAGTTTCAAGTTATCAAATATACATATCAACATATTGGGTTTTCAGCAGAAAACTGAAGAAAATGTAGGAAAAAATAGTGAAATATATGGCTAAAAGGCCTCTGCTATCGAAATAGTGTTAATTACTGCAGGGAAAAAAAAGGAAGCTGAAAAGGTCAAAAAGGATACACCTAGGAGTTATCATTGGTACAACTTCAAGAAAATTATGAGTTTTCTTTGTTTCCTACAGAAGGCATGTTCCCTTGGTTGCTGAGCAGAATGAGCCACAAGGTGCCACGATGGTTCATCAAGAAGATGGGCTCAAGCTGGGGGCTTGGCTCATAGGGAAGATTCTGGACACTACACACATGAATAGTGCCCTCAAGTGATACTGATTTTCAGCCTGAACCAGTGAGTTGGCTTTTGTTTGTTTGTTTTGTTTGCCCACAATTTTAAATAGGGAGGAGCAGAAGAAAAGGAAAAGGTTAGCTTCCATGATTTTTTAAGCTGTCAAGAGAAGGTCCAAAAGCAACTTTCCTCCCTTTCAAAGGGCTGAACAAGGATCTTTCAATAAAGTAAAATACAGCAAAACAAAATAAAAACTCTGAAGAGACAGGCAAACAAAAGAAGTCAGTGATCATTTGGACAGGCACCTAGTTATGCCAGCAGGAGACTAACAAGGAAGAGACCAGAGGAATTCAAAGACTGATTTTGTGATTAAGGCACTCCTCAATAAATAATGCTAAAAAATTTAGTGGCAGTATCTCTTTATGATCAGAAACCGTCACAGGCTGTTAACAGAGGAAGGATGAAAAGTGTCATAAACACTAAAATGCAAATTAATTCAGCTGAACAAAATGTGCATCCTTTAATTGATAGATTTAAGGAAGGTAAGCACTGCATTACATTTACACAAAACACAGATTTTTAGCTGCATACTGCAAAATATGTTTGTTATCCTGAACACAGATGTGTCTGTGCTTTCCTGCTATGCCTGAACTCTGGCTATGCCTTCAACAGGGGTACAGCAGCTAGGGGGTTATCCATGGATACAGAAGAATGTTTTATATAGAAGCATTTGCACTGTGTGTCTGACAAACTCCAAGAGGCTCTGCAAAGGCTTTTTCCTGCAGGGGCTGTGAGGGCTCAGAGCCTGGCGCAGTGTCTCTGTGGTTATTCCATACCCTACTCATCATCACTGCAGTCAGGAGTGCACTCTCACTTCTGCGAAGGGAGTGACTTTGAGGGGACAAAAGAGAAATAATTCCTGTGAACATACTCCAGTATAGGTTTTTCCCCTTACCTTAAGATATTTAGAGTCTTTAACATAGGCCTACATTTTAGGAGCACATTGAAAACATGGAAAAACAGAAGTCACTATAGAAGGCCAATAAGAGACTGAAAAGAGGTAGAACTACTAGTGACTGTTTAATTACATAAAGATCATTTAAGCTGAAAGTCTCTCTAATGACAAGTTCCAGTGGACTTTGGATAACTTTCCAAAGGAGGAGATTGAAAACTAATCCTGATCTATTCTGAATCAGTGGCAGATGGAATAATGTTTTTTCTTTTTTTCCTTTTAATGCTGACACTGGAAATTGGCACATCTCAGTTTCTGAGTTTTAAAAACACAGTACCAGATACACTGGGGCTTTTATCCTTAAGACATATTATTTCTAAAGCTTTGCCATTTAAAAAAGATTTTTTAAATTTTATGAGCAGACTAAAAGAAAGGCTCCCTATGAAAAAAAATCTCAGCTTGAAGTGTCAGACACTACACCAACACTTGAAAACTAGCATCAGGGGCTGCCTGTAAATCCATAGGAAACTCTCCAACAAGTTCCTAGAAACAGAAGGGGAGTGGAAAAATGTGATGCTACTGACAGTGATCTCCTCCTGCTCTTTCGTAAGTGGAGTCACAGAGTCTCAGAAGCAACACAGAAACACTACAAACTCTAAGCTGGCAGTGAGCACCCTTCTTTGAAGAAAAAAAGGACTTTAAGGATGCCAGGACTACTTCTATGCATGCTTTACTAGTGCTTTGCAAGGGTAGAGAACAAGTAGGCATTACACCAGTGAGGAACAGCTGAAGAAATAACTCCAGGGGAAGTAGAGCAGTCAACAGGACAAAATCTGAGCAAAGACAACAGAAAAATGGGTGGAACTCAAATTTAAAAAAAAAAATATAAAAGAGCTTCAAATTTAATAGCAAACCAATAATTGAAGGAAAAAAAGCAACTGCTGTCAATACTCAGGAGACAGGAATTTAATTTATTTACAAAGAATAGTATTAAAACCAGCCTCACAACAAACAGTATTTAATATAGCCAAATGTACAGAAGTTGTAGAAACCAATTTATGAGAAGTGGCTTGCTCCTTTTGTTTAAAATAATCAATGTTAATCATATCCTAAGGTAGAGTCAAAAGTTCTTTTCACAGAGCCAGCATAAAAATAATGCTGATTAGATTTTAAAGGAACATTTGAGACAGTCTCTTCAAACCCTTGCTCTTTTTTCATTAATATTTATGTCAGTGGTAAATCCCATCAGGAGAATATTCTCACTTCCATCAAAATCAAGAGGGTAAACAAATTTCCTTCTGAAAGAGGAAAGGTTACCAAGGTCATTTGAGAGGGTATTGCCTTAAAAGATCCAGCTTCACTGACGATACACACTGTAGGGGGCACCACAATGTAAAAAAGATATAAAGCTATTAGAGAGTGTCCAAAGGAGGCTAAAACGATGGAGAAGGGTGTAGAGGGGAATCCGTGTGAGGAGGGGCTGAGGGCACTTGGTTTGTTCAGCCTGGAGGAGACTGAGGGCAAACCTCAGTGCAGTCACAACTTCCTGTGAGGGACAGACAAAGGACAGGCACTGATCTCTGCTCTGTGTGACAGTGACAGGACAGAGGGAATGGCCCGAAGCTGTGTCAGGGCAGGTTTGGGTTGGCTATCAGGAAAAGGTTCTTCCCCCACAGGGTGTTTGGGCACTGGCACAGGCTCCCCAGGACAGTGGTCACAACACCAGCCTGACAGAGCTCAAGAAATATTCGGACAATGCTGTTAGGTGTGATTAAACCTCTTCTGGAAAGAAGAGGAACACGTACACAGCCAACTTGCAGGTTTTACAAAAGGTACAGCCAGCACATGGTCCTCAGCAAGAAAGATGATGATGTCCTGTTTCCTTCAGCTCCTAAAAATGCAGTGGCAGGTCCAGCCCCAGCCTCCTGACATCAGGACAGTGTGCTGAGAAGCTGCAGAGCAAAGCAGGGAAATGTGAATCTGTGCTGTATTTGGTGCAGCTACATCACCTAAGGATGGCCACACTCTGGGTCCCTTTCATGAAGGGCAGGCTGGTATGCAGGGATTGATGAACAATATCTGGCAGGAATGACCAGCTGCAGAAAGCAAAGCGGGCAGACAGCTTCAAATTACCAAGGTCAGGGTTCACTTAACATAATTAGAATATTATCCTTTAATAAACAGGCAGTTGTATGAATTCTAGTTTCCACAAAATCAATTTGGTACTGAAAAAATTCTCAAATTTCATAAACATCCTGAAGATGACAACTAAAGGTTGTTAGAAAAAACCAACAAAAACAAACAAGAGAAACTTGCAGTAGAACAGATATTTTTAAATAACAGATGTACAGACTTGTTGGCATTCTTGTTACACCAGTTTCTTCTGAGTGTCAAAATATTACACTGGTCAAAGACACTGAAACATACACCAAAGATCAGTTTGCCTCAGAATGGTAGGACTGAGGTGCCACTGTATTTCTCACTCTTTCCTCCTCACAGAAGCCTCCAAGTCTGAGAAAGTGACTTGTGAGGTTCAGGGCTTGCCATTAAAAGCAGACTGACAACCTGCAAATCTGCCAATCTGAACCAGAGATATGGATGTAAAATGGGAGCATGTCAAACACATTGGGGAAAAAACAATCCACAGAAAAGGTACAAAGCTGGGAATAGTTCTCATGGAAAAATGAAACCACTGCCTAAATTGTTAATGAGAGTTAATACAGTGTAAATAATGTGGAATTTTACTCAAACATGTGAGAGGTATCACTACCCATAATGCTCTCAGCAGCTCCAGCCCTGACAGGAGCTTGGCCTCGGGGTGCCCCTGTCCCTGCAGCCAGAGCTGATCCCTGTCCCAGCTCTGCTCATGCCTCTGGGCTGCTGAGGGAAATCCCTGTCCACTCATTTCATAGAAAAATAACTTCTTTTTTTTAGTTTTTGCAAAAAACCTAATGATTTTGACCACCCAGACACAAGCATAAAATCAAGTGCTCACGTTCCTGAATGTAATGCTCTCACCCTCCCTTTGCACATCTGATCCCATGCTGTTAAAAATGCTCAAAGATTTGACGTGGATTTCCACTGCAGACAGACCAAATAACCAAAGGATACACACAGCTGCCTATCTAAAAATGTGCTTCTGACTTGATTCCTCTCCATAATTTATGAAATTTTACTGTAACACACAAAAAAATTAGAAACATACTGTACAGTCAGTTCCACAGTGTGGTGTGTCTTGTGTGCAAAAGACAATCAAGCATCACTCCCTTGCTGTTATTACCACAGACCTGCACTGGCCTCATTACATCGAGGAAAATGGGATGTTATGTTTGGCAGGAAGTCCTGGCAGAGGGCAGAGGGTCAGACCAGGCACACATGGCAGCTCCCCAGTCCCTTGCCTCTCACCACTCTGCCCCTCTGCAGTCACAGGCTCTTACTAGTAAGGATTCAACAGCAACCTGAGACAAAATCAACATTTGCCAGTGAGAAAACAGGCCAAGGGCAACCTCCAGCAGCACCTGACAGTAACACAGCTCACTCTGGGAAAAAGCAGATACAGTACAGCTTGTTTCAACCATCCCTCGACAGCCTGCTGCCTTGGCAAGGAGCTGTCAGCAGGAGCAGTCCATCAGCCAGCTGCCTGATGAGAGCTTGCTCCAGCTGTCAGAATTTCTCAGGAGCTTGTAACAGGGCTGGAGCACTCTCATGCAGGTGGCTGACAAGTAAAAGCCCAAAAGAGCTGCAGTCCTGTCTGAACTTGTGAGCTGCTGTGCACCGTGGTGCCTGCCAAGCCTTCCCATCCCCTGCTCCAAACACACACAGGAAACACCTCACTGCAGTGGCAGGGATTCCTCACAGCTCTTTCCACATTGGAAATGAGAGGTGACTAGGAATTGAATAGCATGGTTTTAAAAGAAATGTTTATAATACAAAACATGAGTTTCTGCATCAGGTCTGAAAACGGCTTGGGAGGAGGGCAATGAGTTTGTTGAATGGAACTGGTGCACAGGGCTTGCCAGCTGAACTTTATTTAAATTATTCATCTTTGCAGACATTAGGTCTTACTTTTGTTTTCCCTTTGTGCACTTCTGTTGCCATTTGTCAGTCCCACTTACCATGGTGCCTTCATACAAGAAAGGCCAAGAATATTTTGGAGAGCATGGCTTCCTGAGAACTGGAACCCTGAGCACCATGTACACCACAAAATCCATTATTAATACTACTTTAGTTTATTCTCATGTGTCACATACTACAAGCACAATTTTTTTCTGTTCCCTGTCCTGGCTTCCCATGGTCTTTGTGCAGTAAGAGAAACTTTGTTAATGGCAGAATAGTAAACACAGACCAGGATTGTGCTTTAGAGACAGCATTCACCCACTGCAAATAAATCTAACCCCATACTCCTTGTGATGGGCTTGCAAATACGGAAATATTTTCTAACTCAGACGGAGGACTTTCAATTCCTTTGGACTGATCTGTTTCAGCAAACCAATTTACACTTCCAATAGGAAAATTAGCTCTAAATCAATAATATCTTTCTGAGGAGTTAAAAGCTGCCTTTTATTACACACAAAATATTTATAGTTTTTAATGCATATTATTGCTAAAATGTCTGAGTGATTTTGTAAGTATGACACATATTAACGATTTGCCTACAATATGGCAGACAAAAATACTGCAAAAGAATGGTTTGGATAAGAACAGAACAAAAGAACTTAAAGGGCTGCAGTGTGTGTCTCATGCTTTACTGGTATCCAAGAGGTGTGAAATGCCTTGAAGACATCTAAAGGTACAGTTTAATATTCTTGGTTTTGACATGCAGTTGGAGAGAGGTACAGAATCCCCAACCAGAAACACTTCTCCTAAAAACAGAGCCAAAACACAGTTCAGGTGTTCCAATTTCCAAAAAAATGACAAGCTGTCAGACAGTCAAACACTGCAGCTTCCAGAGTGCTGGTGAAACAAAGAGGTGTCAGTGACACACCAACAGCACTGCTGGCATTCCTACAAATGCTGCCTTCCCTTATTAAAAGAACCACTCAGGATTTCATGTATTTGACTGGAAATTTCCCTAAACGCCAAGTCAAAGCAAGTTTCCAGTTATGGTTATCTCCTGCTCCTCCCAGACGTGTATTTCCTACCTCATTATAATAAATGTCAAGTACCAACAAGGAACTCAAAATATGGTTCCCAACACCCACTGAAACAGATGCACCTCCAGAAGCTTCTACTGAAGCAATAAGGAGAGCAGTGGAAATACAGGCAAGAAGAGCACACAGGAAAGCCCAGAGTCACAGGCAGGTCCAGCTCACCCCTTTTCAGCTCCAAAGAGACACAAAAGCCACCTGTAACATTTCCATAGCCAAATACATACACATAGTGTTATTCCATATGGTGCACTGGCAATAACTGCAGCTCAATGAATGTTTTCAGCCAAAGCTCTCTGGACAAACCATATCACAAAGGGATGCAGATACAGCTGCCTTCATGTGACAAAAAAAAAAATCAGTGCTGCAAAGCTGAAGCAAACTACCAGTCAGATGGCTTCACAGGAAACACTTTCAGTAAGTCATCTGGTTTTTTTTCTTACTACAGTAATAGAAAGGTACCTGCTTTCAGCACAGGACACTCACATCCATTCCTTTCCCAGAAAAGTATGGGAAAGACTTTAATAATATTTGTTGGGATGGTTTTCTTATTTATACATTTCACTATGACTATAACTCAGCACCAGGTGTAATGTTTCCGGTATCTGTACCTGGGCAGTTTGGAATGTCTTCAAGCCAACATGATTTTAAACTTCAGGAACAGCTGTACAGAGCCATGTTGATTTTGGGCTCTTTTACTAACAAATCACACAGTATAACTAGAAAGCCACAGTGGATGGACTCAAGCAGACTCGAATTGAGTAATTACATTTGAGTGCATTGCCCTGAAGTTGACAGCGCCAAAGAAAACTCTAAACAGGCACGGGCTCACAGTTTAACTGAGGCAGGAGTTGAAAGCAGCATCTTCCCCTGTCTGGCCAGTCAGCATCAGGGAGCCTGACAAAAGATCTCTGAGGGACACCAGGATGGACCACAGACCCTGGCAGGTTAAAACTCTGAAGACACAGCTAAAAGGAGACAGATTTTGCTGAGTGGCTCATGTTGCCAGCCCACACTGGTTAAGTGCAGGCTTTGAGAAAACCATGCAGCACAGCATGGCATGGCTGCAGAGGCCTGAATACAGCACTACTTCCAAACTGCAGTGCTATTCTTGGTGAATGGATGTGCAACACATCTAAATTCAGTACCCTAAATAACAATGGCATTTTCTCAAAAGAACAAGAAGAGGGCGAGAAGTAGGGAAGAAAAAAATCAGGTGTCTTCAATCACGCTGCTCAAATTATAAGGAAATGTGTCTATTCAGAGTTGTGACAAATTTGAAATTTTACACAACAGGACAGAAAGGGTTTCCTTCCATATCAACACCACAGTAATTTCAGAATCTTCAAAACAAGATTAACTTATAAAACTGCTAAATCATCTGATCTGTACATGTGCAGTACTCTCACACATGCATATTTTTATCTACTGCAAGATCTGAAGCAAGTGACAGCACTAACATAAAATTTAATGTTATATATTTTACTGCAAAACTGCAGAAGTTTCTTCTGTGTCTCCCTGAAGGTCACAGCTGCACATCACAAATCAAAGACTATATAAATCAAAGATGTATAAATCCATATGGAGGTATTTATTCACCAGTTTCAAATAAATGAATGCAATCAAGAATCTTTATGATACATATCCTGCATATTTCAGTTCTGGGTCTTCTTTTCTTTCCTCAAAAACAGCTCATAATGACCTGTTAGTGTCCCACAAGAACAACCCAAAATATGCAAAATTTCAAGCATTCTTTGTTTTTCAGGTCTATGCATCAGGCAGCAAAACTTGGTCTTTCAGAGCAGCCCATCTAAACCCCACAGATGTCATCTGTCCTTAGCTGAAGACATATTTTCACTGAGCAAGCAAAAAAGCATGAAGTTACACAAACTCAATCTGCTCAAATGGCAAATAACCTTTGCCAAAAATGTCCAGCCATCCCCAGCTTGAGCTGCACAGCCTGGCAGAATCTCAGCACTCTGACATGGCTGGAGGTGTTTCCCTCTCCCAGCCTGTAATTTGCCCTGCATGCTGCCAGCTCTTCCCAAATAGTGAGCCAACGTTCAACACACAAAACGAGGGCAGTGAAGGCATGCAGAAGGCTGGAAGGAACAGCACCATCCAGAGCAGCAAGATGGGTCCCACCCTCAGTGCTTATTTCACATTACATAGCACAAGAGAGCACAGGAGAACATCCAAGAAAAATTTATGGGAATCACGTCCTGAATTGGCTAGCAGGCTTCCCTTTTCCCTGAGCCTTGTGATCCCATGGAAAACACTGTGTTAACTCACACCCAGGGAGCCAGGGATGCTCACTCAGGGGAAGGCAGAACAGCTGGGCAGCCTACCTCAGACGCCAGGGGTTAGTTAAAATACACAAGCAGGAGAGTAGCCAAGAGCTGAAGCTGCTGCCCAGGTGAGAGAATTCACAGAATTCACAGAATCACTGGGTTGGAAGAGACCTTCAAGATCACCGAGTCCAACCCATGCCCTAACACCTCAACTAGACCATGGCACCAAGTGCCACATGCAATCTTTTTTTAAACACATCCAGGGATGGTGATTTCACCACCTTCCTGGGCAGACCATTCCAGTACTTTATCACTCTTTCTGTGAAAAACTTTTTCCTAATTTCCAACCAAATTTTCCCTTGATGCAGCTTGAGACTGTGTCCTCTCACTGTCAGTTGCTGCCTGAATAAAGAGAACAACCCTCACCTGACTGCAACCACGTTTCAGGGAGTTGTAGAAAGTGATATCGTCACCTCTGGGTCTCCTTTTCTCCAGGCTAAACAACCCCAGCTCCCCATCACCCTGGGATGGATCCCATCAGGTCCCATGGATTTATGAATATCCAAGCATCTCAGCAGTTCTCTGACTGCCTCCTTTTGGATAACAGGGGGAAGAAGAATGTTATCTTCTTGGATAACATTCTGAAAAAGAGTGGATGTTTCCAGCAATGCAAAATAGGTTTGGGAGAAAGCTGTTTTGGAAATCTCCTGGACAGCCATGAGGAGAACATGGAGTCCACCAGGACCAGCAACAGGCCACAGCTGCCTAATATTTCCTGGAGGGAATACACAGATCCCAAAAGCAATCAAATTAAGAGATACTGCTGGGAAGAATGACAGGATGAAGGAAGGCAAAGTAGCTGCCTTTCCAAGGTAGCATCAGCTAAGTGCTAGAGGAAAAGCACAAAAACAGCACTAAAAATAAAATCAAGAGGGCTGATGATAAGTGCCAGCCAGCCAGACTAGTAACTTGTGTTAAGGAAACAAACCAAAACTCACAAGCAACACTTTCTCCCCAAATAAGCCTTTCAGCAGAAAAAATTCCTTTTAACAGTAGTCCAGCACCAGAGTATTCGGACAGACTCATTTCTGCAAGCTACTAGCAGGTTCTTAACACGCTCCCATGCCAAAAGCATTCTCCCTCCATCTTCAGAGAAATGAAGAAATGTAATTTTAGACATTTCTCCCAGGAAAAATTCCTGCAGCTGCCAAGAAACACCATTTAGAGGTAATGGTGGATTGGGGAAGGATTTCTTATCATCCTGATGCTGCATTTGACAGAGCTTTACTCTCTGTGTAACCACTCCTTCCTCATTTCTGTGGTATGTACATGCCAAAGATACCATTTATTTCCTCAGGCACAATGGAATCTCGTCAAGATTGTTCAGGCAAATCAATGGAAAATATTGGCAAAGCTGTGCTTGCAATATGTATTAACTTGGGGAAACCTAATTTTTTCCTTGGATCTCTCAAGAAGTACAAAAATCCTTTCTCTCTTCCTATGAAGATGTGCCAAATGACAAGTCAAAGTGGTTTCAAACTCAGGCAGAGATCTTAAGTGGCTATTTCAAGTTACAGGAAAGATCAAAATAGTTAAATTTAAAGCCCACAATTTGGAGCCATTTTCAAGGTACTGCAGCACAAATTTTCAGTTTGAATAAACTTAACAGTGCCCTTTAGATACAATCAATAGTTAGAAACAGTGGCAGGGAAGTGCCAGCCAGCCAGCCATGTTCTGTATGCTGAGGTGTTCATTTACTGCGTAAAAAAAATTAAGCTAATGCCTTGTGAAATGGTTGATACAAACACATCGTAATTTTCCACATAACTTGAAACAGCAAATTCAAAGAAAAAAAAATCAAACCAACCAAAACACAGACGTTTTGGAAGCTGAAAAATTAGCCATGTATTTAGAGCAACATGTAACTTGTTACTCCACTTAGGGAAAAAACGCAGTTTCAGAAGTTTCACATAAGTACTATGAAAGATTAACAATATTAAATTTGAGTCTGTATTACAATGCACTACATATCAGAATTTTGTGAAGTATTAGATTACCGATATGCTTTCTGGACAAAATATGAAAGTGTGGTGGGGGTGCTGGGAGGGAGGAATGGGTTTTGGTTGCCTCTTCACTGTTCTCCACTCCAAACAATCACAATGCCGGACTGGGGATCCGTGCCTTGGGAGCAGTCTCTGCCAACAAAGATACTCCTGTTTATCAACAAACATCAGAACAGCTCAGTGTGGGCTTAAGCCCATGCTCATCTCCAAACTCTGCAAAGTAATTCTAAGCAGCTTGCCTAAGGCTATATGTAAAATGTGTATGGAGTGTGAATTTTTAAACCAGTGACTTATTCAACTGAATAAAAACATAAGAACTTGCCAGATCTTGCTCCCTGCACCTTCATCAGCCACAAATTCGACCAATCAATAACCATTCTGTTCACAGGTCTAGAGTAGGAGAATAAAACCATATTTCAGTGATGCTCATTTCTAGCTACTCAATTCAACTGTCAGACAAGGAGACAGAAGTGAAACACAAATCAACACTTCCAAATTACTTTTAGAATCAATGCTTTTGATAAACGAAATTATAAGCACATTTATACCTTTCACAGGAAGAACCTCACACCCACTGATGGCTATCTCAAGTGCAAGCTTTTATAAACACTCTGGTTTTTACACTGCAGATGTTTGACAAGCCCTTGTCATGCCAGCACTTACTGCTGCAGTGGACCAAGAAGATAAGGGGGGTACAGCAGCTTGCAGGCATGAAAAAAACCTCTCATTGATGGCTCTATGGCACCTCCTGTACCACCTCCAATGCTTGGCCAGACTTAGCTACCCAAGGCACTAAATGTTTGTCTGTGCTGTCTGGCAAGGTGTATTTCACTGTGAGAGAAAGGACAGCTCAACAGCTCATTGAAATATCCTTAATTTCACTCTGTTGATGTGATCTCACCCTGGAGATTTCAGTTGCACCAAAGCCCCCAGGTGCTGCTGAAGAGTGAGCAGGCTGAGCGGAGAGGATGCAATGACCTGATTATTTAAGGACCACTCAGGAAGAAATTTACTGCTTTGGTAATGCTCATAAAGCCACAAGGAGTTTTCAGTAGGGAGTTACTACAGCTCATGAAAATGGTCCACTTCACACAGGAATATTTGAAAGCAGTGTCAGGAGATGAGTTAACATTACTGATTGATATTAACATGACATATCTGTTATGCCTGAGTTCACCTGAGAATGTAATTTCTATTAGGCTTCTCTGCTGCTGGAAGTTTTACTCAAATGCCACTATCCAGATAACTGGAGCTTGTTCAGACAGAGCCAGCCCATCCAAAGCACAACTGTGGATAAAGTGTGCTTCAGAACGCACTTACCTGTTTGCATTCAGTACATCACAGAAACATAAATGGCTTGGATTGGAAGGGATCTTAAAGCTGGTCTAGTTCCAAGCACCCTGCTGTGGACAGGGACATCTTTCCTCGGAGAATCCATTCCCATGCTGGGTTTTGTGCTGTGTTTGGCAGCACACAACACACCCACGTCTGTGCCCACCACGGGTCACAAGTGTCACCCACAGCTCCACACGTGGATCCTGCACATAAAAATTGTCACCCAGAACTGACAAGGCAGCCAGCAAAAACTGTGTTTAAAAGAAAAACACAACAAAAGGATGGCACAACAGGCCCCACCCTTGGCACTGCAGCTCAGGAGATTGCTTCTTGACCATTCTGCAGCTTGGTCTGATGGAGAGGAGCTGTGAGTAGCAATCAAATTATTGTGATGCCAGATTTTTTTAAAGCCTGCCATTTGACTTCAGTTTTGTCCTCCTATCCTTTGTGTATTTATAGCATAAACTCTATCGGGCAAGACCTGCCTCTCTCTGAAGGGCTGAAGCACTCAGAAGTCTCACTCACAGGTGCATCCCTTGATCACAGCTTTGAGAAGAACTACCCTTTCCACAACCTGACTTCCATCTACTCATATTTAATCCATAATATACATAGGTTTTCTTTGAATTGAATCTCATACAGTTTTTGAAAATAGTTCCATAATATCACATAGTCTTCAAGTGATTTTAATGACATCTTGCTCAAGGTTCATGGCCCCTTCAGACCAGTGTTCCAGTGCACAGTTCCCATTTATTCTATCATAGATAAGCTTTTCTTTCCATCTGCCAAAAGTATAAGACATAAATACCACAGCCTTACATCATACAGTGCCACTTGGTTTCACCTTCACATCCCCCAGTACTGAACAAGGGATCTCCATAAGTAAATATGCACATGTGGACAGCTGTACCCTTCCCAATACCACAGAAAGTCACTGAAGAGCTCCAAGATCACATCTCCCTCTTCAGTCTTTAGGGAAAAGGTTTTACACTTGTTTTAACTTCCAAGAGGTGCATCTCTAAACTCTTCTTGAAGAGAAAACAAACTTTCTTCTGAGTAGTACCATCAGAGAGATTTTGTCAGTGCCTCATTAGCTTTGAATGTACCAACATGAGAATACCTTTCACAGGATCCTTTCAAAACTTGAAAATACAGTTACAGTTCAAACAGCTGTTGCTTCTAAGGCTTTTAAGTATTTTGAGAATTTTAATTATTTGGGTATTTTTCAGTTTTCTTGCTTCTGCTGAGCAGATAATTAGTTCAATTACATTTTCACAGGTAGAATACTGGCTTGATTTGTACTTGCCTATCATCAAAAAACTGATAGCAGAACTCTCAGGGGATGAAAATTCACCTATTTAGTGTGGTGTTTAACATAGTCTTTGGAATTGTGGAGCACAGATGTCCTACACCAAAAACTCCAGTGTTACCAAATTATGAGTTCAAGAGCTGATTAGACTGTTCCTGATGTTTAAAGAACAATCTACCATTAAATGCAAGCATTTTACATGAACCCATAACAGACTTCTTGGCTTTGTCTACAATGTAGTCCAGGGTAAACATCTTGGTAGGGTTCATTAATCTTGTGCCTATATAACCAACAACTCAACCCCAACAACTCATGTTGTATTTTAGTTGACTTAATGGCATTCCCTACCTAATGTGTTACATACCAACACAGTACCAATATTAGAAAAAACATCTATTAACAGTTTCACTAGATTTCATACTGGGAGTAAAGATCTGAAAGAATATCACATTTCTCACTAAAAACAAACAGAAGCAACATGAAACATTAACCTAATATTAGGGTTTACAATTACAGCTGCTGATGATTTAAGCCCTTTGGAGCCTTTGACACTAAGCATAAGGAGGAAATTGGACTTACAAATGAGTGAAAGACGAAACAAGAAGGCTTTTGTGCAGCCCACTTGAAGATTGCATGCAAAAATTTGACTTTTGAGATTAAAGAGGTTACATTTGGCCTTTTAGGAAAACAGAGAATAGGATATTAGCATCCTCTGTAAACTACTTGAAGACTATAACATTCTCATGAACCACAAACTAAAGCATTCACTCATCTTCCTAAGAAAATAAAGAGAATTTGGCAGTACAGTAATCCTCAGAGAAATGCCAGGACGGGAACTTCTGTTGTCTTTGTTGATTTAGCAACTGATGTGTGCAGTACCTTAGTGTTTGGTAAAGAAAAAGCATAAACGTGTGTTCCAACATCTTTCGTCTTGGAAAGAAGTCACTTGGAACCCGCCAAGGAAAATAAAGCAAGCTGAACCTCAACTCACAAATACCACCATTATGCCATTTTACACCCCTCCATGGACAGAACTATATATTAAGTAGAGATAGCTCCAGGAAACAAAAAATGGGTATCACCAACATGCAGCTGCGAGTTGTATCAGACACCTTTCTTGCCAGTTCACTGCCACCCTTCCCTTTCAACCCAGAAATGCTCCTCAGCTTGAAGCCATACCATTTACGTGAAAGGCTGCTCTGACCACAGACTCTCAGGACTACACCTGTTAAACCACCACCAGGGCATGCCATTTTTTGCGATGCCAAACAAAACAGAAATGTTTAACCAGGTAAGACGCAGCTGCTTTAGGCAGAAGGCACACACTCCTTTCCTTTCACATGGAAACAGAACCTAAATCTGAGCTCATTTCAAATTTTGCTATGAGAAATGCACACAGCTAGAAGTGAAATATCATCAGCATGCGTTTTTGGGTTTTTTTAATTTATTTACTAGAAACCAGGCAGACTCACCCATTCATTTTTCACACTAAAAACTGAGATCACCTTGCTGCATGCAGTCTCACCCGGGCACCAAAAGCTGCTGAAAGGCTCCGAAGAGCCACGGTCCAAGTGCCACGGCAGGGCTGGCCCATCGGACTTACACTTTACACTGAGGGACAGCACAGAGCCTCCCTCTCCTCCTTGAGCAGCTTTGAGCGGTGTCGCCTCCTCTGTCCGCCCGCCAAGCTGGCGGCACGGCGGTGCCGATGTGACACCCTCAGTGTGAGGGAGAAGGCGCGGGGCTGCCACCAGCCCGCACCCGGCAGGGCTCAGACCCGGCACGGCTGCAAGCTTCACTCGCTTCACCCGCTCCAGCAGTAACTCCACACCCATGCGGCTTCACCCGCGCTGGCGGCACTGGGGCAGGCACAGAGCGAGACACAGCGAGCAGCACGGGCCCCGGCCCCTCAGGCTGCCGCGGACACCGCGGAGCTCCCGCCGCCCCCGGCCCGGCCCCGCTCCCCGCCCGGCCCCGCCGCCCCTTCCTCCCCCTCCTCACCCTCGTACTCCAGGCTGGCCCGGGCGCCCAGGGCGAGCAGCGCGGCGAGGCGCAGCCAGCAGCTCCCCATGCTCCACACGGCGCCTCTGCCCGGCCCGGGCTGCACAGCGGCCAAGGGGCGGCAGCAGCAGCAGGAGGAGGAGGAGGAGTGGGACGGGGACATTCTCCGAGAGCTCCCGGCGCCGCCGGAGTCTCCTCCTCCCAGTGCCCGGCCCCGCCTCGCCTCCCGGGAAGGCGATGGGGCCTTTGGGGTGCTATGCTGGGGCTGCGGTGTTGCCTGTGCCCTGTGCTGTCCCCTCAGTGATCCCCGGCCCGCCTGTGCCCTGTGCTGTCCCCTCAGTGATCACCGGCCTGTCTGTGCCCTGTGCTGTCCCCACAGTGGTGCCCGACCCGCCTGTGCCCTGTGCTGTCCCCGCAGTGATCCCCGGCCTGTCTGTGCCCTGTGCTGTCCCCTCAGGGGCTCCTGCTGCCCCCTGCTCTCCGACGGGGCTTCCGGGAATCGCCCGCTGGTGCCCTGGCCCGGAGAGGGGTCACAGAATCATAAGATCAGGATGGTTTGTGTTGGACGGGAGCATAAAGGTCACCTCGTTCCACTCCCACCGCCTCCTCTGGACTCGCTGCAGCATCTCCGTGTCCCTCCCGTGCTGGGGTGCCCAGAGCTGGCTGCGCTGTTCCAGCTGGGCCTCACCACGCCGAGCAGAGGGGCAGAATCTCCTCCCTGGGCTCGCTGCCCACGCTGCTGTTCGAGGCAGCCAAGAGTGGGGTCCCTGCTCGGTGCTGGGAGCCCCGACCTGAACCAGGCACCGAGCTGGCTGGGGCAGTGTGTCTGTCACTGATGTCCTGCCGTCTGTCCCTCCAAGGCAGCGAACGAGGCTCCCCGTGGACAAGGGCAGGATGGGGAGGATGAGCCACTCTTGCTACCTCCAGTAACTTTCCTGGCACGGTAGGTCCTCTCTGGGGAAGTGTCATGCTTCCCCATGAGTGTGATGGCTCCCATCCCATCCCATCCCATCCCATCCCATCCCATCCCATCCCATCCCATCCCATCCCATCCCATCCCATCCCATCCCATCCCATCCCATCCCATCCCATCCCATCCCATCCCATCCCATCCCATCCCATCCCATCCATTAGCAGTGCCTGCCCACGCTGGCCTGGGGTTTTGCAGGCAGCAAAGGAACAGACTGCATTTCTCAGGATGAACTGCTCAGCAGTTTGCAGATGGCCGGGATTAAACATTAAGAAAAGAATCCCTAAGTCATGAAAGTAAGAAAAGAAAGTTTGGAGTCATCACATTTCTCATTAACTTCTTGAGTTGCCAGGGTGTACATATTCAAGCTTTGTTCCATAACCACAAAGACTTGAGGTTTTTTTCCCTGCCTTTCACATGAAAGCAAATTCCCCAGACACTCCAAGCCTTTGGAGGTGGATGCTTCAGGCAGAGCATCATATGCTCCAACACTTTGGATTTGACATTTGTCAACCCTGCAGCTTGACTACAGGTAGATTTGGGATTCCTTTCTTTTTGCACTTCCTACCATGAGCATTTAATGTGCAATCCAAACTGGTGAAAGTCTGGGAAAAGCCATAGCCCCAGCCAGAATTTGTGTGCTGGGGTAGTACAGGGGAGTGAGCCCAGGGAGTTCTGAGGATCCCTCCCACATTCTGCATGGTTTCCTGTACAAATAGGGAATTTGTCAGGAAAGGAATAGGTCTAAAAATAAGGCACACAGAATTGCAGAGGAAGGAGACTCATCTCAAGGGGAAATGTTGGTCTGGAAAAAGAAGAGGGTGACAATTCTGCCATACTTTGAGGGTGGCTATGCCAAAGTGGCCTAAGAAAAATGCGACCTTGCTAGTAATTAAAATAAAAATCTGCATGCGTGCTGTCTTTTGGAGCTTTCTCCAAAGCACTTTCTTTTCTTCTGACTTTTCCTTTGGATCAGGAGTGCTCCTGGATACCTCCCCATGTGGATCCCCTAATTTGCTGAGGCTGAGATGTGCACAAGAATGAGTGCATCCCCAGGGCCAGGCTAGAGCTCCTCTGGAGTAAAATACCTGGAGGGGTTGGGTGGGAACTGGGGCCTCAGCACAAACTGTTCTCCAAGTTGCTCTGCCCAGTACAGATGGAGTCTGAGTATGCTTGGGCTCAATAATCTGTTTTGAACTTGTTTGCCAAAAAATGGAAAAGAAAGATGGTAACAAAAACAATGGCAGTTTTATCAGAGCAACTGCAGTTTAACAGCCTAAGGAATTCTTAGATTTCCACAGGTGAAGAGATTGAAATAGTAACATTACTCTGTTTAAAGAACATCAGGAAAAGGAGTGTTTTAATCTGATAGTGATAATTGCTTAGTGATAGTTTATCTGTGCTGGAAGGCTTTGATAAGAGCTCAGCATTCCAAGGTACTGGAACAGTAAAGGTCCCTGAAGCAGATCATAACGGGTCAGGTGTCTCTCACTTTCCCTTTGTGTATTGCCCTTGTAACACCCATTTCCAAATCACTGGCCTTCATTTAGGTATTTCTGTGAGTGTAAGGTCTATACCACTGCCAGCAGAAGTGTGACTGCAGCTGCTCCTCCATCAGCTGTCCCAACACCACCCTCCCCATGGGTCACAGCCCCTCTCCTGGGCGGCCTTTTTGAGCCATTTCAAGCTGCATGGCCACAGTGCAGAAATGTGGTGACAAATCCTCCTTGCCAGGTTGTCCCCTCAGTGTGAGAGATGAAGGTGCCAGCAGTAGGTGCCATTGGTGGTGTCTGAGTTAGTACAGGCAAGAATCCTGCTTGGTTCCCTGGAATCAGTGGGACCTCAAACTGCTTAGATTTCTGTAGTTTCTTAAGGGACCTTTTAATAGGAGGAAGCATGTGGAACTATGAATGAATTTTAGAAAGTTGCATACCTTGAATTTAAAGGCACAGTCCATTTTTTTTTTTTCTCCCAGTTCAGCTTTAAATTTTTATAGAAAAAATTCCAACTATTTAAGCCTGTGGTTAGTTGGAGTTCCTGGCACTCCTGGCATTACACAAAAATTAACCGGTCTGCTTTTCATGGAAAACTCTGGTTTTGACTGCTCAGAGGTAAAAGAAAATTTTCAAGACTGAAATCAAGCAACACTAGAGAACTGAAATGTGTGAAAATGTTGTGGTTCAATAGGAAAATAAAGCCCAAATCTAAGTTAAGTGCTCTTGGAGACTTAAAAAAATATTCTTGTTATGTCGAAGAGCTAGTATAAAGACATCATTTTTCTTTTCTGTTTTTTTAATAGCAGTTTAATAGTATAATTTTATCACTCTGTGCCAGAATATCTGTAACAACTGCAGTTACAGTGATAATAAAAATACAGCTTTTGATGGAGAGAATAAATTAATTAAAATCAAATTTTAATAATGTTTAACAATCTAATATTTTTTTCCAAACAATAAAAGAATGATAAGGAAATAAAAACAGTACCCAAACAACCCATATGTGTGTAATGAAGTTTTTTGAATCCCTGAGTAAACTCTAATTAGTCATAAGAGGATGACAAATAGGGCCCCAATCCGAACCACACAGTTTTGGCCCAGTGAATTGCCTGACTGCAAATGCTCTGATACTTAGAATTACTCTTGTAATTATCTGCAGAATAGACAGTCCTTAAATAAAATAATAATCATAATAATGCATTTCTTCTGAACAATTCCTAGAATCCGTGGAGATTATTATTACTTTCTCTTGATGTTTAGTGGCAGCAACACTTGCAGTTTTCAAAAGGCATCTCCCCTGCACATGCCCTGCCTGTCATTTTGAATTTTTAAGTGATATATTGATGTTTGCTAATAGAAAGCTGCTTTTCCTAAAATGACAGGAAAGAAACACTAGAGTCCAGCCTATGAGAGGACAGCATTGGCTAAAAATGTCAGGAAGATGTACACCAATGGAATAACAGATGATGATCCCATAGTTTCTTGTGTGAAATAATAAACTTAAGGTTTATCCTAGGAACTTTCTTTCCTAGGTCACACCTAAACCTCAATGGCAAAAATACCAAAGATATTGCCCTGACTGTAAAACTAGTGTATTTTAGGGAAATGAAATGTTCTTCAGGGCAGCAGTCTCTGGCTGTGAGTCCCAGCCCTGAGCACTTTCCTGCTCCCTACACCAATGATCTGAAGAAGTCTCCTTGTCTCTTCCCAGTTAGAGGTGTCCTCGTGCCCTTCCTCCCAGAAATGGCACAAAGGGGATGACAAGAGTCACTTCCCCTCAATTTCTCCACTACCAAAACCCTGGCTATGGAAAATTTCAACATGAAAGTCTGGCTCAGGCACACAGAAAGCACATGCATGGAGCACACATGTAGCAGGTCTTGGAGAACACCAGTTGCCTTTTTCTATTCCATCTGGCAGGGTTGCTGTGTCTTGGGCAGCCAGCAAAACAGAAAATTTTGAGGGGAAGACAATATTGCATTCCCAGTTTGACACTGACTGATGCCTCAGTATGTGGTAAATCAGCAGATACATGGCCTCATGTTTAACAAATGTACTGAAAAACAAAATCTGTTTTTTTTTTTTGTTTTTTTTTTTTTTGGATGCTGTTAGCATCCCTTAAAATTCTAACTGTTAATATCTCTTCAGTTTTTGATGAGTATGATTGGAAACAGCTGTGTCTAAACTGTTTTGACATTAAATGAGAATGATCTTTTTGTACAAATAAAAGAACTACAGTTCAGCCAGATTTAGATTTTGCAAGGCTTTTGCTGAGTCATTACAATCTGGTTCTGAAAAAGAAAAAGTTGTTATTACATAGCATGAATAAAATGTAACTCCAAAACAGTCTTGAAAGGCAAAGAGGTGTGAACTTTAGGGCTCATCACTATGAGATACTAAGCAAAGCAGACTTACTACCAAAGCTTTAATATCTGCAGTTCTTGCCACTGATGGTGGTCTCATTACACTCAATCAAAACTTTATTTAGGTTCTTAAAGGAATTTAGACATAACAGAGTGTGAAAATGTTGCAAACTCCTCTAAGTAGTGAGCAGTATAAATAATATAGCTCCTAAAAGCATTGTGAGAGAATTAGGAGATAACATACTGATATTGATATTGATATTTATAGCTAAAGTAGGTCGAGTACATGAGTACATTTTAAGTGAACCCAGAGTTAGTTTCTCAATAGTCATGCAAGATTAGCTTCTGTATTCTTAATTATCAGGACTTACAGTGGTTTAACATCATGATATTAATTCAGTTTACTTCAACTACCCTAATGTCAACAGCATGACTTAAAATATTCCTCAAGAAAAAAGACTGGATGCATTTTGCATATTGTACAAGTAATTCTTGGAAGAAAAAGGAAAAAGTTGCCAAAGTTAATAGTGATTATGATTATTAACTTTGGGCATATAACATAGTGACTAAAGAGCATGTTCTCTCCTTTTTTTAGTTTCAATTACCGCAAACTTGCATAGGAACAGCAGCTGCATAAATGAATCCTGTGCTTCTGGAAATCAGCAAAATTGCATATGTAAATCTATGGATTAAATGGAAATTTCAGGAGGTCAGGCAGACACTTGATCATCCATGTGCACACACACATACACACAGATGTCTGTATATCTGTCTATAAATACATGTCTCAGTGCACATCCATGTATGTATGTGTATGCAAGGTGCACTAATACCACTTCCATTTAAATCAAACATGTGTATTTAGACTTACATTTATTTATCAGAACTTGACCACTGTCCATCTATATATACTTAGAAATAAATAGGTACTTGTAGTTTTTATTTTTACAAATACACACAGTTTAGAACTTTCAAAATGCACTAAATAAATACATTGAGGTACCAGAGTACTTTAATGCCAAAAGCAATATGCCAGAAAACATAAAGTTTTCTGAGAATTTGGAAAGAGAAAATTTGATACAGAATGAGTATCTTTAACTTCTTTCAGGGGCCATGAGAAGGAGAATTTCTGGCTCCAGGGGCTGCTTACACCTTCAAAGAGCACAAACTCCACCTAGTGATAAGTTTAGTGGTGAAATTTTAGAAACCAAACAATTCTAAAGCACAATCTCAGTTGTATGGCAGGACTATAAAAATGAGAAATAAAGACTTAAGTTGATACACTTAATCTTTGGGGAAGTAAGAAAAAAAACCAGATAAAGATGTACTATAAAAGTTTCTAGTTTTTTTTTTTTTTTGCTACTCATCTGTTTATGAAAACATTTCAGTAATAAAAAATCTTCACATTTTTATCAGAAATGTTGTGAACTTGTTAAAAACCCTTATACGTTAATACACATACACATGTACATTGTTTTATTTGTTTAATCTTTTTTATTAAAAATGAAGACATGTAAAAAAGACATTGGAATGGGTTAATATATTCCTTCTTCCTGTTGAGCAAAGTGTGTGGACAAGATAAATGTACCAGTCCCTGAAACTGCTGAGACATACAGCAATTTACAGTCCATGATGTAAACTTCTGTAGCATTAGGTACGAGGGTAATTCCCATTTTAAAGTAATATTTATCACTTAATTCTTCCACCTTTAAAAAAAGAAATTGTCCTTATAGTAAAAATTTATGTGACTGATCTCCCCTAAAAAAATAATTCTAGCTTATTTAAATTAATGAGGGCATCATTTACTTTATTTCTCCTTTTCCACTTCACTTTTCTCAACAGTATCCAAGTAGAACAGAAACCACATGTGCATTCAGAAAAATAAGAAAATATATAAATATAATGCTGGAGAAAACCCCCTCAAGGTTCAATGCAGAATGCAGGGGTAGCACAAAGAAAAATAAACAACACTAAAGGATCCTATTTAACTCTGACAAAGGATGACCCAAGCATCCAGGTTTTTAGTGTGATGATTAAGGTAGCACAGAGGAGGCCCTGTGAAAAAATCTGGGCCATACTTAAAAGGACAAAGCATTCAGGTGAACCAACTCCTGGGACAAAATCAACTCTGGACACTTGTGACCTATTATATAAAATTTAAGCAGCTCTGAAACTAGGAAAATTAAAGGAAGAACTGGGGAGCAACCAGCCCAGTTGTCCACCAGTTTACTGTGTGGTCAGGGATCACTTTGGGGTCACCAACCACCAGGGACCAGCAAAGAGACCTCCAGGGCAGAAGAGTGCATGTAAAGGGGAAGGAAAATATATTAATGATTTCAGGGAAATTATTTATCATGTGTATGTTTGTTCTGGGAAAATCAATGATTATGTGTGTAAAATGCAGTATAGAAACAGGAACTTTTTCTGTACTCAGCCTGCACAATATTTTGGAGAAGATATCCCCATGAGTATCTGGCTGAATAAAGAATTCCTGCTTCTTAATGCTACAGTGGTGTTAAGCAGTTTTTATTTGTACTGATTTTTGGCTCCTTCTGCTAAGTGTCTCAGCCAGTCTGCCTGAGAAAAACATGAATATTTACCCCATCATGATCAGTGTGTTGTACTGATGCCCCTGGTTGCATTATTTTCCTGTAAGAAAAGCTTCACTGGAGACTCATTAAGGTGTGGATGTTCAAAAAATACAGGATTAGAATCCAAGTGAAACAATAGAGTGTCCAGTTTTCACTGGGCCTGATTCAATGAGGAGAGAGGCCCATCAGCCTATGCCAATTCCAGCAGGAGCAAAGGTTTTCAGCACCTCTCAGAAATAAAAGCTTTCTCCCTGTCCCAGTTTGGCAGGATAATTCTATACTTCCACTGTTTCCACTGGGACTGCTGCCATGCATGAAATTAGGCACATGCTCAAGTAACTTCTTCCATAATGCCCTACAAGTTAACTTGAAAGTTTTACTGCTATTTTTTCTATGTCAGAACAGAAAGAAACATGTATATTTCTGAGTACCTTCAATATTCTTAACTAGGTTGTTAAACCAAATAATATCTTACATCAAATATTTTAATTTTGTAGGAATATCGTGCTGAAAGTGGTACTCTGTAGACTGATATAGAATAAATTATTTAGCAAAACCCATAAAATTCCTGTATTCAACTTTTCACATAAACCCCCCCCATATTTTGCTTTAGATCATCAACAGGTAAGGCCACAGAATTCCAGCAAGGTGCTGATAAGCATATCATTTTGAACTATTAAAATTACCAATAAATACCAAGAAAATCATCTGCCTATTTAAAATTACAGCAATCCAATCAATCAAAAAAGCAGCCATCAACATCTCTAGTCATAGCTGTTTTCAAGTAAAAATTGCATTATGTGCTTTAAGACTGTCACATTTTCATGTTTTAACAGTGTTACAGCAATATACACGTTTTCACCCTTTTGTCCTGATTAGTAACAGTTTCACTGGAATTCTCCAGTGTATTCTGATTTTCATCCTTACTGTCTTCACCAGATAAATCTTCCTTTTCTTTTTCTTCACTCTGCAATGGCTTTTCAGAGCTGTCTTCCTTTTTGCTACATACATTCTTCTGGCTTGTCAGTGGCTTTCGCTTAAACAGGGAAAACTAAAGTGAAGTGAAAAAACAGGTAAATTATATGACTGAAACAGTTAGCAGTGAAATTCAAGATTAAAAAAACACAACTCCTTTTGTATATGTTGTTAAATGAGGTTGGCAGATTTCTCCTCGGTAAAATATTTTTTTTTTTCAACCAAAATTGCAAAAAATGTTAACAAGAAACATTTGCAATATTTGAACTGTGGCAAAATAGCACTTGGGAATCAGAAAAATTAAATTGATTGCATTTTGTCAAATTACACATAGTAAAAATGCTGTAATTGATGCATTTATTTGGATTTCTTTCAAATAAGAGCCTGAGACAAGGTCCGAAAATAAAGCCCCAGAGCAGTCAGTGCTTACTATGCCTTCTGATAAATCTGTGTACTGCCCTTAATGACAGTGCTTGAGCTCAGTGAGACCTCACACACATCAGTTAACTGCTGCTTAGGGTCTTTTGTCAACAGGAAACTCAGCAGCCTCTGCAGGAGCCTCTGGATCCTAAAACCTGTAAGAAATTCTGTATCAGGGACTCCTCAGCATGCTCATGCACCTATATAGAGAGATTTATATGATGACAAAATCAGTGCATGTTGCAACTAAATGCAAGGTCAACAAGCTCAGCTGCTGCTTTCAGAGACAAATGCGGGGAGGGTGGTGGAATATTTTTAGATAATGTCCCTTAGGAATCAAATCCTAAGTTTTCACCTTACCAGTTCATGATGTGATAAACAATCTCTCTTTTAGGGACATGGCTTCCAAGGAGAGGCCATAATGGGCTTTAACTAATTTCTATTTCTATTTCTATTTTGAAATTTAAAGTTATTTTATCAAAAATTAAAATCAAGTCTTAAACAGAAGGAACAGGTTGCTCAGCAATTTAATAATCTATGCAGATCATGGGAGTTGAGTTATTTGCTTTGATAAATGCCCACTGCCTTCTTGGCCACTGGCAAAGCTAGAAACATCAGGCTACAAACCTTTTTTCTCCCCACAATTCCTCCAGTGTTTTGGTCATCAGTGTTCTCTGAAGAATTGTTCACAGTGTGATTGTCTGTGCTTTCCTTCTCTACAATAATATAAACGTTTATATTAACCTTCTTCTGATTCATGCAAATCAGTAAAATACCACAGAAAAGCAGAAAAATTGCTCTTCAGATTATTTTTGAAGTAGAGGTCACTAAATAAAACTTAAAAATCAGTCAGAATATTCAGTAAAATTTGATGCCCAGCCTGAAAAGTATGTTTATTTTTTAATCTCTCCATATAATGTCCTGATACTACTCTCCAGATGCTCGATTTTTAAGAACAGAACACTTACAGCAGTGACAATACATAAAATATTTTTACTTGACACACACAGTTTTCTCTTGCTGACAGGAGACCAAGTCTTGCACACTTATTTGCAAGCATATTCTAATTTGGTAAAACTAGCTTTTAGGGCAGGAGTTACAGTTCAGCATGAATTTTATTCCATAGAAACAATTCTAGGAAAGGAAAAACTTTCCGTCTCAGTTGATGTTCCTGTGTTTAAATTTTCCTATACTCCCTGTATGAATCATATAAATTTTAAACCTAATATCAAAACTTCCAGATCACTGGATAGTGGAAAAATATTTAAGTATCCCTTCTGTACAAGGTATTTCCATTATAATATTGAAAATAAATGGCATAGCTGCTTCATTATAAAGGCTGTGGTGTGTTTTATATCACACTTATTTTCTTTCAAGAGAACCATTCTAAGATTATTACAAAATTTCTAAAATAAAAAAAAATCCTACACATACAGGGCACCCAACTTCATGTTCCCCAGCTTTTCTAAAGGAATATACAGGTCTCATAAACTGCCATCAAAGCTGCAAGGAGCTTTTAGACTTACATCTTCAGCATCCTGAATAGTGTCCAGCAATTATTGCACCTCACCTAAAATAATCTCTTTGTGAATGGAACGAGGAAATATCAGCTGAAAAAGATGGGGAAGAATTCTGAGAAGCTTCTTGATTGTAGTGAGGCACAGGGCACCTAAGGAAGTTGCCTGAGAGATAATAAAACTACCATGATTTTGGCACTGCAAAACCAGAACTGCTCTTTGCAGGATACAGTCCCAAGAGAAAGTCCTCATGGACTTCCTCCATCACATAACTGGGAAAGGTATTTATTTCTTTCAAATCACTAAAAATGACTAATGGGGGCTTGCCCCTCAAATTTCATTATCTCTCAGGAACTGCTTTACCCTCTATGAACAAGAACTGTGTTGTCCAGTATTTTTACAATATTGTTTAGAAAACTTTTATCTGTCTTTAGAATGTCCAATTCTTAGGAATGGTATTCTTACCCTGCTGAACGATGGTCTCTTTCAGAGTAGTGTCCTCTGAGGTCTCTTTTTGAGTAGTCTCCTCTGTCTATAGACCAAAAAAAATCACCACAAACCCTCTTTCAAAATTGTTAAAAAAAAAGATGTTTAACTATTAACACCTACATGTTTCTCCCTCTACCAAAACCACCCCAAACAACATCTTTGCATTTACAGGAAAGCTACACATGTCTCAAACAAGTTAGTTATAGAACCAAATTCTTTCAGAGACCAGCAGTTTAAAAGAAGCAAAAGCTTTACCTCTCCAGTTTCCACAGTGCTACCAGCACTACTGTTTGTCTCTCCCTCAGGGGATTTACGATCCTTTTCTTTTTCATTTTTTTCCTCTTTTTTCTCTTCTTTCTCTGTTTCTTCTCCTGCTTCATCTTCTTCTGTTTCTTCTTTTCCTTCTACTTCTTTTTCTTCTTCTTCTACTTTTTCTTCTTCTTCTTCTGTTTCTTCTTCTTCTTCTTCCTCCTCCTGCTCCTCCTCCTCCTCCTCCTCATCATCATCTATTTCTTCATCTCCAGACAAGTTTTGTTCCTTGGACAAAATAATAATTTTGAAACTCAAGCTGTACAATGATCATGATCCTCATCCTACACCAGTTTATCACACATAAGAATTTGACTAAGAACAAGAAAACTCAGAAAGGAATGTTCTAAGAAGTAGACAGAAGAAGAACAGACACAGAAGATCTCAAAGTTTGCTAATTTTAATATATTTTTAAAAACCTCCAGGGAACGTTAGCAGTTCCCTAATGAAGCAGCTGACTTGTGTTTTGCCAACATGTGCCTCCTTAAAGGAAAAGCAATGACAACAACTTCTTATTGGAAAGAAAATATTTATTTTAAATGTTTGAAATGAGCATAATTAACACAAGCAGCAGTAATTGAAACACAAAAAAAAATTAAATCTATTTCTCAAGAAAATTAATGAAGAAATGCCAGATACAATGCTTTGATTCATGTGATTCAATACAAACATTATAATTTGAATTTAAGTTATTTTCAACCTAAGATAAAACTTCAGTATTGTAAAAATAAAACAGCCAAGGGCATTTTAAAATAAATATTTAAAAGCACAAATATTTTTGTAAAATGTGTAGAAAAACGAACCAATTATATCCTTCTTACTCCCTTCAATCTAATTGTCATTATTATGCCAGTATGTACTGATAACAGCATAAAATACAATTTTTAAATAAGAAACATTCTCCTTCCCATTGCAGAAATAGAAGTGCCAAAACCAAGGGCTTCCAAGGTCAAATCAAGTGAAGGCACATCACTGCTCAGAAGGGGAACATTTCTGTTCCACTGCAGCCAATGTCACAGTGGTAACTGGTGGGAAGTGTCTGCACACTCTTCTGAAGTGTTTACAGGAATGAGTCTTACATTGAACTCCTTCCAACACCTGGTTCCAAATGTTGTCTCCTAGCTTTTAATGCTTTCCCTATCCTCTCTTACTTCTTTGGATTTTTGCCTGTTGTCTCCTCAGCTGTTCTCAAGGTCATTAGAAGGTAACTTGCTGGTGAGGAGGAGACCACAGTGAATGTTTCTGGAAGTTGGAACACAGAGATCTTTGGTGGAACTCCTTTGCTAAGCACAATTCACATATCCCAGGAATCTGAACATTCCTACAGCGGACTTAGGGAGACTTGCATCATTCTGGACCCCAGCTCACAGCCTACAGCACCTAAAATTAATTTATTTCAGCAACTGAGCCATGCTCCTCATCCTCACTCCTTTTACTCCAAGGAAGCCACTTGTTTAACTGAACAGCTTCCCAGACTGACCCCGTTTCCATTTACTGCAGCTTTTCACAGGTGTCTCTGGCTGTCACCTCATCTGCTCCACTCCCAAAATAGCACATTTTGCATCATAACTCTGATAGCACAGTTCTATTACTGTTACTCCTGCTTGCCCATTTATAGGCATGTTTTGGAGATTTTACCAATGGCAGGGAATGATCTGAGGATGTCTTACTATAGATATGCTTTTAGCTTAAAGGATGAATCATCAGACCATTCAAAGTTATCCCTGAGGAATTTAAGAATCCAGGCTACCAATTAAAGTACATACATGTGTATATATATGCATATGTTATATATACCTATAATCTCTTCCTTATTGTCTTTCATCATGCTTTAGGGTGTTTATTTTCTTATTTCACTCTTTTCATAGAAAGATAATACTGAAAGAATACCTGCAATACCTCTCAAGTTGACACAGAGAAGCTGGCTAGGCCAAGGTCACACATAGGAAGTCAAAAATAGTAGAGAGCATGCAAGTGAAATATTTCAAACTGGTTTCTTTCAGGCTGGAGGTTGCAGTTTCTTCAAGGACAAAACCATGGCTGTTACTATGAAACAGCCTTAAACATTTTGTACCTCTAGTATAATAAATCAGTACAGCAGAATAGCAGTCTAGAAAATATAACCTTGCAGGTTTAACACACTATACAGATTTTTGTAGCGCTGTCTTAGCTGATTTTTTTTCATGCATTTATTCTGGTTTTCCTGTAAATTACAGACCTTCATAACTAGATATTCTTAAACATAAATTTGCTGTTTCCAAACTTATGGAGACAAATTACCTTACTTGCACTGGTTTTGGCAAAAGTATTGCCTTAGTGGGTATAACTCAGTGGGTATAACTGTCCTTTGCTAAAATGGCTGCAGCAGATAAATACAGAATAAAGATATTTCTTTTCAGAATGCTCTATTAAAATTTATATTTAAGAATATCTAGTTATGAAGGAGAGAGGGGGGAAAAACTTCACTCTGTTCTGTACTGTTGTCTCACCTGGTGCCATGCTCTGGCTAAAAGTCTCACTGAAGACTGAGACATATCTCATGGTAGACCTCACTCAAACAACAGCTGTGAACGAGGTTTCTCTGTATTTCTGTAATTGTATCATTGTGGACCCCTCCTGCTTAGTTTATGGAAATAGCTCTGGCAGATGGGCTGCTCACTATTAGCATTTCAGAAGGGAAGGCTTATGGTATCTTTCCACATCTCCTCAAGAAGTCAAAACAATGTTTGTGATCATAATTTTATATTTTTAGGGAAGAAATGCTGATGGGACAAATTTAGTTGCAGATCTTTTAAAAATCTGGTGAAAACTTAGTGATTAAGAGAAAGCTGTAATTACTATCTCCACTTGGAGAGTTCTAGAAGCTCTGGTTTACAGAGATGTTTCTGTTTGCAGTTGCCTTGGAAACTGTTAAAAATCCACAGAGAAGTTTATTAAAGAGTTGAGAACGAGGTAGGTAGCTGCATGTCTGTTCCTGTGCTGTGTTCTGCCAAGCAGCCCTAAACCAGCAACTCCTGAGCAGAGTTTTCAATCATTTAGGGAACAGATTTCTCCATTACCTTGACATGCCCAAAAGAATTCTCATGGTCATTTTACATGTCTGCATGTAAAAATGGTATAAATACCAAGCATGAATTTCCCTATGAAGCAGAAGACTCAGTAGATGGGTGTTAGGTCCAAGGAGGTTGGGCAATGGGCATAAAGCTTCATATGGGCCTGAACAGTGCTCCCTTTCTGGAGCACTAGTAAAGACAAATACAAAACCCATTCTACAGCCTGGTTTCTTGCTTTGATGCAGGACTGAAGAGGAATCACATCCTGTGCTAGCTGTCATTCTGCTCTCCAAAATCCTCGTGCACATCCATGTTGCTCCTGAACTGTCCATGCTGGGAAAATGCACTGGGTTGACATTTTACTAAAACAGTATTGAAAGTAACAATACCAACCCTGATCTTACATACAGATGAGTGAAAAAAAAAACAAAATCAAACAACTCAGTTTACCCTTTGTGGGTTGGAGGTACATGGATGGGTAGACATGTAACATTTTCTTGATACTGCCTGACAAAATTGCTAGCAAAGCTAAGATTCACACCATGTAGTTTCTTACCAAGCTGTTCCAGAGACAGCTTAACACCTTAAAGTCCACACAGTGTTAGCCACTTGTCATCAGGTGTTTGAACTGGCTTTCATTTTATAGCTATTAATAAAGAGAAGTTATTAGCTCAGCTACTCTAAGCCTTAGAGAAATATCCCTCCCTTTAATGATTATTAAAGAAAACTGTCCAGTTTAAAGACTGACAGAATTCAAAGACATCAGTACTCAAATGAGAGATTTAGCAGCTTATCCTTCCACTTACAAGTGATAAGGCAGCCAAATTAAGCTTTCCTTATATTTTGTCACAAACAGAAAAGCTCAGCTAAATACACTTAGAAGAATTTCCAGTAAAAAGCTGAGCCTGCCACCATAACTTTTTAAAAAGTTAACACTTAGGCTTCTACTAGGTTATATTGGTTTCCTAATTACACAGTTTTATGTTAAGAGCACCTAACATGGATTACCTGATTGTTACTACACTCCCTTAACGCTGCTGTTGTGTGAGTATCCTGGAAAATTAAGGCAATGCTGCACTTGTAATTTCAGGCACACTGTGCAGTGAAACCACTGGAAACCAGTTTTGTGTCAGAGTTTCCATTGTTAAATGTCAAAAGCTGAACTTTTAACATGGTTATGCCTTCTTGTAAATACGATGGAAAAAACATATTGAAGTAGCAGTTGCCACACAGTGATACACTGATTACCCTGGACATGTGGTGACTAATTACCACATCCAACAGGATGGCATCACCCTGGCATAAAATAGTGAGTACACAGCTGAAAATGAGGTTGGTAGAGACTGACTGAACAGACTAATTTCCCATTAAGTTTTTTTTTTGGCCCATATTTTGCTACACAACAAATTTATTTACTAAAAGTTGAACACAACAACCTAGAAGTCTCCACAGACCTGTGCACTTCTGTCATAGGCAGGCAGTGCACACACTTTGCATAAAGAAGATTGATCGGATTACATTTATTAACCAAGGCTTTAGGTGTCATCCTGAGACTGCCCACTGGCCTTTATTACACAGAGAAGCCAATAATTTTTCAGGGTTCTCTTAAGATTATTTCAGTTGGTTTTGGTGTAATTATTCTATGGTTTCCCAGCTTGGTGTTGCAGGTGTACCTGGAGAAAGATATATTTCTGCATTCTTCTGTGAATAAAAATAACTACTTACCAATATATAAAATTGCAATTTAAAACTACATTCTGAAGAAGTATTTGCACTTTCAGTTTTTCACTACAAGTTTAAATAGAGTTATCTAAAGGTTTCTTCTCCCAGTAACTCAGAACATATTTTTTGTTTATTCCCCAAGATAAGTCAACATCTGAAATAACTCAGATGTGCTATACCTTTCATATACAAAACAGTTACCTTCTCAAAAAAAGTTTTCTTTCTTTGGAGAACAAATAGAAAATATAAATTTCCAAGCAAAAAGGGGAAAAAACTCTTCTATAGAACTAGAAAGTATTTTTAAGGTGTTTTGTGAAAACCATCAAACAAGTTAGAGACTGTTTATATCAAGTATAATCTCTTACGAAGTATTTTACACAGTAACATAAATACCCTCTAATATTCAGTCATTCAGAAATAGATACCAAAATAACTCATGGGTACTTAAGGACAACAGGAGAAGTATAATGAGCAACTCCAGAATATGTTGGTGTTATCTGAAAAATTTACTATGTCTCTGGAAGATATTATGCTGTATAAAATGAATTCTTAATGCTAACAGGCACAGAGAAAAAAAAATTACTTAGGAATATTGGCCCACACTTGGATGCAGATTGTACATATTTTCCAAATCCGTATAGAAAAAATTTTAGTGTCTGGAGTTTGTCATGCAGCTCCCATATATTTGCAAGTGAATGAGCACAGTCACTACTTTCTGCTTTTATTGTGCACATAGCTTAGAGTACTGCATGTCTCTTCCAAATCCTGCCTTAATCATGCTGGTTTTTATTCAGTGCTTCGATAAAAATACTGGTAAAGGCAAATTTTTGCCAAAGCGCCAAAGCAGGCAGGAAGGTTTTTTGAGATTCTCTGACTTTGTACATTCCTCAAAGAGCTGGTCTATAGGTCACTGCTAAGACCTCCACAGACTGCAAGACTGGGTCTCAGGGCAGAGCTCCCATTTCAAAATACAGTAAATTCACGAATACAAGCCGCACTGAGTATAAGCCGCATCTCTGAGTGTTGGCAAATATTTCGGTTTTTGTCCATAAATAAGCCGCTTTGTCGTTCGCAGCGAGGACGCGCGTGCAATTAGTAACAGAACCGCGGGAGGGCGGGGTTTACTGGCTCAGCTAAGGCTGTGCAGGCTCGGCCCGCTAGGGGCCGCTGACGGGGCCAGGTGGCCCAGCCCGGTGCTGCAGCTCGGGGCCGGCTGCCACTGCCACTGGGCTTGGTCACCCCGGGTCGGCGCTGCCCCGTGGTGGCAGGCAGGGACGGAGTTTCCCCTGCTCCTACAGCAGCGGCGGCGGGCGGGGACGGAGCTTTCCCGCGCCCGTGGCGCCGGCGGTGGGCAGGGACGGAGTTTCCCCGCTCCTGCCGCGGTGGCGGCGGGCGGGGACAAAGCACCCCGTCGGCTCCCCGAGCCATGGCAATGGCAGCGCGGGCTTCCCCCCCCCGCTCCCCGGGCCTCGTTAGGGGCGGCCCGGGTCCCCCCTCTCCTCCCCGGGCTGCGGCAATGGCGGCGCCGGGCCCCCCCCGTCTCTCCCCTGGGCTGTGGCAGAGGAGGAAAGAGAGCTCTCCCGCCTCTCTCCCCGCCCCCTGTGCTGCCTGCAGGGAGCCAGGCTCCACCCGCGGTGCAACAGAGTAGCGATTTGTAACAATCGCAAAATGCCGACTTTGCAGCTGCTCGGCTCAGCACTCTGGCAGGCACTTCTGAGGTTGTATTAGCCGCTCCTGATTATTAGCCACATTTCCGGTTTAGGAGCAAAATCTTAGTCAAATTTGTGCGGCTTGTATTCGTGAAATTACTGTACTCTGATGTAGAAGTGGTAATTTTTACACAACCACTGCTAATCTTTAAACCCATTCTCATTTCACAGATTTTTCAAGGCACACCCATGTCAGTAATGCAAGTGCCACCAGCTTCCCCATAGAATTGTTCTCCACATTGTGCCAGAACTTGTGGAAATTCTCCCTCAGCCACTGCAAGGCTGGCTTTAAAGCACAGCTTGACTTCTTTCTGTGCCCTTCATACAGGACACGTTCAGGTTTGATTTGTTCTTTTTCTGCTCACAGATGATAATGAAGTAAAGGAGGTTAAATTTTGCAGGAGTTCTGCTGCTGTGTTTCTAATTATGAAAGTATTTTTGTGCCTTGAATAGATGCTGGATAGAATGAAAGTATTTTACACTTGCTGTAAGAAAGGCAGGCTCTGCCATGGTGGCTCACAAGCTCCTTTTAGGTTGGTATTTGTTGTTCACTTTCCAGTCGAACAGCACAGGCTCTTGTACCAACATCAGTACACAGGGGGTTTGAAATATTACTCTTCAGTATTACTGTGATCTATATCCTTAAAAAAGGTGCAGAGAAAGGCTTTGTTTAATATAAAATTCTTTTAAAGCCACATTTGTTTGTTTCTCTCACTCTCTCCATATGACAGCACAAATACTTTACATTTCACACAAACCACAAATGAGATTCTCTGTGAAAGGTGTAGCAGTCATGACAAATTACAAAGCTCAAAATCCATACCATTGAACCTGTGATACTCCAGCAGACAGCCCTGCAACCCACTACAGACCAAAAGAGTAATTTCTGATTTTTCAGTGCTGGAGAAATAAGAAAACCAGAACGGTCAGTATTTTTACATTTACCATTTCAGGGCCCTGATAAGAATTATTTTCATAACTAAGCATGGGGGTTTGAGACAACAGTATTAATATTTGTTTGAATGATTATAGCATGAGGCTGACAAGCAAAAAAGCAATGAGCACTATCATAAAGCCTTAAAAAAAGAGAGTGATTAAGTGTACTTGCTTCTTCTTTTGGCAGCAAAAAAATAAAATCTCTGTTGCTCTCTGCAGTGCAATTTTCTGATGCCAAAGCTGTCTCTCCAAAATCCTTTCAATATGTAATAAGTTAACTTCTGTCACCAGTAAAACATAAATAAGTGTATAAGAATGTTATAGCTCAGAGAGTGACTTTGGATCCCAAACCTGCTCAGAACTTTACTGAGCACAATACTATGGGTTTGCAATTTGTGCAAGCAAGAAATTTGCTCAGTTGCTCATAGGGTGCCACAGTACTAGACACTGTCACTTCCACGATTAGAAATTAGATGAAAAATTACCCTTTCACATTTACTTCGCCCTTTTTTGGCCTTTTTACAGATCCTTAATGTTACATGAGAGATAGGATCTAGAAGGTAGTGTCATATAGGGAGAAAATAAGCTAAAATTTATATTAATAGATATCTAAAGGTAAGATAAACTAGGAGGGAAAAAAACCTAAGAGCAATGAAAACAAAAGCTAGATGTCCTTTCTGCATAATTCTGAAAGGCCCTGTTCTAAAGAATATTCATGTATTCATCCAGATAAGAAACAAGAACAAAAAGTGATGAGTGAAACCTACACATTTTACATAGTTTGGAGAAGGACATTTTTATTATCAGTTATGCAAAGACCTCTACTATCTGAATAAATGGTTTGATATGTTCAGCTATAATGGAGAAATTTATCTGCAGGCACAAGGCAAGTAGCTGTGCAACAGAATATTCCAGAGTCACCCAGAACACCCTCACCTGTAAGCAGAGCTGTGAGGCAGCAGCAGAGCTGCACCCCACCCCTCCCAAAGTGCCAGAGCTGAATGTGTCTGTGCAGGGGATTAAAACCTCAGAGATGAGCTGCAGGGACTGCCTAGAAATTCACAGGTGTTTATTAACACTTTAAGGATGTCCAGTGTTTCTGTCAACTGCTGTGTTGCTGCTCTTGAATTAAACATGCAGGTGGTTGATTGCTGGTTAACTGTAATTAATAAATCAATAAACCACTTATTGTAGACTTAAACCACAGAACCACAGAACAGTTTTTCCACATGATAATCATTAGGGAATAAATCACAATGAGGGAATAAATGCTCTTTTTTCTAGCACAAGAATACAAAGACATCAAATGATGTAAATGAAAAGAGGAGTTACTTCTCCAAACTATGTGTAAGTAAATCTAAGAATTATTTTTTTCCCAAAACATTCTAAACAGGTTAAAAATTGATTGAAAGAAATTCATGTGAACAAAATGGGTATTAAATGTAATACATATATCTACTGAATCACAAATTATTGAAAATGTTGAATATATTCATTATACTGAATGATTACAGGGGTGAAGTAACACTACATGTTTGTGCTACTCTAAATTCTAATTATTTTTGTTCCCAGGCACTGACCAATAGCCACTGGTGGAAAAAAGATGGATAGATCTTTCGTCTGGCAATTGTCTGTTGTTTTCTCTTTCTAATGCAGGATTTTTTTTCTCTCTTAAAAACTAACTCAGGACTATTTCTGCCATGTTTCTTCAGTACTGCATATAAATCTCTTTGTATGCCACAATGAATGCCAAGGATATACTGAATTTTCACAAAACCACAAGTAGCAAACTTTATAAACCAGAATGAGTCAAACTAAATAAAATTCCACCCGTTATGCTAATGGAGTTCCAAAGTCCCCTCAAAGCCCAGAAATGCTGGCACAGAGCACAATTTATGTAAGGAGTCTCTGGAAAACCCTTAGAAGTGCTGGAGTAAGGCTCTGCTTTTCCCCTACCACAGGAATGAGCCACAAACTACATAAAATCAGTTCTCAAATCAATGAATTTTCATCCAGACAAAACAAAGAAGAGGAGATGCCCATAAGTTGGCTTCCTTCACTCTCTTGGAAAGCTTTCTGCTATCAGCACATGTTAAGAGAGAAACAACAAATAGTCCTCATTTGCCTAAGAATTTATATTAAATGCTACAACCAAACAGTAAATGAAGGGTCATTCCTATGTGGAATTGGAAATCAGTTGCTTTAAAATGCTCTCTTTTTTTCATTCTTCCTCTCTCTAGGAACTCTTTTTCACTAGAAATAACAGGGTTATTTCATTTTTCACAGCCCAGTTTTCTCCCAGTGATGATTTCTAAAACCACAAAGTAGATGTCATATCCAAGAAACCCAGTTGTAGGCCTATAAAAATACTTTTCAGCACTACTCTAAGTTTAATCAGAGTAACACCCTAATCTTTCCTAAGAAAGATAAAATAACACATCACAGCTCTACTTAGATTCAAAGGGAAGTGTTTTCAGAGGAGCTCAGTGGTAACACCGCACAATGGTAAAATATCCAATTACTCCATTGTTAGACAGAGCTGGTTTCTTGGGAAGGGCATTTAACTGATAAAATATTCTCTAACAATATGCAGATACTTACCCTGCTCCAAAGACACATGTTGATATTAAGACAATGTGTTCCACCAAATTCCAAAGTTGGAAACAAATTTCCCAGGGACAGAATACGGTCACTGGGGTAACTTTTTGCTGTAGTTAGGCACAGCATGTGACTGAAGTGATGTTACCTTCAAATGCAGTATAGGGAGGGGTGAGTGAGGCAGAAAGGTTGGATCTGGACTAGGATTTACTGACAAACTACTGATCTACTACAGGCTTCTTAGAAAATAAATTCTGGAGACATTGTGTCAAAGATTGTTTAATGCCAGTATCTTACAAAACAATATTAAAATGTTTCATAAGCTCAAAACATGTATTGATTCCATTCACATTTTTATTGCATGACATTTACTTATTTTGATTCCTCTCTTCTTCTCTCCTCATTTTCAAGAAGCTTTAAATAACTACCTTTCTAGAGAATGTAAATACTGAGATCTGTTTACAAAAATTTCTCAGACCACCCATTGGCATAACATTCAAGTAACAATTCTGCATGATGAGTCCCTATCTCTTCATTTGCCAGTTCAGTCCCTGATGGTTGAAAGAGTGATGCAATATCATAATAAAATAATTAGCAAGATTTGTTTGCGTATTATAAGGAAATTCTAAAAATATTACCTTTGTCTTTTTGAAAAAAAATTAATTCACACTTTCTTGCCACTTTCTTTACTATTACATCTGGCTTGTTGGTTTACCTCTTTTTGGAGATTACAGATAGGATGTTTTTAGGTGAGAAAACCATAAATCTCCTCCAATGAGGAAAAGGTTTGGCTCTGATCCTGAAAACATATGTGTTTCACACAGCAACAACATATATTCCCCCTCCTGGAGTACTTCACAGTTAGAGGACTAATGTGATGTAGTCTTTTATAGGCAGATATAGAATCTTTGGTGCATTGCACAGTATAAACAAATTTTTAAAATGTTTTAGAGGTGTATATTTCAAATTCTTAGTTCTATCTAATCACCAAGTGTGCTATTAAAAAAATATCCCTGAACTCTAATGTAATCTAAGCCAGATTCTGAGATCTGTGTGTGGTTTTTTGCACTGAGTTGTGTGCTGACACCAAAATAAGAAGTCAGCCTTAAGGCCCTTGAAAAGTCCTAGACCACCACTTACCCAGGCCTGCATTTTAATTTACCTCCCATTCGCTGACCTGTGTAAATTTGGCAACTTGTCCTTTCTTTAATTTCAGTACATAAACATTTTACCAATGTATGAACAGATAAAAAGTAGGGGGAATAAATTATGTAGTGATACCAAAATTTTAAAATAGGTACATTTCCTAGTTTACTGAAACTCTTTTCCTTTAAGGCACATTATCAAGTAAACTGCCCTGCAGCTAAAATTGGTGTATTGCTGATTCAAAGGCAATGATTACACTGATTAAGAGGCAAACACAGTTCACCTCCTCAGCAATTAATTTTCTTTACATATCATACATGATAAACATGATTTTGAAAATGATTGTATCAATAACATGTGATTTCTCTCACAAAAGTATCCTAAATATAAACATTTTCTTCAGTCTTTTTCAAGAAATTGGCACTTACATTATATGCATAATAGTATGCTTTGATTCCCTGAAAAGTTTCACTTAGGTAACCAAAATCAATTTGTTTCCTGAATAGGCTTGGAATGTATGTCCAGTAGTCTATGCTACTTTAGTGTTAGATAATGAGGTAGCACATTGTTCCAAAATTGCTCTGAATTATGTAAACCATTTGCTACATGCTTTTTGGATTTCATGTTTTGTTTAGAGCTCTTAGGTAAAGCAGAACTTTCTGTCTTTTCTGACTTCCTGGGCTTGCTCTTCTTTTCTGGAAGTTTCCTACTATAATTTTTCCTTTTATCTTTTACTTTTTCCTCTTCCTCTGCTTCTTCCTCCTCACCCTCACCTTCTTCCTCCTCTCCTACATCCCCTTCCTCCTCATCTCCTTCTTCCTCCTCTTCCTCTTCACCTTCTCCCCCCTCTCCCTCTCCTCCTCCCCCTTCTTCTTCTTCCTCCTCACCCTCTTCCTCTTTTTCATCTCCCCTCTCTCCCTCTTCCCCTTCTTCTTCCTCCTTGCCCTCTTCCCCTTTTTCTTCTTCCTCCTCTTCTTCTTCCTCCTCTTCTTCCTCCTCCTCTTCTTCCTCCTCCTCTTCCTCTTCCTCTTCCTCTTCCTCTTCTTCTTCTTCTTCTTCCTCTTCACCCTCTTCTTCCTTTTCTTCCTCCCTCTCTTCCCCTTGTCCTTCTTCTTCCTGCCATCCTTCTTCTCCCTCCTCTACCTCTTCTTCCTCCTCTACCTCTTCTTCTTCTTCTTCTTCTTCTCCTCCTGTTTCCTCATCTCCCTCTGCTTCCACTCCTTCTTCCTCTCCTGTTTCTTCATGTCCCTCAGCTTCCACTCCTTCCACTCCTTCTTCTTCCTCCTCATCTTCCTCTTCTTCTTCCACTCCCCCTTTTCCCTCATCTCCAACATTCTCTTCTTCCTCCCCTACTCCCTCATCTTCTTCCACTCCTTCTCCCTCTTCGTTACCTTCCCCTTTCTCTTCATTTCCCCCCTCGTCTTCTTCCTTTTCATCTTCTTCCCCCTCCTCCCCTTCTGCTTCTGCCTCTGTTCCTTCCTCTTTCTCATCTTCTCTTTCCACTTCCACTTCACCCTCCCCATCTTTTCCTTCTTCCATTCCATCCTCACCCACTTCTTTAGTTTTTGTATTTGCATCCTCCTCATCCTGTTCTTCTTCTTCCCTCCCTGCCAATGATTCTTCCAACTCCTCCTCTTCACCCTCTTTGTCTTTTTCATTCTCCCTTCCTTTTTTTTCTTCATCTTCCTTCTCATCTTCTCCTTCCTCTTCTGCCTCTAGCTCTTTTTCTTCCTTTTCCTCTGTATCTTCCCCTCCTTCCTCATTCTCATCTCTTCCCTCACTTTTAACCTGCTCTTTCTCTTTTTCAGTGCTTTCCTCTTTCTCATACTTCTCCTCCATACCCTCCTTTTCTCCCTCACTCACCATTTCTTCTTCCTCCATCAACCTGCCTTGCTCATCTCCTTGATCTTTGCCATCTTGCTGGCTGACCTCCTCAGGCTCCTCTGCACCCTCATTCCCACTGTCTCTATCAGCCTGTGATTCTTTTTCAGTTTCTTCTTCATTATCTTTTCCCTCTATATCTTTTTCTACTGAAACTTCATCTCTGTCTTTTTCAACCTCACTCTCTTCTTCTTCTTCCCCTAGTTTACCTTCACTGTCAATTGTTTCATCCAGTTTTTCTTTTTCACTTTCACCCTTTTCACTGCCCTCATTCTCCTGCTCCTCATCAGATTCCTCCTCATTCTTAATTTCTAATGGCCTGTCTACATCAGATTGAGCATCAGAGCTTGTTTCTTCCTCATCCAGGCTTTTTAAATCAGTCTGTTCTATACATTCTTTCTCATTATTTGTAGCTTGCATCTCCTCAATCTCACTGCCTTTTTCTAAGTCAAGATATGTCACTGTTCTCCTTGCCCTCTGGACAACTCTGTGTTCATAGTGGACCTCTTCCTTAAGTATATATTTCTGGAGATCATTAGTGCTTTCCTCAGTTGAAGATGATGATGAAGTTACAGATACTTGTTTCAAAAACTGATGCTTTTTTTTAAGCTCCTTCTGTTCTGCGCTACTTTCTTGTCCTGTGACACTTATGCTTTCACACTTGTCAGATTTTTCAACACCATCCTTTATTTTGTTTTGGCTTTCTGTTGTTTTATGACTCCCTTGCTTTTTAACAGAATTGTATTCTTGCACAGTTAATGAATCAGTCTGGGGCTGATCCCTGGGAGCAGAAGGAAGTACCTCTATTTTAAGGGCTTGCTTAGGCTTAACAGCTTTTGGCTTTTTATTGGAAGAATTTATTTTTTCTGACAGAATTTGATTTTCAGTGGGAAGATTGTAAGTTGAATCGTCTCTAAAAAAATCAGGATTTTCAACATATTCTTTCTCCCTTCTCACTAATACGCTTTTGCCCCCAGTAATTTCTTGAGCATCACTTTTCAAAGTAGTATCACTTTGTGCATGCTCAGATTTACCTTTCTTTATACTTTTTTTGGCCACAGGCTTCCCTACAAAGGCACTCCTCTTTTCTAAATCTTGCCCAGGTGACTCTGAAAGTGAGGACTGCTTTTGTAAAGAGCCAGACTCTAATTTTGAGCCCTCCTTTGTGAAATCAGAATCCTTGTTTTTCAGCCCACCCTTACCATCTCTTTTCAGTTTCACATTTTTATTGTTCTTCTATTCCACATGAGAAGCAGAAAATTAAAAAGAAAGAAAAAAAGCATTAAAGACAAATGGCAGCAAAAGAAAAAGATTACAAAAGCATCTGAATAAGAAACAGTTTGTGAGAGGGGATTAAAAGACAGCATAAAAGGTAGAATATTTCACATGAAATGAATTTACAAGTGCACATATTAGAAAAATGTAACATCCTGTTAATGATCAGTGCAGTGCTACACCTTTCTCACTATCCAAGAAATGGAGTAAGAATTGTGCAGCCAGTACCACATCCCATAAACCAGAGCAGGGGCAATGCATGAGGCTGTGCAAGCAGAAGGAAATTAATACAGTTCTTACACTTTCCTCCTTTGGAAATCTTCTGATGCACTCACTGCTATGCCCTTTCTAAGAAGTCTGAAAATCTGTTGTCTTTCTGCTTTAAATTTTACACTTATTTAACAAATTATGAATAATAACTTCAAAAATACAATATAAAATTTTAATGAAATACAACAAAATACCGAAAAGCTGGGATCATTTTAGAAATTAAATAGGAAGGTATTACGAAGTACTTTAATTTCATAATTAAGACCAGTATTATTCTTAAAGAGGTGAAATATTATACACTCATCTCAAATTGCACTGGATATGTAGAGTTATAGATGCCTGTGCAAATTCTCTCTGCCTTTATGCAGCTTCTTAGAATTTTAGGTCATGGATATTCAGAAAATTAGCAAGAGGAGGTCTATACTATTTGCCTGACTTTTTAAAAACTCAAAGCAAAATAATGAAGTACTAGGACAATACAAGAATTGCAGATTTTTTAATCATCAATAACAATATATAAATATGTAATTAGTTACAGTACCTTCTGTTTTTGGAGTGGTGATAATTTTAAGGACCAGTCACCAGGATTCAACTTCATTGCATGTGTCTGCAAAAAATAAGATCTCTATTAAAAAAATAAATACATTTAATCCAGAAAGTAGCATCAAAGCCCAGTTTTACTAAACAGAACTATTTTATTAACATTTTGTTATTATTGCACAGTCAAGGTCAGACAAACCTTTCTGGTCATTCAGCTCACCTATTTCATTTCCACTCCATCATTTACTGCTTATAAAGAGAATAGATGTCAACAACTAAACTGCCTGTAGAGACTGAACATGACCCTGACCTTTCTTAGAGCCCACAGGCATGACTGAGATCCACCTCCCACTCACTGGAAGGTTACAAATAGAACTTTACTCCATCCTCATCACAAACCTCAACTCAGCATCCAGTTTGGTACCACAGCCTTGAAAGAACATCTTCGAAGAAATGTTACACAGCAGAAATTTTCCTTGGGATCTAATGCCTTTATCTCTTCCACAAAAAGCAAGAAACCAAAAGGCAACATAGAACACTACTAGGTGGGAAAAAATAATGAAATTTTGCTCATCCCTTGCCATATATTTCAAATGATAAGATAATATTCTCTGCTGTGATTGTTAACTGCTCATGGCTTAACTACTACTTTTTTTTTCCAACACAGTGAGTTGAACAGTTGGACAGTTCTACTTTCAGACTCCCAATAATTTGCATCACCAATATGACATTAAAGGCTTTTCCTCTTCTTGTCACTAAGATGTATGTTGCCACAGTCTAGAAAAAAGTTGACAAAAACTATGCTGTAACAGATTGTTTTCATTCAGATCCAAGAATTGCAATAATTTGTTTTGCACCTTGACAAGTTTGCCTGATGGGCTTTTCTTCAAATTTATGTTTAATTTTTTTTTTTTTTACATATTTTAAAATTGATTTGTGATAGGTATAAAACCAAAAATGAGAAGGAATTCCAGGACATAAAGTGTGCAATATGTAAATGATGCTTCAGTAAATTAATGAAAGCCATGCTGTGCATTGGATCTGATCATATTTTTTTCTTGTAAATCAGAATAAAGTTTTAAAATGTTAAATAAATAGCATGCACAAACAGACTGTTAAATTACTAAGTACTTTTAAATTCAAACAAACAATAATTCCTGTAAGATGTTCAATCCCTCCAGTGTTACTGTGGCTGCAATATGACCAGGACATGTCCCTTCTGTGAGAGAACCAAATATTTTGGAAAGTTGTACAAGTGATAAGGTGAACATGCTTTTTAAACAAAAGAAATATGTAGGAACAAGTTGGAGGATCACCAAATAATCAGAATGTCTGGATTTTGGCCTTCTCTTTAATATGATCCACCTGTATTAAAAAACCTCTTCTCAAAACAGGAAAAGATGCTCTCCTGCTTCATTTCCTGCAATTCTCTGTTGGAAACCATCAGAAAAGCGAGGTCAGACATAGAGATCACCATGTGGCCTCCAGCATCCTTCTCTTTCTGGTTTCCAGAGCTAAAGCTTGAAGAGGCAGTGCACTACTTGGGCTGCTTCAATCTCATATCACAATATTACTTGGAAAATTCAAACATATTTTAGCACTGGGCAATGATGATATAAAATGCATGATCATTTAACAGTGTGTCAGTACTTCTCAGTGTCACATATTATGTTCTGGGCTAGTCAGGAATTCTGTATTAGAACCCTGAAACACAATTTTTGTCTCCCCCTGCAAAAAAATTTACTGAATTACAGATCCATTATTGGAATATATTACCATATTTAGGATGTCAGTTGTATCCCCAAGGTTTCTGTCAATATTTTCATTATCTGAATCTTGTTCTGAAGAGATGTCACCAGGTTTATCTTTTTGATGATTATTTTCTGCAAGGTAAAATAGGGGGGAAATACACAAATGTCATAGGAACAAGAATTATACAGCAAACAGAACACCCCACATAAATAGAGATTGTTCCTCTTTTGCTAACATAGAACTGAAGTCCTCAAAATCTTCATTCCCCCAGCCCAAGACACAGCAGAAACACTTCCATCTCCTTTCATCATTAGCAACAGAGGTAGCTCATCAATCTGGTCTCATTGCACTGTAGATCTCTGACTGTTTCTGCAATTTTTCAAAGCCCAAATATTACCTGGGACAAAGATCCTTTTAGATAATCTCTTTAATAATGGGGTAACAATTAGACCAAATTAGCTGCAGTTGTGTTATCTCCATTGTACATTATCTATGAAATGGATGGAGAGACACTGAACATAAAGCAGCATTATAAAAATGTCCCTACATCATTAAACTCATCAGATCTATGACCATTTTGTACAGCACAAAACCTGAGGTTTTAGGCCTAAGACTCTAAAGCAAATTCAAATTTCACTGCATTGCTTTCCTGGAACCAGAAATTATAATGGACATGCTAACAGATTTTTAAAAAATCATCTTCATTCAATGAAATGAATTACTTGCAAATTAGATCTGTCTGTCCAGTAAATCTGAGCTAACTCTTACACAGAAGCTCTGCATTCTGCACTTTTCAGCATTTTTCTTTCTAGGAAACCACACAGGTCCAGGATTCCAGACAAGTACAGAACTGCTCTAGAGGATCTGTGCCAAAGTCCAGGGCTGTATTATGGTTATCCAGACTTTTCCATCAGCTACAATATTATAAATCATTATTACCTTAGATAACAAAGAGTGAAGAGTACTATGCTTTCCAAGTGAAGAAGAAAGGTCCTGTAAGAGCTAGTAGATCTCTTTTCTAATCCAAATTCCTTGTAGGCTTACCTATGTCCTTAAGATTGTTCCTAATTTTTTTCTGTAATTCCCTTTTTTGTGTGTGTGTGAAAACAGAGTAAGTATTTAATGTTCTCACAGTATTTTTGTGAAACCTTATTTGTAAAGGCTTAAGGAACCACAGGTACAATTTTTAAACTGTTTTTCTTTCACTCAAGCCTCCTCTTAATCTTCAAACTTGTTTTGCAAACATGAACAGTGTGAGGCAATTTTTGTCTGCATTTCTCTGTGTTCATGCCTGTGTGGTACCAGATCCCCCTGAGGTAAGACTGAACCTGAATCCTCTTTCAGGTTCAAACTGCACATTTGTCTGTGAGTGATGAGAGCCAAACCATATCAGAAAACAGCAATGAGATATGGGGACACTTCACCTTTTTCATGGTCTCCATCCCTCCCAGATTCAGCTTTAGGATGACTTGTTGCAGAAAACCAGAATGGGCTGGTTTTGCTTGTCACAGGCAATGAAGATTTTAAGAATCCTTCCCCCATTGGAGGCAGAGTTTGTGCCATCCGAACAAACTGCTCTGGTGACCTTTCCTTTAGAAGATTGAAAAACAACAGATTGAGAAAAATGATAGAAGAAAAAAATGTAAATATCTCATACTTATCAGTGGTATTTAATTTTAGCTGATGATAGTGTTGTAACTTAATAAGCATAAAAAACATCTTTTATATTCTAATTATTCATAGTACTAAAAAGTGGGCAGGTACATAGTGGGATTTTAAAAATCATTTCTATGCAATCCTAACATATATAAAAAGGAGAAAAATATCTTTTTTTTTAATATAAAATGACAAACTAGTCTCTCAAATACCATCAAGGTATTTAATCCACAATATCAATACATTTTTACAGAATAAATTCAGGTTTTGGTAGAGTTAATTCTTAGACAGGTAAGTGAAATGATCCAACTCACTGTGCTGTTCAAGAAAATCATATGGAATGTGTAGTGGAGATAAAAGAGCAGAAAGTAATATTTTAAGTAGCTACATCTAATATTCTCCTTTTTCTCCTTTGATATTTTATAAACCATAAAATTGTTTCATGTATTCAAGGACTCAGAGGAAACAGTGAAAGAGTCAGGTTCTTGTTATTTTTTTTTTAAATATTTCTAAGATAGTTTAAAAAATGCAAAGGAATGGGTATATTTTAGAACAAAAAAAATTACAAACCCAGTTTGAATCTCTTTCACAGCAAACTCTGACCAGTACTTTTTTTTTTTTGTTCTGCATAATTTTTAAGACCAGAGTAAATATATATTTTTCACATTATACATTAAAATGAAACACATAGTTTAAGAAGATATATTTAACTGCTTGGCATATGCTGTGATTTTAGCTCTAAAAGTGATTTTGTTCCCTGAAAGAAATGGCAACTCTAAATATCTCTGAACTTACCCTCTCTCGGCGTCGCATTCGTGCGGCTGATAACTGCAAAGTGTTTGCTAGTACAAAGTCCCCACCCATTTGAGGGATAGTAGCAGTCAAACGAGGCTCATACAAATCTTCCAAGAGTACCTCAGATCCTTTAGGTCTTGGAGCAGCAAAAACCAGCATGTGACAACCACCACAAGCAACCTACAGCTCAAAAAAAGGTCTCATTACTTCATTTGCAAGTATCAAGGATGCACTTTTGTTAGAATTATCTCCAGGGGTTTACATGATAAGAAAAAATGCAGTGAAATAAGACATCTCAAATGGATTCAAATATAGTTCCCAATTACACCAGTAAGTACTTAAAAATAATTATGTTTATTAAAGTGATCCATGTTCACTTCTAGTTAGTTAAATAAAATATATTTGTATTGAACAGAAAAAAGACAGGTCCATCAAATTTTTCATATAGAAGATGGCAAAGATATTTCCACTGATTTTCAGGAGATTTTAGCTTATTATTTTGATACAAGTCAAATGAGAGCAATACTGATAGTTTTAGTGACTCAAACCTAAATGTTTCATCACAAAATCAGCAAAATGTAAAACAGATTCGACACCCTCCAGTAGTCAAAATATTATTATGTAAAGATCAGAGGTTTCACTTTTCAAAAGGTTTAAAACACTCACTGCTTCCAATAAAACTTCCTTCATCTGTAATTCCAGTAAACAAACAAAAGTGATCAATAGGGTTTTGTCCCAAATTTTGTTCAATTCTGAGTCATGTTAGCATTTTTGATGCTGACAATTCTGGGACAATTATTTCTTCTGTACCTCAGGAAGCAGAAGGAAAAACTTCCCTTACACAATTCTCAAAAGAAAAGACTATTCCTGGTTTCTTGTCCAGTTTGGATTAAAAAACCTAACACCTCGAATTTTCTTAAGATTTAAAGATATCCTACTATACAAAAATTGCCAAAATTGAAAAGATTACTCTCTCGTGTTTACAGAAAAGAAATAAATTTCCCAATACTTCCAACCATCCAAGAGCAATAAAAAATTCAGCTTAAAGCCACCACAGCTCTGAAGACCAAACCACTGTGGCACAAGAGTACTGAATGAAACCCTAAAGAGTAATCTCTGTGTTTAGCCAAAGACATTATAAACTAAATGAAAACTGTGCTATGCATGTATAATTTCCTCTTCAGTTTGTGTTGTCCACTATTTAAATGTTATTGAAAGAAATAATTTCAACTCTCATTAATAGTATGTTTCATAAAAAGATAAATATCTTGGTGTCTGAAAAGAATGAAGAAAAGATTTACCAAAAGGACTGTGAACTTCAGGAAATTGTAACACAGAGTGGGATCAAACAGATTTGTAAAACTCTCTTCTCCAAATCCTAACTTGCCATGTCGTCCATCTCCAAAAGTAAACATGAGGCCATTCTCTGCATATGGGAATAAAAAGAATGTTAAAACAAAGATTCAATACCAAACCAGGACAGAATCATTACAAACAAAGTAACAGGTCATGAAAGGAATATTTCCCTTCCGAAAGCAAAACCTGAACAATTATTTTTAGATCTTCAACAGATAAGTATTATTAAAAAATATGCTTTTTTTTTCGGACAAAGTACTGTCTGAGATGTTGGTCTAGACAATTTGTAAAAAAAACCACCCCAGCAAAATAATAAGATTTAAACTGTACAAAAACCCAAAGGTTTCTAAACAATAATATTTGTTAGGAAGGCATGATTAGGAGGTTATAATTCCCCAGGAGATACAGAGTTCTGCATGGCATGGCTGTGAGTCAGAAATTCCTATTGAATTCAGCTTTTTCACTGGCTCATTTCACCTTTAGAACCAGTAATAGATAAGTCCGCCACTCCCCATTGCACAAGGAAAGCTTTCACAGTATAATAGAGAGTTCTGGAAGTGGTTCCAGAATTTTGCACTCCCATACCTGCTATCACAGCAGAGTGATTTTCCCCACATGCAATGTTACATATTTTATGCCTCTTCAAGTGTTTCACAGGCTTCGGTACTGAACTTTCAAACACAAAAGTTCCATGTCCCAGCTGCCCATATTGTCCAAGTCCAAAAGTATAAACTGCTTTCTCTGAAATTACACAGGCAAAGTTAACAACAAATATGCTGATATGTATTTTTTTTTTTTAATTTATAATAACCTGTGTTCTATTCACCAAATGGAAGGCCACTAACCTGTAATTAAAAAACGTTTAATCAAGTAAAAAATGTAACAGCTAATCAATTACACTTATCAATTATTAATATGCAACAAAATAAAAAAAAACAGGAATTGAAGCACTAAAGTAGACACAGAAAATAATTTTAAATGGTTCAATATGCCACATATTTTCTAACATAAATGTAAAATAATCCACTGATCATATGTACACAAACTTAAAAAATGTATGGGAATTTACATACTGCAATCAATTCAAGACCACAATGTTTATATATATATCTATATGCATTTTCACAATAGCCTCATCTTAATTTCTCATTAGCTCCACGAACATTGTATGATCCTAAATTTAACAGACAAGACCTCATAATTTGTATGTAAGAAGAGACTGGAGCAGTAACAGAATAGGTTTCAGTATTCTGTTCAGCTACCAAATCAGCCCTGCAATAAATACAGAGAACACTATAATTGTGTTATCTTGTGACAGAATAATCATCTTTCCACATTTACATTTTGTCTGTTTAATGGACTGTCTGTGCCAGGAAAAAGAATAAGAGCTTCTCCAAAGCAATAAAGATTCTTGGTGTGTCCATCCCTGGCACACCGTCACAACAGGGGAAGATTGTGAAGCTTGGAAATCTTGATGAGGTCATGCTTGAACAGAAAAGTTTTATGGCAAAAAAGGAGAAGTTTTCCTAGAATTTCGTTTCCTGCCCCTTTTTCTTTTGCATATGGGCAACAAAGGCAAAGTGAGAGAAACTCTACTTAAAGCGCTTCAAAAATTATTATGAGAAAATGGGAAAGATTATGAATTAACAAATAATATTCCATGTTAAGTTAAAAGAACTTTCCAATTTCAAAGGAACTGTGATGAAATAGTAACGTTACATATGGAAATTATCTTTCTAGGAAAATCTTTTCCTTTCTGTTCCTTATAAGTTGGTCCATACTAAGATGCCATGAATTTACACCATTAAAAAAGAGCCCACTTTTTATTTTTTACATTATAGACGAAAAATATTGAGTAAACCTGTTCTTTTTACTAAATGTAATAGTAAAGCTCCCTCTGCTGGAAATTTAAATGCAAGAAAGTACAACCTTCTTGGGAGTTTTATAAAATGAAAGAAGTAGTAAGAATTCTCCTGTAATATTTAGACTTCCTGCATAAAAATCAAGAAACTAAGCAAACAGAAGTCTCATCTTTATTGTACTAAAAAGCTTTCTCTGGATGGCTGATTCCAAAAATTCTGTTTAGAATAACTGTATTTGTTTTAACAATTCTTTGGAAACTGTCAGGTCTTGTAACTACATGGTTTTATCTGATGAACATAATTAATTTGAGTGAACTGCAAGGGTTTTTTCTTTAATCCTAGCATGAAATATGCAACATCTTCTCCATTTGTGTTGAGAGGGGGATGTTCTCAAATGTTAACTTTAAAAGTGCAGGGAATTTTTTCTTCACTCTGTTTCTACTAAAAATGAGGAAAAAGGCCAATCCCAAGCCAGGTTAGAGTGCCTTTATATGATGAATAATTTCTTCTGCTGCCCTTATAGACCAAGGGCACCTGAATGTTGCTCCTCCTAAATTTGCTTCTCAGTGAATTACCAGGGTAGAGAAAGAAAAAGCCCTGCACCTTTCTTAAATGATTCACCATCCTGGTACAGAAGTGAGGTCAAACCTCACTAATAACTGCCTTCAGTGGAAATGAGGCATTTCCTCCAATCTGACTTTATAAATGTGTGGAAAGAGAAGTATGGCAAAGGAACCTCACACACTTACTGGTAAAATGACAGAGGTGAATTTCATCATTCTGAACACAGCAGCAGCCCATGAGAGGGCCCTTGAAGGATGAAGATAAATGGGTTCAGAGCTTGCACAGAAGACAATGGACCTCCAGCACCTGACTGCTGGAAGAGCTGCTTCGTTACTTCCTATTTCCCTTTTTGGAAGAACAGGGATATTTCCCTGTAAGTGGTTATCTTCCATCTTTGCAGGCATCTTTTGCAATCTCTGTGACCATTTGCACTATCAATAAAACAGTCCTAGCCAAAAAGCTATACACCCTTCACATTATTGTTTAGAACGTGCCATTTGCTGACAGAACTGCATGAGCTCAAAGAACATTTTTCAGAATCATGCATCTAAGGCTATAGATGAAGTTAAAAAGTCCACAGAACTAAAAAGGAAGCAGACAGGTAAGTTCTTATCATAGAAACACAGAATGGCTTGGGTTGGAAGAGACCTAAAGATCAGCTGCTAAGGGCAGGATACTTTTCACTAGACCAGGATGTTCAGAGTCCCCTCCAGCCTGGTCTTAAACACAGCCAGGAATGGGGCATCCACAGCTTCTCTGGACAACCTGTGCCAGGGCCTCACCACCCTCACAGTAAAGAATTTCCTCATAATATCCAATCTAAACCTTCTCTTTTTCAGTTTGAAGCCATTCCCCCTTGTCCTATCACTCCAGGCTCCTGTAAATACTCCCTCTCCATTATTTCTTGTGGGCTCTGTTCAGGTACTGGAAGACTGCCATAAGAACAGCCCAGAACCTTCTCTTTTCCAGGCAGAACAACTCCAATTCTCTCAGCCTTTCCTCACAGGGGAGGTGCTGCATCCCTCCAATCATACCAGTGGCCTGTCCACATAAATTAATTTCCCTTGAACATTATTGTCATTATTATTATTATTACTGCTACTACTACTTTAACTATTATGCCAAAGAACTATTCACTCTCACAAATAGCTTTATCTTTAAACAGCTTATGCTGAAAAATGTTACTGTAAAAAATCAACTGTCAACACAATGTTCAGAATTACCAGAGTTAGTAACTGGATTTAGGGATTTCAGTATAAATAGTATACAGATTTAAGAATGGTTTGAAAAATCTAATAATCCTATATGGTCTGAATCGTGAGTTCTGCCAGGAAAAGGTAGAGCTTTTACATCCTTTTTGTCCTCTTTCAAAAGAGTGCCTTGGTTTTCTTTTCTTTTTAAAGACCTTGAGACAGAAGATGAAAAATCCCACATTTTACATACTAATACACTAATGTTCTTATGTCAAATGTTCTATTCTCAAAGGTCTGCTTCACTTTTTCCTTTGAAGAGTTCTCTTTGCTTTCCTTCCTTTCAGAGAATGAAAGGAAGTAATATATCCTTCTATAGAAAAAATTATTCCCAGAGGATCTGTCCTCATCTAAAAATACTGCAAGATATTACAGCCACTCCAAATAATCTGTTTCTTCTTCTACAATTTCTAGATTCAAATTCATTATTTTTCTACCTTTTAAAACACCTTCTTGAAAAAAGCATGCAAATTGGGATTGCTGCTCCTGCATATTTCATTTGAAAGTGATGACACCAACAGCTTTCATTTGCAGCAGAAAGCACCTGCAAGCATTGGGGTAGGTGGTGCATTTCTTTCAGTCTCTGAAAGAATGAATCTGGGATGAGGACAGGATCTGCTTGGACTGGGTGACTGACTGCCATGAAATGAATAATTTTGTGCTACCAAGATTTTTTATGATAGAATTTTTAAATGCAGTTCTGTTTATTGTCTGGAACAATTGTAAATATTAAAGGCAGAGGTAAAAGAGCTTGTGAAGAAGATGGTTTCCAATACCACACTCAACATTTCTATAACCAATCTTTTAAAAAATTGGATTGTCTTCTAAATTATTGTTCTCAGCAATTTAATCTCTCTTCTCTGGGAAAAAATAATTGCGTTTCTAATTTTGGAATTTTGGAGCAGAAAATGCCAAAGAATTATTTTAATATATACTTTCTACTTTTTACTCTGATACTTTTTGTAGAGATTCCAAACAGTATCTTGATTTAATAACCTATATAACAGTGGCTCATACCATACAAAATTGCCAATAGAATAGATAACAGTCACAAAAAAAAAATCAAATAAAGTGCTTTGGAATAGACTAATTACACATGAGGGGCAGGAAGAAACTTGCCCTGTACTCTGTAGGATAACTCAATTATGCTTTCTTCTAATTTGATAAACTCTAAGTAGAAATGATGTCAAGAAATGAGCCAAGATGTGTAACAGTTTTCTGCTGTTATGACATATGACATTTCTCTTGTGTTTTTCCTATGTTAAATAAGATAGATGAAGCAAGAGAATATTTAATAGTTACACACTCAATTCTCATTTCCTGAGACTGAAACATCCTTAAAATCTGAAAAGATGCTGAAAGGATGTAAACCACATCAGTAAATATTGTGTTACTAAAGACAAGCAGCACCCATTTTCATGCAGGATGACATTTGAAATTCAGAGTTCCCTCAAAATTGCATTACGTTCTTAATTTATAAAAATGACCCTAAAAGCTCATTTTCATGTAAATTAAATGTAAATGTTTCTGCTGCTCTTTAAAGATATATCATCAGAATTCTCAGCTTCTGGTCACACCCCTTCAGCTCAAGACGCAATTTAGGACTAATTCCAAGTGAAGTTTCTGGTGCAAAGTCATTAATACATGTATGTCACACTCACTTCAAATTTTTAGTATCCATATCTAATTCTTTTCACAACTTTTTCTTCAAATTTTGCTTTGAGTCAGAAAATTTTCTCTATGTCGACACTACTGACTAAGAGTCTTTCATTTGAGACAGTTTTTCCACTATCCTCTACTCTTTCATTTAAAGGGTCTTAGTCAGAAGTTCACATCTGTTACCTATTTAATAACAGCTGAATCACATTTGAAAAAAAACATCTGACTTTTCACTCTTATCACAACTATTAATCTTTAGGAAATGTGCTTTTTGGGGAGATATAATTTTCCTCTTTTTGTGACTCAACTAGGTCATCTGGTATTCAACACTTTGATCATCAGCTGCCAGCTCAGCCAGCACTAAATTTTTTATTTACCTTCTACAAAAGAATTTATTTCCATAAGCAAGTAAATCTTACATACATGTATATTTATTATGGTATTTTCTTCACTGCATTTTTATGGCATTTATATTTCCCTCTTTGTTCTAGCTCTTGTACAGATTTCACTACTATGATGATGGCATCCAGGTCTGTGTCTTTCTTCCAAATCTCTATAACAGTCACTGGTTATAATGATTTTTTATTACATGAAACACCATTAAATCAAAATATCTATTGGTTGAATTCAGATTTATGGTTAAAAAAATAATCAATGATGATAATCAAGTTTTTTCTACAAAACTTCTCATTATAACTCATAAAATAATGCTATGATTTATACATTTGCTGGTCCCAAATTTATGGCAGTTTTTCCACTAATAATGATAATCTGATTTCACATAAAGGAATTTATTTTGTGATACAGAATACTGCCAGGGTAAGACTGTGTGTTGGTGGAAGAAAGGAGACAAAAGCATTGCAATGTAGACAAATGCTTACATAATTTCCTGGAGTGGCTACTGCTGTTTCCTCTTCATAGTTTTCCCAAAGGAATTTTAACCTACCCACAATCTTGCAGCTTTACTCACTACACATGATCTTTCCCAGCATTTCACTTCCACCTTTACTCTCTCCAATGGCTTGCAGCACGACACCACATCATAATAGTCACAATCTCCCTCAGTCAGATATTCAGTTTATATTTTAAAAAGTTTGGCTACATAACCTTGAAGGCACATCACAAGATTGCTAAGAGACAACTATAGAGAACCTTCAGAATACAGATTTAAAGACTGATATCTATACATGCAACTTGGTTTTACAGCATTCTCATTTTGGCAGAAATAAAATTACAGGCTATAGATTTTTACACATATTATATTCATTACAAGCTAAAGTTGATATTTTTTAATTATCTTCAGGTAAAGTCAAACTTATCTTTCCTGCTTCTACACCACTCTAGGTGAGGATAGGATTTGTGGAAAGGAATGGCTGGCACTGCTTGGCACATATGCCTTGGAAAAGCTAAGTCACCTCTGGCAGACAACTATTTAACAGCTCAATAACACACAGCATTTTCCAAGTACGTATGTGTGGCCCTGTGAACTAATATGCAACAGTTATATTTGCTGACATTTTCATAACCTGTACAATATGTCAAATGTATATGTCTGTAGTAGTTTCATATTTATGCTAAAGATTCTGCTCAAAAGCACAAACAAATTCTGTATCACAATAAGAGATATTTAATCCATTCAGGCATGCAGTAGATAGTGAAGCTACTTGAAAAGTGGTTTCCTACATACTTTCCTAAATATTCAAGAGCATTTAAATTTATTACAGAATGGAAGCTTTCCTCTAGAATTTCCCTCTCACTGCAATAACAATTCCAAGCTCCTTAGAGGAAAGAAACATCAATCATCTGTGTTGCACCAGGTGGTGCAAGTTTATTACAACTCCAGTAAGAAAGGCACTCAGCCTATGTAAAGTTCTCTTAAAATGCTATTTATTGGAGCTAAGACTATAAAGAAAAAGAGAACAGGATCAATAACCTTCTGTCCCTTCAGAGGCTGGGAATTCCAAGCTGTGTGGAATTGAAAAGGACCCCAGCATGCTGTGTAGATCCTATCCATGGAAGGTTACCTCAGTTTGAGCTCTTTCAGGATTTTCTTAAATCCAAACCAAATCTATACATCATTTATACTGATAAATTCAGCATTTTATAATGAATATAAAGGACATTCATATGGGAACTTGCTGCTGAAGTTTCAGATAAAAGCAAGGAAAGGCAAGGGGTGTCAACCAGGAGCTGCCTGGAAGTGCCTCTGTTAAAATCACCTGGCCAAGTTCATTCTGTAGCCAAGGGACATGGGCAGTGCAGAAGAGGCCTGCCTTAGCTGGGTGGTACATGGATTTCCACCTTCTTGGTGTACAATGGTCTTCCAGTTAGGATCAGCATCCAGCATTTCAGTGGGATGTAAATTCTTTAGAATGGAGTTTAAATTACAGGGCTGTAAGAAAAGCCAGTTAAATTGTATACCTGTCAGCACCACAGTGTGTTCTCCACCACAAGCAACCTTTTTAACCTTTTCCATAATTCCCAGTACAGGCTGTGGGACCCTATTGTTCTTTAGCTGTTCAGGGAATAATCCCAGTTTCCCATTCAGAGGTTCTCCAAAAGTATAGAGCTCACCATCTCCTGTGAAAATATAGAACAGAGCATGGTTTTCAGCACACACTCAGGAGCAAGGATGGGTTGTCAAGACCGCTGCAGACACGAATTATAAAGACAGAAAAGTGTATGAACATTACAGGATAGCTGAACATATTTGTATAAAGCAGCAAAAAGCACTCTGCTCTGATGGGACACAAAGGTGCTAGATTTTAGTCCCCTCCAAATTCAGAATCACAGTATTTAGCCTGCAAGGAATGTAGCCATAGGAAAAACAAAACCATATGCATACATCCTGCTTCTGAGAGGTGGTAATGCCCTCTGTAATCAGTATTTAACTGAAGTTGCTCGAAAGAATCTGAACTGAAACAGAAAATAATTTTGATAGAAATCAAGCAGGGTCATCCCAGAGCATGTGGCACAGGATTGTATCCAGATGGTTCTGGAATATCTCCAGTGAGGGAGACTCCACACCCTCTCTGGACAATCAGTTCCAGTGCTTGGTCTCTGCACAGTGAAGAAATTCTTGCTCATGTTCAGGTGGAACTTCCTGGCCATCAGCTCCTGCCCGTTCCTGCTGTGCATTGCTGGGAGCAGGAGCAGAGCCTGGCCCATGCTCTGCCCTCCCTGCAGACACTGACACACAGCCTCATCCTCTCAAGGCTTTCTTACATTCTTCTACACCTCTTTTCTGAGTTTTTTGCACTTCTTAAGAACCAGCAAATTACCTCAGCTGCAAAAAAGTTAAATTTCATTTAATTTCAAACCTATGGACCGTGTTAGGCTTCTCTGCTCAGTTTGATTTCCTGTTTTAATTCTGATTTTGTTCTTATATCTATGTGCAGAAATACTCTGAACAGGCTTATACTTTGCTGTTATTTGCATCAACATCAATTTTCTGTTCTAAAAGAGTAGCCCAATTAAAAAGATAAAAATCAACTGCAGTGTGAGGTTTTCTGTAACCAAAATTCTTCTGACAAAAAGAGATTTTATTAAGCATTCTAAGTGGAAAGAAAGAAAAAAAACCAGAACAAAAAAATCCTGCATTTTTTGGAACGTATGTATTTTTTCAATGCTCTTAGATCAGCCATATATTTCTAAAAACAAGTTCAAAAAACCCCAAAAGCACTTGGGAGATAACTACTTATGCAGTTCTCTTTGAAGAGACCAGCAGTCCTTTTTAAACACTATTGCACTGAAAAAAATTAATCCAATCACTATCTAATTAAGAGGATTAGAGATTCAAATGGCCAAGCCTCCCAAACTAATCAAGTTTATTACATTTTTTCCACTTAATAATCCAGCCAACAAAGATAAAACCATTTACCAAAGCAATTTTTGAATACATTACACATCCCTTTTAGGCAAATAGTGGTCTAAAAATGATGAAAAATAGCAATCAAGCATAAACAGAACCCAGTCAAACCAAGATAAATTTTGAGTGCGGTATGTGTGCAGTACATCTGCATGCTGAGGACACGATGTACTGTGTGCAGCACACCTGAATTTTAAGGACATTTTGTTCACAACAAAACCTGGTTATTTAATTTTCTCCCCTCATATGAGTCACACTCTCACATGTTGAACTTTGCCCAATGTGGCACATTTTCTGTATCACTAAACTTAAAACCACAGGAGCAGATCAAGAAATGGACAAATGGAAAACGTCCCTCAAAGGAAAATGTGCATTTGAGAGTAGATAATACACCTGGCTGGTGGCAAATGAGGGACAAAAGTACTGGATAGCTCTAAGATTTCTTGAATAAATAAAGAAGAAAAAGAAAAGAAATAATTATTAAGACCAAATTGGTTAAAACAGTCTCAAACACTTAAATTCAGAGCTTGGAAGAGTTTGTGGGATGAATGATTCTTAAACCAGTTCTTAAAAATAACAACAAAATACATTAAAAAATAATTCAAGGAACCTGCAAAGCTCTCTATGAAAAGACATCTTCTCAATAATAATCTACCTTGATTACAGTTACAGTTTAGGCAGGGGAAATTCTGAAGGGGTCTAATATATTGAATTCCTTTCTGTTTCCACAAATCCAATTCTGCTCTAGAACCCAGAGCAGTGGTGAGCTACATCAGATTTTCTTGCTCTCCATCTCCTGCAGTGGAAAAATGAGCTGTACATGCTTGCCAAGTTTAATGATTCCTGAAAAATTGTCCCCTGCTGAGTGTGTGGTCAAAGGAAAGGCAAGTAAAGATCTGTGTAAGTGCTCAAAATTGTTGCTGCACTCTCACAGCAGTTTATTTCTGTGTTGATTAGCTTGAGACATAACCCTAACAATGTCCAAAGCCTGCAAAAAGGGAGGAAAGGGAACACACTGTGAAAAAATCCTAAAGAGAACTGGAAGCTACAGACTAAGAATTTCTTTTCACTGAACTCTTTGACAAATGCAAAGGAGAGGGAAAGGGAGCAAACAATCATCTTTCCAATATGAACTGAATAATCAGACTACTTCCTAATTTGCACATGGAGTTGAGTCAGCCATTGTCTGTGCATGTGCCTAGTCTAAATTCCAGAAGTGTTTTTTTTTTAATTTAAAATATTCAGGATTTATTTTGTTCTTCTATTCTACAACCACTTTGGCACAGTGTACACAGCAGAATACAGGTGACACATGTTCAGCAGTTACATTATTGTCTGCAAAGGAGGCCTTCTACAAAGCAGGAGGAAGAAGGGTGTCATCATTTTTTTGGAAGTATAAGAGACATTGCTCTTGGCTTTATAGCAGTTAAACACCTTAAAGATAAAAGCCTACTAAAAAAAATCTGAAACCCAGCAATTTCAAAGAAATAAGAACTTTAGTTTAAAAAGAGAAAAAAAAAAAGCTGGAATCCAAATGTCACCATTTTTTTATTTAATACTCTCTTATTAATGAACATCCTGCCCTGGAGAGGGCACTCTGTGTCCACACTATGTTTTCTAGTGTCTTCATGAGCCACTTTTTAGTTTTAACCCAGAAATGCCTGTGCTCCCAGCAGGTTTTTCAGCCAGCACACACCTTATGTTAAACAGAAACATATTAAGAAAGGGAACCATATGGTGCCATGCTCATCACTTAAGCCTGACAGCATTTACCAAGTCTTAAATCCTGCAAGTATGTTATACTATTAAAGACTGTGTATTGTTTGATGTCTAAAAATCAAGATGTGGTAATTCTATAGAATTCTAATAAGTAACACATCCTGTGACTATGGTATACTCAGAATAAATGCATAAAGTTAATTTTTAAACACGGTGTGGATACACACTGACAGTAGTGTAACAGAAAATCGATTCTGCAAAAGCACTTGGATATCCAATACTAAATTTTTACAGTAGTTGAAATATCAGTCAAACAAACTGTTGGCAAGGGGCCAAAGGAAATTAATTAAAAAATTTATGCTTTCACCACAAAGAAGGCCATGTGTGTGTCAGTTGCTTCAGTGACATAGAGTGAACCTAATTCATGCAGGACTTGCAGATATTAAGGCTGAAAATTAAGATTTTCCATCTCATACTCAGGTCTGTTTAAGAAGTAACAGGTTCAACACTCCTCATTTTCACAGGTGATAGCCAGTTCACTCTTCCTATTAATGTATTAAGAAGCTACATTTTTCTAAACTAGGTACAAGCCTTTTTTTCTTATCCACTTCCATTAAAAGTTTCCACTTCTTAGGGCACTTGGCACACACTGCTCTCTCTTTACTCTTAGATGTTTGTGCTCAACCCTTCTACTAATGAGAACTTTCGTGAAATCCTGCTGCACTCCTGGACCTTCAGCTCTTGGCTCGAAGGCAGAGATACACACATTACTGCTCCATCTTTGAAGCAAGTATCTTTTTCCTCCCCATTTATTCTGAATCCAAGAAGCTGTTTTCCTGACAGGTGCTGAGGTTCTGATCAGCCCCAGACACTTAATCCATTTACTGTAATAAAGCATTTGTAATAAAAGTTGCTAGCATAACACTACTAGCATAACACCTAATTAATATTTGTCCACTGTAGCAAGCTCTCATTCTGTTAACAGCATGTTCTCAGAGAGCAATATAGATATTGTATGTGGAAAAGTAACATTTATCAAGTAATCTGGGAAAGGTATCTGATGGAATAGCTCCTGGGTACCCATTAAAAGCTTTACAATCGAAACTATCGATCCTTGGAAATCTTTAATTACTCTAAGGGGACCAAACAGTAAAGTTTAATAATGTAAATCTATATGGTTGAGAGGAATTCATAGCTGCTCATACATAATGCCATCAATACTGGCTGATAATAATACTGGTATTATTAAAAGATGAGTGAAATCTTGACTTTAGAAACCAATGGAGAGTTGGGAAGAGAGAGGTGGAAAGCAGCAGGGAGGAGGTTTGGTTTGGAGATCAGACAACAGCTCACTGTAGTGTTGCTTCTCCTCATATCATGTACTGGAAGTTTAACTGACTTCAAAACTGAAACTTTAAGACTGAACAACAAACTTGGACAAAAATCTTTTACTTCTAACAAGATTAATTTTTTCTCATAACATGGCAACTCAGTTCAATATTGATGTTTCTAGAGAATATGAAGTTTATTATTTGATCATTAAAAAAATAAACCTCAAAAAAGTTGGATTTTTGAAACCATAGTTTTAATCCACAATATATGCAATAATCTCTATGAAAACAAACTGTGATCAGATATTTTATTCCTTCTAATATACTTTCACACAACAATGTGCAAATGCACAAAATTAACTGCAAGTTTTTTCTTTCTGTGTGATACAAAACTACATAGGAGGCTTTCTGTCACATGGCAGTTTCCAACAACTTTAGGGTATCAAGTCTCAAAGAACTATTTGAAAACCACTGTCTTGTCTCCACTAACCTCTATTCCCATTCTCTTACCTGTAATCAAGGCAGAATGATAATATCCACAGGATACAAAGGAAACAGGTTTTCCAATATCCACTTTACAGGGGACACTGGCAGAAGCTTCACTGGCCAGGCCAATCTGACCTTCTGAATTATCACCCCACACAAAGAGCTGCCCATCCTCTATAAAGAAGACATGAATAGTTAATAGATTAAAACCAAAAACTAATTAAAAGTTAATCTATTTATTGAAGAGTATTTCAGAAACTCTGTATATGATACCACTGAATGTCATGATCTCAAGGATATAAAATGATAATTTAGCACAATGCAAAAAAGGAGTTGGAAATAAGAGGGTTTTCCTTAAGCTTTTCAAAAGTGACCCAGAGCACTTGTACACCAACCAGTGTTAGGCCATAAATATCAACAGAAAAAGTACTATGTAAAAAACATTCCTTCAGAGAGAGAAAGTCTGAGTGAGACAATTCAGTTGCCAGAGGCCAATATGAAAATACTACAGTGAATTAAAGGTATCTTCTCATTTCTAGGCCCAAGTCACATGTTTCTCATTTTTCCAAACTTATTCCCTGTACTGACTTTGGTAAGCATCCCACTTATTCATGCCTTATCTTCAGTTCTCCTCACAGGTGGTTATATTAATTCATTTTGCTTTCCTTAAACTAGTAGATATTCCAAGTTTATTAAGATCAACTTCTATTGAAACGAAGACCAAAGGCAACAGTAAAAAAAAAACCCAAAAACGCACAAACAAACAAAAAAACCCCCCAAACAAACAAAACCACCAAAAAAGGCAGGGAACAACATGAAACGTCTTCCAGAAGAGATAAGGTCTTCTCTATGCATATTTATTATTCATGGGAAATAAGTTCTGAATAAGAAATTATCACCTGCAGTGCTACTGAGGTGGTGTTAGGCGCTAATATAATTTCAAATTGTCCTAAAAATATAAAAATTGCAGGAGAACGTCAGGAACTGGCATAAAAATTACCAAAAACCAACCAAGTAGGCTAGCATCTCTCTCAAGTTCTAAAATTACAGCCTCAATAACTGTACCCTAAACAGGTACAGACAAAAGTGCTTTACAGCAAGACTTGAAAAATTGTGTTCTAGGGTAATAAAGGACCACCCATCCAGTGACTGGAAGTATTGTGACTGTGTGGATTTCAGCAGGTTGTGACTTATGATTGGTATCATTCTGCCACCTGAGAAGCAGGTGAGAGGCTCAGTCTCTCCCAGAATTAGTAAGGAATGACCCAGCTGTGCAGTCTGTACCAATGAGCCACAATAGTTGCAGTACCAAGTGGCTACAAAGGAAAGAAGACAGTGAGGATAGAAAATGCACCCACATATGCAGACAGAATGCTGGATTAAATGTCTTCCTGGAACCAGGTTGGACACACATAAATAGATTTTATTAGCAGTTGTTCTCACCAGTTACTGCTGCTGAGGTGTATGACCCAGCTGATAGTTGCTTGATCTTGTGCTGGTTGGTAAAAAAACTAATTAAATGAAACGTGGTCCTTTCCTCTGTGTCACCTAATCCCAACTGACCTTCACTGTTTCCTCCAGTAGCATAGACATTTCCTTTTTCTGCATACAGAAAAGCACAGGTAACACACAGAAAAAAAGAAACCAGAGCAAGTAATTTAATTTTCAATGGAAAAAACATCACAAAAACATTAGGGTCCATTGTCCTGAAACACCCTCCAGCTGAAATTAGCAGTTTCTGTTGTAGCTACCAAGGTTTTCCTGCACACACTTGGAGCAGAACTTCCTAAAAGCCTTAGATGTACTTAGACTGCACTTCCCACTATTCTGGAGACTGATGTAAAAATAAAAGTGATTGGAAATTCTGCAAGAGCTCTGAGAAAATGAATACCAGCAGCTCTGGCAGCCAGAAGCAGCTCCTTCCACAAATAATGTATATTTCAAGATAAAGCAGAAAGAAAAGGTTGGATGACCTTTTGGTTGGATGATCACACACAAAAAACCTGAAGCTGTATCAATATGTAAATTAAATAAATTAATAACTTGATAGTTTTGAGTACTATGAGTGAAATCTATTTCCACTTAGTTTTTTATTAGAAATATTTTACCTATTTTAATATTTAAATAACTTCTGATTCAATTAACCAGGTATTTTTTTAGAATCTTGAATTTAACACTGATGACAGATATCTTCAACTACAGAGAATTTTAAGATTTATATTTTTAATCTTAGTATGCTTCACATCTAAAGTGCTCATCCATGAAGAAACAGATACAGCCAATTTTTAACACAAACCCAACCAAAAATGCGATAACTAAACTGACATATAATTTATAAATGGCCACAAATTATCTAGCCAGCATGTACACCAAAGGTGACTAATATTTACCCTGTGCAGTCTTGCATGCCTGATGGTTATTAATATGTTCTGTTTTATTCTAACAATCTAATTTACAGTGTTCAGGGCCTCCACATATATAAACCTCCTAATAATCCAACAATCCTCTTCACAACATTACTGAAAGTTAAAGTATTGCAACCACAAACATGGCTATTCCATTTCATAAATTATGGGAACATGACAAGAACCTTCATAAATTCTCTGTATACTGTGTCTCTACAAATTTATTTTTAAGTTTAAATTTACAGTTTATTTATTTATAACTTAATAAAGCAACTTGTCATTGAAATAGCAGACTATGTTGTATAACCAGAAATGCAACAAAATTTGAAGACTTGAAAACATTCAGTTCTATTACATTTGTTCAAATATATAACTTCACACAAATAAAGATTATTTGTCAAAGGTAAATTTGAGATGCATATAAAAATAACAATATATTTTTACAAGGCTTAAAAGAAACATTCATAATTGTTACCACACCTCAAATGTCAGCAAGAAATTTTTCCAAATGTCTATTACTAGGAAATACTGTCTAACATTAGTTTATAAATGCATTTGCTCAGAATAAATTTTAAAATTCTAAAAAATTCTGAATTCTAAGCAGTAGATGTCAAACCCCTAAGTTTTAGAAGACCCACTTTAATTTTTTTCCTTCTTCAACACTTCTGGGGTTTCTAATGTAATTTTGCATGAAAGCAAAGGGAGAAATGTATCCTGAATGTATATGAAATAGAGGTTACATACCTGTGTAAACTAAAGTGTGGTTTCTTCCACAAACAGCAAGTTTTGGTTTTTCTGGTTTTAAAGCTAAGAATTAAAACCAAAGAGGAGGGAAAGTTACAAACAAGCTGATATCTACTTCAACAACAAAATGTTCTGTGCTCTAGAGGGAGCTCTGATATCTTCTTTTCACATTTTTAAACACAGAATTATTACAAGATTTGTTGCCCATTTAAATCTAGCACATGACTTATCAAATCAGTATTCCCCCAAGATAAGAAAATAGGTCAAACCTTAAAAACTTAAAACACTCAATGATGATTACTTCATCCCAATGCCACAGTCCCCAGAATTTGCCATTTATGGGATATGCCTCAAAGAATATATTAAGTTGCAGGATAAAATTAAAGATTTAGACTGTCTTCAGCTTTCATTAACAGTGCTATTGTTACTTCCCTCTTAGACTTTTCCCACTATTGTAAATCTTTGAAATCATCCTGTTTCTTTTCTTACCATCCCTACCTCCCTTCATTGTGCTCACATCCCTTTTCTGCTCTCTTCTGATCACTTCCTGATCGCTCAGTTGCCAAGGGCAGCCCTAGCTGGACTAGTGCCTGCATTTTTTGCATGTGTCATTCTGTCTCAACTTCAGCTGAGTTACCACCAGTGAGAGTGCATGGCACACATTCTCTGCAGTCTGGTCACTTTGAAAGACTGGGAATGTATGTGAAGGGAGGCAGGAGTTATTTTGATGGGAAGGACAGAATACAGAAGTTCCTCCTCTCCTATGACTAGTGCACTCCATTTCAGAAATAGAGAGGAAAAATGTCTCCCTGCCTTTTCCATCCTTGCTCCAGTTACTGTTCTTTGTCAACAAATTATCTTCTTTCAGTCATGTCTATGTACCCCATACAATGCTCCAAACCAGGATTATTTTTACATAATAAATATTTAATTGCTTTTCCACTGCTTTAGTCCATAACAAAGCCAACAACAATCATCCCTTTCACAAACCCTTTTTCAGCCCTTCCAGATCAACTTTCATCAGCTCTTTAACTTCTAGATTAAGGTCCCTTCTACCAAGTCACCAAACAAATATATCAACTTTAGATGACCTGCCCCTGGTCTGTCACACAGACACAAACTTAGTTTGCCCAAACTCAGGTTCCTGCCTCGTCTATCCAGCACCTATCACTGCCATCAGGCTAGAACCATAATATTTCCAATGGTGGCTTCTTCCTTTATACCCCAACACTCTTCAACTTCAGAGATTATCTGAATCAGCTCTTCAGAAGCCTGTGCTCCCTCAACTTCCTCCCACTCAGGCTAACCAATTGTATAAGACATGCTATATTTACCATGTTGCTGGTGATTTTTCATAACCAATTTCCTTATTCTCTAATCAAGTCTCAGAAAATGTTTTCTCAGAAAACATGCAGACACAAGCATTTGGCTCCAAGCAGAACCTGAAAAGTGTCCATGCAACCCCATTCCCAAGGCCAAGTGATGACCAAAGGCTAGTAGAAAAGCTCCAGGAATTCCTCCTGCTGTCTACTGCCAAGAGGAAAAAGACACCTCCCTTGTGACTTTTTTCAATGGATGCCAGCTCTGGTTTGAATTGCTGTCATCTTCTTTTCATCTTTTATTCTCCATTGCAATTTGACAGCAAACCCAAAACTTGAAACCAAATCTATTTAAGCCAAGGTAAGAATCAATCTCTCACATGCCTGACAGAAGATGTGTACCTGAGAGCAGTTGCATTCTCCATCTGAAAAGAGATGGAGGCAGGAGCAAATAAAGGACAGTAGAATAAACTAAATCAGGAAGAACAGAGTTTGAACAAGCAGGATAATTTGTTTTTAACAATAAGCTAACAGATCGATCTGCTGGCAGAAAGAGTGAAGATAAACATTTAATAGTGAAAAGAAATGTGTTAATGGGATAGATCTGACTTGACATAAGTAAAGGGATAGGGAAAAGTATTGACTTAGCTTTGTTTGACAAGATAAAAACAGCTAGGAAAGATCAAGAAGATCACAGTGCAATGAAAGCATATTTTCCAACATGTGAAAGAATACAAGAATTTATTTTACTGCCTCATATAAATGCATTAACATTTATGCCCCCTTGGGCATTTCTTATACTTGTTAAAATGTAGCAATACTTGTGAAAAGTTTCTGACACATTTTTTTCATTTACAAAGTTGCTACGAAAATAATGACACAGAGGTTACACAAGGCTGTTGGAACTATGGTTTCTGACACACAAACAATGCAGAGACCAAGTATCTGATTATTATCTGCAGTAAAAAATGAAGGTATGCATTGTCAGAACAGGCAAATACTACATAAAGAGCCCTCAAAAATGACGGAATACTATGTATCTGAAGTAATCCTCAGATGCAAAAGGACTCATAATCCGAAGTAATGGAAAATCAGTAAGGGATCCCTTTGAGCAACCTTCGTGACCTTGTGCAGTAATGTGTACATGAATAAAGAATCAGTTATTTTGGAACTGCATCCTACAAAGTACAGTAATTTCACGAATACAAGCCGCACCAATTTGACCAAAAGTTTGGTGGAAACCCGGAAGTGCGGCCAATATTCGAGGGCGGCTAATACATGAACAAAATTCTAAAAGCTGCCAACACGGAAGTGAGAGCCCGCGGCAGCCCCAAGCCAAGCTGGAGCCCGGCCAGCCCCGGCAGAGGTGGGAAAGCCTGGCAGAGGCGGGGCCTGCAGTGTGGGGGGCGGGCGGCAGAGCCTGAGCCAGCAGGGCGGGGCAGGGGGGGCGGCAGAGCCCGGGCCAGCAGGGCGGGGGAGCCCGGGAGAACTGGGGCTAGCAGTGCAGGGGAGCATGGCAGAAGCAGGAAGGCCGACGGGTGGGGCTGCCTGGCAGCGGGGGAAGCCCAGCAGAATCGGGGCCAGCAGCGTGGGGGAGCCCGGCGGTGCGGGGGCCTGCAGTGCCGGCCAGGGCGAGCAAACGCGGCGGCGGTGCAGACGGGAGGGGGCGGCCAGCGAGCCTGGCAGCGGCCACCCCGCCGGCAGAGCATGGCAGCGGCGGCAGCCCTGCTGGCCGGGCGAGCAAACATGGCGCGGGGCGGCCGGCGTGCCTCGCAGCGGCGGCTGGCCCGCCGGCAGGACGAGCAAACGCGGCAGCGAGGCGGTGCTGACGGGAGAGGGGGGCCAGTGAGCCCGGCGGTGGCTGCAGCACCACCCGGCCGGCCCCGTCGGCAACCATGAGCGGGCCGAGCCTTCCTGGCCCCACCCCGAGCCAGTAAACCCCGCTATGCCGCGATCCTGTTACTAACTGGCCAATTTGTGAAAGCTGCGCACGGATTCTCGCTACGAACGAAAGTGCGGCTAATATTCGGGGTGCGGCTTATCTATTGACAAAGACAGCAACATTGTCGAGGCACCGGAAGTGCAGCTTATACTCCGTGCGGCTTGTATTCGTGAAACTACTGTATCTTTTTGCAGGAGTCTCATTTCAGAAAGGCAAACAAAAAAAAAAGAAAAAAAGGAAATATCACACAAACCTTTTACACATGTTGGTTTGCTGACAGTGTTCTTTGATCCTAGGCCTAACTGGCCCCAGTCATTACTGCCGAACATATATAGTTTGCCTTTTCCTGAAAAAAATCACAGACAGAATCCATACAAGTGTATCAATATTTCATTCAAGACAAGATGGTCATTTACTCACAATGAACTTATTACTTCCTTTTTGATGTAAAGTCTAAGTTTAGGTAATTCAATACATAAGCGTAAACAGTAATTAATATCCTTGTGATTTTACAGTTCAAAAATAGTAATTGCATTGTTTAAGTATGAAATCCTCATACAGAAGAAGAAACATCTTCGTCTTTAATTACAGCACAGATTAAGTGGTCTTCAGAAAACAAGATGTATTTTTGGGCAGACCCTACAGTTCAGAAACCACAGTATTTACAGGCCCCCTTATAAAACAACAGCACATCTAACTGAGCACCCACATCTTTTACTCCAAAGACACAAATGAATAATGCAGCTATTTGATAAATACAAGTACAAATTTGTAACATTTGACTTATTTCATTGTTTAGTGTGGGATATTTATTTTACTGCTAAATGTCTTCTCTTAAAATGATTTACAAATACGCATTTGTATCAAATGTAGTTTCTGGTAAGTTTTCACAAACTGCATTAATTTTTTATTCTGAATATAAAGACAGGATGCATAAATCCACCATGCAGTCAGAAAGTTCTGCAAACCTAAATGTAAACATTAGGCTACAAATGTTCAACAGGGCCAATGCTAGAATCACCTTTCAGAAATTCCTATGATGTGTCATTGGACTTGCATATTTGACCATTGCAAACAATGAACTTATAATTCTGAACAACCAGTGTTTTCTCTGAGGATGGTATATGAACAGAATTTTGTCATCTGGGAAGAAAATTAGCCAAAATTGACTACTACTACTATTTCAAGCAATACCTTAAAATGAACTCATTTAATTTCATTTTTTTTAAGCTATCACATCTTGTACAGCTGTAAAGTTCCCACTGGAAAACAAAATCCTTGTTCCAACAGAAATCTTTGAAAAAACAATAGAAACCGATTTATCAAAAAATCCCACAACAAAACAACACCCTCTCCCCAAAATTCCACCCATTTACAAGGATTAAAAGGACTTTGTTTACTTCTGAAGGTCTGCAGAGATTTGTGCATTAGATTCCAACTTGATGTTGTCACCCTCAACAGTAATTTGGTCATGGAGCTTGTCACTCTCATCATTTACAATAACCACAACCACAACCCATAATAGCAATTTCCATAACCACAATCCATAATAGCAATTTCCATACAATAATATCAAAATAATATGGCTGTTCCCAGTGAAGGTTCTGATTGTGATTTACAGAGACTTTGAAATATGACATTGCAATGTTTTAAATATTACAAAAAACAATCCTATTCTAATAAAAATATCAATTCATTTTCTTAAATATAATCACATAGTTAAAAAGAAAAAAAATGCACAAATGCTTAACTATAACCGGTAACTAAAATCCCAATCAAATTGTTTGATTTTATGATTCTTGGCATGTGGGGCCACGTGTCAATATTACGTCTTTCAAAGAAAGCTGGAAGGGAAGAAAGAGGCCAAGATCATGCTCACAGTGTTCTACTAACAGCATTTATATCTCCTTCCTAATTTTGATAATGCAATCATGTCAGACACATGCAGAGCTGTCCCTGACAGCAAACACACCTTAACAGAAAGGATTTTTATCAGCAAATGACATCCATCCTATATTGGTATGGCTTCCTTGTATCCTTGCTTTACACTTTCCAACTGCTTTCCTAAGACAGCAGTACTTCTGTGGGAGCATGATGCCAAGCTGCCCTAATTCAATTTAAGCACATTCTCTTTTATCCATGCAAAATTCAAACAAGGTCATGCTTTTCATCCTATAATCTGCTGGGTTTTATATCAGTCTTTAAATTCTCAGGCATTGCTTTGTAAGTCAAGGAGCTTAATAGATGAGAGGAATTTTTTCACATTCTTTTACAACTGAGTGACAGCCTTTTATAATTTCAGGTATCCTAGGAGTATAACAGAAAAAAAAAATCTAGGAAGCAGTTAATTTAAAAAGAGAATGAGAATTAATAAGCACTACAGAGGAACCTAAACAAATACCTGTAATGAAGAAACGTTTCTCAGACTGTGCAGCAAAACAAGTTTTTGAAGAGACATGATTCAATCTAAGCTGGCCAAGAAATCCAATAAAATTTTGCATGAAAAAGGCACAATTTTCACAACTGCATACAGAGATATCCCAGCCATCACACAGATGCACTGAATCAAACAGCAGACAAAGGATCAAATTTCACAATTTTGTAAACTCAAATTGCTCTTGGGTTTTTGTTCCCACTTTGGTGCTGTCATCCAGACTGTGGCCATGTGCCAGGGGGAATGGCTGGCACAAAACAGGTCCAGCACAGTAAGACTGTGACGTTGGGGAGGAGGTAATCAACAGAATACAATGGAAAGGCCTACTCAGACTGTTTTGGTGATGAAAACACTTCCAACAGCAGTTTCCACCTTTATCCTGATGCAAAACTAGAGTATTTCTCCCATGTGTTCACTGGCAGGTACACCAACAGATGTTTCACCAACAGCAATTCAGGGCTACCAGGGAAGCCACAAGACACTTCCATGTGTGGCAAACCGAGGTTTTGTGGGACACTTCAGTAAGAGATTGTTTCCCACCTCATTTCTCATAAATAGTTGCTGTCATAACTGTGATTCCTGGCAACCCCATCAGTCACGTGCACTTCTGGTTCATGAAGTGCTTTTAAAGGCATTCATTGGGGAGCTGGGAAATACCAGCTGAAATCCCATGTTTGTCATAGCAGGTAGCCAAGTACTCCAATCATCTATGTTTAAAGGTATGTTTTATATATTCCCCCCTTTTCTGTTCAAATTATGAGTGTGGGAGAGAAATAAGATGGGGAGGCAACGTACAGACTTTGAATATTTACTACAAGCTCCTTCTCAGAAATTGTATCTGAATAAAACATAAAAGGTAGCATTTTGTACAGAGTAGCAAATGCCAAGGCACCACAGTTTTTAAAACTTATTTTTATTTTGAGCTATTTAGTGAATAAATTATGTTAACAGTTGATTTAAAACTCATATAGAAGTCAAATAGATCCCAGGAAAACAGGAGTGGCATCAGTTTTGTTAGACAAATCATGCTATTCTCAGGAACTTTATTGAGCAACAAGAACAGTCATGCTTAGGACATTTGGCATCACACAAACAAAACCAGCACAGTATGTTGCTTGCTCATATACATCAGCACAAATGTGTACTAATCTTTCTTAGCCTTCCCTTGTAGTTGATGCAAAAAATACTGTGCCATGTTCTGATGACCTATTGGTAAGCAGAAAAAACGGAAAAAAAAAAAAAAGTGGTGACAAAACACCTTGGAGAGATTCCAAGGTCTCTTTGTTGAATGTTTAATGCCTTACAAAACCTGAAATCATGAGTATACTATCTTCTTGTGGCTCCACATGCACCTCTTTTCACTCCCACTTTTACAATTGATACTTCTTTCTCTCATTCTGCCTTCTTGTGTTGGGGGCTTCAACTCTCTCCAGAGCACTGAGTTCAGGAAAGATCTCTTCATTCATCAGCATTTTCCACCTTGTGAACAGGATCGGTCTCTGATTAAATGTGGTTAAGCTGCCTAGGATATTCTAATTAAGGCAAATAAACAATAAGACAGCTGTTAAATTGAAGAGTTTTGTAGAAAAGAAAATTTAATACACAGGCATAAAGAAGGAGATTCTTAAAATATGCATATTCATACTTCTTCATACCAGCTCCCAGGAGGATGAAATAATTGCTTTCCAAAGTCTGCAGCTATAGAAGATGTAGGGAATGGACTATCAGTATTCTTGGGCCAAAAAATACAAAAATGAGGCAAGGACCATTATGAAACATGTTACAAGTGATGCTGGAATATATATTGCTCATGACTGGATTAAAGACCTAAAACGGACCGCTGCTTAGAAAAATTCCTGCTTGGACATTTTAATCAATGCCAATGGTAGAGAGCAAAAGAATAAAGAAACACAGATTTCAATCCCAAACTTCCTTCCTGGAGAAGAAAACATTTCTTCAACTAGCTCAGCAAGCCAACTAAAAGTCAGCAAGTAATTATCCTTGGTCCCTTAAATTCCAATATGCAGCCACAGCATGGAAATAAAATTTTGGACTCTTAACTCCTGACCCAGAAAGGCAAAGGATGGAGTGTTTTATATTTACTTTACACTTGTCATTATAAAAGTCATATGGGAATACTGATACTGGATTAGATGAAAAAAGTATTTGAAAGGTTCTGAGTATTTTGTTTGAATGCTAAGTATTAGTTCTTGTACATTTTGTTTATTAGTATTCAGTCAAGATTTGGTGCTAGATGTAACTGTCTGTCCTGCCCAAATCCAGCATTAAGGAATGATTTGTATCAGTTTAGGTGATTGTTTTATTTACGTCTGTTGAGCCATGTTAAGCATAAAATTGACGTACTTCTAAATTTTAATCTACCTCATATTCCCACTGTCCCCTACAAATGTAACTCCCACTCCCTCTTTCAAAGTGTGGGGAAGAAAAAAAGGAGGGGGGAAATTTTGTGACCTGTAAATAAAGACTGAAAGTAAAATGAAGCATGCATTAACACACACCTGCTTGAGATACTTTTCCTTTCTCTGTGATGTTTGTCTTTTATTTCTTCCAGGTGAGGTTCAGCTGAAGAAGCTCCTGGTTTCCCACAAGGTCTGTACCCTTCTCAGTTAACTCACTATCAGCATGCATTTTGGAGCATTTATTCCAGGTGTTACTGCAGCTCAGGGTCATTCCCAAAGGCTAATTCCACTGTATTATCCAATTCCACCTAACTGCAGAAATGTGAGGTGCACGTGGGCATGCACTGGTGTGAAGAACAAATGAGGGAGAAGAGCTTTTTTCTTTCTCTTCTTCACTTTTTTTGTACAACTTTTGCAGTTTCTCTACCTTTGCTTGTTGTTGATCTACTTCACCCTCACTTTTGCCTTTATTTTACAATGACCCAGAAAACCTTTTGCTACCAAAGAAGTCTTTTTCTCATGCTTCTACAGTTCCTTGACTGCAAAAGCTTTGAGAAAATAAAGATCTGATCATCCAGAAGCCCTCCTGGTGATGCACCTGCCCACCACAACAGCTAAGGCAAGCTACAGAGACACTTTTGAAACAAGCTGCATATACTAAAATAATGAAGAGAAGGGGAAATTGTACAGAAATAGTGCTGCATGAAAATCTCTGCAAGATGACTTCTTCAAAAGCTTTATCTAAGTGGTCATATTACAGTGATGTGGGAATTAGGGGATTGTTGCTGATTGGGGTTAACAGTGCTGGCCCAGGCACATGCTGGGAGGCAATTTAAATTGACTGGTTTAAACACAGAACCATACCTGTGTTATTTCAAACTGGGTGTGGACATAAAAAAGTATATACAAAAAGAAAATGCAAAAGGAAAATGCCACAATGCCCCAGGCTACATGTGGATTAATTTAATGCAACAGGTAATTTAATATTATTGGTTCAATCCAAGAAAAAGTGTCAAGCTTTGTTCAAAATAAACTATTAATGTATAATTCACTTCTGTGAAGTTAGGCTTGAAAAATTCATCGTGTAATTTCACCTCAGGGTTTTCTGCAGCCCATGAAATCTACAGTCTTTTTTATCTTGCCTGGAATAGTTCTTTCTAAAATTTCAGTATCTTCAATACTGCTTGTGAACACTGCAAGAAACCCTCAGGGAATTATTTAATAAGCAATGACCAAGTGGATATTGATAAGTTTAACTACATTCCAATTTTAAAAGTCCTGAAAATACACTTTTTTTTTTTTAACAACAAAGTCCTATTATCTGTCAGCAGTTGATTGTCAATACAATCATCATGCATGATTATCCACAGAAGAGTAGTCCCTTCCACGTAAAATAAAATGAAAAAATTCCTTAATGAGTATTGTTTCCATCATTTCAAAGAAAAGAAAAAAGCACTAATAATGCTCCCTCTATTACACTGGAGTTTCTTTAAATGTTTTTTCCATTTATTTCTGGTTTTTTGTAGGATTTTCTGAAATCCTTCATTGAGGTGCTCATTCAAAGGTTATTTTCATCTGACAGTTAACAGTAATTCCAAGCTTCATTGGAGAGACGCAATTGTATTTATTGTTTCAAGGAGATTTCTAGTGAACTTGTGGTGTTCAGCAGTTACTGTTACTTCCATGATAAAGTATAAGTAACATATTAAACATTGTCAGATTCATGAGAAACATTCAGCCTGAACTAAGTTTAAATCCTGTCATACACTCAGTTATTACAAACTTCCTCCAGACAGTTCTTGGGCATATCCTGAGAAAATCTTAAGTGACCTCACACTAACTCCAAAGGCACCCAAGAGCTCTCACAAAGCATCCCTCTCTCCTCTCCCCAGTCTCAATTAATGTTTTACCTCAGGATGCAAGGAAGACTCCTAACTTTCAAAGGTGTCCAAATGTATCACCTTTTGTCATACAGGTCAGCTTCACTACAAGGAAGACATCTGAGGGGCTGGAATGTGTCCACAGAAGGGTCTGGAGCACAGGTCCTATCAGGGAGGCTGTGGGAGTAAAGGGGGCTCAGAAAAGACCTTCTCACACCTCAGCTTCCTGAAAGGAGGTTGTAGCCAGGTGGGGGTTGGCCTCTTCTCTCAGGTAACAAGCAAGAGGATCAGAGGAAATGGCCTCAAGCTGTGCCAGGGGAGGTTTAGACCAGAGATTGGGAAAAATTTCTTCATGGAACAGGATGCCCAAGGAAGTGGCTGAGTTGCCATCCCTGGAGGTGTTTACAAGATGTATAGATGTGGCAGCTGGGGACAGGGATTGGTGGTGGACATGGCAGTACTGGATTAACACTCGATAATCTTAAAGGTCTCTTCCAGCCTAAACAACTCTGATTCCATATCCTCCATTTCCAGTACTGACCTGTAATAATAGCTGTATGTTCATCTCCACAGGATATAAGTACAGGCTTGTCATTTTTGAACCAGAACTTGCTAGGAATATCTTCTGCAAATTTGCTTTTCCCGAATGTGAAAACAGCACCTGATTCTGAAACACAAAAAGATAATGTCAATTTTAATGAAAGCAAATTTTGCCTCACATACTGTGAAATAGTCATGTTCTATCAACTTAGTGGCACATTTAATTTTCTTATCTTTCTCTTCTTTCTTCTCTCAGCCTTCAAAACATGGGTTGGCAAAACTCTCATTTCACCCAAACAGGAGGAAGAACTTCTTTCCTGTGTGAGTGGCAGAGCAGTGGAAGCTCAGAGAAGCTGTGGAGTCTCCATCTCTGGAGATATTCAAAACCTGCCTGGACACAACCCTGTGTAACCTCCTCTGGGTGAACCTGCCTTAACAAGGGGGCTGGACCAGACAGTCTCCAGAGGTTTCTTCCAAGCCCAACCATTCTGTGATTCAGAGATAAGACCATGATTGAAAAAATCCAAACAAAACCACCCCAGAATAAAATCCAAGCAGCTCTTCAAGCTTTGTAGTCTGCCTGGTTTTCTCAATTCTTCACACTTTCAAAAGTGTTAGCAACATTGTTTCAAAATACAGAATGTTAACTATTTGTTCAGCTTTTAGTTAGGCATGTGGTTCGACAGAAAATACTAATTCTACAGAAAAACACATGAACTTACAAGTTAAGTAATTTGTCAAAATCCTTGCAGACAATGTCAGCTAAGATATAAAAGCTCAGTTAGACATCCTATTTTAAAATGTCAAAGCCTGTGCTATGAACAGATTTTTTAAAAACAAAACCAAGACTAAAACAAACCTTTTCCTTGTGAATTTTGTTAGCACATAACAAATGTTATTAAATAAGCACAATAACAGGAGACTGTTCTGAAAATTACATTGAGACATTTACTTTCAATGAAAACTATCCTCATCAACAACATGCATCCCAGCTCCAAAACCTAAAAGTTCTTTCTTAAACTTCATTTTTATTTAAAATAATTATTTAATGCAAATGCTTCCCCTATTTCCAAAAATGTTAATTTGATGGACCAGACATGTAAACTGTACTTATTATCTCACTAGATGTGTTTTCCACTTTCACTCACTCAACAACTTTGTGCAGACAAACTCAAGCTTTTTTAAAGACAGGGATGAGTTTTTCCTTATTTTACCTAGGCACACCTAGAACTACAGCAAAGCTAAACAGCATCTGAAAACTCTGTTTTAAGTTTTCATCTCCAGCTGGACAGCCACACACTTCTGAACTTCCTTAGAGACCTTTTTGGTAAGTAGAGAGCTCTCTGGTTCATTTATTTTCCCTCCAGAAGGGTTAACATGAAAACATGTTATATTCTTCATTCAGTGTACACAAAAAGCTGACAAATTTCCCGATGTTTTTTGTATCTCGTTCATTTGACTAAACCACAACTTTTCACAACCAGACACAGCAACTGTGTCTCAGTTCAAGTGACACAGAGCTCACAAAGAGGGTCTGGGGAGGGGGAACAAGGATGACTGGCGGCTGGAGCATCTCTTATGAGGGATTTGGGTCTCTTCTCGAGAAGAGACAGCTTACAGGGAACCTTTCTAATGTGTATAAATATCTATACCAGGGGGTGGGTGCCAAGAAGATGCAGCCAGGCTCTGCCCGGTGATGCCCAGCAATAGGGCAAGAGGCAAGGGCAGAAACTGATGCTCGGGGAGCTCCACCCGAACAGGAGGAAGAAATTCTTTGGAGTGCAGTGACCGCGTGGAGCTTCCCTCAGAGGACATATCCCAGAAGCGTCTGGACACAATCCTGGGCCGTGTGCTGTGGGACGGCCCGGCCTGAGCAGGGAGCTGGGACCCGATAACCCGCGGTCCCCTCAGCCCGAGCCATTCTGCGCTCAGCGCTGCCATCGGTGCGGGAACCGAAACTACTCATAAATTAAATCCCACAGGACACGCAGGAGGCGTTTGTTGTCCCAGCAACGAGCACACGTTCGAGCCTTACCCTGGGCCAAACCGCGACACAAAGTCACCATCAGCGCTCGGAATTAACCGCGCTGCCCCGTCCGAGCCCCGGCGGCAGCGGACGCGCTTCCCCCCAGACGGCGCAAGGCACCGGCCCGGCGCGGGGCCCGCAGCCGGAGGGAGCCGGGGGAGACCTGCGGGGGTGAGGCGGGCAGGGGCCGGCACAGGCAGACTCAGTTTCCCCCGGGCGCTTCGAGGAGCGGCCGCACTCACCGGGCACGGGCAGCTCGGTCCCCGCGGCGGGCGCGGCCATGGCGGCCGGGAGGAGCCGCGCCGGGCGGGCCGGGCCGCGGGCAGCGCCGCCTGGCGGCCGGCGGGGGGCGGCACCGGGCCCGGCCGGGCCTGAGGGCGGGCGGGGGAAAGGCCGGGAACAGACCGGGATGGGGGCTTGGAAAAGGGCTGGGACAGACCGGGATGTGGGCATGGGAAAGGGCTGGGACAGACCGGGATGTGCACACGGGAAAGGGCTGGGACAGACAGGGATGTGGGCATGGAAAAGGGCTGGGACAGACAGGGATGCGGGCACGGAAAAGGGCTGGGACAGACAGGGATGTGGGCACGGGAAAGGGCTGGGACAGACAGGGATGTGGGCATGGAAAAGGGCTGGGACAGACCGGGATGTGGGCATGGAAAAGGGCTGGGACAGACAGGGATGTGGGCATGGAAAAGGGCTGGGACAGACAGGGATGTGGGCATGGGAAAGGGCTGGGACACACAGGGATGTGGGCTTGGAAAAGGGCTGGGACAGACAGGGATGTGGGCATGGAAAGGGCTGGGACAGACAGGGATGTGGGCATGGAAAAGGGCTGGGACAGACAGGGATGTGGGCATGGGAAAGGGCTGGGACAGACCGGGATGTGGGCATGGAAAAGGGCTGGGACAGACAGGGATGTGGGCATGGGAAAGGGCTGGGACAGACCGGGATGTGGGCATGGATAGGCCTGGGACAGACAAGGATGTGGGCATGGGAAAGGGCTGGGACAGACAGGGATGTGGGCATGGGAAAGGGCTGGGACCAGGATGTGGGCATGGCATCAAAGGATCAGCTGCACTAGAAACAGCCTCTGGGATCACTGGCTAACACCATGGCACTCAATGCCCCATCCAGTTTTTCCTTAAACACCTCCAGGGATGGCTCTCCAGCACCTCCTGGCACAATGCCCTGAGCTCCCATGGAAAACTTCTCCGTAAAATCAGCCCCCACAGTGCCCAGGTGGTGCCCCTGAGGACCCCAGACCTCTTGTTGGGCAGACTGATACTGGACCCAGGACCAAACTCCTTTTCACTCTCTTCCTACCTTTTTATTTATTTATTATTCATTTATTTCTCTTGCTACTAGGAGACAGTGAGCTAACTTGTACCAATTTATATGTCATGTGTATAATTTACCGATAAAACTTTGTAATACAGATTTTTTGGACCCTCTGGCGTTTGCTGTTCCTTCTCAACTGTGGGCACCTGTAAATCTTTGCTCCGTTTCTCTTAGGTGACACTTGCTCACAGGAGCTTGCTATGAAATTGGTGCATGTGGGAATAGGGATCAGGCAGCCTCTGTGCAGGGGTGTGGTGGATTGGCCTTCACTGGACACCAGGTGCCCACCAAGCCACTTCATCTCTACCCCTTCTCAGCTGGACAGAGGAGAGAAAATAAGACAGGAAGCATAGGTGGAGAGAAGGCAGTTTGCTAATGCAAAAATGAAAGGTTGCATGCACAAAAGCAAAGCAAAAAAATAAAGATTTTATTTTCTCTTCTTCCCATCAGCAAGTGTTGTCCAGCCAATTACCAGAAAGAAGAACTTAAGTACCTCATCTTTTCTCCAGAAGGCGCACGTTGTAAAATAAAGAATGTTCCCCCTTCCTCCTCCTTTCCTTAGCTTTTATATCTGAGCTGGCATCATGTGATATAAAATATCCCTTTGGTTAATTTGGGTCAGCTGTCCCAGCTGTGTCCCCTCCCAAGATCTTGTGTACCCCCAGCCTACTGATGGGGGGTGGGAATTTGGAGAGACAGTGTTGATGCTGTGCCAGTGCTGCTCAGCAGTACCCAAAAATCTTGGTGTGGTATCAGCACCTTTCTGGCTACCAGTGCAGGGCCAGCACTGTGAGGGCTGCTGTGGGAAAATGAACTCTAGCTCAGCCAGACCTGGTGCAAGGTGTGACCTGACAAAGAGGCACTGGCACTTCCCCGCCCTGTGAGGCTGCAGGATGACACTGAGGCACCTTCACCACATTTGCTTTTTCTGCTTTTTTCTCCTGGGCATCAACTAATGACACAAGCTTAGCCCCAGGGGCTTGAAGGTCATGGGAGTAATTTTCCAGAAGACAACCAAAAGGGAAACCATGGACTGGCATTCTTCTCTTTCTTGTCTTTCTTCCCTTTCTTCTTTTTCTTCCCCTTCTTCTGTTTCTTCTCTTTCTTCTCTTCCATTCGTTTACTATTAATTTCTTTTGGATTTTACCTCTGTTTGGCATTTCCCCTGACAACTGATTAATTTCCCAGGCATCTCAGGGCTGGTTCAGCATGAGGGGTCCTGAACAAATCCCACCAGGAGCTATCACTCTGCATGACTTTTTCACAGCTGTCTGTCTTTCCCAGGGAGTCAAACTTTCTGAATGTTTTAATTATAAGTTCCTTGCATTGTAATTTCAACGTATCACCCTCTCTGACAGATATGCCATCACCTTGATTTACACCAGTGTGTCTCTCCTTGCAGGGAGGAGGAAATGAGAAGGTAATGGTCATATTTCAAAACCACCTACAGTGCAGGTGGCATAAAGTCTTATCTCACAATTATATTTGAAGGTAGAAACTTTAATGAAATCACTTTAGTATTTAGCAATTGACCTACTTCAGATTATACAGCAAGCAGTTTAGCCTAAGGAGGTAGGCAGGCTGCAATATTTCACTTTCTGGGCCCCACACTGTTTAACATTACCCAGTATAATTGAAAACTTAAAAAAAAAACAAACCAAAAAAAACCCAAAAAAACCTAAAAAAACCAAAAAACAAAAAGAAAAAACACCTCAAAACCCAGGAAAATATTGATTTCTTTAATGCAGACAACTTCATTATTGTCAGGCCCCCAAAAACAGGAATAAGTCTTTATGCCCTGTCCAGTTCCATACCCATGGGCCCAGACCCCTCATTTTTCCTCAGCTCAGGGCCAGCAGTCCCTGCCTGGGCTGTACCAGAGCCCCCATGGCCACAGTCCCATCCCTGGGGGGTGCACCCTGCTTGTGCTGATCTTGCAAGTCTTCTTTTTTCTTTTTCTATCAGCACATACTCCTGTACAAATATTTAACACAAAATAGTATTGACACAGGTATCATATGACATGATGAGCCCACACAGAAGAGCACAAACTGTGCGTGGTGCATTGGGCCCTGGGAGAAACCTCTATATCTTTAGGGTTTGACCAAAGAAAAGGTTCAGGGTCAGCCCCAGCCTGGCCCAGCCCCGGCTGGGACAGCCAAAACAAGGACCTTGGTTCTTGGTTTTCCCTCATTTGCACAGCAGCACAGCTCACACTCTGCTTGCTATACCTTCCTTTCTCATAACTTTATTTGTGGGTTTAGAGAAGTCTTAATGCAAACAGAAGATGCTGTTTAATGGGAGGAATTTCATCAGCATTGCAAACCTGGCAAGGACCAGCAAGCAGCTGCCGCGACAGTTTTGGTGAGCTTATCCTTTAATTTTATCTGGTGCATGTTGTTTTTGGTCAGAAACCTGGAGTCAAAAGTAATGGAATCTTGTTAAGGGGTGAGGGCTTTTGAGAAAGGCTCTGGGGAGTTTTCCCTGCAATTTTAGTGTCCTGTTACCTCACCAGGCAGCAAGTTCTGTGACTTCAGGAGACTGGAAGATTATCTGTTTTTAGTGTTTGTGGAATATCATTTATTTGTTCCGTGGGATTTAGCTGTAAAGGAGGAATGTTTATTGCTCCTTATTAAGGAGGGATTATTTAGGATATAAGGATAATAAAGGAATAATTTTATATATAAAAATAAATATATTTATTATATATTATATATAAATATATATTTAGGCTATAAGGATAATAAGGAATTATTCCTTATTAAGGAAGGAATGTTTATTCTTGAGGTCAGTGTGTGCTGCAGTGTGTACTGTAACCAGTAAATAACTATCTGAATAAAGTACAGGTAATCTTTCTGCATGTAGATATATATTGTAGCCAGTTTGGGTGGGGAATTTTCTCCTTGAAGCTGCAAGGTGAATCTCTGCCTCATTATTTTGTGTCTCTATATATCCTGGAGGCATGCAGGAAAAGCATGATGTGGTGGGAGATTCAAAGTCAGGCAGGCAGCCCTGCCTCTGTGACCTGGCTTTGGGTTCCTTCTGCACCCACACAGCTGTGCCTTCCCCCTGATTTCAGGAAAGCACCTGTACGACAGTGTTTCACTAAGCTGCTTCTCAGGTTTGTCACATCTCCACAATCAGCTTAAAATTTAAGAGCTGAAATTTAATTCCATGTTTTCTAATGATTTTCAGTCAGCTTCAATAAGAATAGAATTAGCAGTTGTTACATAAGAAGTGATTAGTTCTAGAAAACAATATACAGAAATTTCACTTTCAGAGGAATCCTGATATGCAATAAGTAATTTTGTTTATAATTTCTACATTACGTCGTATGATAACCAAATGTTTTCCAAATTCTATGATTTGTTTGCTGCGGTTTTAGAGTAGTCCTAAAGGCTGATTGATAATCTTTTAATGAATTTTGGATTTTTACTGCAGCCAATTGGGAAATTTCTGCTGTTAACAGAGGTGATGGAAAAGCAAGTTTGGAAAATAACTGTAGTAAAGCTGGTTTTCTGAGGAAGTAATCCAATTTGTTAAGTTCCACACACAACATTGTTATTTTTGGTGGGTGTTTTAACATTATAGCATAATGTTGGCACCACTGTCAGTGAGCATTACCAGCTAAGCACACTGTGTTTGGTACTGCAGGATAACCTAATGCCTGAGAGTCTGTGCTAATTGTCCAAAGTTATGCTGTCCCTGCTCAAAAGGAAGAAGCCAAAATTGCTTTGACCTTGCAATTCTGCCTGTTACATTTTAACCTTGGTATGTTGTCTCATGCTCCTCTGGAATGAATTTTTCCATTTCTGCTCCTCTTTCAGATATGGATAACAGGGAAGAGAGCAAATTTCTTGGAGGTCATAGCAATAAAACAGACTCTTCAAGAGGTCAGGAGCAGATCTCTAGTCCAACTTTCTGCTTGCAGCCTGTAAAACACCATATGACAACAGCTATGCCTTTGCTTAGCCATGTCTTGAAAATACTTAAGGATGGTAATTCCAAATCCTCTCTGGGTAACCACATCCAGTGCTTCACTATCTGCCAGTGGAGAAATTAGTGATGAATCTTTCTCAGTCCACTTCTAAATCATGCCAGATGGTGAAACAAGACCAATGAACAGAAGTTGCTGTTTGGCAAGTTGAGATTAGATAATCTCTAAATCCCTGGAAGGAATTGCAAGCTGAAACGAGAAAAACAAGGAGCAGCCCCAAAGCTGTTCTGGAAACAAGGAGGCAAAGGAGAATAGGGAGCAGCAAGCAATTGCACAGATTTTAAAGCAATTTAAAGTTTGGTTTTTTCCCAAACAACTTAAAAAAGCAAATCCCTGTTCTGAAAACTTCAAGTAATTAAAGAAGTCCCAGATATAAAACCATTTTCCTTCAGAATATACACAATTTAAATTAAAGTCAATCCCCTGAATATAAACTAAGTGTCTTGGTATTCAAGAGTGGATTTCAGTAGCTAATCTTGGTGGGCTGTTTACCATGGTGTGGTAGAAATTACCTGACCCATGAATGCCCATACACTTGTTTAGCTTTTCTTTTTCCCTCTGCTTTGAGCTGGGAATGTGCTTGAAAATGTCCAGCAGACAAACCTTTGCTGTCTGCTCTGGGAGCCCACACGGCTTCAGGACCTTGTCACCTGCACCTGCACAGCTCCCCTGCAAGGCACAGCAGAACCAGCACCCCAGGAGCCTTGGTGACTCCCCTCTGTGATCCATGGCACACACTGCAATGGTCTGGAATTCCAGTTCTAGCAAGGAAAAGATGTTCCAGCCCTCTAAGGCAGAGCTCTGAAAGGGCTGAAACCCTTTTGAAGGGGAGCAAGATCTTGCAATGACATTTCACAACCAGCCTCCATAACTTAATCCAGGGCTGTTTCAGCACATGGACTGGGAAAGTGATGTGGTGAGGCTCTCTGGCTGGAGCTGTCATGAGTTCCACAGATGGACACCAGGAAAGAAACAGAGCAGGCAAAGAAAGGCAGAAGAGAAAGGAGGGCACAAAGAGTACTGAGCTGAGAAGGTGGCATCCTGAAAACCAAAATAGAACCTACTGAAAAGGAATGGGACAGAAATAGAGAATTTGGAAAGCTCTGAAATGGCTTAAACCCAGGAGGAACAAGAGCCCTGAGGGACAGCCCTCATCCCTGGTCTGCAGCTGCACATGGAACCTCTGCCCACAAATCCCTGGCTGTGTCCATTGGGCCAATGGTTTGTGCTCTGTCTAGCCCACCTTCCAAGGCCAGGGCTCTGCAGAGTGGGGCTCAGGCTGTCTCGTGGAACTATGTCCAAAGCCTCACAGGGGTATACCTGGGCATATTTTCTGAGCTGTGAACTTCAGGGCTTGGCAATTAGAAGGCACTGCATCTGAGCCCAGTCTCACTGCTGAGCTAAAGGGAACCATAAAACACAAATACAATTGGAAATAGAAAAGTATTAGCTGCACTCAGTCCACTTCTTTGCACTGCTTTGGCCTCCATTTCATTAGATCAATCTAAAAATGTTGTATTTTACTTTAAATAGAAAGACATGTTTAGCTCATACCCATCAAAACCTTAGCAAGAGTGGTGTAGGCTGTGTGGTGCTAAGGAGGGCTGGAAGCACAGATCTGAACTGCCACAATTCCCTGTTAATCTTAGCCTTGAAACATGGGCTTGGACAAGACTTTCATTAAGATACCTCATCTAAGCTAGAGGAAATTTGATCATGTAACTTCTGTGGGTGTATTTCAGCATCCAATTTCATGTGATTCTGAAGTCCTAAATCTGGATGGAAGCCAGAATACACTGAATAAACACCACATGTCCAGAATATCTCCTGTGTGGTACAGTAAGGCTGTTTTGTTGGGTTTTTTAGCCTTTTCTCCAGTGAAATGAAGAGGTTTCATACACATTTATAGAAATGCCACCTTTTGTGAGAGTGGGGCTGGAATGTGGCAAATGTCTACCTATGCACAAAGCAAAAAGAAGGGAGAAACAGCACCAAGACCCATTTCTGTTATTCTGTCCCCTGAAAGGGCAGCTTTGGGGTCTACACACAAGTCATTTTACCAGGTTCTGAATGGCTTTATTTGACAGGCAGCATGCAGTTTCCACATGCATCTCAGGAGACAGATGAAAATACATCTAATGTACATTTTATAATACAATTTGAAACATTATTACAGTGGCCATTCAGTGGCATGCTGTGCCTGTCTGACAGAAGGAGTTATTTAAAGTAATTAACACAGTCTATCAGGATGATCAGGAGTGGGAGAGATTTCAGGTGCTTTAGCACATGTACCATTTAACATTGAATGGCAAAAACTACCCATTTTTTGCTCTTTTGACACAGGTATGGGACACCAGCTCAAATGAGCGTTCATCTGAAAGGTCGGGACCTCCTCTCTCTACAGAGCTACACAGCTGATGAACTGAAGTATTTGCTGTGGATGGCATCAGATTTGAAACAAAGGATAAAGCACAAAGGAGAGGTAAAATGAAAACTGTCATTTAGGTCCCTCAGATGTTGAAAGAAATACTGTTCTGCAGGGTATTGTGAAAAAGCCTTTCAGCTGTCTCATCCTAAACAAAATCTCCTGAGCTCTTAAATACTGTAAATCATGTTCTACAAATCAAAGAGCCTTCCTGTAAAGTGTCCAGAGACATTCTTTGCACACTTCAGAGGACTTTGTGAGTGGAAAAGTTAAACAGGTTTGTGCAGCTAACTCCCTGTTGTCAGCTAACCCCATCCATCCACACACAGTGTACAAGCACTAAATGTAGGAAATGGAAAACACTTCCCTGCATGGGATTGAATTAGTATCTGAGTTCTCCTTAATGCTGGCTCAAATTGAGTGCCAAAATGCAGTTGTTTTTGGGCCTAGGATTACTTATTTGCCTTTAACCTTTCCACTGCTAATAAATTTATTGAAGGGCAGGAGAACAAAAACACAGGTAGAAAAAAAAATACTTTTGCAAATTTTCTAATGGTAAATTAAAATGTGCAAGTATTTCATACTTTAAAGCATGCAATGATTATAAAATTGAAATATCCTCATGCTTCACGTTTCAGTATTTACCTTTGATGCAAGGCAAATCTTTGGCCATGATTTTTGAGAAGAGAAGCACAAGAACAAGATTATCTGCAGAAACAGGTAGGTCAGAGCAATGACACAGTAAGATTTTATATGAAACTGCATACATTGAGTACGTACTGAAAAACACTGCATAACTTTGTATTTAACAATTTCAACTCAGGAGAAACCTAAACTTTGAAAGGAAAAATAAGAAAATAATGGTGGCTGTTTGTGTTTCACCTTGCATATTAATTTCACAAGCATATGGCTTTGGTGGCTGAAATGTTGTCAAAAACTTCCAAAGCACGGTAGATCAGAAATAAAGTAACAAGCAGAAGTAAGCATTTCTGGTGTAAGCTCCTAGCTGTACTGGCAAGATGGGCATTTTTTAACCTCTATTTCATTAAGAATCACAAATTAAATTTTGTGCTAGCTGTAATAAATATCTTTCTAATGTAATACACATTACCATTGTTACATTTCAAAGTGTGTGTTTAGGCTGGGAATCACAGTAATGCCTTGATATAAATTTGAAGGAAAAATTAACACGATTACCTACTGGGGAAGATAACTTGATGTAGACTCAAGGTCATTAGCCAAATAATATCAGGCACTGGAACATTTTTCTTTTAGGTTACAGTCCTGCAAACACTGAAATGTGTACATATGGTATCTTTATTTACATGGTAGTTGTTCTGAATTCAATGGCACTGCTGAAATAAATCCCTCATCAATCAATCCATCGATCAATCAATCATTCATAGCAAGAAATAACTCTGAGCTGGTGATGCATCAAGAAAGAACTCACTCTTTTCTCATTTAAGTTGACCCAGCGTTCCCCACTTCCCCCTAGTAAAGGAACAGGAAACCTGTTGAGTATTCACATTTCTTTACAAGCTGTAAGAGAGAAGGTAGGAGGAAGGAGGAAGCAGGTACATTAACTCCAAGCATTTCTGAATTTGCCTTTGTATTGTCTGGCACAGACATTTGCCTGCTGATCCTGCTCTTTAAGCTGACTTGTTGTTGCTTTCTGTTTTCTCCAGATAATGAGGACTTACTAATGTGCATTCCCTCTCTGTGAAGACCACCCATCTCTTAATTCCTGAGTTTTTAGTCCACTTTCTTGTTTCCTGCCATCCTGGTATATGGCCAGGTAACAAATTCTCTGGATCTGTTTATCCTTCCTTCTTCTGTATTCTGAGGGAAACACTGCTTAGTCCTTGGCTTTTGAAGGCTTATGGAAGGGGGAAGATCAGGAAAGTTCAAATGAATTAACTTAAGGATGGGAGTTAATGCACATAAATTCATCCAAGGGAGAATTAAGCTTCAGTGAAATAAAATAAATTTATTTCTGAGTGAGAGCTTCCACAGGGAGTTTAATGCAGTTTAGCTTCTCTGCATTAACTTTACACCTTCAGTTAATTGGTCTTAAGTCTGTTAAGCTTAAGACTTTGCTTCAAAGGCAGACTCAAGTTTTTTGTCCACAAAAACTCTATACATTTCAGCTGTTTTTTTAACATAAATGATTCCCTCCTTGGAATTTCTAACTCAAAACAAATGTGGAGCCACATGTGTTCATTTTAGTTAAACAAAATAATTTAATACCAATTTTCCAATGTCTAGTGAAAGTGGACAATTGCAGTGGATTGAAGTGTTTATTTATAAAGTTCCTGAGTCATCTCAAATGGCACTTCCCAAGAGTTGCCCCTTCAATAACTTGATAGAGGTCACTTGTAGAGCAAGGTTGTGGGGATGAGATTAAACAAACTTTGCAAGTCTCAGGAACAGCTAAATCACTGGATTGCACTGGTTGCAAAATCTTCTCTGTCCAGTGTCTAGGAGTTTGTTGGGACATATTAACACCAGGGAAATCTTTTCAGGATTCCTACTTTCCCTAGGCCTATGAAGAACAACATTATCCAAAAATAAATAAATAAACAGAATGGTTGAAGTTGGAAGTACTCTCTGGAGGTCATCTGGTCCAATCCCCTGCTCAAGCAGGGTCTTGTAGAGCCAGTTGTCCAGGACCATGTCCAGAAGTTTTTCAAATATCTCCAAGGATGATGATTCCACAATCTTCTGTGGCATCCTATGCCATTGTTCAATCAGCTTTTCAGTAAACAGAATTTACTATTCAGAGGTATCTTCCCAGTTTGTGCCCACTGCACTACTGAAAATCATCTGGTTTTCTCTTCTGTGCCTCCTCCCTTCAGGTGTTTATTATATGCATTAGCAATATTCCCCCTCAGCCTTCTGTTCTCCAGGCTCTGCTGTCCCAGCTCTCTCAGCTTTTCTTCTCATATGAAATATGCTTCAGTCCCTCAGCCATCCTTGTGACCCTTTGTTGATATGGACATACCAACTACATCCAGTATGTCCGTGTTTCTCATACTGAGGACCCCAAATCCACACTCTCGAGGTTTGGTATCACCAGTGCTGTATAAAGGGGAAGGATCAACCCCCTCCACCTCCTGGCAGTATTTGTCTGGTGAGTCCAGCACACCATTCACCCCCTTTGCTGGAAAGGGGCACACACTGCTGGATCATGTTCAATTTGCTGTCCACCAGGACCCCCAAGTCCTTTTCTGTCAAGCTGCTTCCCAGTTGGGAGGCCCCCATAAATCCTGGTGCCTGGGGTTATCCTTCCTCAGCTGCAGGGCTTTGCATCTCTCCTGGCTGAATTTCATGGGGCTCCTGTCAGACCATTTTCTCCAGCCTGTTAAGATCCCTCTGGAGAGCAGCATGACCCTATGATGTACCAGCCACTCCTCCAGTTTTGTGCCATCAGCAGACTTACTGAAACCACACTTGATCATCGAGACCCTTAACACAGGTGTTAAACAGGACTGGACACAAATGGACCCTTAGGGTACTGCTGCCACTGGCCTCCCACTGGACTTTGTGGTCACCACTCTCAGGCCTGGCCATTTGGACAGTTCTGAACCCATCCCACGCTCTGCTCATCCAGCCCAGGCATCCAGCTTGACTAGCAGGATCTCATGGGAGGCACTGTCAGTGGACACAACGAAGTCCAGGGAGACAAAACCCACTGCCCTTCCCACCTCTGCCAGGCCAGTTATAGAACCACAGAGGCAGATCAAGCTCCTCAAGCATGACTTCCTCTTGCTGAAGCCATGCTGACTACTCCTGATGATTTTCTTGTCCTTAATCTGCCTAGAAATTATTTCTAGGATTAGGTGCTCCATCACTTTCCCATGGATTGGGGTGAGGCAGCTTAGCCTGTATTCTCCAGCTCCTCCTTCTTGCCCTTCTTTAACTTAGGGGTGACACTTGCACTTGAAGGTTATCAGAACATTAATTTATGATGCACTGTAATAGGTCAGTTGATATTGAAGGTTTTCCAACATCCTGTTCTATTCTAATGACATTGCAACTGTGCTGAATAATATACTGCTCCTTGGGGTATAATTCATTGCCTCTTTAATCTTGTCCTAATGTGTATTTCTGAAACCCATACAATTTTACCATTTCTAAGATAAGTAGTGATGTAAGTTTAATGCATAACTAGAAGTAACTTCCATAGAGTAGTGGCAAAGTAAATCCTGTTCTGTGAGCCTAGTAGATTTATTTCTATCACTGGCTATTTTATTGGAAAATGTGACATATCTGCTATTGCACTGGAAAATGTCACCTCTTCACAGCCAGAATCCCATACCCATTCTGCATAAAACCTTGTGTACTTTTTGAAAACAGAACTATTCACATGGTCATATATTACTTGTAAAATAAACATCCTCAGGCACTGCACAAAAGTGAATGCCCTGTTTTTGTTATAGCTTTGGTACGAAATATTCTGGTTGTCACTGTTGCTCTTAAAATACACAGCTGCAGTTATGTTTTAGTGAATAAGTCATAAATAAATCCAACCATTTCACAGATACTGAATGCAGACAATATTTCACAGGGTAGAAATGGAGTGGAAGCAGTGCAGGTAGGAAAGCTCAGCCTACCTTCTCTTGTTGTGCACTGGTATATACAAGGTCTTAACACCCTTACAGGGGTTCAGTGCCACTGGTTTTAGTGGAATTACTCCCAGCTCACTCCTTCTACACAGTGGGGTGAGAGGAACATGATGGCCATGCCTGAAGATTGCTACACAGAGCCACAGAAATAATTACATCATAGTATATGTACTAAAGAAGTGGGGATGCTATTACATGGCAGGATTTCAGAGTTGTTTTTTGGTGGAGTGGCTAAGCATTATTTAGCTTGGCCTCATTACAGAGTGCCCAAATGCACTCTCTTAGTTTACTCTCCACTTAAATGGGTAGCTTAAAAATAACTTCTAAAAACTGCTTATCAGTTTTTAGCTTCTGCTTTAGGAATATTCTGTACCTGCTGCCTAGGAGACTTCTTTGTAATCAGTCTAAATGGAAAGAGACTTTCTATTTGTACGTCTGGGCAGGCAATGAGGCAATTAATAAATGCAAATCCGTATGTCTCAAAATTCTGAAAAAGATCCTTCCTTCGAGTTTGAGAAGATGACTGTGTGTGTCTCCTGCTTACAGCCCCAGAACTGTGTAACCTACCTGTGAGCTACAGCATTCCTTTTGGCCACCTTGCCCCATGCAGCAGGGGCAGCCTGGGATGAAGATTTCACTCATGTCCTGTCTGAAAGGGTCTGCATAAGTGGGGTCAATAATGTCAGCATGAGGCATGAAACTGTGTATTTTGAAAACTAACAGTAGTGAGAAGTGTGGACATGAGGTAATAATCTACCCTGGATTTGCAGTATGAACATGTAGTAGTTTGTTGAAGATACCATGACTCCTATAAATATTTATCATGTGGCTTTGGATATGACCAGGTTGTGACAACAAAGAGGATTAGATCTCCCAGTCTAACACAGCACTCCAATGTTTATTTGCTGAATTGGTGCCTGCATATCTTCAAAAGTCATCATTTTTTGCACTGGTAGTCTGGATGAAAGAATCTGAAAAAGATTCTGTCTCTGCAACTATATACAAAGCTAGAGCACAGAGCTCCTGTATTTCCAGATGGAAAGTTTTGGATGGAAATATGTTCCCAGGCCCTGCTCAGATGGCCAGTTCATGAGCAGAAAGCCCAAAACATCAGGGCTCTGCTCTGTACACAGATTCCAGGTGGCAGCTCTGTCTGGGCTGCCTGACATCTGGCAATTCTGAATAAATGTTCAGATTCCCATTTTTTTACCTGAGCATCATTTATAGAAAAACAGAACATATCCATTGGAGCCTGCTTGGACTGTGAATCATCTACCAGAATGTATGCATTTAGAATCCTAAAATGCAGAGCTGTTATATTGTGTGGAACTTGCAGGAATAAATCACTGACATAATTGTATACGACTCAAAAAAAATCCCCAAGAATTTGGGAAAGAAAAGTTACTGCCAACAACAATTCATCCTTGAGTTCTTGACTTTAAAATTTGCACTGAATAAACAGGCTATAATGCGTAGTTTGCAGACATTTTCCTGTAAATAATGTTTCTATCTGAACTGCAGCAGGGAGATGAAAAAAGTAATAGTAGAATAAATTATGCTTCATTCTTCAAAGTTTGCTGTGTGTGACTTGCAATATTGTTGAGAGTTGGAGCAATCCTTAATGAAATCAGCAAGCAATTAAAAAGGGCCCATTCAATGAAACGAGTGTGCACTGGCTAGAGGGAGCAGGAATTTGCCCTCCAGGTGGGACCTAAAGCATCATTACTTTTAATCTGACATTTAAGTAAATGGAGGCAGACCAAAGACAATGCTTTGCCAGTATTGTTTTTATCTATTGACTTTTAAACTCTAGAGACTGGCTGAACTGATGGAGAGAAATAGAACTCACCTCAACCCTGCTGCCAGCAGGAGATGGGAGTTAATAAGGACTGCTCTGTGTTTGGAGCCCAGCTGTGGGGCCCAGACCTGCTGTTTGTACCTGCTGGTTTTATCTGTGGAAAGGTTTCAGTGTTCAGCCCTGGTTTAATCCTCTTCTAAAGAGTAGCTGTGGGATGAAGTTTTTAATCCATGGCAGACCTGTACAAGCACCGTGCTGAAGCTGCAGGGCTGAACCTGCCAGCAGTGCCATCTAATGGATACAGCCAGCCTGAGCAGCTTTTGACCTTTCCTTCTCGTTTTTTCTTTTCCACTTTTTTTCTCTTTCTTTTTAATTTTTTTTTTCTAACAGCACAAAATTCATCAGCATCTCCAAGACGTCACAGTTTGGTAAACAAAGTGGGGGATCTCTACTCTTCAGTGCTGTATGCAGCCTTTCTCTTCCTGGCAGTATAAATACAGAGACAGGCTTTTTCTAGATTTTTGTCACAATAAAAGACTCACACCCCCACAGTGTTGTCTCAACAAGGCTGGTTTGTCCATACCAAGATTCTCTGGAAATTTCCTCCATCAGAAATGCTAGTGATAGGGTGGGATCTGCCTGCAGAAAATTCCTGTACTGGAAGGGAGTTGTTCTTATCACACAGAAAAAGCCTTGCAGGACTATATACAAGTCCTACCCTTTGTACATCCCCAGCTGTGGGACCCTGTGTCCCGTGCTAGGCTTATACTAAACCACCTGGGACAGTTCATAAAACAGCCCCATCAGGCCCCATCCTCCCAATGTGAGGGATTTTACACTCAGATTCAGTAGAAAGAGGCTTCAGATTTAAACCAGACAAAGGCAGAGAGACTCAGATGTTGGTGAAAAGAAGATGTTTTCTTCCCTGCCTGTGGTGGATGGTTGCTTACAATAACTTCCTACTGGTGGTGCAGTTAAAATAAAGCAGTAGAAAACCTGAGAGCTGCCCTTGACATGCAATTTGTCTTCATCCAAAACATTGTTCAGACATCTTTGAAGTTCCCCAGTGCTTTCTATTTTTAAATGATAGTCAAGTCCTTCCATGGTTGCCTGCTCAGGAATGGATTTTATTCTTCATAACTAATCCATCCAGTTCTTTGGATCCTTGCAAATTCCTCACTAATGGATTATCTAGCTCTTAACAGGGAGCAACAGTGATGTTTGTGACAATCTGTAGCCTTGGAGTTTGAATGACTGTTCCTGTGATCACAGATCAGAACTCATGGCTAAGGATTTCAGTAAGGCATCCATTGGATGGATTGGATTGGATTTATTCCAAAAAACACATTTATTTGAGATTTTGTTGTCAAATGCTAATCATTTTAATATTCGGATGTCCTGCTGAGTTCTACTTTTATTTCTGTCAATGTATTTTATATCAAGAAGATTTTGAATCTTGGCTGTAAATACGAGGTGCTGGTGTTTCATTTCTTTTTTTCTTTTTTTTTTAAATTTTTCCTCACTGTAGGATTTGCTCTCCTTGGAGGACATCCTTCCTTCCTTACAACACAAGATATACATCTGGGCACTAATGAGAGTCTCACAGATACAGCAAGGTTGGTGAAATGTCACTTGATTGATCACTGCATTTGGTAATTGATTGGGCTGTCTTGAAGAATTTCAGAAGGTGATATTTTCTTTCTGGAAAATGTCAGGAGGCAGTCCAAATTTCTTAAATATTTATAGATCAGCTCACAGAATCTGGAGCTCAGTAAACCTTCATTCCATCATCTCAAGCTATCCTACACTTCCCACACTGAGAATTATTTTGGCATATAGAGTGTTAATTAGGGTTATGTTTACAAATGGAATAATTTTATGAATCTCAGTAGTCTTGTAATTCCACTGATGACAGCATATATATTCTAACAAGACTCAAACCTTCTGGTTCTGCTGCCCTTGGAGCAAAATCAGAAAGCAAAGACACAATTTATGTCAGTCAGACCAGCTGCTGGTGGTCCTTAGTTTGCTGTAGTATCATCCCTGCAGAGACAGGGTGACACTGAGGGCCTTTCTGATCCCCCTGTTTCAGCAGCACAAAACTGGACCAACACTGTGTAGCCAGTTTCAGATTTCCTGCACCCCCCTTCCCAGCTGTACCCACTGTCAGGACTGCTGTGGCTGTGGCTCCCTTCTCTGACTGGCATCCCTGGAAGATGTCAATCCTGCCCAGTCCCACAGGCACGCAGGGATGGGCAGCAGCCAATCTCCACTGCTGTGCCAGGGAGGACCTGAGCTCAGAGCTTTTCCACAGTGGGCTGCCTCTGATGTTACAGAAAGTTGGCAGAACATGAGGTCATGTTTTGCAGGTGCTCCTGCTGTTTTCCATAGCACTCCAGCTATTAAAGCTTCATCCAGCCTTAGCATTATCCTGCTTTCTAGGCAGCCCTTTTGCAGCCTGAGGTCGATTCAGTCAGGCCCAGCTGTTGGAAGGTTAGCAGTGTCTGAGTGGTCCTCTTTGTTCTGGTGAAAGATATGCAGTGTCAAGCTCATCAGGCTCAATTCAAAATGTGCTGTCAGGCAGATGAGTTCCACTGCCGCTTTTGAATACCACAGTTCTCAGTCAGTGGGAGAGACTGAGAACTGTGTTTCTGCTCTCTGTGATGAAATCCAATGAAAATTTAAGAAAAAAGATCAAACATTTGAACATTTAAAATTTTCCATCCTTGTTTTTACTACTGAAATGGAAGACATATGGGTGTTGATAGTAGAAAGTAAAAATCTCAGTCCCTAGAGGTTTAACTCTCACTGTCTGCTAGATATATAACTCTGCCAGAATCAATGTGAGCTGCAACAATAGAATCATAGAATGTTTTGGGTTGGAAGACTTTCAATACCATCTTGTATCATGGGCAGGGGTATTTTTCATTAGACCAGGATGTTCAGAGTCCCCTCCAGCCTGGCCTTGAACACAGCCAGGGATGGGGCATCCACAGCTTCTCTGGGCAGCCTGTGCCAGGGCCTCACCACCCTCACAGTAAAGAATTTTTTCCTAATATCCAATCTAAACCTTCCCTCTCAGTTTGAAGCCATTCCCCCTCACCCTGTCACTCTTATAAAAAAATCCCTCTCCATCTTTTGTGTGGGCACTGTTCAGGTGTTGGAAGGTCAGTCTGGAGCCTTTTCTTTCCCAGGCTGAATAATGCCAGCTGTCTCAGCCTTTCCTTGTAGGCAAGGTGCTCCTTCCCTCTGATCACCTTGCAGCCCTCATCTGCACTACTGCAAAGCTGGCAGTGAGCCCCAGCAGCTTCAGGAAGGGGAAGGGTGAAGTCAGGGCCCTTCCAAAGTGCTTCCCTACAATAACCTCTGCAAGCAGTGTCCCACCAGCCATGCAGGACTGTCACCTGGAGCCTCTCTGCCATTCAAATGCCAACCCTAAGCAAATCTGACACAAACCCAGATATGCTTAATATAGGCCAGTTTTCATTTCTTCTACCCAAATGTGACAGTAAAGGGACATTAAGCATTTTGTTTACAGTGTCCTGAATGGACTTTGTTTGCACAAGCAAAAAATGAAAAAGGCAGAAAATAAACTACAAGAAACAAGGCAATAAACAGAAGCAAGCAAATCTTCCAGCTCTTTTGAAGGCATCCCCATTCTGTGGATAAAGTTCCCAAGCCACTTCCCAAGCAAACCTTCAGCCCCCTTTTCTCTGTCACTGCTTGCTCTTCCAGGACAAGTCCCTATTTATGACTTACCTGGGGATTTGGCTCCTCTGCTGAGTCACAGCTCTCACCTGCCACAGTGAGCAAGGGTTTTTCCCAAATCCTTACAGGGTCCCACGTGCTCTGCTCCACTCCTGCTCTCATTAGCAGAAGTACTACTGACTGCATAATCAATGCTGAGCAGTTTACCCAAAAGAACAACTGGAGTGTTAATTCCTGAGCGATTCTTCTGAATGAAAGATGACATCCCAAACTCATTCAGTTAATGTAAGAACAAAAAAAGAATGCCTGTAGTAGACCCAGAGGGTATTTCAAATATTTACAGCCTGGTGTCTGGGGCTCTGAAGGCCTTTGAAGCACTTGAGATTGAGACTTAAAGTGAAAGGAGCACAGATCCATAAAAGTCACAGTTTTTATTAGAACTGCTGCAGGTAAGGGTTGAAAGCATTGCTGCTGTGAACATATTTTTAGTGACTTATTACCTGCTCATAAATCAGTTCCTCTGTGCTTCACAAGACATTTACATTTACGCTGACACAGTGGCAAAAAGTTACCGCCCATTAAGGAGCTCTCAGCCTTTCAGTGCTGTTTAACATGACTGATATATTACCTGAAATGAAATATAAGTACTCTGTATTTCCCACTGTAGAGCAGTTCCACTGGGCATCACTAAAGCTCAGTGGCCATCAGGTTCAGTGGCAGCCCTGAAGAATCCTAGGGTGATTTTACCAGTCCACTGGAATTATTGGGGCATTAATCTCTGCATTTATGGGGAATGGGTTTGCTCTGCTGACAACACTTCCACTGTCTGTCCCTGTGAGACTATGAGTGAAAGTGCTCTTGTCAGAAGTTTAAAGCTTTTGAATGGCTATAAACCTTCAAAACAAAAGCAAAACTAGCTTGCATGGCAGTATTCTATACAAAATACATGCAAATGCCCCATTTTCAAATGGAGAGGTCTGCCACTAAAAAGGCACACTCTATGTTTCCTCAGAGGTTGCAGTTGAGGAAAAAAAATTACAAGTTTTCTCTGTAGAAATAAAAATTATTTCAAAAAGAGAGATATGCAGCATTCCAACATACTCAGTGTTCCAATATAACATACTTCCAGGCTCTGTGATTTCAAAGTTCATAGTTTCACACTTTCACAAAAGAATGAAAAGAGAGAAAGACCTAGTGGTTGATAAAATAAGAACCTTAAATGCAGTCCCTCAGCTTCCAAAATACCCCTTTTGATAAGACTCATATATTCAGGACCTTTTTTTCCTATGCGATTCCAGCCTTACATGGTTTCCTTTAAATTGATTCAATTACTGGAGACTTAATCATTCTACTGTAATCAGAGACCTCCAGATGAGGGTTATTTGTAGGTTCTCCCCCCAAGTTTAGCTTTATTTTGATTTCAGAAAGAATAAAGCCAGTTTACAGCTGATTTTCCTGGTGTAAAATATGACATCTAGAAACGCTGGCAGAAGGACTGTCTGATGCCCTGCTGGTAGGTGTCTAACAAGTCTGATATCTACTTTCAACAGACTAAAGATGAAAGTCCAGCAGTTTTCACTAGCTGGTAATCATGACTGCATTTTCCTTAATGGCACACCCTATGGAGGAACCACTTCTTTATTTGCTTGATCAGCTGTGTCAAATAGAAATCAGCTGTCCTGACATCCTAAAGGAAAAAAGCTCTAAGGAAAAAGAGCAATTTCCCAGTGTGATTGTCCCTTTCCCTTGACTGATGGGGACTGGTTGTGCCTTGGGTAGGGTCAGCTGGCCATGAGATGGCTAACAAAAGGAACCACGCATCACATCCCTGATGACCAGAACAGAACAGATTTCCCCCAGAGAAAGGAACTGGTGAGCTAAGAAGAAACAATGGCACCAAAAGTAACTGTTCCAGTACTTCATAATCAGTAAATACCTTGTTCAGTTCCTCCTTTTCATTTGTAGCTGCTATTGACAGTATTTTCTGCAGAGAGAACTCTACAGGCAATCTTGTAACATTTTATAAGAGGTCTGCTTGTGTGAGGAATGTCTGGTGTCAATAGAAAATACTTGTTACTGACTTTGCCAGGAGACCTTGCTGCTGATGGTATTAACAGCCTGATTTCCACAAGAGGAGATGCAAGAATTTGTCATGGCTAATCAGAAAGGCAGATACTGCAAGGAATTTTTTCCACATATTTCTAATTCAGTCCTCCTTTGTTTTGTTTTAAGGTCCTATTTCAGATAACATGAAAACACACAAAATACTACTTCAAAGTCAGGCTTCAGGGCCTGATTAAAACACAGAAATGCAGAGAAATTGAGAGCTCCAATCCATATTTAATTTATCTAAAAAATTCAGAGTATACTATGCTAATCCACTATGCTAATCTCTGTGTCTTTCACACTTCAGCAAATGAGGTTAATGCCAGAGTGGTACAGGGGCTCCTGCAATACCTTCCCTTGTACTGAGTTTGAAATTTGGGCATTACTTGAATGCTGTTCCCATGTGAGTCAATACACAGGTGTGTAGGTGGGAGAAAGCAGCCAACACCCCCAGCCTGTTCTGTTTCTGTAAACAATTGTGGTACTCTAAGACAGATCTGTATTGCTGACCCTCACAAAGTCAGGCTACCATGCAGAGTCCATAATATTCAGTCAATGCTGCGTTTGTTCTGTGCTAGAAGTCTGAAAAAAATTATACACCTTATCTCTTCTGAGGTTATCAAATTCTTCCAATGTTACAGTATCACACAATCTCTTATCTCAGTTCAGAGAGCTTACCATGTATTGATGTTCCATCTACTGTGAAATGCTAAAGAGAAAAGAATATAAAATAGAGCAGCAGTTTTCATTTACTCACTATAGTAGTGTTAGGAAGTGAAACTTCTTACTTATTAGCAGCTTGTTAAATGACAACATTTGAGTCTGTTCTGCAGGCATGATAAATTATTCAGATAGCTGGGAAATATTGATTCATTACCATTTCTCATTAATATTTATGTGTTGCATGGTGAAGAGTGCAATAGGGGTATATTTATTATGTTTGACTTGAGTATTTTGTGCCATCTCTAGGGTGCTGTCCAGCATGACAAATGCAATCTTGGCTCGAGTTTATAACCACAATGATCTGGACCTAATGGCAAAAGAAGCCACAATCCCAGTAATCAATGGATTGTCCGATTTATACCATCCTCTTCAGATTTTGGCTGATTACCTAACTCTTCAGGTAAAAATATAAACTTTTTTTTTTTTTTTTTTTGCTAATTCTTAATTAGTATTTGGGAAATGCAGCTTCAAAACCATTTATCCTTAGGTTTCTCAAAGTAGTAATTACATGGCACTTGTTGTTTAAAGAGATCTTCATCCAGGAATATAATTAAGGACCTGTTTAATTTAAAATAATTATGTAGTCCTATCAGCTGTAGTGGGACTGAAGTTAAGCATAAAATTAAGTATTTCATTTGAATTAGTATGCAACTAAAAGAATATACAGAGGGATGTACATATAAAGACAAAGATGAGGATCTGGCTCAGGCAAAGCCAGCAGAAGTTTTTCCACTGACTTAAAAACATTCAGTGGTTTGCTCTTGATTCCTCCCTAATCTATGGACAGCTTAAGAGGAAGCACTATTTATATATTAGGGAATTGGTTGAAAAATTTTGTTTTGAAATAGTTAAGTTACTAGTTATGTTACTAGTACAAACACTTAGTGTTCAGGCACTTAAACCAGTATAAACTTTGCTCACATCAAAGAACAGTTAAAAGAGATAGTATTTTTTATTTTTATCTAATGTAATAGTGGATCTGACAGCAGGATAACTTTTTACACACAGATGTTTATCTGTGAACAGAAGAACTATGTGGTTTTACAATCGGTTGAGGATCTAGCTTATAAAAAAGATTATTATACTGCAGGTCTGGCTGACAGCTATGATGAACTCCTCTGACCTTGTTTATTTTCTGAATGAATAAAAACCACACTGCTTGAAAATGGTGGGGTAGAATAATTTCCCGATTCATTCAGCTGTGTTTCTCAGCTGTTGGGGACTTCGCTATGGGACATTCGGAGTGTGGGAAAGATCTAGTGACAGTAATATTAAATTATTCATTCTTTAAACCTTAAACACTGAAAGACTCGTGTGTTTGGTGATAATCACTTTTTTATTTTAAGTATTTTTTGGTAAATTTTTTATATTCACAGTGAAGAGACCAGCAAAAATTGATGAACTTGAGACTAAAATGGTTACAGACCTCAGGATAAGGGAGATTTGTGAGATCACATTGAGCCACCCCCAATGTTCAAATTGCATAAGACAGTAAGCTGTAATGACAATGTCATCATTTTGTTATAAACGCTGTGTGCAAATATAAGTCAGGAGAAACTTCTGGTTGTGTTTTGTGGAGTGTTCTGTCTTGCAAACACCTTATTAATTAGCATCTCATCACTTGTGAGCTACACTCTTCAAGAATAATCTGTGACTCCCAGCCCAAACAACCACGTATATCTCTGCCCCTAAACATGTTTTTATCCAGGCCACTGACTCCAGCACCCAGGCTCTCAGTGCTGCTGCCCTCTACTCCACCTCCAGTTAATGAAAACAGAACAATGAGCGTCTCAGTCACCTTCTGGAGATGCATCTCTTCTCCACTGACCTTGGGGGGAAGCCTGTGGAAAACAGCAGTGAGAAAATCCCTGCTGATCACCCTCTGCTCCTCCTCTGCATCCTCCTATAGGGCAGCTGTGCTAGAAGCTCCAGGTTAACATGAGCCCACAGGCTGCGCTCTTCCCTGGCTTGAATAGCAAGGGCAGCACCAGTAGCTGTGGGTGTCCTTGCTGCACCAAACACCAGGGAGGATGTCTTTGGTGATGAAGAAAGAGGTCCACAGCAGTTGGTGCTCAAACAAAATATGTACAGTAATTTCACGATTATAAGCCGCACCATTTTTACTAAAATTTTGGTCCGAACCCAAAGTGCGGCTTATAATCAGGTGTGGCTTGTATATGGACAAAGAAGAAAAAGTTGCTGTTTTGGTTTGGAGGATAGGTGTCTGCTAAGAAAGGCAGGAGCTTCTCTTTGAAATGGAGAATGTAAACCCCCTCCCTCCAAATTATTATAATTTTGAAATCAAGGGGCTTTCAGGCAAAAATATGGGAATTAGGAATAACAGTTCTTTACTAGGGAAATTAAAATAGAAATACAGTACTACAAAGAAACAAACTCCAAACCCTGACAAAGTCAGAGTATAACCTGACACCCTGTCAGGCAGGGTGTTGGTAGCAGTCCCATTCCATGGTGGCTGCATCCTCCTGCAGTGACAGATGTGGCTCAGTTGGAGCAGTGCTCCTGTACAAGGTGCAGTTTCCCTCCGGAGCTCCAGTGGTGATGCGGAGAAATCCGGTTTTCCTCTGGAGTCCAGTGGAGAAAGGGGCTCCCTTAGTGTTCCAAAACCTCTGTTTTATCTTGGTAAGAAATGTTGGGCTCTTCCCCCTGGCTGGAGCAACTCCCAATGGGATGCAGTAATTTTATCTGTCCCACAGTGGGACTCAATGGCCATGAGCAGAAAATGACTGGCTGGAGGAAGGATGGGTTGTGAAAAGATAAAGAACAATGCCCTGCCTGGTTTCAATGGATGGCCCATTAGCAGAATATCTCCTGCAGAGATAAGGATCACTGCCCTCACCCTCAACAGATGGTGATAGAATAGATACCTTTTATCACACCCTGTATGGTAATGTGCGGCTTATAATCAGGTGCGGCTTATAATCGTGAAATTACTATTTGACACGGAGAACTGTCATGACAAAGTGAGCGCTTACAGAGATCACAAGGAATGGCTCAGCATTTAGACAGTCATGGGAGTTTTTTAAAATTTGCAGAACTTTCATACTCAGCCCAATAAGCAGCGCACCATTTCCTCCATCTGCCCATCTCTCCCTGACTCTTCCCAGCATGTTCCTTAGCTCAAAATTTGTCAGGAGATCTTTTTAGGGCAGCTGGGTGCCACCCTGCTATGCCAAGGGCAAGTTGCACTGCTGGTTGCTGGCTCACTTTCCATTCCTGCTTTCTTATCCCGGAGAGAGGGGCAGGCAGGGGAGCTCTCAGCAGCTCCCTGTGGGTGATGGCACTGCCTGAACTCTCCCTTTCTGACCTGTTCCTCTGCCCCCTTGTTTTCCTCTTGGCACTGTACAGTGAGTTGGACAAGGCTGGAGTAGATGTAATGAAAAAACGTTTTAATCTTATAATGAACTTTACCAGGCCACAGAAGTGAGATTAACTCTTGAAGAGGTGTGAGCCACAGGGTCTAGTTGCTACTTACCCCAATCAAGCTCCTCTTGTGATTTTCAGCAAGATGTCATCCAAGTACTGCCTGCAAGAAGATTAATACAGGGTTGTGGAAGGGTGCCACTGATTCTTTAAATGAGCTGAAAGTCCATATATAACATTTAGACTGTTTCTGTGCAATGCAAAGGCAATTTATTTGATTTATACATATATGCAAACTACAGTAGTGGCACAGACTGCTAGCCTATTATTGAAATGTAACTACAGATTTTGTGCATCTTATTTCTCTCTAAAAAATGTCTCTTCTCTATCCCCATAAATATTTTCCTACTTGGATCTGTTTCTCCCTGCTGTCAGTACATACCCAAAATGTACCTTTTTCTCTTTTCTTTTTTTTCCTTCTCTGTTTTCCAGTGGAGCTCTACATGCACTCTGGCCCTCTTCATGCTTAGCACATTTTTCTTCTTCCATTTTCTATACCCTATTAATTTTGTTGAGTGCCTTCTTGAACCCTCCTCAAGTACTTTCTCTTTGGTCTGAAACTACATAATTGCATGGTTTGTTTTGGAAAAATGTTTTCTGATTTCTTTTCACAGGTGCATTTTAGTACCGTTATTTTAGTATAGTCCATTGCATCCACCAAACAATGCAGCTGGTTTATTTTCTGGGCTGTCAATTCTCATTCTGTATTCAGGGCAAATTCTCATCCTGGAAATGTTTAGGGTGTTCTTTTCAGATCATGCAGTGTGCTCCTCTTATGAATATTGGGCTGAGATTCCTCAGGTTGAGCATCCTCCTGCCCAATGCCTTCTTCCTGAGCAACCTGGATTCCCTCACATGTTTGAAATCTAAACTGGCTCTGTCCTTTAATATTGTGCTCAGGGTTAATGCCCTCTATTATGCCAAGATAAACATTTTTCTTAGCATATATATACTCTACCTTCCATCTTAAAGGTTGTGTTAAACTGAGTGTGCTTGAGTCATAACCCTTCAAAATGGTTGCAAACATGTAAAGAGCCCGATTTCGAGGATTTGGGGATTTGGCATGTAGAGGCTGTGGGTTTGTGAGCACACACTGAGCCCCTTTATGCCCAGCTTGTGCTCTAACAGCCATGTGCTGAGTCCAGCCAGTGCCTCTCAGTGTCCTGGGCAGGAGCTGTGCTCAGCTCTGCTCTGCTCTGCTCAGCGTGGCTGGAGGGCAGCATCACACAATTTGTATTCCAGAGACAGCCTGGGTATTGACATTGATTCAATTGATATTAATGTCACTGGCCAAATCAGCTCACTTGTAGCTGGCTGCAGGATGGCCAGACTGGTAATTAGAGTGGATCCATATGCCACTAGCTTTTTATGTCACTGCTCTGGGGGGAATTTTCTTTTTCAGAAACCAATGGTTGGCATAAGAAATACATTGGTGATTTCTTTTTTAACAGCATAACAAATAATGTTGCCCAACTTCAAAAGGGTTGCAATATATTCTCAGCTTTTCCTTGCTGTGTTACCCCGAGACCTCAATTCATGACAATTTTCAAATTCATCACCATTATAATTTTATTATTCTAATAATTAGAAGTCCCAACTATGATCTGCCCTGATCCTCTAAAATATACTGTATTGATAACCATGACAACAACCAGCATAGGAGTAAGAAAGATAACTGGCCCAGTATCTGCCTTAAGCCCAGTTTGAGAGCCAGAAGATCCAAGTTTGCCCAGTTTCTCATTTACTGGATTTCGTTGTCTCCCAAAGGGCTAAAGCTTTGATTAGTCCCTGGCATTTGATTTTAAAATTTGACAGATTATTGATTCATTATTCAAAAGCCTGTTTTAATTGAGGGCTGTTATGACAGTTGTGGTCAAACATTTCAGAATTAATCTATAATGGTGTCAGAGTTTCAGTCTCGCTGGAAGCAAGTCCAGGCAGAGGCAGACACAAATGTCCCTAATTAGTTAACCCAGTCTTCTCCACACATACAGCAGGGTCAAATCACTGAGCACACTTATTTTTATCCAGAGTTGCCTACCCTGATAACTGCAGCCATGGAGAACAGAATGAAATATTGTAAAAGTAACATGAGGGTGAGAAAATTGAATGTAAAATTGGTATGAGTTGTTTAGCTGAGATTTTTCATGAGAATAGCACAGCTAAGTTTTATGGTACTGCAGAAGCAATTACTAGCTTGCCAAAGAGGTTTCACAAGGGAGAAGGGCTCGACTTTCTAAATACATTGGTTTTTTTGTGTGGCTTTACTAGGAGTTGTGTTCCAAATGTAGAATGAAACTGCAGAACACCCATGCAGGAGTAAAGCCTACATCAATAGAACATGATTTGTAAAAACTGGGGAGAGATGCAAAGGGGAAATATCTTCAGGGGTTCTGGTGATCAGCAGGTATTGAAAAGTCTCTCATTTAATTTAGTGTTACTGTCATGGCAAAACACTTTTAGCAGAATTTTACCTGTGTGATTGCATGAGCACATGCTATAAAAGAGGGAGTGGGAAGTGTGTCTCATTTACTGTAGCTTTTGTACCACCTTTCTGGTTCTGACTAACAGTCACCTCATCTTTGCTGGAAACTGAGCGAGTGTGTTTGCTTATAAGCAGTGCAGTCACAGTCACAGTGGTCTGGCTTTAGATGAAGAGGTTTGAATTGCAGCAGCAGTGCACCAGTGGCAGCATAAAGCCCAGCACAGGATACAAAACAGGCTCCACCAGCACACACACAGCTTGATTCTGCCTTGCTATGACTCCTTCCATTAGCAAAACGTCTTCATTAAAATCAGTTCAGCCATGTCCACTCTGTACAGTAGTCACTGCAGATGTGGTTTGCAATTTGAAGTGTGTAACAGGGATCATTATGCAGACACATCCAGTACTCCATATTTTATCTGTATTCCCAGCTTGTAGCTTGGGAAAACAGAGGAAAGCACTTAATATGCCCTGTGCTTCTTTTAATGCAGAGTAGCAGCTGGCAATAAGGTGAAGTTGTTTAACACAGCAGTATATTTGTGACTCTAGTCAATACTTTGAGTATTAAGGCTGAGATGCCTATTTTTAAACAGTGAGATGAAAAGAACTCAGGGCTGTCTTGCTTCTGGCTGTGGGTTCTGGTCTCAGCTATCACTAAGCCCTAAATGGAAGCAACACCTTAAATAAATGCTTCAGTTTGGCCTTCTCCCAGGAGCACCATTGCTAGGAGATGTGGAAGGACTTGGAAAGACCCTTGAATGGTTATACTGAAATAACTTCCATGTCCACAAAGTCCTGGTTTGTTCTCCTGTAAATGCCCTTGCATCCAACCTCTGCCAATGAGCCTGCTGTTAACAAACTTCAGCTAAAAAAAGTGATATTTTTGCAATACTATAGTTTTAGCCCTTAAACCTGAACAGACTAGGACTCCATCAGATTTAGATGTTTACAGCACTTTAATGTCTTTCAATATTTCAAGTATTACTATTTTTTACTCAAAACTGTGGTCACTGGAAGAAACGCTAATAACTTTGCTCTGGAACAACTTCACAAACTATTTGTTTAGGAGAAGCTGCTGCCAAGAGAGGAGGGGGTAGTCCCAGCCCTTTTCCTGTTCACTCTTTTGGCATCTTTTCTGCAACTGCCTGCAAGGTTGCCACTTAGTAAAATGTGGATGCTTATCCTCTCTGACAAGCATTGAATCATGTCACACAAAGTGTTGAAACACTGTCTGGCTTCCAGCTACTACAGTACAATTGTAGCATGGCCCAGATTTGAACTAAGAATAAAAGGCTCTCCAGAAATTGTTTCAAGTCATGAGGTAGAGTTTTACAGAGCAAGCTTATAGGTGAATTTGGTTATGTCTTTGTGAAAATTTTGCTATCAGTTTAAGTGCCTATAAACATGCATATTAAAACAAGGCTTATTAAGGAGCTCAAATTGTCCTGCTCTGGAAATATGGAACCCCTGTTACTCTTGTTCCTCCTTAGCCTTATCTGCTGGGGTGGAGGGACAGAGTAACTGCACGTGGCCAGGCTGTGAGTGCCATCAGGCAAAGCCACAGTTAACTCTGTAATGCTGTTTCAAGTTCGGGTAATCCACATTTTAAAAAAAACCCTGCACAATGGAGAACAAATGCTGCAGGCCATGAGTGGCACAGCAGCTCTCAGAGTGCTGCTCTTTGCTGCCCTGTGCAGCTGTGGGTGAAGATGCACTCCCAGGACATGGCCATTGCCATGGACACAGGCAACCAAGCCAGAGCAAACCTCAGTAGGGATATTTTCACAATTCGGGGGAAAGCTGGAAGGACTTCTACTCCAGGTCTCTAAATTAAGGATTTCTAACATTCATTGATGTTTATGAGGCCCAAAGAGCAGCTGTACATCAGTGATGCTAAAATTCAGTGGTGTTGGATCTCAGCCTGAGCCTCACCCCATTGCACACATGCCAATGTGTCCTTTTCCAGGGCAAGGAGCAGCACCTGGGCATTCTTGTATGACATGAGGGCTTTCCCTCCATGTCCATCCTGTAGGAGCAGTAATTCCAGGTGGGGTCCATGCAGGCAGCTGCCTTTGCACAGACCCTTCTGATCATTCCTTCTTGTCCACCAGAGGGAATGTACCCCAGAGCTTGTGCTTGCTTTGTCAGGAGCACTATGGAGGGCTGAAGGGGCTCACCATGGCCTGGATTGGGGATGGCAACAACGTCCTGCAGTCCCTGATGGCGAGCGCCGCCAAGCTGGGGATGCACCTGCGGATTGCCACGCCCAGGGTGAGAGAAACCAGCGTGGGGAAGGGAGGGCAAACCTCACCCAAACCGCACCCAAACCTCATCCAACACTCAGGCATTGGTCAAGGGCCCCAGCTGGGGTGTCTGCAACTATCCTGAGTGCTTTCAGAACCGCGGTGCAAAATCCTGATCCAGTTATTTGGGTGCAAAGCAGGAGCGATTCTACTGAGTCCAACATCAGAAATGGGAATACATGACAGGGAGTGTAGCTCATGGAGGATCACAGTTCCATTTGATAAAGCCTTACAAAGTCATCCAATGCACTTTCCCCATAAAAAAAAAATAAAAAAGCCTGTTTCAAATGGGTGGAAATGTTGCATCTTATTTTGTTTAAATTGGTGGTGCAGCATTTTAGAATGTTGCATTGTAGTACAATGTAAAAATGTTTGTATATGCACTTAATTCTATAGATGTCAAAATACATTTTTCTTATGTTTTTATTTTTCCATATTTTTTGGAAAATTCCAACATTTTCCATCACTTTATCTCCAAAATAAACTTTCAACAACTCAAGTTTTACAGTTCTGAAAGATATTCTTCTTCCATGGCCAATGGTTCAATGAGTATTTTTCTAGCAATTTTTATTAATTAGTGAAGATCTTATACATATTCCATGATGTCTCACCTATCATCTCTTTTGTCAGGGCTTTGAACCAGACCTCAGGATAACTAAAATAACTGAACAGAACTCCAAAGAGGTAGGAGCCTAAGAAACAACCTAGTAGAATAATTTGAATAGAGTTTATTCTCATTATAAATGAAGTTGAAGTTCCTTGTCTTAGTGATCGTCCTTATTTTATTCACATTAGTATGGTACCAAGTTACTTCTCACAACAGACCCTTTGGAAGCTGCAGACAGTGCCAATGTCTTAATTACAGACACATGGATAAGCATGGGACAAGAAGAGGAGAAGAAAGAAAGACTAAAGGCCTTTCAAGGTTATCAGATTACAATGCAGGTAAAAAACTGAGATTTTGGGTTTTATTTGCATTTTTCCAGTTTGCATTTATAAGAATCAAAATGAATGAAGCATGAATTTGGGGGGTTTTGAGTGGGGCCATGGAAAAGCCACATGCAAACCTCCCTCCAGCTTAAAAAACTCACAGAGATAACAATGTTTGAGTTATGTCATACACTCCACGTGGCTTGGCCTCCTTCAGGGCTTCCCAATGAGATCCAGCTCCAGAACATGTGCAGCAGTGGGATTTTCACTCCCCTTCTAAAGTCAGAGAAATTAGAGTGACTTTTTGACTTTTGTGAAGTCAGCATTGAACTCTTACAGACTTACATGGAGATATTCCCATCTTATTCACAGATGAGGAATTCTTTTGAAGTCTATGGAATTCTTCTGAGTTCATCACCCAAGTAACCAGAGTGGGAGTTAATATAAAATTTGTTAACCTTTTTACTAGTTAAGGATTTTACTAATGTCCTCACATATGTCTTTATTTTCTAAACTTTAATCTACAGACTGCCAAATCTGCTGCTTCCAACTGGACTTTTTTACATTGTTTACCCAGAAAACCTGAAGAAGTTGATGATGAAGTATTTTATTCTCCACAGTCATTGGTTTTCCAGGAGGCTGAAAACAGAAAATGGACAATTATGGTAAGGGAAAAAAGAGAAAAAGACAACAGTATTTGGAGGTTAGGTCAATTCTGTTCTGCCTCACTAACAGGCTTGAATTCAACCTGGTTCCACAATAAATAGTGAATGTTAAAACATATGTTTCAAATTTAGCCCAGAGTACATCACAGTTCTGACTATAGACAATATTATAACACAAATACTTCTGGGCACAAATGTGATCTATTTTGTTGATAACCTGCTGTTGCTTGACCCAGGTTTTATCACTAAGTGAAATCTACAATATAAACTGTCTTTTTTTTGGTAATTAAATCACTGGATTTACTCTAATGATTCACTCAACTTCTCAATTAAAACATGTTAAACACTGAGGTCCCAGGGTCTGGTCTCAGAAAACAGTTTCCCAAACACTTAAATCCAGTTATTTTCTCTCAGGAAAAACTGCTGCTGACACCAATGGGAACTTTCCCTGAGAAAATGCTGGAAGAGCAAAGTTTTGAAAGATCCTGAAAAGTTATGGTGTGGGTAACACTGTGTGACCCATGGGAACCCTGAGAGGACACTTGGCATTTAATACAAACCTTAACTGCTCTCTCAGCATTCCTAGAATTTCAAAAATTACTGCCTGATCTCAGTAGCCTATTATTTATTTTTGGCTTTAGATCCACCAAGTTGAAAAAGCTGAAAGTTGAAAAAACTTTCAGAGTTTAAAAGAAAAACAGAGATGACATTGTCATAGTTCTGAGATGAAGTCTAGATGTGCTCCAAATTAATAAATAAGGGGTTGAGTGTTGTGTTTGCTAAAACCTCAGACATTGGACACAGCCAAGCTACTAACAAATTTGTGTTAAATTCCTAGTTTTATTCTTAAAATTCAACAAAATTCCCAGATTTTTAATTTTAATTTCGCAATGTTTCTAATTGCCCTAAATATTATTTTTTTAAAAAAAGAAAATAAGCGCTTTACTTTGGGTTCCAGATTTTTTGGGTGGCTGGTGGGGGAAAGGAAAATGCCATATTTCTGTTTTATCAACCTATAAAAATAATGACTGTATGGGTCTTGTTTATATAGTATTTTCTACCACTTTCAGCACAGAGAGCAAATATTCTGAAGAATAGATTATTTGCTCAGCTGTAGGTCCAGCTGTAGGGCTGAGTTCAGCCACGAACGGGCAGCACTGAGGGGCTGCACAGCTGGAATTCAGCCACCTTTGTGTGCTGGGGTGTCCCTGTCACACTGGGCACTGATGGGGAGAAGAGAAGGACAGGCAGCGAGATCACAGCCCCTGGAGAAACCTCACAAATCCAGTGCTGGGCCAAAATAACCATGTGCAGTCAGACCCTGCTGTGAAATCACAGCAGTGTGAACCAGGTAAAGCCTTGCCAAGCCAGTGTGGGGTTTGTTGTGGGCACAGGGCTGGGAGGGACAGCAACACCACATTTATTTATTTAGCTGACAGTCCCATCATTCCATGTCACAGCTCTGCCTAGGGCTGGGCAGGCAGGGCCGGAGGGGGAGATGGCACACTCTTAACCTCAGTGAGGATTTTCCATGTTTCACTACAGAAAATACAGCTAAACTGGGATAAATTTCAGAGTCCTTATTCTGCCATGGCACACACTGATGCTAATGGATGTCTGGGTACCTACAGCATCTCCTAGAAGCAGCTGAGAATACATCACAATATGCCAGAAAGGCCTCAGCATTTGATCTAAATGCTTGTGTGAATTGCTCCTAAGCTGTCCATTAATATATTTTGTCCACACTGAGAAAATCTATCAGCTACAGTATAGAACATCCTAACTGATTTTCAGCTCTTGCCTGATTCATCATCAGAAATTCTAGCAAATAAATCTAAGTGTGCAGTTTTTGTCAGGATAATAACTTTCAACACAAAGCTTCAGAGCTGGAAAATATTTCCCCCTTATTTATTTTTATAGAGTTCTGTTTCCAATGTGATTGGATTTTTTCTTCTCTTCCTCCTCTAGGCTGTCATGGTTTCCCTGCTGACTGATTACTCACCACAGCTACAAAAACCCACATTTTAATGCTTGGATTCCTGCCAGGAGAAAAATATTCCTCATCAGCAGAATATTCTGGTCCACAAACACATAGATCTTCTTCAGAAGGCACCATGGCAATGAGTGATTTTTTAATAAAACCACATAGTTAGCTGTATAATATTGCATTACACTCGTGAAAATGTTCAAGACCATAAACACCATTGCAGAAGCTGCTTTTCATCTGGATGCTCCAAGCTGTCCCTCCCTTTTAGGGATCAGCATCATGGAAAACATTCCAAGGTTGTACCTTAATAGTTGTGTCTAGAGCAGCATAAGCATGGTATAATCTACATGTGGGAGTGGTGGGGTTTGATATTGATGCCTAAAGATTTTTAGCTTTTTCATATATTTGTAGCTTTGTAGATTTTTAATATGTAGTTGTGTGTTTCCTAGTGCTTTCCCTGCCCTCTCTCATGTTTTAGAACAACAAACTAACCCTTTCTAACACATTCTTGAAATTCTGTTTAGTCTTATTCTCAAGAAGGGGATTTCTAACAAGGACACCTTGTTTTTCAGAATTTTAGAGACATAACAACATACAGGACAAACAACCCCCTGGAGCAGCTCCAGAGGGGCAGATCCAAGGGTGGGTGACTGATCTCTGATTGGATGTGCCTGCTAGATATACTAATAAATTAACTTTACAAAAATTCTAGAAATCCCGTATCATACAGGAGCAGAGCTGTCTTTATGCACATGAAAGCTTCCATTAAAGAATTTTTATCTTACCACTCTTAACATTGTTAGGAAAGTTTTGTCTTTTGATTCCAGGCAGCAATATGAGAGACATAAACCTGTCCCTTACCTTGCTGATCTGGGGAAGTGTGTGTGGAGAAGCAGTGCTGCACTTCCTGGGCACCCTGGCTCCTGTGTCTGTTCTCCAGCCACCCTCCAAACCCCACTCCTGTTTGACACCAGCAATACAGAGACCTTGTGAGCATTTTCCTCCTCCATGACATTCCTGTGGGCTGGCACAGGGGAATTTGCTGTGGAACTGGAATAGAGCCATTTCCATGGAATTGGATGCAGCAAAGAGAGATAGCCAGAAGGAACTGGTTCATTATGTGCCTATCTCCCCTAGACCTCCATTCTTCAAACAGAATTTTGGGTAAAGAAGTGAATATTCTTTTTTTTTTTTTCCCTGAGCAAACATGAAGGGCACACATGATGAGACTTGTACAGTTTATTTGCAAAAATTTCTGCATTTTGCCTTGCACTGTAACACAGTGTACACTTCAGCTAACCCTTCTCAGTAGTAAACAAATACATGACATTTGTAGTTTTTGTGGTATCTGGGTATGTGCATTTCAAATTTTGGTTAAAGCTTTGAGTTAACTTCCTTTGTTGTTTCTGAATAGTCTCATTTTTTTCCCACTGTAATACTGGGAAAATGTCTGCAATATTTTAAAAATTCTGCAAATGGATTTGCATTTTCTGACCAGCTGCAAAGCATTATTCAGTTCCTTTCCAAATTGGAGTTCACTGCAGGGCCACACATCACTGAAATGAAAATGAAGATACTTTTTTTTCCTATGTATCTATTTACAATTGATTTTTTGGTTTTGCAGGCATTTGTGTGTGTCTTGTTAAGATTAACATTTTCCTTTACAACATTACAAGGGTTTAAATAATTCAGTGAACATTTACACTTGAGCAGAGATATAGCTGCATCAATGATGTAGGAATAGGGTATGTGCTAGAAATCAATGTTTTACTTCCCAGTTCAGCATGTGGAGAGAAATGCATGGAATACAGCATATTTCTGGTTGTAGTAAGTCTTGTTTTTTGCATTAGGTTCCAGTTCAACAAGATATGTAGAAGTATGATTGGTCCTCTTGGACTGGTGAGCTGTTTGTGTGCTCAGAATTGAAGATGTCTTTATTGACCTGATTTTAGTGCTGCCTGAGAGTAAGACATCTCACTTTGCTAGTCCTTTCATAAAAACCACTTTAATATCAGTTTTATGGTGTTACTCAATGTACTGTCAGCGAAGTCACTCACATTTATAATACCAAAGCTGTGTTGTTAAATGTTTCATGGTGGACAGTTTAACAGTCCTGCTCCTCTTTTGGTTCTCAGTGCTCTGATTAGAGCTAATGTGCATCTTGGTTATTGCTGACCCTTTCTGTGCTCAGGAATCTGAGCAGGATGCCAGACAGCTGAATCCCCTTGACATTTTTACAGCACATGCATAGAGCTGCTGCATAACGTGTGAGTAAGAGGCTCCAGCATTTCCAGGAGAGTAATTTCACCTCATTCTATTCCTCTGTGAACATACACAGCAGAGGACGACAGTCCCTGCTCTTGCACAACTGCTCACACCATGAGCTATTCTGGTGCTCTATAGAAATACTGGGTGGACTTTGCATGTCCTGAGCACTGGATTCCACTGTGTGGAATCACTGAACTTCCTACACCCTCCTGCATGTGCAATATCCAGCCTGTGTGCTGGGACACAAAAACATCCCAGCAGGCAGATTTATGGAACATGTGCAGACTGCACAGTGCTCACAGAGCAGATCTGACATTTCCTAGAAGCATTGGATTGGTACCAAATAGACTTTCTGCCTGTGGACCCTGAAATATGGTGCCCTGAAGGGTTTCTGTTGTGCCTGTAGGGACTTTCACAGCCTTGACATATAGCAGGGCAGCACTGCAAGGATTAAAACACTTGGGCAGGTTCAGCATCCTGGGTGTAGTTGTGGTAGTAGTGAGCAAGGCAGCATTATGATGCCACCCAGACTTCCCATGAATTCATTACTTGAATTTACTAGTGATGACTGCAAATGTGATGAATAAGGGAAACAGCAATAATGTAGGGAGATTTTCTATGGGGGAAAAGAGTTTATCAGCATTCAAAGGGCTTAAACCAGATGCATAACAGGTAGCAGTCACTAGTAGCTTACCGTGTTTTTCATTACATTTATTATGCTTTAATCAGTAGGAGAGCTGTTTTCATTGCTGGGTGTACTTGAAGGACAGGGTGTTGTTATCTCTGCGTTTTTGCAGAGATGCTCCTGCGTGGCTCCTGATAACCTAGACCTTTCTTTCCACAAAAGTCCTGCTCTTCTGTTTGACCCAGAGAACAGCCCTGGGTCAGTTCAGGTCTTACCTGAAAATCTAACTCATTCAACAATCCCCTGATCCAATATCTCACCCCACACATCTGCACATGGCTGTGCTCTGGCCCCTCTCCAGGACCCTGCACTGGTGGGGGAAGCTGCCAGCTTAATCCATCTCCTGCCCAGAGGCACAAGGGTGGACTGACCCCCCTGTCCTGTTCCTCTCCCCTGCAGGGCTGGTTGTGCTCCTGCTTGTGCAGGCACACCCAGACCTCACACACAGGCAGGACTGAGGCTGTGCTGTGTCCCAAGAGGGAATATTCTTGCTGACTTTGGTGCCCAGATGCAGATGCAGTTAGTACTAAATGTGGCTCTGATCCCAGCTGAGGCCATGGGGGACCACAGGGGCCCAGAGGTGCCTTTAATGTTATTTCAGACAGCTGAGAGTCCTGGAGACATCTGCACAGATCCAGCAGATGTGACACAGGACTGATGGGGCATGGAGGGCACAAACTGGTGGCCAGCAAGGACATCCTACAGCACCTCAGATGGCCCCAAATCCAGTGCTTTGGCATCCACACCCTCACTATATTCATGGCCACCAGAGGATTACTCCTATTCTATGCCTAGAAAGAAAAGGGCAGCATTGATTATCAGCAGTTCACAGACTCTGTAAATGTTCTGCAGTGCATTTACAGCAGTGGGGAGATTTTATCTGTGCATGATCTTCCAAAAGTGATCTAACATTAACTAGAGACGTAGGGGCAGAAAGCTTCTTTATAATTTTCTCAAGGAGGAAGAATGGCATTTTATCCTGTGTTCTAGAAGAGAGCACAGTAACCACAGCAGGTAAGAGACCTGCAGAAAGAATTTGCAAATGATTACTGTAACTTAGGAAGGACTGAGTGGGGAGCCTGGACAACCAGGAGAGAACAAAGTAAAGATTCTCATACAGAATTAAATATTTTATTTGAGCCAGCTTACATCAGGAGTGACACCACGTACAGCAGATTTACTCATTGTCTGGTAGTGGAAGCAGTCGCCTGTGAAAGTCTGAGCTGCTAAAAGGGAAATACAGGAATAACTAAATAGCAAGGAAGCACCAAGGCTTGGTTGCCTGAAGTCCTCTAGAATTCCTGAATTAATGTTTGCCTCTCATAAGACAGGGCTGTAAGTGATCCATAATTATCTTGCTGCCTTTCAAATTTTGTGAGAGAAGGAACAAGAGCTGCACAAAAGTCTGAGCTATGCACTGAATTGATCATTCAGTCTGGGGAAAGATTTCATGGCTGAGCTGAGATATATTGAGTTTAGTTTTGTTTTCCAGGAATGTGTAATATTGGTGGAAAGTCTGAAAAACAGATTTCACACACAGGGAGAAGTTTCTTCTTTCTTCTGTGTCTCCCATTTCTCGTCTAATCACTTGGTTAATGTATTGAGAAAATAAACAGTGCTTTTTTGATTGTTTTGCCATGGCTATTTAACCAGCTGCTTTTCAAATGCAGAGCCCAGAATTTCTGGGTCTTGCCCAAGGTTATGTGTACAGAGACACTTCATAAGCCACAATAAACATTTAATTCAGCCCAGCATTTGCTCTCATGACTAATGGGATACAGCTATTTGCAAGGTTATTTGATTCTTACACAATCTTGTTACCAGCTTTTTGAAGAAATCCCAAACCTTCGTGGCCTCTGTTAAGGCTGATGATCCCTTCCATGTGTATGTGTATAGAGATTTTTCTCTTGGGGCAGGAAATCTGAGGTGCCTCCATTCAGACAACAGATTCTTCACAGCCACAGTCAAAGCATTGCCTGCCCTTGCCAAATCCCTTGGAAAGTTCCTTGTGGTCTGCATTATATGCTAGAGGATTAATGAATGCTGTTGCTCTTTAATGGGCCTATTTTCAGGGGATTGGCACTCATGCAAAGTAGGCTCCAACACAAGCATAATAGATCTAGAAAGGGGGACAAGCACCAAGATCCTCAATCTTTGCTGATCAAAGTTTACTTAGTTGAGCCAAGACTTAATTCCAGCTGTAAGGAGCAGCAGTGATAGTTGGAGAAGAGCTGAAGAGTTGGCAGGGCAAATGCAGGTCATGCTTAGTGATTTAAGTGCAAAATAATATAAATTGAAGGGAGAAAGCTAAACTACCCACACAGGTTATAGAATCATAGAGCCACAGAATGGTTTGGATTGGAAGGGACCTTAAAGATCCCCTGGTTCCAACTATCCTGCCTCAGGCAGGGACACCTAGGCCAGGCTGCTCAAAGCCTGATCCAACCTGGCCTTGAACTCTCCCTGGGATGGGGCACCTGCAAATTCCCTGGACAACTTGTTCCAGTGCCCCAAGCCCCTGAAGTTATGCAACTCCCCTGGTCCCTCTCCAGCTCACAGTCAGCAAGACCAAATCCCCAGCCTGACTTCTGCCCACCCACCACCTGTGGATGAAGTTAGTGTTCTCCCTGGTCCCTCTCCTGGCCAGTTTGGACTCTGCAGGAGGCTCCGTGGCTCCCTTGCTGCTCACATGGCAAATTCCCTGCTGGTGGGAGTGTGGGGTGGGAGCCCTGAGAGGTGGGGACCCCCCTGTGCCCCCAGGTTTGGCCCCACAGCCCCACAGCCCCTCTGCAGCCCCAGTTAGGACACCTCTCTGAAGGCAAAGACCAGGCTGATCACAGCAGTGCCAACTCAGGGTGTTAAAGCACAAACCAAATTCTGTTTGCAACTGCAGTTATGACACCTCTCTGAAGGCAAAGACCAGGCTGACGACAGCAGTGCCAACTCAGGGTGTTAAAACACAAACCAAATTCTGTTTGCAGCCCGAAATGGAGGCCAACTTTCCATCCTGTTCCCAGTGCTGTGCCCAGGTGAGCCTGGCCTGGGTGTCCCTGTGCCAAAAGGTTGTGTTTGCCAGACTGCCAGCCACAAACATCTGATTCTGTGCCACACACAGTGCTTGTGGCTGGCTGTGGGCCTTTGGGTAACAGAGAAAGAAATCCTTGAGCACCTGAAATAAGAAACACTGTCATGCACACACAGAAATAGTGCCCTGCTGAGTCCAAGTACAGGCAGCTGCACACGGTCCTTGGCTCAGGATAGAAATGAGGGTGTCAGAGTGCTCTCCTGGCTTGTCCCCAGTGGCAGGGCAGCTTGCTGTGCTCTCTGGTGGTGTGAGGATGGGCTCTGCACTGCTCTGGCTGCCCAAAAGGCTCTCCTGCATGTCTGGGGTGTGCTCTCCCCAAGGATGGGCTGCAGCCACAGCAGAGCCCTTGGGTTTTCTGCAGAGCACTGTCCAGGGATGGGTGATCACATCCTGTGACCTCCTGCCCCAGGAGCCCCTGCCCTGTGCCATGGGGCTGAACACCCCCAGGGCAGCCTCAGTGGGGCAGGTTTGTCCCTGGCCTGCAACCCCAGGAATGGAGCTCCACACATGGTGCACTGCTCTTGTCCTGGGGCAGACTGAAATGTTTGTAATTGATAGCACTTTAAATATATCTGCTTACTTTGGGAATTCAACTAATTGAAAAGAAATGTCTGCCAGCACCACAGGATCTCTGCATGATTCACCAGCAGGCTTGCAAGACCCACTCCACAGCTCAGATTTCTGACTGCAGTCCCAGAGCAGTTTTTGGGGATTCCTGAGGACAGGGTGATGGGGGGAATGGCACAGCACCTCTCCAGGGCATTTCCCTTGTGGTAGAGCAGCTCTGTGGGCTCCTGTGGGGCACTGCCACCTGTGACAGGACACAGCCACCTCTGAAGGGAGCAGAGGCAGGATGTCTAAAACACTTTAAACTCACACTGACTTCAAGCAATAAAATGTTTTAATCCCAATCCAACAATTACACAACCCACCTCATGTGGTGATCTATATACATGCCTTATAGGCCTGTAATCCTATAATGGAGAGCTATTGATAATATGGGCTACAGAGAAAGAAGAGAGAGCTTTCAGATCCCCCTGTCTTAATCCCCTGTGCTGTGACACAGCTGGGTCTTTCTTAAGTCCATTTGTAACCTTGAATTTTCTGTGTTTTGTGTAATTTCAATACCCCATGTTTTTCTTTAAATTTCTCACATATTCTTGTAATGGGAGGAACCTTTAAAAGTGTAGCCAAATAACTTGATTTTGAGAAGCACTGTGGAGGAGATAGGGGAAGATGTGTATAATTTGTCTCCTACCAGCTTTATGAATCTTTCTCCTTTAGGACAGGTAACAATTCCATCCAGAAATAATTCCATTAGACATGAAATATCAGAGCTGTGAATCACTAGGCATAACAGAGCATCTTCCCAGCAGGAGAGAATCCAAAAACTGCACCAGAGAGAGAAGTTTAATTCTTATTGTAACACTAGGGAGGACAATGCAATCAGAAACAGCTATAGGAAGTTGCAGTACAGCAGAACTATCTATTTTACTAGTTGTCTTCCTGGGAAAAGGAAAGCAGGAGATTATAGTTATTCTCCCAGCAATACTGTTGATTTGCTCAGGGTAGTAACTAGGATTCACAAGACTGCAATTAAGGACTCAGGAAAGCTTGTTAAATAAATTCCTCTGAAAGGCTACTGCAGTGACTATGCACAAATTGCTTCTAGGTGTCCATACAGCAGGAACAAGTGGGTCTGCCAAGGAAAAGCTTTTCTGATGTTCTGAGAGGGCAGTATGTCCAACCTGTGTTAGAGGTTTTCTAAAGGCAGGATGGATCCTGAATTGTGGGGACAGTCAGTTGTTGCCACTTGGAGGGATTTAGCTCTGACTGCAGGAAAAAGTCACCAGCTCCTTGTTCTTGTCCCTGCAGCTCAACAGAACTTCACTGTTTCACTGTGGGTGACTGTGGGAGCCTCCCTCCCACAGAGGTGGCCCTCTGAGATTGTCATGATTAGGCAGGGCAGTTTTTTCACCTGTAACTTTAGGATTTGCCCCATTCTGCAAAGGGACAAAGCTGTTCCCCAGGGCTCACTGCTGATGCTCAGGGCCACAGTGCATTGTCCTGCTCTTCTGAGGTGGACAGAAGAAGGATCTCAAACGTGTCTGCTCTGAACACTGTCTATTGCAAGTAACAATAATCAGGGTCCTGCTGACTTGTGAGGTTAATTTACAGACATGGGACCTAACCTTTGGGAGAAATAAATTCACAGAAACTGCATGGACCTTAAGCACTCAGTATCTCTGAAAGCAAGCTCTCACTGCCTGTCTCAAGATTACTGCTGCACTGAGAAACAGGTGTCAAAGGCTATTGCACAAAAAATAAAGGAGGTCCTTGCAGGTTGTTAGCTAAGCAGCTAAAAAGGTAATCTGCAGAGTATTTGCCTTACATGGCTTAACTGGATTAGCCTCTACATCCTAAATGTCTGGGCTGTCTCCAAGAGAGGTAGCAAGTGCCTTTCCTTGCAGCAGCCCTCTTTGCCAACCAGTTTTTGGAGAGCCATTGCTCACAGATTTCCTGGTTGTCTGATATCATGATGAAGATGGAGAATTTGTATTACAGGGGCTGTTTGCAGAAGCAAACACAGGACATGTTTAAGCAAATGCTTAAGCAGGAGAACACTCTTTGCAGCAAAACTTCTGCAAAAACTGGGGGCAATTTTTCCAGCTCCAGTTGGGACAGTATTGAAACACTTTGCCAAGCCAGTTTTTCACAGTAGAGCTCAGTTTTTTCCAGGAAATTTTACTTGTCTTTGAGTTTTTTCCACAGACTACTGAAGAGAATATGTGTCCCTTTAACCCAGGTGTTTACCTGGTGAGGGGACAGAGACCCAAGTGCCTACCAGCTTTGGGGATGCTCCTATCCCATGCCTCTGACTCCTGAAAACCTGGGCTCATGGTCTGAGCACTGTGGAGACACCTCCAGGGTTTGGCACTGAGATGCTTTGCAGCTGACTGTCCTGCAGCCAGGACCTTCATTCTGTTTTTCAGAGACTTTCAGAACAGTCAGAATTATCAAATTCGTCTGCCCATTCCCTTCTCTCAGTCTTAGAATTCCCAATGCATCTCCAAGCTTACCAGGACCCAGGAATGTGAGACAGTGAGGAACAAAGGCCTGAAATGAGAATATTTTTTTACAAAAAGACACCCTCACTCTTAAATAATGAATGCAATGTGATGCTCCATTTATGTCATATATTGTCTGTAAACACAAAAATAAGAGTAAAGCAATCCTACATTTGTCAGAGAGGAAAAATTCTGGAACAGAATGAGAGCTGCCAGAGATGTCTGGATCTATAGAGAAATGCCTGCACAGCAAAGAGGTAGATGTCCAGTGTGGCAGAAGACCTTGCTGAAATAATTTATGATGTATTTTCTGCATCTGCCTTGAACTGTCAGGAGGCCTTCAATGTGTCCTTCATAATTTCCCATCCTTTTTCTTCCTAAACTTCAGTCCCTGCATCCCCAATGGCATTGTGATCTCATGTGAAATACAAGGGGAATGCCCTTCTGGTCCCTGAATGCCATTTTGCATTAAACTGGGTGCTGGCCATCAGCAAGATGAGCCACTCCAAACATTGATTTAAACATTCCTGTGCACTAATCCACATGAAGTCATAAGCAGAGTGATTTATCATGTGTGTGCATAAGTGTAGGAAAAAAAAAAGCCAGTCTTGAGAACTGTGCTGAGGTGATCTATGTCCTGGCTAGAAAGGTGTTAAGTTGGTAAAGGCTGGGCAAAAATAAATAAGGGGAATGATTCACTGAGTCTCACCTTCCTTCTTCCAAATAAATCACAAAGGCTGGCTGAGCCTCCCTGGAGATTCTTATTTTTTTCTGCTCTTCCCCCAGCCACAATGAAAGGGGCTTTTCTTCCGCTTGAACTGACCTTTGGCAAACATTTCCCTTCCAATTAATATCTGAAATGTCCTTGTGGACTGCTGTTTCTGGAGACAGCAGGGAGGTGGCTCTGAAGCCACTCACACAAGAGTCAGGGCAGAGAATAATTACCTGAAATCATAAGGTTAATTCCAGTCTAGACAAAGGCAGAGAGGAGTTAACTAGAGGTCTTATTTGGAGAGCAATATGTTTGTTTTTCTGGACTCTCTGGTCTCCCTGTGCTGGCTGCTATCTATATACTGTGATTATTTCTCTTATGGACTGTTGAGCAATTACTGTGTCTGAGCACTGGGCTCACTGTCCTTGTGTCATTATCAGTTTTATAGCCCAGTGTGAGCCTCCCAGGAATGAGGCTTTGACTGGGGCTTGACCTGGTTCACTGGACTAAAAGGAAAGACAGCAGGCTGGGCGTAGGTGTTTGGCACTGGGGAGGTTGTTGCCTGACTAAACTAAAGAAATTTTATTAAAAACATTCATCAAAATCTTGCAGCATGCAAACTTAAAGCATAGGGTGACTTAATATACAGTCTCATTAAAAAGGACCAGGATAACTAGAAGAGATAAAAGAAAAACATCAGATTAATGACTGCAGGAAATTCAAGGGTTACACTGAACATTTTCTTGTACAGACCAAGTTCTCTGGATTTTGCAAGTTCTTGCTAAGGGGGCAATATTGCAGGCAAATTACTGGCTGGAGATTGGCTATGTGATGTGCTGTGAAACACTTGGGTTTTCATGGTACAATTATTTGGGTTTCATGGCACTGCCATGCCAAGCCAGTGGTGTTAACAGTGGTGTCACTGTCAGGACAGATGAAGAACATGATGTAAGGTAGGTCAGTAAAAAGATCCTTCAAGACAAGGTTTTTGCCATACAACTAAAATTCTCTCATGTGCTCTTGGCAAGGGTAGGTGAAATAGGATGAAAAGTGCTTGTGCATTTTTTGGTGGCTGGCACATACACCGTTGTGTCATCTCTTCTTTCCCAGCTAGTCCAAATCTTTAGGTCCTAATCCTCCTTACTGGCTTTGGTGACAGCAGCTTTATGCCCTTGCTGAACCTTTTCCATATGTGACTCTGGCAGTCCTGTCCCTCTCAAGAGCTCTTTCTACTTCTCTGTTTTTTCCTTTAATGCTTCTCATCAATGGCTTCCTCTGTTCTTGCTTCCTTTGAAACAAGAATCCCACAGTACTTTGCTCATCCTCTCTGCATTCCAGCCACATACTCTTATGAGCTTATATGAGCCATTCATTAACCTGGAAATCATATTTCCAGGCTTAAACATCAACATGCTTTGCATCTTCCTTCCCTTCCCTTAGTCATCACCATTCTTCTTGACCTCAGAAGTCTCTCACTGACCACTGTTCCTGTCTTTCAGTTCCACTGCAGGATGAATTTCCACAGCCTGAGTTACTTGCTGTGCCCAACATGGTATTTGTAATAGTCCACTGTGAGGGGAATTTCTGAATCCTTTCCCTCTTGGCCTTCCTAGTATGAAAACCATTAAATCTAATGCATGTGCACTGATAAAGCAATTTCCTTCCCTGCTCTATCCCTTTATGCTTCTGTCTTATAAACACATCAAGCACAAATATTCTCTTTTCCCGTTCCAGACTTCTGTCCATTTATTTACTTTGATGCCCTGTTGGTTTCCATCCTCTGCAATGCCAGGAATCCCAGCCCCATTTGCCTGGATATCCAGTTTCCCACTGAGTGCACACATGCTTTCCTCACCGTGGAAGGGGGGGCCCTTCTGATGCCAGTCTTTAAAATCTGCATTTTGCAGGCATTTTCATTGTGCTGCCTACACAGCAGTGCCAATCAGGCATGATGGCACAGGCGGCCAAGGAGATGAAAAGGCCTATTCTGGGTGGTGTTTTGCCCCCACATTTACATGTGTGTGGCTGAGCTATTCATAGGCATGACGTGATCTCTGCAAATGGGACCCGAGTATGTGAGGAGGAGGCAGTGTGAAGGGCTGGCCTGTCACTGGGGTTTTGATGCCAGCTCTGTCACTGTTTTGGCACGCTCTGACAAGTCACCTGCTCATGCCTCTGTTTCCCCACCTTTGAAACAGGGATAATTTTGCTTACCCTGTTTTCCAAGTGCTTTGAGACTGAGTGGCAAAATATGCAATGCAATAACCATGTTCTGTTGTTTTTCCTGTCCCACTCTTTCTCATTATGTGTCACTCCAACTGGTTTCATCTGTGGCTAAATTAGTCCGTGGGCATCTGAAGGAATCCTACATTTTTCATTTTTCACAGTATGATGGCAGAGGAGTTGCAGAGCTCTCTAACTTGCAGGTACTAATGCAGCACAAATAAAAATTATAATAAAAGCACCTCTCCTGGAGCTGTGGACAGTGCTACAAAAGGGAATGCTAAGTGTCTGCACTCAATAATGGGGATCTAAAGTGACTTCTTGTGACATTTGATAGTCGGACATTGCCTGAAAAAGATCCCATATGGGATGTAAATTGCATGTGTTGCTGCCATATGCTTGGGGAAGCAAGATCTGTTTGTTCTGAGAAGAGAGGAGCCTGCTGAATTCAAACCAGAAGTCAGGTACACATCGTGTTCATCCCAGCTTGTTAGGCTGTAGCAGTTCTTTATTCTTTTTCTTTTGAGTGCTGAACAGAGCTCAGTTTGGTGAGGCTGAGCTTCTGTCACAGGGAATTTGTTTATTGTTTGTGAAGGGATGTATCATACCCTGGTTGTAAACTGTATTTTCATTCCTAGGGTAAAAAACCCATATGAGCTCCCCCATATAACATAGGAAGCCAAATTCAGGCAAAAGCCTGACTCCATGGATTTTCTGACTTCATGAGTGTTCCAATCACTTACATGAGGGCTGAATGTGGCTTCTGATGCACATTAGGACACTGGATTGCTATTTGAAAACTAAAAGTTCCTCTTCAATCTTTCCAAGATTCTTATGTTGCAGGAAAGATAGGTAGAATGGGTAGGGAATGTTGTCTGAATTTTCTCTATCCTCTGTTTCTGTGTTCTGACAGCTTATAATGTTCTAGAGATTCCTGTTTCTTCTTTGAGACCTGTAACAGTTTTATAGCTATGCATGAATACAAGAAGCAGTAACTTGGAAGACACAGAAGCTGCCAGACTGAACACATCCATTAGATGCTGATCTTACCTGTCCCTTGCTGTAATTCTAAAAACACGGCAATTTTTGATAAAGGAATTATGTTTTGAAAGGCATAGCAGAATGGTTGAGGTCCTTAACAATATCTGTGATTTCCTAATAGCACATTTCTCACTTCCTTTTTTTTTAAATTTGGCTCTGACACTCAAGAATCTTAAAGCAGAAGCAGCGCGAACCTGAGAGTATATTCTCCCTTAGCAAAAAAAAATCCAGGCTGTTAGATTTTTTTTTTAAACAAGATCCATGTACTAGATACCAAGAAAATGGTTTTGCTTCCAAAACACCCATTGCACAGGTGTCACCTGAGGTTAGGGGAATTGCAGCCACTCAGCAGCTGCATCAAAGAAGATGCTGCAGGGCAGGTGCTGCAGCTTCTCACCTAACTCCAGACCCCTGTGCTGCCTGCAAAGGCTGACCTGGAACAGAGACTAGACAGAGCAAAAGGAGTAAAATAGGCATTTATTGAAAGGATACATTTGGGCACTGCAAGAGCCTGGCCAGGGTTACACCCAAATCAAATCCAAGATGTGTAACAAGTTTTTATATTTTTATGAGTTTTGGTTCATCTATATATTGGGGTGAATTATCCAACCACAGCCCCTTTTCCCTTGCTGTTGTTTATGGTTTTTGGGTACCAGTTGTCCTTGTGTCTTTAGCTAGAAAGGAATTGTTTTGTCTGACTACCCTGTGAAAATAACTTACTAACACCTAATATGAAGTTTCAGAGTTACACACTAAGCAGCAGAGATTCTGAAAACATAAAAGCTGAAATACAAGGCATCACCTGCACTGCTGATAGCTGGGCATGGGTGTGCCAAGTTAGGCTGGAGTAGAAACAGGCATTTCTGAGAGATGCATTTTGTCCTGGTGTGAACATCCAAAGCAGTACAACAGGAAGATATGTTAAACCCAGGGACTGCTTTCTCCTGGCTGTAAGCAGGGGGTTTGTGACCAGCCCACATATGGACATCTCCAGTGAGAGACTTTCCTGTCACGCTGTTTCAATTTGGGCTCCAGAAGTTAATGGCTGCTTTGAAAACGTGCAAATTGCTTTCCCTGGGTCACAAAGTAAGGCTGTACCACATCCCTGGTGAAGCTTCAGGTGACTCATTCCTACACTGGTCACATCCCAGTCTCTGCCTCTCTCTGCCTGCTCCCATCTCCTTCTCATTGCTTATTTTTTGGTAATGTGTCCAAATGAACACTTTCACTCTGAACGTTTGAAAGAGCCACTCACTGCCTTTCATTTACATGCTGATAAAAGTCATAAGCCATTAGTCACATATCATCCATGTTTCCACCTTCCTGCAGGGATTCAGGTCAGTCTCCCAGGAAGAAATTTTAGGCAGTTTACCCACTCCTAGGCAAGGGGAAAGCATCTCTCCACATTCTTTAAACCACAAATGGACTGCCAACAGAGAGCATCACACTCACTGAACCATTTAAGTGAGGAAAAAAGAAAAAGAAAGACAAGACTGTGAAAAAAAGTCCCTGGAAAAGGAAAAGATAAAAAAATAAAAGGAAAAATAAGTAAATAAGAAAATAAACAATAATAGATAATAAGTAGCAGTAAATAAGAAAATGAAAAGCAACTAAAGTGAGTTAAAAATAAGTTTTCCAGGGAGACTGCTGAATGAAGCTTTTGTGGCACTTGGATGCTGTGGTACAGAGCAGAGAGCTCAGGCCATGCTGTGTGCTGCACCCTTCAGTGCCATTTCTGTGCCATGATCAGCACTGCTTCTGTCTCACAGCTGCACCACAACCAGGGGCAGGCAGGAACCACAGGTCCCATCCTCAGGAAAGCTCCAGGGCTTCAAAATTTGGTTTCATTCTGAATCATAAATAAAAGTGACTTGCACTGATTTTATTTTTTTCATGGAGACAAACATTCAAACACTAAAGTCAAATGAGTCCTTCGGGCTCATTAAATTAGACTTCACTTTGTAAAATAACAGTGTAATATAAAAGCTGCAGCAAAAAGGTAAGAATGGAATATCTCAACATATTTTGCAAATATTTTAATGAAAGCCATATGCACCAGTAAAAAAAATTCAGTTTTGTCAAACCAGCATTCCTACCTGGTGAAAAAAATTCCCTCTAATGTATCTCTGCCTTGTCTTTCCAGTACATTCACCTAATGGTTAAAACTAAGTGTTAAACAATCAAAAATATGTATCTGCCTCAAAAATATGTATCTGCCTCAAAAATATGTATCTGCCAGGCTCCTCTTTCGATTTCCTTTCTGGAAGGAAGAAGGCCATCCAGTGATTTATGGAGGCCTATGAAGACCAGTAAAATTTTTTTCTGATGGAGACCAGCCTGAAGATTTTTCATCTCTGTGTCATACCACGATTTAGGCTTCAGAGACAAAATAGAGAAAGTTGGTGGGAGAGGAAGAAGGGAGGGACCATAAAACAGCCACACTGGATGGTTGCAGATGAGTAAAGGTTGACTCCACTATTTAAAACTAAGCCAAGATAAATGTCAGGTATTTATAACATCATTGCTTGTCATCATTCTCTTATCAATATATTGTGGGACATAGGGGTCAGGCATCTCTTGCATTCACACACATAAGAAGCAACATCACAGGCAGTAAGCAAGTAAAGTCCCAGATCATTCAGGAAGGTAAATATTTTTCTGTCCCTCTATGGGTCATTTTCCTTCCCCTTGGTGGTCTCTTCAGGTCAGCATAGTAGAATAATGCATGTGACTGGGCATTTATGAATAAAACTCCAGCAACTTGCTTAGGCCAGAAAATGAGGTTGTGCCTTGTTTGATAATCCAGCAATTACTAATAATCCTGCTAGTTTCCTTTGAGAAGAAACCATGATTTTGGGAGAGTCACGGCATGAACAAAGCATTCAAAATGCTTTTATGAAGTGGGCAATATTTTATAACTCGTTCTGTAAATATATCCCTGGGCAAGGAGATTCAAATCAAGACTTAAACTAGGGAACACCTCCTTTGATGAAAAAAATATGTTCCTGAGAACAGTTGGAGCCATTTGCTGAGATAAATCAGATGCTATGCTCCACTTTTATGGGTTGCTAAACCCCAGAAATATATGGTATGTCTAGGATCTGTTGGCTGCATTCTTCTGCTATGAACACAGATATTGTAGTCCACTAACAAAGAAAAACGATGGACCCAGCAGGCAACAGTAAATATCTTATTTTCTCATTCTTACTGATTAGAGCTGAAAGAAAACTGCTCTGGTGAAGCCTCTGGAGCTGTCTGATTTTTCCCATATTAAGCACAAGCTGAAAGCAGCCTGCGTCTCCTATTGTCACTTTTACTTCTAGGAAGGGCAGTAAAGAAAATCACACCTTTTTACTTTTTTTTTTTTTTTTTTTTTTTTAAGAGCAGAGGACTCACTAGCTGTTACAAATACCTGGAAAGAATAATGGATTTTTAGGAATGCTGTCTCAAGAGACAGTCTTAGAGACCACTTAGCCCCTTATGTCTCCAGCAACTCCAAGTTTATGAAAAGCACACATTCTGGACACTGTCAACTTGTATCAAGGGAAACAAAATCACTTATCTTAACAATGATCAATGGATTGCAAGAGCAACAAAAGAGGAAATAAAGGACATTGTCCTTCCTCCCTCCTCCCCTCCCATGCAGAATGGGTTTTCTCCACAAAAGCATTTCTCACAAACAATTGAAGACTTTTAGCCAGGCAGCCAGGGAGCCACGGGGACATAATGTTTGTAGGTAGAAATGATCAAGGATGAGGATGTGAGCAAAAAAATACAGGTATAAATTAATTAATACAGAAAGCATATCTCAACAGACATGTGAGGCATCACAAGTGTATAATGAGGAGACATCACAAAAGGATAACAACATGGTTTGCTACTTTGCAACATCAGCTCAGGGTGCAGAGAATGGTCCCTTTCCAAGCAACCCCAGAAAAGATGGGATGTGAGTGATCTGCCCAGTTCACATCTTGTCTCATTTTCATGAAGGTTTGTGTTTCTTGGGTGTGATGGATGCAAAGCTAAGGGACAGACTGTTGTACTCCAGACACTTAATTGGCTGCCAGTGAGATGCACAGTGTTTTCTTAGGGAGATCTTGTGTTTTCTCCCTCTATTGTTCTGCTTAGTCTGTGTTAGCATTTATGTTACAGTTGTTCTTCTGCTAATCAGTAAACGGCTTTGAAATTCTCACAGTTGAATTATCAGCCAAAACTCAAAGTGTTGCTTTTGTTGGCAGCTGAGAGAGACATCACAACATTGCATCACAGAAGAATTTAGCCTTCTATTCTCACTCTCTGTTTTTGTTCCCTTCACTTTTCTTTGGCCTGGATAGAAAGCAATGGTAAATATGTTATTAGCACTTACAGGACACTATTTCCATTGTGAAGTCTTTAGGACATATTCTATTCAATTTGTAATTTCAATTCTGAACTTTCAGACTGATTCTGTTAGCAATTCCTCTGACTCAGCCTCATAAGGAAGGGAATTTGTCTGCATTTTTTTCTAAAGCCATTTTAGCCAGTTGAGCTACACACATGTTTAAAAAGAAAGCTGTTTCTTCCTTCCCTTCTGATCCTGCTTCAGCACTGACACTGATGCAGCCTTTTGCTGTGGAAATGTGCAGTTTCCTGGTGAGTGATGTAATGGAAGGTACCACAGGGGAGCTCCAACACACCTGCAGTGAGAACATGCCTTCCTCCATTTCTGTGCCAAACAGAACAATCCCATTTTTAACTAATGACATTTTGGGGTGGCTTAGGGGTGGTTTTAAAAGTAGTGCCAATTAAGTTAGACAAAAATCCTGCAGTTATAAAACTCTCTGTTTGGCAGCTTGGCTTGAAGTCATTAGTGTAATTAATGTTTTCAGAGAATATTGCAGTGCTAATGGCACCATGCAGGGTAAGTGTGGACCTGCCTGCTCCTGTGCAGGCCGAGAGAAAAGGTGGAATGCACACAACAAACAGCATAAAGAAGATAAACTCACTCCTCTCTATTCATGTAATTTCTTTCTTCCACACACTTGACCCCACTTTTACAAGCCAGCACAGATATATCTTCTTCCACCCTTTTTACATTTTGCACCTTGAGTTATGCTGGTGGCTAAGAAAAGCATTTCTCAAGGTCAGAGAAGCGGTGGGTTTTTTCTACCTACTGGACCAAGGAAACTTGGGAAACACTAAAATGATCAATCCCAGCAGCAAAGAGTACTAGGAACAAACTACACGCTCCAAAGAAAGATCAGGGCAAGGGGTATGCTTTTAAGTGTGCATAAAAGAGAAGGAAAAAGAGCATTTTGTTGTGATCATTACAGAAAAGATACTTTTTCTGAATTCTCAGAAGCCAGGAAAGGGAAGATCTCCACATCCATCCCACAGTTCCTCCTCCTAGACTGGGAAGAAAGCAGCATTAACACGTCTCTGAGGGTGAGCTGTGTGCAGTTGCTCTCACATGGGTGCAGCAGCACCACCAAAAAGCCTGAAGCAGATGGCAGGGAGTGGGTTGTGGAGTTTCCAGGAGTAACCAGGGAGAGTACTGGTTATCAGAGCTACAAATGCACAGGGACAAGGCTTCACTCGTGTTTTTCCCCCCTTGCTGCACAAACCTATGAGACACAAACACTCTGGGGGGGTTTCAGCCAGTGGGAGGAGTGTGGTGGGACAACAACACTCTGAGATGATTAATAACAGCATTGTGAGAGTGCCATTTATATTTAGTTATTCTTCTCCTCTGTGTTATGAATCATCTGACACAGCAGAAGCTGAGAACAGATTGTGCAGTTTGAAGTGCTCATGACAGGGTGCAGCTCAGGGAGCACAGACCATGCTGGCCCTGTGCAGGACACCTCTCCTCTCAGACAGAAGCACAGGGAAAGTGTGTCCCTGCTCCTTCTCTGGACAGCTCACACAGGCTTTTGGAATGTGGAGACAGCGGGATGACAAATATCCAAGTCGTGATTCAGGTCTGGAGGTGGGAAGAAGGCCCACACATGGATCCAGAAGCTGGGAAATACCCCTGGATCCCACAGGCACGAATCTGAGTCTGAAATTAGCACATGGATTGGTGAACCATTAGTCCAGACAGTTTTTGAAAAGCCAGGGCTCTTCAGGAGCTTACTTTTCCACCATAGAAATCTGTAGCACAGAGAAGCTGGGGATGCCCTACAGAGCCTGCTGGAGAAAGATGCATTTGAGACAAAGCAGTGGCCAGCAGCCAGCCCAGGAGAAGGGGCATGGAATCACATTACTGCCTCTTTCTGCATTCACATCGTTGAGATATTTTTGCATGAGCATAAAACCAGAGGCATCACACAGAGACCAGGAATTGTATCAGAGGTAATGATCCGGTGGAACAACTGGCAAGGAGATCAAATTGAGAACCTAATTCTATTTTATCTCCTCGTTTTTCTATCCTCAATGTCTAAATCTGGGGACAACAGGCAGCGTCAGTGTCATTCTCTGTTGCTAGAGCCAGCAGGAAGCACTCAGACACAAAGACCCCAAGAATGGGATCACAGCTCTGCATACAACATTGAGAATGGCTGCATACACCCGTGCTCAGATATCCACCCCTGAAAATAGCAGTGAACATGAAGAAGGTTAATCCAAGTATGTGCCAGCTCCCAGTGATCCTCAGGGCAGGATCTGGATTTTCAGGACAGTGGGCTCAGGGTGGGCTACCCTTATCCTGGAGCCCAGAGTCATGTTCTGTAGCATCAAATATTCCTTTTTTATTTTTTTTACTTGCAGCACTTTTTCTAGATGAACTCCCACTTAGTACTGCAAATTCCTAACACCAGGAGTTTATCTGTTAACAAGTATTGGAGAAAGGCATCTTTGAGCCCCCACAGGCACACTGCTTCTGATGATGCCATTTCAGAAGATCCAGATATATGTGCAATATGCAGAATATTATTCCAGGAATGTCAACAGCATCAGGGCCGAGAGGTCTCCTGAAACCACTTAGAAGGAAACAAAGGCACTCACTCATTTTCTCTCAGTGCTCATACCTAGGTTATATAACATGTCCCAGTCACTATTATTTTTGTCTTCCCATCCTATCCCCATGGCAGATGGTTCACCTTGTGTTAATTTGATTCATAAGATTTCTGGGATAGAGAATGTATCTCACTGTGCTTGCAGTGCATACATCTGGCATTTCCTGGCTTTCAAGTGCTTGACTATACAGCCTAAATAAATACAGTTTTTGTACTGAGATATTTGTAATACATTTGTATTGCTATATTTATATTAATAATGTATCACTAAACATTGGAGGAAAGCAATTTGAAATGCAAAATGAAGAGAGAGGTGGATACGAAAAAATTATAATGCTGTAAAAGGTAGAAAATTGCAGTATATTCACAAGATAACTGGATTAGATTTTGCAGAATGACTTCTACATACAAAACTTTTAATTTTCAAGTGTCTGACTTTGCAACTTGTTTCTTAATGTAAATTTTTTGTATGCTTCTGTTTTTAAATGCAATTTTCTGTTTTTTCCCCTGGAGTGGAAAATGATGAATGACAAATTATATATAACTGTAGCAACCTGCTGTAATTGTGAGAAGGACCTGAACTCCAGACACAGACACAGAGGATGGAACTTGCCTCCAGACCCAGACCCCAAAATCTGGGTGTTGCTAGAATAGCTGTCTACATGTGAAACACCTATCCCACCACTGTAGTCACTGGGGTCTACAGGACTTCCCTAAAATGGGATGTCTGGTGAATTCACAGCTCCCCAGGTCCTACTAAATGGCTCTCGAGTGGTAGTACCAGGAGCTGAGACATTCGCTCCACCTGCAGGTACCCGTAGTGGGGATAGGCGTGTTAAGTGTCTGAAAGTGGAGATAAAGAGGAGCATCTGAACCTGCTCCCTAATCATGGACTTCTGGTGCTGTATTACACTCTCTGGGGAACCCCATTTACTCTCCAGCCACCTCTCCAGAAGACTGTGGGTCTCCTGCTTTTCCTTCAGCCCCAGAGAGATCTGCAGGAGAGAAGATGGCTTGCAAAGCAGGATGTAACCAGAAGTATGTATTCTATCACCATCTGATAAAACCAGGTGGGGCAGTGTTCTTTATCTTTTCACAACCCATCCTTCCTCCAGGGAGATATCTCCTGTTAATGGCCACTGAGTCCCACTGTGTGACTGATAAAATTACATCATCCCACTGGAAGATGCTCCAGCCAGGGGGAGGAGCCAAGCATTTCCTACCTGAAATTTGGGATACCAAGGCAGCCTTTTTCCACTGGATCCCTCGAGGAAAATGAAATCTTCCCACATCATCACTGGACCTTTGGAGAAAACCTGCACCCTTCTGCAGGAGCACTGCTCCAACTGAGCCACATCTGTCACTGCAGGAGGATGCAGCCACCATTTAATGGGACTGCTGCCAACACCCTGACTGACTGATGGGGTGTCAGGTTGTACTCTGACTTTGTCAGTGTTCTGGGTTTGTTTATTTTTTTGTAATACTGTATTTCTATTTTAATTTTCCTGGTAAAGAACTGTTATTCCTATTCCCATATCTTTGCCTGAGAACCCCTTAATTTTCAAAATTATAATAATTTGGAGAGAGTGGGTTCACATTTTCCATTTCAAGAGAGGCTCCTGCCTTTTTTAACAAACACCTGTCTTTCAAGCCCAGACAGAAGAGGTTGTCTGAAACAACACAAGTTGTCTTTGGACAGCAGAACTGAGTCCCAAGTGTCCCCTCCAAGCTGGGGGATGGATATCCCCAGGACTGCCATACCCAGCTTGCTCCTTGCTTACCTCTGGACACAGGAGATCCCTGCAGTGTGGGGAGGGAGCAGGGGGAATACTGCTGTTTAACATGGTGCCCCAGAAAAGAAGGTATTCTGCTGCTGTCTGCAGGGTTCAGAATAATGTATGATTGTACAAGCCCCTGCCCTGTCTCTCTTCTCATCACTGATTGCTTCAGCAGAGATACTGAGGCCTCCCAAAAGGAGTAAGATGAGTGGTTTTGCTACAACCACAGCCTATCCTCAGAAAGCTGATGGCTGGCAAGGAAGCAAGTCTTTCCCAAAGATTAAAATTAAGGGTGATATTTTGGGGACAACATACTTCTTCACAAAAACCTAACAAGAATTTCACTCTTTCAGCCAAAAGGCTTTGCTGCTGCTGAAAATCCAACTCCCCTCACCCCACAGCAAAACACTGAATTTATGAAAGTTTCTGGTGAAACGTTATAATGGTCTTTTGTAAGGGAAAGCATTAAGCAATGTAAAATGATAAGGCCTTATCCTCTCCTCCTGAATTAATCAGAAAGTGGTTTAGGCTATTAGGAGAGGATAATGAGGACAGAGTTTCTTATCATGAACACTGTGCCATTTACATGGGTGCCTGACAGGCAAATCATCTTGGAAGTGGTATTGTTGTGCCAAGCCCCTGTGCTGGTTTGTGTGATGCTCACCGAGCCCGGAATGCAAAATCAACTGCTCTGATGGAAACCACAATTCTCAGAAGGCACTAACGAGATTTTGCTTTGCATTTATCAGTACGAAATGGAAAGCCCAAAGAAGCTGAAAGAATAATTGCTGTCTTGCAAAAATATAGCTACATCCACATAAACCAGAAGTTTGAGTTTACCAAGAACTAAAAAGTGGTTTGAAATTATATGATCATCACATGATTTTGACTCAAGTCTGGCCCTGTCCTGAATTAGAATGTGCCAAGCTTGTCTGTGGACATCTCTTCTTAGTCATGCTACAGACATGTCTACAGCATCACAGTTTGATGTTCTGTCACGTGTCCTCTCGGCTGACAAAGACCTGCTGCCACATTCCCAAAATGTGCACAGCTGACAGGTGGTCACTTCCATGACTGTACCATCCAGGAGCATACTCTGACACAGACTCTTGCTTGTGTCCTGTTTAACTGCAGATGACATGCTCACCCAGCTATGCTCAGCCTGGAGATGACACTTCAGTGAGATGTCACACCCTCTCATTAATGGCATCCTCAGCCACATGTCACCATAGCAGCTGAAAGCCTGACTTGTTCTGAAAGGGGATATTAGAACACAGGTTTTGCTTTCTCCCAGGGTGCTAGGACTTTATCCCAGCTTCCTGCAATCAGAGGTTTTATGTTTCCCTATGCTGCTTCCCAACTGCTGTGTTTAAGTGCTGCTAATGATAGCTTTGGTACCCTTGTTGTTGGGCATTTGCATCAGCAGCTGTGCAGGAGCTGGAACAGGCTCGTGGCTCTGCCATGGCAGTGGCAGAGCAGCCACAGTCAGAGGGCTTGTCTTCCAAGCTTCCTCAGCATGCCAGCTATGAATGGCTTTATTTTTCTTCATGTGTAGCCTCTACATGCTCAGAGCTAGAAAGCAGCTCAGAGGTGTGTGGGAAGTGGGTTGGACAGCGTGCTCCAGCTGGAGTGACCCAGTAATTCATCTCTGTGTGCTCCTGAACTCAGCTGGGGCTGAGGCCAGACAGTGAATGAGTCCACACAGGCACCAGCAAGAAGCTGAAGCAATAACCCCTGCACATTCCTGCCTGTGTTACAAATAATTAATGTCTGACCCCTCAAAAAGACTCTGGGAAAATCCCTGGTGTTGTCTACCTTTCTGCTTCTCAGCTGCCATGTTTCAGACTTTGGAAGATGGAGCCATATTATAATGGACCAACTTGTTATACTGCCCATTAGCAAAAGGCCACTGTGACCTCTGCAGAAAACTATTGGAGTGCCATAAAAAATTCAATAAACTTAGCCATGAAATATGAATGGGTTAAAAATTCACAGTTCTTTATTTAAATATTTTGTTTTCAGCAAGCACAGAGTTGCCCATAGTATGCTATTAAAATATAGTTAGGCAGAATATTATATACTGATGGAAAACCATAACAGCAATAGAAGAGCTGTGGTATGGAACCAAATCAAACCATGTATTTTGTAACAGCTCAAATGCACCCTGACTCTAACTGATTACTACATTACTGCTGTAGCTGCTGCATGGACATGCTGGGAATGTATAAAGAGTCACTCTCACTGTTACTCAAACCCTTTTCTCTGTGGAATGACAATTTCTCATTTTTCAGTCTCCTTCCTTTCTGTTCAGATGTGCTTAATTATTCAGACCCATTTAACTATTTGTCCTACTGCAGTGTGATTCATACCTCAAGGCTCAACACAGTAACTGTCATACCAAGAAAAAAACGCAATGCCATCCAAAACACCCTCTTCTCAACGGTCATCCCTTCATTTTCTAGTATAAACTCATTTTGCTTGGTTTTATCTTACCAGCAAGACAGAAGCTTTACTGTTTCAAAGTATTGGAGTTTTTTTTCTGTAGCTACTGAATACAGTATACAGCTATTTTTGTCTCCTATTTTGTTCTTGTCTTTTCCACGCATTTCTCCTAACAAGCTTAGAGCCATCAGTTCTCTTCATTTTTGCTCCTGTATATTTGAAGGCTTTTCTTCTCCCCAGTTTTGCCATTCTCAGACTGCTCAGAACCACCCCTCTAGTGGAGAGAAGAAAGCCCTTTCCAGGTATTTTGTCTTTTCTGGAACAAAAAATATTGTACAGATTTTGTTTTTCCCCCACAGGAAAATAACTCTCTTTTGGCTTTGTGCATAAATCAAGACAAGGGTGGAACAATTTGTCATTTGTCTGGGTCTGCCTCTCTGGCCTCTTCCTCAGGGACTAGGTCAGAGGAACTGGTTCATGGCTCCCTAACTTTCTGCATTTATATTTTCTTCCTACAGCTCCTCTGGAAAAAGTTACTGCCTGAGGCCATGGCTTTGTAGCATCCTGAATCGTTCCTCCCCTGAGGCAGGGGGATCTCAGGGGCAACAGCTGGGTCAGGAGAGAGCCTGAGGAGACTCCTGGTCCTTCCTCCACTCTGGTACAAACACACTGGTCTCCTTTTCCTCGGACTCTTTTCATCAGCTGTGCTATTTGTCTGGCAGAGGGTGCTCACTGAGCCTTTCAGATATTACCCAGTACTCCCTGGATAGTTACTGGCAGTGCACAGATTTGAGAATTTGAGAAATTATGGGCATTTCTTGAGTTAGCCTCTGTAGACTCACCAAGACTGTCCATAGAAGAGAAATATCCAGTAGAGAAATTTATTACAACCTTTTGCTGTCTGAACATTGATCCTATCAGGTTTTAAAGATGAGCAGCTGAGCATGCAACTCTCATCCATTCCCCTAAATCCTGGCTATAGCTTTTGGAATATGAGGGGTTTGTTTTTGGTTTTTTTTCCTTTTTGCTGGCTACAAATATTAGGACTTTATTTTCTCTGTCTGCTGGAGACATTGGAATGGACTCCTTTGAATTCTTCACAGAGTAAGGGCTGCTCTTCTCTAGGCCATGGAAACAACCCAGCACACATGAGGCAGAGGATGTATGACAATGACAATGGGGAATACAGCAAATTCATGGGGAATCCAGAAAATACAGGTCCCCATGGTCCCCCAGCACAGGCACTGCTTTTTCTCCATGTTCCTGAGGGAGCAGGACAAAACTGGGAGAAGTGCAGCTCTCTGCCTCTTTCCACAAGCACACAAACACAAAATTCATGTCATGAATCAGTGAGACAGACACAGCCCAAGAAACATTCATTCAGCCCAACCATGACTGACATATCTGACAATATACAAACCCTCTATCTGAGCCCTCCTCGTGGAGTTCAGCCAAATCCCCAAAGATTTTCAGTCATAAATAATTAAAAAAAACAGAATTTATTTTTCTTAGCTTGAAAAGAAATTAAGAAATTGTCACGAGTTTAGAAGACAGGAATTGAATGAGTTTTGAGGGTAAGATTGGGGGCAGGTTAATCTCAAAACCAAGCTGTTTACAGATAGGCAGAATCCAGGTAGGTTTAATGTAGCAAGTGGTGGGAAAACCACATCATGCAGTGCAAAGAAAGGAAGGGAAGAAACAGGAAGAAAGAAGGTGCAGTAGTGGGTATAGAAGGTGGTGCAAACATTACTCTGGTTTCTAGGCATCCAGAAAGTCTCATATTTCTGTAACATCCCCCTTCAAGTCATAGATCCCTTTTGCCATTAACAGAGATTTTTGCAGACTGAAAGAAATAGATATGTTTTCTACATAGATTAAGAAACAAGAGTTAAAAATAACCCATAGAGTCAAATAATTCTGAAAAACAATAATTAAATTACACTTAGTACTTGCACTGTACATTAATTTCAGAGCAGTGCCTGAACAGTAATTAACAGCCATCACAACAGCTGAAAGACTGTATAAATATTATCCCTTGTTTATAAATATGAGAAAAAAGGGAGGGACAATAAGTGAAATGCCCAAAGCTACTGAGGAAGTATAGGACAAGCAAGATGAGAAAGTGGCTGCCTTTGAACATCTCCACTGCTCAGCAAAAGGGGCTGTTCTTCACTTCACTGAAGGTGAGCACAGCCTACCACCAGTGGGGAGTGGGGAACATTCCACTACTGCAGGCTTTAAACAGCTGCAGGAAGGGTAGGAAATGGCACAGTGGATTCTTTGCCCCCCAGTCCCAGGGTCAGATATTAAGATCCCCATGCATCACCCCTCTGCAAAGGAAGTGTGGTTCAGTTACCAGCAACTCAGGCAGAGCTGGAACAAATCAGCTCTACATTAAAAAGTACTTTTTTTTAGAAAAAAAAAAATCTATGTTAAACATTAATAGTGGGAAATAAGTTAACTATTACACAAGAGCAGAATGTAGCACAAAGGGACTTTATACACACGGGCAAGTTTGTGAACATAAAGTAAAATCCAGGCCCCACTGAAGTCAGTAGGATCAAGATTTTATCTGCTTGGCTTTAATGAATTTAGTAATTTGTCCACAGACTCTTAGCCTGTAGAGGACACCATATGGTTCACCACTCTCGTTATTAAAGCACAAGGACAAGGAAAATGATGGAGGGCTTCCATTTCCTAGGATGGGTTGGTAATAATACAATATTTCCATCACCCTGGGAGGAGGTGACATAAGTGCCTCACTAGCCATCCTTGCTAAACCACATATTTCTCCTTCAGCACTGCTCTCAGAACTGTTATGGCAGTATTTATACTCTGCCAGAATCACTTCTCTGTGAGTAAAAAAGGGTTGTACAAGCAGACAGCACAGCAGCTCCATGTAACTGGGTGCTCCTCTCATGTGCACACCCAGTATTTTGTTTTTGAAGGCTGGCCATGGGACATCTGTGGCAGGTTTCCACCCTCATGTGAACAGGCTGGTGGCCCCAACCACCAAAGCAGAAGCTGTGCAGACAGAGTCTGGCTGTAATTGGGCTTTCTAATTTTAAAGCCACACTATATTACCACTGGTCAAATTCTTCAGGGTCTGAAATCGATCCCTGCAGTAAAGCTGCACCCACGGATGCTGCCCATGTGATCCTGTTTAAATTGGAGCACCACAGAAAAGACAAACTGTTGTGATTGCTTTTATTCCACTCTCTACAACAGATATTTTCCAGCCTGTTGGGTTGATAGGAGAGAAAAGCAGAATAATCCTTGACTGTCTTAAACTGTGTCAGCAGATGCTTCTGCTGCAGATCCAGCAATACTGGCAGGAGTTTGTGTTTTCTGGGATAGTTTAGCTTGCTCATAAAATACAGTTTTGCTTTATTTGGGAGCACAAAGAGCAGAAATGGTGATACAGCAACACAAACTGCGTTGTTCAAATCATTGTACTTGAATTACTGTGCAAGAAAAATCCTTCTAGGGCCAGCACAGCTTCCGACTGCCACGCATGAGCTTTGAGGAACTTGAGCAACTGCTTTAATGTGTGACCAGATCCAGCTGTCACTCACTCCCTGTTGCAAAGGTTATCACCCCCTTAGCAATGTGAGGTGAATGAAATGTCACCTCTTCTTTGGTGGCTCCAAATTTTGATCCATGGCATTAATTGGAGGCTTTAATGTGCAGGGCTGGGAATGGAGCAGATGTAGGTGGGTGCACATCTCCTTCTGCTGACTCTTTAAAGGTTGTGACTTTGAACAGAGGGGCAGGACAGACAGCTGGAGGCAGAAACATCTTAAACTGCTACAGCAAGGCTTACCATCTGACAGAACCCTTTGTAATGAAGTTGTATACATAGAGAAATACAGATGTTAATAGCATCTGCTAAAGCACCAGAAAATGGGCAGAATATGTGGTAAATTAATTCTGTGGGCCAGCACTGCCCCAAGACTTCTGTGGCTCAAACCAGGACTCAACCCTGGTGCTTTCTCTTTTGTATTTTCCCTTTTCAGTCAGTCTCTAGCAATGCAGGGGTGATATTTTTCCAAGCTTTCCTGTGCTTGCTATTAAGGAGATCTGCAGACTGGGGCTTTTCTGGCGCTCATCTGAGCAGGAACAGCACAACCTGCTCTGAGAGACACCTGAACATGCAAAGAATGCCTCTGATTACCCTGACCAGTCTCTGGCTGGAAGGTGAGAGTGATGGAGGCAGAAGAAGAAGAGGCAAGAGCAAAACTGCTCCAGATAAGGGCAGTCCCTTGTCCCAAAACTCCCTGAGTCCTGCTCAGTGACTACTTTAGTTAGTACTGACATACTGCAGGGAGCTGAGCCTCTGCTGCTTCCCAGATGAGACTCAGACTCCCTCTTGCTGATTTTCCTGCTGAGCCCAGTGAGCTTTGGGAGCTAGACCCCTTTAAGGATTGCAGAGGCATCTCCTGCCAACAGGAGGGACAGAGGATTCCTCCTGCTCCCTCCCTGGCTCCCCTCCATGCTGAGGTTGGCATGCTCTCATATCAGACAAAACCAGATCTTCTGGGGCTGAGGAAAGCACAGAGCCAAAGCTGTTTTCATTCAAGGCACATTTTCCACCCCCTAGTCTTATTACATGGTGAGATGGAAGAAAAAGATGAGCTAATGCCAGTGCCTTTTCTTTAAAAAGCTGCTGATGCTCCTCAGAAAAGCAGTACCTCTGGTGGAATGAGTCATCCAGCATTTCCTACTCGTTTCTTAAATTATCAATGGAGAGAAAGAGAGATGCTCAATCAAAGATGCTGAATTAATATCTGGAAGCTTCTAGGGATGCCTTCTGCCCTCTCTAAATGGTACAGAGAATTTTCTTTAGGGAGGCTAAAATAAGTGCTTCTATACCATGGGCTACAGACCTGAGAAGCAGGCTGGTGCTGACCTAAATCAGATCATAGAATCATAGAACATTCTGGGTTGGAAGGGGCCCACAAGCATCATCAAAATCCAGCTCCTGGCCCCACACAGGACAGCTCCAAGAATCCCACATGACAGTGCTGTTCAAACACTTCTTGAGCTCTCTCAGGCTTGGAGCTGTGCCCACTGCCCTGGGGAGCCTGTGCCAGTGCCCAAGCACCCTCTGGGGGAAGAACCCAACACCTGGGTGCTTGTTTGTGCTTGGACAGCACCCACTCTGGAGGACACAAGGTAGGATTACATCTGTGGTGCTCCAGCTGCTGACTGGACCTCAGCTCATGGGACAAGTCCAGGGGCAGACTGGATGTTCTGTAGTTTGGGTGAGGAATTCTGGCTGCCAGAAGAGCTGCTGGAACCTCTGCTGCTCCTCCTCACAGGCTGATGTGAGCAAAGCCTAAATGAGGTGGCATTTATCAGGCAGTTTGCTCCCTTACCTTGTGCTCATCCTGTTCCTTTTGTCCTTCCTCTCTTAGCACTGTTTTCCTTCTTGCTCTTCCTCTCACTCAGCAAGCTGCTTGCTTTCCAAGGATAGCTTTGCCCTGAAGGTCAGAGCTGCTGCTAGCAGCTGTTTTATTTCTTATTAGTATTTGGGGAGTTCCCTCCCTGCCTCCTAGGTCTGCCTGCAATCCCTGCAATGACATATCTATGAAATATCTGCACCTCCAGTCTAATGACACAAACTAGATTTCAAGGCTATTGAACTAACAGGGTATCTTAGCAACAAATATTTATTTTAATAACAGTATTCCCAGCCATGTTAAACAAGCACCAACTTCAACAGTCAGAATGCCCTAGAACATTTTATTTTGTACCACAACCTACCTTCTGTTGGCTCACCTTCACTTTAAAGAATTACTGAAGTCAATGCCATTGTCCTGGATAGTCCTCAGTGACTTCCCAACATTTTAGAACAATACCCAAAAGAGGCAGGGCACTGTACCCCTGCTGACCACCCACACAGATTTGATGTGGGGGTTTTCACTATCTGCTAGAAGTCTCCTGTTGCTGGTGCTGATCTGCTCAGAGGAGTTGTTGAACTGATTTCTTGCATTGTTCATTTACTGCATATCTGAAGACTGCAACACTCCAACTGCTCCCCAGCAAGGACCACCAGTCTGCTGCCTGCTCTTGTCACAGGGAATCCTTGACTGTCATCCTGTCCTTGAAGCAACAAGTGACATCCCAGCAAACTTCTCTGCTACTGCTTGCTCATGCTGTTCACCCAACTTGCTATGAGGATTTACCATCCATTTCCTCTGGCCCTTATTAGGATTCTAGGAAGGATTTTTTCTTTAAAAGAAATTTCCAATTTCCTCTCGAAAATTAGCTGTTGTGGAAACATTCACACATCAGAAATAATGACTAACATAACCACCTAGCTTTACTGTTTTATTGTCATTGTACATTTTGCAATTACCTTTTCCTCTCCCCTGCTAGCTAAGCCAAGGGACTGACTGTGACATCAAACCATAATTTGTATGGTCATCGTTATAAATTTATGAAAGCAAGTAATAGTTTGTCTTACAGAATAAAATAACACAGCATGAAATTAGAGTAGCTTATCTTCATATTCCTTGGACAGCACATTGTTGCTCCCTGATGGGTTGAAAGCTCTTTCTTTTGATAAACTCACTAGTGTCTGCCTTTGTACTCTCCTAGTGAGATATTTTAGTGACAGAAACATCCAGAAACATTTTTGTCAGTGTTGCCCTATGCAGGATAAACCCAGCCCTTCTTGTCCCCAGCACTCACTGGGTTCCAGCTTTGTTTCAGGAAGGGAACACCATCAGAAAACTCAGCCTGTCCCAGCGCAGTCACCTGGGGATTGTTGAGCAGTGCGTTCTCCAGCTCTCTCCATTTTTCCCCATATTGCTCCTGTTAATTTGTGTGTCAGCAGCAGTGAATCAAGTGGCATCTGAGCAGTTCTGCTCCAGGGATTTAGCATGATCCAGCCTGGGCCAGTGGGCACTTCCCTGGCTTCTGGGAATGGTCCAGAACATGCTCAGCACTTGCTCAGCTCCCAGACACAGCTGCAGCCTCCTCACTGAATTGCTCCACTTCCAGCTTGACTTTAGTCCATGTATTTTCTCTCTTCCACCTGCCACCCTCCTCCCCCAGTTACAAATGCATGTTTGTGTACAGCTTAAGGAGAAACACCTTTCACAACTTCATAAAAATAAATGATGTCAGCCTGCTGCTGAGTTAGTCAGGAAGTTCTGCTGAGGACAAAAGCTGTTCTAAAGCTGCCATCATGCAGTATTTAGAAATCTCACAAACTAGACATGTCCCCATGGACAGGGGAGCTGCTGATGACACCCATCTCCCTGAAACAGCCACAGGACTTTAAAAAATTTTATAGCAGGAATCACTGTTTACACTTGGATAGCTGAGCACTACTTATGCTGAAAGAGGAATACTGCTCCTCTCTCATTCTTGTTTGGCAAGGATCAAAGCCCAGACCAAACAGGTGGAGTGATCTGTGCTGCTCCCCAGACAAGTGAGAGGAGTGTTCTGGATTGGATGGGGTGGGTTTCAGACCACACTTGTGGTCTGAAAACAACTCTTGCTCTGATTCTCTTAGCCTGACTTCATTAGTGACAAGGACTGAGAGTGCAAGTGACAGCCTCATCATTTGATTTGATTGCTTATTGTGTTAATTTGGTATGGAAGCACTTTGAAGCTATTAATCTATTGATTCATTTTTTACTTGAGAACATAATTTGATTACCGTATTTTTTGCATTTTTATTAGCTTTGTAAATAAACTAAATAGCATGCTTGCTTTCAATTTATGTTTGTTCTATTACTCAGTTTGATAAATTATACAAAAAAGGCCAGTGAGCTGGTTAGGTTAGAACCACTCCAAAGAAGCCTGCCTAACACAGCAAAGGCAAGTTCTATCCATGTAGCTCTTCTTCCACATTATCCATATACAGCATATGCAGCTTTACTCTGTCCAGCAGCACTTACCCACTCCCCTATTCATAAAGCACAGCTGGCTCCTCCAAATGCATCACAGCTCTATTTTCTGATGTGTGAGCCACATTTTTTTTGCAGCTGCATTAACCAACCTTTGCCAATGTCCCTCTAAGCCAGTACCAGCCCAAAAACACACTCCAGTTTTTCCAGGTGGAGTTCTCCCAATTCACCCACAGTAGCTGCTCATATATATGCACACACAGCCCCATAAATCAGGGCAACCTGAATTCATAAAATCAGGCAAGCTGTTGGTGTTTTGGGCTGTTTTTAGCACTGCTGCTCAGCTGAAGAAAAATAGATGCAGGGTAGGCATTTAACTTGCTGCTCTCCAAACACAAAGCACTTTTCACCATTGCCAAGGTGTTCACTGCAATCTCAGATTCTAGGAGAATCTGACACCTGTTGTATGGCAATGCCTCTTGTGATAAATTTGCTTTTTACGGGTCTCAAAAGAGGAGATGCCATGAAAGCTGTAGTGTTGAGTGCTGCTTCATAAACTGGCCTAAATTTAGGTTTTGTTATTTTCAGCTAGAGCAGCAATGCATTTCAAAGCACTGGCTGGATGGATTGTAGCTAGGAAATTGAAGATGAGAGATCTGACCTTTAAAGGAAGTATAGCCACCTATTCCTCCCTCCTGTGAAGGCCAACCTTCACCCCGTGGCTTTGCCACATCATCCCCCTCAGTGTGACCTGGGAGAATGAAATAAACTCCCCCCTAGAGACTATCAGTGTTTCCTGATCATGAACACTGGAAGTGAGTCATCAATTAGATAATCAGTTAAGTATAAAGCTGGAAATTAGCTGGGAAAATGATGGAGAAAGATCCCATCAAATATTTGTGCCTAAGTAGACAGAGATCCTGCTCAGCCAGGCTTAAATCCATTTGTGTTTATGCAAACATTTGAATGGCCATGTTTGTTCACAGGGAAATGTGTGCTTGTACATGGACAAATCCATGCTGCTGGAATTGGGACCAACACGGTTTAACACTCCCTGTGTGGGCAGGGGGTGTTTGGGAGAGTCTGGGGAAGCACAGAGAGGTCAGGGAATAAAGCAGGCAACACTTTTAGTCCAGACCCATATGACAGATGCCTGGTGGTGGTGAGGATGAGGAGGAATCCTTGAGAAGTGGTGAAGTCCTTGACCAGAATCAAGGTGCTTGTGGTGCTGAGCAGGAGCAGAAGGGTGCAGCTGAGTAAAACTCTTTATGTGTGCTGCCCCTTCTAGCTTTGACCTTAAAGATCACTGGGATGGATTTGTTTGGTTGGGACACTGATAACCATTTAGTACATGGCTCAAAACCTGACTCCTATCTGGATGGAATGGACAGCTACCAGCCCTGCTGTCCAGAGATAAGTGTGGAAAGGGAATTGGGTATCTTGGCAAGATTTCTGCTGGAGCTGAATTCAGACTGCAAACTAATACATCACTTGCAGCTCTTCAATCCCAATTACCCTCTTTGCTATCTTGAATCAAAGTCCTCTGTCTTCTGGAGTTCAGTGCTTATTTTAAACTGAGACATTTTTCCTGAAGAGCGACTGTCCAATTTAGGGACAGGCAATAAATTAATAAAAAGATAGGTATAAATCATGGCTCGTGACTTGGAATAGCTCTGCAATTATTCAGGTCTATAAGGCTTAGCTAATGTTTCTAATGTGATACTCTGCCATGAGATTTAATTTGCCTCCTACGAGTCATTTAGTAACCTGAGCATAGATGTAGAACTGACAAATATCTATTAAACCACCTTGTCCAGATACAATGGGGGGGATTTGTCCATCACTAGGTATTATGGCAACACTGAGCAGATGATTTTGGATAGATAGCCTCAGCTGTAAACTCTATTTAATTACATGTTTGTTATTCTCTTATTGTTATCAGTCTTCCATTGAGCCATGTGCATCAAGAGCTCTCTCACATGAGATTTCTGGGCACAAACAACTAATTTACATTACAGTAATTTCACGATTATAAGCCGCACCATTTTGACTAAAATTTTGGTCCAAACCCAAAGTGCGGCTTATAATCAGGTGTGGCTTGTATACGGACAAAGAATGAAAAGTTACTGTTTTAGTTTGGAGGACAGGTGTCTGCTGAGAAAGGCAGGAACTTCTCTTTGAAATGCAGAATGTAAAACCCCTCTCTCCAAATTATTATAATTTTGAAATCAAGGGGCTCTCAGGCAAAGATATGGGAATTAGGAATAACAGTTCTTTTCTAGGGAAATTAAAACAGAAATACAGCACTACAAAGAAACAAACTCCAAACTCTGACAAAGTCAGAGTACAACCTGACACCCGTCAGGCAGGGTGTTGGCAGCAGTCCCATTCCATGGTGGCTGCATCCTCCTGCAGTGACAGATGTGGCTCAGTTGGAGCAGTGCTCCTGTACAAGGTGCAGTTTCCCTCCGGAGCTCCAGTGGTGATGTGGAGAAATCCGGTTTTCCTCTGGAGTCCAGTGGAGAAAGGGGCTCCCTTAGTGTCCCAAAACTTCTGTTTTTATCTTGGTAAGAAATGTTGGGCTCTTCCCCCTGGCTGGAGCAACTCCCAATGGGATGCAGTAATTTTATCAGTCACACAGTGGGACTCAATGGCCATGAGCAGAAAATGACTGGCTGGAGGAAGGATGGGTTGTGAAAAGATAAAGAACAATGCTCTGCCTGGTTTCAATGGATGGCCCATTAGCAGATTATCTGCCATTGAGATAAGGATCACTGCCCCCACCCTCAACAGATGGTGATAGAACAGATACCTTTTATCACACTCTGTATTGTAACGTGTGGCTTATAATCAGGTGTGTCTTATATATGGACAAAAAACCAAAAAGTTGCTGAAACCCAGAAGTGCGGCTTATACTCAGTGTGGCTTATAATCGTGAAATTACTGTAAGTGGTTTTCTTAGTCATCTGCCTGTTATGTTCCCATCTGGACATAATGCCACACCATGGACTGGGTCTTTTTCTGTGGATTGGAAGTGGCTCATCATCACTCTGGGAGCTCATGACTGAGGTATAAGATACCACTGAGGTCACAAAAACCACAGAAGGTTATAGCAACAATTACCACACCTCCTGTAATTTTAATTGAACTGTCCATGACATTCCCAACACACCTCCATATGGTGTTGTTTGTATGTGCTAGAAATGATATTTCACTTTTCATAAGGTAATAGCAGAACTGTGGTTGGTGGTTATTTTAGGCAGCATTGTCTCAGATGTTAGACCTCAGTTTTCTTCTCAGCAGTTGTCATGGTGGACCTGAACATGATATTCTTCTTGCTCACAAGGTACTTGACTATGAAACTGGTAAAAGTTGGCTTCAGTCCAAAGTAATTTGTCATAAAAAAAGCTCTTTCAAGCAAAATCAGTAGGAAAGCACGTACTGGTTAAAGAGAAAAATGTAAAGTGAATTGAAAAGCAAAATCTAAGAGGGGAGGGTATTCAGTCAAGACCTGACACTCTGTGTGCCTGATCTGTGCTTTTCTTCACCACCTTTCTCTAGACAGGAAAAAGTGATGCACTTCTTGCTGTACCACCTGCACGTTACCCAGGGAGATAAAAATTCCACAATAAAAAGTGAAATGCAAGGCTGTACACTTTCAGAGCTAAGCCTCATTTTTAAAATTCAAACTCCTCACATCTTCAGGCAAAATAGCATGCAGCATTTAACCTACAGACTTCTTATTCCTGTGTTTTGAATTAATATACCATGAACAATTCTACTGGAAGAAAAGACTGAACACCAGTGTTGCAGAATACACTCTTGGATGTGTACAGGTTTCTGAAGAGACAATCAGCATTTCCTTTTCTTGTTTGATTGTGCCTAACTAGAGAAAACCCCCAAAAATCAGATAAGCCTGGCACCATACACCCCTAAACTTTCCTTGTCATCGACCTTCCACACTTTAATTTCTCTCTGCCCTCTTTCTACTGAACTTTGGAACACAACAGGGCTTCAGTAAGCGTTGATTACAAAATGCCCTGATCCCATCCCGCTTAGATTGCATGAATGGCCTGTTGTTAGACTGTTCCAAACTTGACCCTCATTCTGCATCCAAATTCAGTGATACAGCCATTCATCAGCTTGATTTTGGCAGTGTTATACATGCCCTCTGAAACATTATTTTTGGCAGGCTCTCAAAGCACGAGTGACTTTCAGCATACAAATCTCATTTGCTGCATCGTCTCCTTCATGATCCTTGATCAGCAGGAGCTCAGGACCTCGGCTGACTAGCACAAAGCCAAAAATAGTGTTTGTCAGTGCAAGTCTGAATCACCATTAATATGTCACCTCAGTGACAACAGCTGGTGTGTGCATCTGTGCTGCTGGTTGTTGGTGTGTGCTCTGTGGCTGCTCTTCTCCACCTGTGTCCATGTGAGCTGGTCAGCAGGAGGAAGGTGCCCTAAAAGCACTTGCATCTGGTCCCTAAATTAAGCAAATGTTGCAGTAAGTTGATTTGTCCCACCAAGGATTGGCTGGAGATGGCAACTGCAAAGATCAGTCCCCTAAATTAGGGCTTTTTGGTTTTTTTTTTTTTTTTTTTTTTGGTTAGTAGTATTGACTTTGTGTGGTTTTTAAGCTTTGGAATATTTTAGAAGCATTTCTAATGTTTTTGATGGCCTGGATTTGAATGTTAGTTATCCCTGTGCTACCAATAGGGAAAAGGCAGCACAGAACAAACCTGGGGATCTCCCTGCCACTCAGATTCTCTTCTTGGAGGGCCAGCTCTCAGGCTTTTTCTAAGATTGCTGCATCTCAACTCTTTAAGTTCCTAAAGCCTCCAGCAAAAAGCACAAGGTGCCCTGTGATCCCTGTGTGCAAGGTGTGAGTGTCCCTGCAGCAGCTCTTTGGGAAAGCAGCAGGATTTTGATTGCTGCAGTGCCTTATATAACCCAGCAATACTCACACACAAAGGCACCTGGTCCCCCTGTGAGAAAAGAAATGGGGGGACCTGCTCAAGTCCACTAAGGCACAAGAGACACCACCAAACACCCCTGTTCAGACACTCCTGCAGGGAAAAACCTGGGGGAGCTGCCTGGACACTGGCACTGTCCTTTACTCCCCCAGAGGGAAATCTCAGGACCAGAAGTGATTCAGCAGAAGATGCAGTGCAGGAGTGATTTGCTTGGCAGAGACCCCATTGCAGGTCTGAAGCTGCTGCTCTACAGCACCTCTTTCACTGAAAATGAGTAAAACCAAACCCAAAACCTCACAGAAGGCAGATACCAAACACAAAGCCACTTCACATTGCTTGCTCTCAGATAACACCCCAACCCAGCAAGCAGGAGTCAGATTTGATAGCAGCAGCCACAGCTTTGCTCTTTCAGCCAGGCTCACTGAGATCAGGTCTTTGTGCCCTTTTAATGACAGAAAAAACAAGCACTCAGCCTGCAAGTGTGATTCTTCACTTAGCTGTGCACATTTCATGCCAGTAAATAACTGTAGTAAAATCTATGTTCTAAGCCAGTCAAATCTATTTTGTGATGATGAGGGATCATGCTCAGTAAAACGTATCCAGAAATTAAACAAGCAAAACAGAGCAAACAGCTCTGTCCTATCAAGGTAATTTATATCCTGTTAACCACAAGAAAAAAAAAAAAAAAACAACAAAAACAGCCCAACATGCACAAGAGACATCTGGAAATTAAAATTAACTAAAACCAGACTAATGACATAAACAAGAGAGAAATACAGCCTCCAGATCTGTGTAGCTGAGCCTGATGTATATCAAAAACTAGATTGCTTGGGGTTTTTATTTTTACAAGAACACAACAAATCAGGGAGGAAATTTTCCATTTAAAGCCATAACTTTTCAATTCAGACATTTGTGAGGGCATTAAAGACAGAAACACGGAGGAAAAAAATAATCTGCCAAGAGCTCTACATGCATGTTGGTCCCAGAACTAATTGAATAACAATAACCATTATTTGAGAATCATTTTGGTTGCCAAAATTCACAAATAACATTATTTACAATCTGGTGTACGACCACTTGTAGATTTAACTGAATTTTAAAAATGCATACTAGCACATACACACATAAATTTGGAAAAAAATAGTTTTAATTTCAATTTTAATTTAAAAAATGACATTTCAGCAAGCACAATGTTTTTCTGTTGCAATACTGTCTTAAGGGCATTTGCCCCTCATTGTGAAAAAATTTCTGGGTATGATGCATTTCCTCTAAATGTGTGAGAAGGCTGTGCATGCTCCTAGCTGAAGAAAATCTGTGCATGGTTTTCACCTCATCACTGACCTTGACTATTCTCTTGCCTATCTAGCTATGAAATCTTCATCCAAACTGCAGTGGGATCTGCCATCTGTTTGATTCCCCTGCAGATCTGGGCAGAGCAGTTTTATGATCTGTTTCCATGCCTATGACAGAATTTTTATAAAGATGGCAAATCCTACTGCTTAAAAAACTGGGGGGATGTTGGCTTACTTTTTTATTTTCAGTATTGGAAAAAAAATCATTATGGAGCTTTCATTTTCTCATATTACCCCCAAGATCCCACCAAAACAAACATTTGCTGAAGTAATGGCAAGCTCAGCAAAGCAGAAAGGTTCAGGTTTTGAATTATATACCATTACATCTTAAACAATGCTGCCTGCCAAGTCCAGAGTCCATATCATTTTCAAGCATACAAGTAATTTTCAAATACCAGGCTAGTTTTGCAGTGCTGACAGACTAAAATGATCTCCTGCTTTACTTAGAAGTTGACCCAGTTTGACAGAAAAATCTTCAAGAGAAAGCAAATGTAGAGCTTTGTATTTTATTTGATACTACTTTACTGGCTACAGCAAAGCTCTGAAGGTCAGTAATGATATCCAGGCACTAAATACCAAATCCTGCATCAAAACACATCCCAGAAAGGTTTTCCTGGTTGTTTTATTCCAGCATGGAAATGGTGAAGCCTTTCCTTATGGTACCCCTTCCACGATGCACCCACTCTTTGTTGTTATTGTTCTGCTCCTGCACAGAAATAAAACCATGTCAATAATTCATAAGGATTACAGAGATCCTTGCTGTGCCTGTCTGTGGGGTCACCAGAACCCAGGAAAAGGCAGCCTGCAATCCAGTTTGGTTTTGTGTGACCTGTGCAGTCCTCATAGCCTGTTCACTTGTGTACAGCCTGGAACTGCCACATGACACCTCCCTCAGGTGGTCTGCAGGATAAAAGATCCTGTGCAGGTCTGCAGGCTGGGCTGGGGCTTGGAGAGCACTGTAAAATGCAAGGTGGAAGGAAAACACTGAAATGGGAAAAGAGGAGAGTCATGGAAACTTTATTTTCTAAAGCCTGTAGGCTCTCAGGCACCAAAGTGATGAGTGAGAGGCTTGCTGAGTTCTTCTTCCCCACAGGGGACATTCCAAGTGTCACTGGGACATCTGCAGTGACCCCCAGGGACTGAGGGCACCCTTCTTATCCCTGATCCATGAGGCCAGCAGGACAGCAAGAAGGTATGGGATGTTCTGGTTCTGACCTGTGATTCTTGGGTCAGAAGCTCCAGGAAGAGCTGGACAATGGAGGGGATTCTTCAGAGATTGCTCCCACTGTGTCTAGTTGTGGTGAGGTTCATGCAACCCCATTTTTATGTTCTCTTTTGTTAAATGAAATTGAGTATTAAATACAAGTGACATCATTAAAAATATTTCAAATGAGTCAATAAACTGTCTCAGTTCCTAATACAGGCATATTTCTGGGGGTTGTCCAGAAAAGGAAGAAATGTTAACAAATACACACAATTTAGGACAAATGAGACATCACACATTTCAAAGGCAATAAATCAATAAAAATTCTATCAGCCTCCACTATGCATCCTTAAAAAGGAAAGCCCTAGTTGATTCCCTGTTAATTAAAAATCTGTGTATCTCCAGTCTCCAGTGGGAGGGGAGGGGAGAGGAGAGGAGAGGAGAGGAGAGGAGAGGAGAGGAGAGGAGAGGAGAGGAGAGGAGAGGAGAGGAGAGGAGAGGAGAGGAGAGGAGAGGAGAGGAGAGGAGAGGAGAGGAGAGGAGAGGAGAGGAGAGGAGAGGAGAGGAGAGGAGAGGAGAGGAGAGGAGAGGAGAGGAGAGGAGAGGAGAGGAGAGGAGAGGAGAGGAGAGGAGAGGAGAGGAGAGGAGAGGAGAGGAGAGGAGAGGAGAGGAGAGGAGAGGAGAGGAGAGGAGAGGAGAGGAGAGGAGAGGGTATCTCTGAGTTATCCACCAGTGCCCATAAGGAGGGGGGAGCATGAAGAAGATGTCCTGGAGCTTTCCCTGTGCACCTCCCTTGCCCTTCTGCTCTCGGCTCCCTTTGCCTCATCCTTTGCTCCGGCTGCTCGAGCATATGTGCTTTGTTTCCAGTGCCAGGGAGGCTCTGTGAGCAAGCTGTGTGTGCTCTTGCATTCCCTGACCTGAGTCCATCTCGGATGGGGGGCCAGCCTGGAGCACAGGCATGGCTGCAATGTGGCTGCAGCACCATCAGAAGAGTGCCCAGCCCCAGCAGCACCTCCAGAGACAAGGACAGCCCTTCCACTCCACCAAGGCTTCTCACAGTGTTTTCCCAAACGATTCAAGATGTGACACCAGCACCCCTCCCTAAGCTGTGAAGGCCCAGCAGTGATGACCCTGGGAGGAGCAGGAGGGTGTGCTGAGGGTCAGCCAGGTGGTGCTGGGCAGGCTGACACAGAGACACAGCTATTTGCTGCTCTGTAACAGGGTGCTGCTTTGCACCACTTACTTAGTGCCTTGTCTGAAGTTTCTTCTGTCTTCACTCAGAGCCAGGATTGAAAAACACGGAGATGAATTTTCCCATGTTCAGGCTTGGTTGTTTATTAAATTTTATCTGAAGTACAGAGAGTTCAGCAACACTCCTAGCCACCAGCTAAAAGCAAGAAAAATTAAGGAGAATCCAGCTGCTACAAGGTTTCTTAAAGCTAAACAGTCCAATAAAGAATTAACACCTATATTATTTATACTTTTGACCCAATAACCAAACTCCTGTGACCCTCAGTGCAGCACTAACCATCCAACCAAAAACTACCACCTAAAATCATGAAGAAGAAGGAGGAGCATCACAGGGAAGGAGCAGCTGGGCCTCTAAGCTGGAGCCAGAGCTTTTGTGTGCTCATCTAAGAGACACCTGTATGCAACAGGTATATACTTGAAAAACAAGGACTTTGCTACACTGGTGGGGGCACAAGATGTGCTCTGAGTATCAGTCTTGTTTCTTTGGTTGTTAAGATTTGTTGCCATATACTTTACCTGTAATTAATTGTTTTTTAAAATGTTATTGCTTTATATGGCATAATTCTATTTGCTAAAACATGCTAATATTTTTTGTCATTTTTTCTCTTTTCATCACTAGCACATTGTTGTAAGATACATGGCAGCTTTAAAAACCAACCATCTTGTCTTTTGAAGACAAGAAGAGGAGCCATTGTTTAGGGGAGGAGAAGGAAAACTAGACACCATATAGAGAGAAAGCACATTGGATCAAAATCCATGCAATGTACCTCAAATTCTTTTCATTATGTACATGCTCTAATTTTACCTTGAGCATGGCTATTTAATAAAGAGCTCTTGGTGTTCCCACAGCCTCTGTGGTGCTCTTCACATTGTTGGAATATCACATTGCACACCTTAACCTCCCTCAGCAGCATCCATGTAGTCCATGGTCCATCCCACCTGAGCTTTCCCCATTCCAGATTATCCCTTCTGCTCAAACAGCTGCACAAGACTTAGGTTATTGTCTCCTTTCCTCTGGAATTAGACCTGAGATGTGTACAAGGAAAAGCAAGCCTCAGGGAAAAATGCAGTTTTCTCAAACCTGTTTCCAAACTGTAGGTGGAGAGGTCTCTGCTGGAAGGATGAGAACACTCTTGCTGCAGGGCTCTTATGGCTGACACAAAAAATCCAGAGTCTGCAGCTGGGGCAACAAGAGTAGGAGCACCCCGGGCAAGAGGTGAGGGTCCTCCCCAAGTACCAGCTGTGACTGCTGTCAGAGATGAGGACCAGGGCCTGGCAGGTCCTTGCAGGTGGCCAGGCTGACCAGAGTCTCACCCAGCTCAGAAAACACCACACAAGATGCAGGCAGACACTCCCAGTCAGCCAGGAGCCTGTGTCTGTCACACTGGGGATTGCTGCAGAACAGAAAAGCTGGGATGTGCTCTCCTGCCCCTATTTCTGGCACAAACACTCACAGACCAGTGATGGCAATGGGTAACTTCTGCCACTACTGGAGAAGAGGCTGAGATGCCCAGTTCTGCCTCTGCTTCAGGGCAAATGAGAAATCTAGTGGAAACAAATCATGGCACAGTCAAGAAAGGAAAAGGAGGAAAATGCAAACAGCACTGAATGCTTTGGTGTTCACAGTTTAAGGTGCAGCCCAACCACACCCTTTGACAGAGGCTAAATAACAGAAAGTCATGGAGGAGGGGAACCTCACAGATGTTTCTTGGTCCCTCACTTTGATCTTTCCAGAAGAAGAAATTATCTAATTCCTCTAAGACTATTGTAAATTATCTACTGACCTTAAGAAGTCCAGGTATTCCAGGGACACACAGGACAGAAGCTGGAGTTGTTATTCATAACTACAAGGAGAAAATACAGTGTGACAAACCAATCTGAGTAACTTGGCAAACGTGCAGGGTTAATTGTCACTTTATTACTAAAGATGAAGATAATAAAATCGTATGGCTCCATTCTTCTTGCTGTGTGTCAAAACTCTCATCATTTGGAGAAGTAATAATGCTTTTCCTGAAATAATATAGACCTGGTCTTTGTGTATTTATATGTCCTTCATGTATTTTTCTGCTTTCTGACCTCTTATCTTTTCCAAGTCCTCCACCCTCCCTTTGTAAATGCTGGTGGTCTTAATTTATCCTGTTGTGGTAGTTATGCTTAGTCACAAATGTAATTCTGTTCCATTCCCTTCAAGAAGACACTTTACAAAGCTTTAGAGCAATCAGGAAAGTCATCATAGGCCATGAGAAGTACCTGCCTACAAAACAGCTATAAATGTCCCTTTGAAATCAAGGCATTTTCTGAGAAATACCAAGAGTTATGAAAAGTTTAATTGCAACAAATTTACTATAAGAGCCAGATATTACATGCCTGCTCTGAAGGGAAATGGGATAAAGGACATCTCCTTTTGGCCTAACATAAGAGCATAAACTGAGCATAATTCATCAGGCATGAGGTATTTCCTACAAAGCATCCTAAAGACCTTCTTAAAAGGTTCAAGAAAGTTTCCTAGCATTACTACTTATTATTCCTTATTATTACTACTACTTATTCCTCTGCAAACATGTACTGCAAACATGTACTGCTGCCCATCAGGGTAAGCACTGTGTTACACTAATACCTTTTGCCAAGCTATTGAAGCTGATGTCTGTATTTATTCCCTGTGCTGCAGGAGACTGGGCCTTTATTTCCAAGTTGAAGTAAATGGAAATACCTTGGTTGACTTTGTCAACACTACATTAATCTCCTTACAGAATCTTTTCTGGCAAATTGTTCTCTGGCACTGGTTTTGTAACCCCATGTCTCTTCCTTGGGGACCTATAAAGCCTGAGGCATCTTTAGAAGACACATTTTGGGGTCTGGGCCTGGCAGCTTGGTCCTCACTGATGCATCTGACAAAAGCATGCAGCCACCAACCTTGTGACAAACAGGCTGTTGTGCAAGAGCTCTGCTTTTTAAAAGCTGAATTAAGATGCAGAGGTGTCAGGGGACCTTGTCTTAGGTTGCAATACAGGATGTATTCTATCATCATCTGCTGAAACCAGGTGGGGCAGTGATCCTTATCTCCATGGGAGATGTCCTCTGATAATGGGCCATCTGTTAAACCAGGCAGTGTTCTTTATCTTTCCCACAACCCATCCTTCCCCCAGGAACATATCATCTGTTAATGGGCTATTGAGTCCCACTGCATCATCCCATTGGGAGATGCTCCAGCCAGGGGGAGGAGCCAAGCCTTTCCTACCTGGATATAATCTGAGACTTGGAACATCAGAGCAGCCTTTTTCTACTGGATTCCAGAGGAAAACTGAATCTTTCCACATCATCACTGGACCTTTGGAGGAAAACTGCACCCTTCTGCAGGAGCACTGCTCCAACTGAACCACATCTGTCACTGCAGGAGGATGCAGCCACCATGGAATGGGACTGCTGCCAACACCCTGCCTGACAGGGTGTCAGGTTGTACTCTGACTCTGTCAGTGTTTTTGGTTTGGTTTTGCTTTTTTTTGTAATACTGTATTTCTATTTTAATTTGGCTAGTAAAGAGCTGTTATTCCTATTCCCTATATCTTTGCCTGAAAGCCCCTTAATTTAAAAATCGTAATAATTTAGAGGGAGGGGGTTTACATTCTCCATTTCAAAGAGAGGCTCCTGCCTTTCTTAGCAGACACCTGTCCTCCAAACCAGGACAGACCTGCACGCAGTTGCTTGAACTCACCTGTGACCCATAAATGCAGCAAAATTATCAGACACTTATTTTTCCTCCTGCTTCCTGCATTTTGCCACAAAGCTTGTGGAGTGATGCAGGCTGTGGGCTCTGCCAGCTGAGGACAGTGCTGGCAGCCACATGGAGATAGAGGGAATGGGAAAAGGACAAAAAACCCTCAAACCTCTGCTCTCCAGGGAGGATGAAGTGAGTGTGGATTATAAACATGAATGCCCAATAAAGGGTAGCAGAGGTTGCTGCCTTTACATTCAACAGCACCCCAAAAAATCCAGGGAAAGGCCAGAATGGTCATGAAGAGAGCAAAGCACCACATTTCTCACCTGCTGTAATTGCAGAAGGGTATGAGACCTTTACATTTTTCCACCAGAAAGTTGCTATTTAACCATCAAATAACCAAGATCAGTTTCAGATACAGATGAAACTCCTCATTTTCCATGGTATTTTCCATGGTATTTTCCATGGTACATGGTTCTGCCATGGGATGAGGGAGCTCCTTCTAGACTGACGCTTTGCAAACAGACTTATAAAACCAGAAGATATTCCCTGTGCATTATGAAAAAATTGGAGCTTACAGATTGAAGAAGAATCCCCTGCAAACTGACAGTGTTTTAAAGAAATATTTTTCAAGTGACACATTTAGGCAAAAATGTCCTGTTTTGAATAACTACAAGAATGTTCTCTCTGTGGGGAGATGTGAAGAGCAATTATGTTCCCAACTTTGCAAACATGGATTACAGAACTGAAAATGTGTTTTGCTTTAGCAAGGCTCGCTTTGATTTTGTTCAAGTAATACTTGAGAAACTGCCCTCCCAAATCTGCAAAACTATGATAAAAATGATTTTAAAAGGTAGATGTGTTTCCAAGCCACACATAAAGGATGGCAATTGTTCGGTAATTCCATTTAAGCCTAAAATGTTTGATGGCTCGGTGGTCTTGTCATATTTTAATGGTATTTGCAGTAATCAGGCAGATTTTTGTTCAGCTCTGTTCAGACATTCTCATTTTTAATCCAAAATTTGCATCTACATCCAGTAAAGTATATGCTCCTTGACTGTATGCCAAAAAGCAACTCAGAGTTCCTCCAAAGACAGCCTCATGAGGAGACTTCAGGTGCAGATATCATGGACCCTCTGGTTCTCAGTTCCCAGGACATCATCCCCTCCAGGCCTGACAATGGTGAAGAAAGAATCAGTATTTCCTGATGTGGACTTTTCTTCCTGCATCTCTGTTTTCTCTCTGGTTCCCTGGTGCAAAATCCAATGAGTTTCACCAGCACTGTCAAGGGAGGCTTTGCAGGCACTGGTGCAGTTTAGATCCCCAACACATCCTTCTGAGAAGGCTCGGGGGATGTATCATAAATTAGGCACTATGGGACAGAGTGACCTAAAATCACATGCTATTGGCAGAAAATGTGAGTCTTTGTCAAAATCAGCATCTACCAAAATATCCATTCTGATTGATATTATAGTTTGTTTCACGCTTTCTTAAAAACACCTGAAGGGGAGGGGAAGTATAACCATAGCTACTGAAATAAATGGCTGCTGTTCCCTGGGCTGTGACAGCAGCATTTATCTTTTCTACAGCCCATGTGTGAGGGGAAGGAAGAGAATTCTCCAGCTCATAGCTATTTTCTGTCAAAAATCTTAGTGTAATTTTTGTACAGTGAATATTTATAACTGTTGTTAGTGTCAATACAATTTTTTGCAGTTAGTGCACTTATTTACATTTTAATGGCCAAGCCAATAAAGATTTATGCACCTGTCATCTGAATTTTCCACAAAAATGGTGATTGCTTAAAAAAAACCCCAGTATCTCCTGCACAATACTTCCTCTCCAAGCATCTTTTAGATGCCTTCATTGTTTTGGGAAACAGTAGGCTAACAGCTCAAAAAGTCATAAGTTAAACCCAGCAAAATCCCGCAGCAGTCTTCATGGCAAAACTTCTGCATGTTACAAAAGCACTTGCTCAGGAACCATTTTTTTCTCACTGTTTTTCAAACACTGTCTCCTGAATGGCAAAGGCTGTTTCATCACTTTGATGTATCTCAACTGCACAAACTACATTACTTTTGTAGCTTGAGGAGACTCGCTGTTTAGTGCTGACCTTGTTTTGATTTTAATGCAGTTAAGCCACAGTTCAGATCCCTGCTTTGCGGGGCGTGCAGGCACACCACTCAGCGTGCAGCGCTCCAGCATCCACTCCCCTGCACACAAAAGCTCCTCCAAAATGGGAACTACGGGAAAAACAAACCCCTGAAGGCATCCCCTGTGTGCCTGCCCACAGACTCTGCAGCAGCTTGGGCTGCCAAGGCACATGTGTGCCCTCATTCTGGCCATGCTTCTGCAGGCAACCTTCCTTTATTCCCACCCAGAGGAGACCCACACCGCTGCTGTGCTGCCGGCTCTGCAGGACCAGCTCCCTTTCCATCCCCAGACTAGCAGGGTGATTTCTGCTGTCCATCCCCAGACTAGCAGGGTGATTTCTGCTGTCCATCCCCAGACTAGCAGGGTGATTTCCCTGCTGTCCATCCCCAGACTAGCAGGGTGATTTCCCTGCTGTCCATCCCCAGACTAGCAGGGTGATTTCCTGCCGTCCATCCCTTGCTGGCTGCGGTGACAAGCAGGAGGAGCAGGCTCTCTCCCGGCTGTGTTGTCACTCCAGGCAGAGCTGAGCCAGGTCTGCTCCAAGACAGAAGTATGAGTTCTGATCGGTTTGGCTGGGGTTCAATGTCCAGAGTAGTTTTAGCAGAGTTCAGACTCGAGGCTGACACGAAGCCAAGGCCAGGGCCAGCCCCAGCAGCAGCCCAGCTCATGACCTGCTGGTGTAAGGCGCCGTTCGCAGGTCACAGCTCTCAGCCCCCACACCTGCACTGGAGCTGAGAGAGGCTCGGCACAGGCGGGGAGCGAGCCCCGGTGCCTCACACGGTTCTGTGCAGAGCTCTGGCTCTCGGGCACAGCCCGGCTGGAACCACAGCACCGCCAAACCTGCGCCTGCTGTGGGCTCCAGACCTTGGAAGCCTGCGCAGGAACACACACTTTAATCGTGACACTGAAAGGTATTTTCTCTTGTACAGGCAATTCCCTCTGCAGCTCCGACCGTGCAGCGCCTCCATCCCCAAGCCCCCGGGCAGCCCAAGCAAAGCCTTCCCTAGAACAGAGGGTGTCTTTCATCTCATCTGTCAGAACCTCCCCTCCCCGAGATATTCCAGTAAATGTGACCCTGCAGGTGCTGCTCGGGCCCGGTGCCGTGCCCTGGGCGGGGGTCCCCGGGCAGCAGCAGCGGCAGCAGCGGCGGCAGGAGGCGCGGTGAGCCCGGCCGGGCGCTGAGCTCACCTCCCTCCGCCCCCCCCGCTCCCTTCTCCCTCCCCCTTCCCTCCCTCCTCCTCCGCCTCCTCCCGCGCCCAGCCTGCAGCCGGGATCTCAGTATTATGGCATCGAGGAGAATGGAGACCAAACCCGTGATAACGTGTCTGAAAACCCTCCTCATCATCTACTCCTTCGTGTTCTGGGTGAGTGCGGCGCGGCGCGGCTCGGGCATACGGGGAGCGCTGGGCACCCCCGGTACCCCCGGTACCCCCGGTACCCCCGGCACCCCCGGACCCGCTGCCCTGCCCTGCCCGGGGCGGGGGGCACCGCGGGCTGGCACCGCCGGGCGAGCGGGGACGGGGCAGGTCGGCCGGAATATGGATCTGCAGGCACACACACATATATGAGCTCACACACATATACACACACATATAAAAAATGATGGGTTTTGCCTCCCGGCGCGACGAGCACATCCCCCCGAGCCCCCGCGGGGAAAGTTGCGGGGTGTCCCCCGAGCCTGTCCGTCCCCCCGGCCGGACCGTGTCCCCTGCCCGTCCCCCAGTGCAGGGGATGTCACCGAGCCCCGCTACCTGCGGGGCTGCAATCACCCGGCCGCGCTGCCCGCGTTTCGTAACCGGGCTCGGGCTCCCGCAAACCATTCTCCTGACCCAGATGCATTAATTGAGTCGCCGCGATTGCCTGCCGGGCAGCCCGGCCGTGTTTTCCAGGCGAGCCCGGGGGCTGGAGGTTTTCGCAGCGCCCCGGCCTGTTAGTCAGCAGATCCCCGGCGGGAGCCGCGTATCGCGGCGGCGATCGGCAGGTTCAGCCCTTGGAATGGCACACGGTGACAGCGCACGGTGACAGAGCTCGGTGACAGCGCACGGTGACAGCGCTCGGTAATGGCCCCGCCGTGTGCCTCTCGCAGCACCGACACCGCGCGTCCGCCGCTTCCAGCCCGGGGAGATGGTTGTGCTCCCTCGGTTCGGTGGCTTTGTGCTGGGGAAAGTGTCTGTGAAACACTCGAGTCTTCATCTTTCTGCTTAAAGAGGCGTTCTAAACAAAGAATTGCTTATTCATGGCAATAACGTTTGACATCCTTACAGTGAACGTAGGACTTCAACTGTTTCAACTTTAACTTCACAGGCTTTTTTTTTTTTTTTTTTTTTTTAGCATAACCAAAACACATTTTGCTTATCCTTACTTAGGGCAGTACCTTGGTGTTTTTGGCCCCCTCGTATCCCCTCGATATTTAACATATCCCCCCCCCTTTTTTTAAAAATAATTTTGGTGGCAGCAGATGTGTCTGATGACTGAAACGGATAGGAAGCCGGAATCATCTGTTGGATTTTTTGTTGGCAAGTAGATCCTTCACAGTAGTCACAAGGAGGTAGGAGGCTAAGTTTATACACTTACCACAGTTTCAAGATTCATCCTTTGCCGTGCTGGTTCCTAGTGGATCTGTAAGAAACCCCTCTTCATCCTGTGACGAGTGAGCAACTGCGGGAGCTCAGGCGAATTCATGGCATCTTTTAAAATTGTATCTTTTTTTAAGCGATCGTTGTATCTGCCGTAGCCCGAGTAAACAGAGGACTTAGATCAGCATGCCCGTTGAGCTAGCACATTTCACCAACGCTAATCTCATTTTAAAAGGGAGAATTGTGCACTGAGCCAAGCAGCTGGCTGAGGGCATTTGTGCCGTAGGCTGTCACGCTGCCAGGCCAGGTTGACAGCTGGGACCTCGTAGGGTGAATAAATAACACAGCTGAGCTCTGCTTTGGGCTCCGGCAGCACGGCCGTGCTGGTGGGATGCTCTGCTGCAAATTCTTTTCCTCTGAACTGTGGGTCAGGCTCCTGTGTGCTCTGAGCTTCTCCAAGGGCATGGCCCACTCTTCCAGTTACTTAACATTTGACTGCCAGAGTCTCTGTTTGTCCTCTTCCTTGAGCCTGGAGAAGGAGGAGATCAGTGGATGGGCACAGAATCCTGCAGCCATGATCAAAGGGGAATGAACAATCACGCTTGCTGTTGCATCTGGCTCATCAAGGCACCAGCCTAGGGACACCTAGGCAGGTCTCAGTGGGAGAAGACAGCAAAGGATTTGGTAAAGGTCCAGAGCATTTGACAGCAGATCCTAAGTCTTTATCAGTTCTTCTGTGCTAAAAGGAAGAGCAAAAACTAATTCACATTTTTGTCACCTTTCTGGGCTCTGAATCAATTTAGGATACATTGGAGCAGGATGCAGTTATATCGATGAGGAGAGCAAAAACAAGGTGTGCTCTGGCTGTATGTTAATTTTCTGGGGTGATTTTTGTACTCTTAGAGGCTGCTGGTTCCACAGTCTGTGTAACTCAACTTGAGTCCTTGTGAATTCTCAGAGCTGAAAATATGGGAAGGATCCTATTGGAGGAACCATTAAAAAAATTTATTTCTTGGACCGATCTAAATACCAGAAGGAAACCGTGCCAGCGCCACAAATGGCTGGTTTGTAAATTTTTATTCTGACGGCTTTCCCACATTTTTTGGAGAGGTTGTAAGCTGATTTCTGAAGGAGAAAGCTCTGTGTTGCTTAGCTGCAGTTTGTGTGGGTTTTTTTCTAGCCATGGGAATGGAGCTGCAATACAAGACAGGGCAGAAACTCGTCCTGTGGCAGGGTGGTTTGTGGTGGCAACCCTAAGAAGAAGCTTCTTAGCACCCAGTGAGCTGTTCTGAACCATCATGAAGGACTTCTGTGTGTTTCACATTGTTTATGAAATAAGAAAATCTGTGTATGCAGCATGTTCCCCCAACAAGTGATTTTTTGTCAGGGTTAAATATGAATTGCATTTATGTCTGTGGGACAGATGTATATAGGTGAAGGCTTTTAGCTCACGCAGTAAATGAGGCTGCACAGGTTTCATGGGAGCTGTAGGACTGTAATGAGGAGACACAGTTCATTCAAATTTCATACTGCATAGCTTATTCCTTTCCAAATGGGTTTTGTTTAATGTAACTTGTTATTTTGATAGCTTCCTCTCCTCCCCCTCACCATACTTCCCAACTTCTTTCTGTAAATGTATCAACATGGCAAAAAAATTCCATAAACAGAGATAACAAGCTTTTTGTGTGCTCATATGTATTGTTATTCATAGAACACATTAAATGCCTAAGGTTACCGCTTTTGGTCCTTAAGGGATGTAGCAATAAAAATTCAACAGCCATTTTTTTCCTAATCAGAATTCTGTACTGAATGCATCTGGCTTGGAACTAGTAGATTAAAAAAGGTGATAAAAGCTCTGCTTGGCTGCTAGCTATTTTTATTTTTTCCTTTTGGGTATCATAAATTGCTTGCATAGAAATCCGAGATACAGCCTGTCTTGTTTTTAAGAGAAGAAGAATTTTGGATTAGAATTCTAAGTGAATTTTTAATAGGAGAGAGAAACCTTGAAGCACCCCTCAGTACCTTGTACTTCTCTAGTACTTAAATAACCTTTGGTCTTAAAACATGTGTATAATTAATATTTCACTATAGCCTTCTAAATATATTTTGTTTCCAAATTAACTGCCTGCCTCAGTGTGTTTTGGGAGGGAGCTTTAAGGCTGCATGCACTTGTCCTTAAAGTTATATGGCTGAGGAAAATGGGTTTTGCCTTCCATGCAAAGCTTGCTGGTGCCCCAAATAGGCACCGTAGCAAAGTGATTATTGATCCTGGGCCCTGTGAGACACTTGGCACTCAAATGAGAGCTCTGTGTGTGCTGTCCTGCTGGAACTGGGGTTTCTGCTGTCAGTTAATGTAATGAAAGCTTGTAAGTCAGGTTTCCATTTAGATAACATTCCAAGATGGACACTGATCTGAAAAGCATCTTCCAAAATTTTTGGGGACTGCATCAGGTTCTTAGAACTTTGCGTGTCTTTGGCTGTGTGACAAAATCAGAGCTAAGGTGGGTACACATAGTCAGTGGTAGTTTGGTTTTATGAGTTTTTATTGCTTTGAAAATAGACCTGTGCATGTTGGTGTGAGCCCTTGAAAGTCAGCAGGTGGCAGGAGAGTGGTGGGGCAGGTAAGTGTTGCTTGGCTGTGAGGACACACCAGGGCTGTGATTTTATAAAAGGTTGAAATTGCATGTTTTCATATGGTTCCTCTTCTTTCAGCCAGTTCCTCTGGCAATGTGGTGTCACTGGTGTGGAGGGCAGGGGCTCTGGAGATGGCCCCATGAAGGGTGATGGGCTCAGCGCCCTGCTGGCATGGGAGGTGTGGAAAGTCTTGGGGAGCGCTTTGAAGTGCCTCCCCCCATTTCCATCGTCTCAGAATTCCCCCAAAAGTTCACCTGTGGGTGCTGGGAGTGGCTCTGCTGTTGGGACAGGCAGCTCCTGCTGTGGCAGGGGGTGGAGGGGGAATTCCTCCACCATTCCAGGGGCTCACAAAGCTGTTTTCCAGGAAATGGCCAAGACAAAAGTGAGTGTGGCAGCCTGCTCTGGAGCACAGATTTATGGCTCTACTCCTGACCCATCCTCAAATGCAGCCATCTGAGCTGTGCATTATAATGTGGGATTAAATTTTCTTGTCCCTTTGAGTTACTAGTGGCATTAGTCATCTCCCCTGTAAATGTCCAGCTGGATTGCTAAAATAACTGGTTTTCTCCCCAAATATTCTTTCCAGTGCTTCTGCATTGGTTCCTGCATGTTTCTGGTCTTTTTAATACCTCTTACCATGCCTGTGTTTCTTTTCTTTTAATTCTTTTAAAATATATGTTAGCAGATGGTTTTAAAGGAAATATTTAGGGAAATTTTTAGCTTTCCCATGTGGCTTAGATTGCTCAATCTCTTGGTGGTTCCATTTGATTGCAAAGTCAACATTGCTATACTTTTAGAAGGAAATATTATTATTCATATGTAGTCACCTGAAATACAGGTAACTACATATGAGTGAAAAACCCAAACTCTCAGAAATGCACAGTAACCCCCCATCATTGCAGATTTTAAGTGCTCCTTTGGTCAGGCACAAACCTCATGCAGTTGCCTCCTTAAGTCAGTTGTTTCCTGTTCTGTTCTCATAATGATATACATGAAAGATTAAAGATAATGGTGTTTTATGGTAAGCATAGCCTAAGGTGAATTCTGTTGGCTAAATAAATAACTGGATTAAAAAAAAAAATGGTGTTTGAAACCATAACTCCAGAGTCAGCTTTCTAAGTTTCTTCTTGGGATGTGTACCCAGCTTGGCTTAATTTAGTGGGGTTTTGACTGGGATTGCCACATTGTGAAAATTGTGTGGTTTTGGTACAAATTAGCATTTTACACCTCATTTAATGGAATAATTGACTTTGCCGTAGGCTAAATGCTCCTTGTTTTCTGTTTGTGGAGCTGTGCTTGCATCTCAACCCCTCGACCTTGGAGTTTGTACCAGGAGTTTGAGCATGGTGACATTTCCTTATTAATGGGTCAGCCTGCCCCGGTGAAGGGAGATAGGGAGTGGCTTGGAAGTTGTTTCAGTTCTGTTTGGGAAGGCATGGGATGCATTCATAACCAAGCAGTGCCAGGAGCCCTTGTTTGTCCCAGGAGGGGGGTGAGGCTGTGGGGAGTGCCGTGTATGTGTAGTAAACATTTGGTTGTTCAGCATTCCCTCCTGCTCTGAGCAACCTGTTGTGTGGCTAAGCAGGGTAAATATAAATTCTAGGGAAAGGTGCTGGGGAGTCTTGTTAGCACTTTTCCATGAAAACAGCAGTAGAGTCCTTGCATGCTGGTTCATTCCAGCCTTGCTTGTCAAGGAAACGGAGGCAATTATCGTAGGTAAACCAAGGGAATTTAAAATGGATCCAATAATCTGATTTTATCTCTGATTCTGTGACTATTTATCAATTCCCTGTGCTGTCAGGGAGGGAAATTAGGTTACCTGGTACCGTTAGTTGTCTCCATCTCTGGATTCTTATCATCATTTCTCCTGTTGTTGCGACTGTCCTACAAATTTACGTGCCAGTGAGTTAATAGATGAATATCTAGAAAGGCTCTTTGTGCATGTGAGCTTGCAGAAACCTCTCCTTCAATCTTTCACATGCTGTTTAAGCCCAGTGATGCTTGTTACAGAGAAGCTGGCTTTGCTGTAGTGCTGAGTCTGTTCTGCAGCCACCAAATTTGCACTTTGCAGCTCTGTTGATCCCAGTGCCTTGCAAACCTTGGCAACTAAATATTTAGAATAAAATGCAGGACTCCAGAAGTGGGGGAGCAGATGACAGATATTTTACGGCCATTTTTATTTGCACAGTGTTACTTCTTCAGGCTCATTTCTATTAATTAGCATTTAATAATCTCTCAGAGAAGAGATCCTTCACATGGGCAGAGCAGGCTTCTTTCCATCTTAGCTCTCTCTCACAGTGGTGGGCAGATGGTTGAGATGTTCTGTCTCTATTACAGTGCTGGGTTAGGAGAGGGAAGCATTTGAATTTCCCTTGCACTGAAGCATGGCACACTTGTGTCTGACTGGATTATCATTACTGCATAGCTGAACTGGTTCTTTGAGCTCTGGGAGGAGGACACAGGGTTTTTAGGAGCTGTAATAAAAGAGTGGAAGTTAATGTTGTTAATACTAATCTTGCTGTAATTTCCACATGGTGTTTTGCAAGATGTTTTCCAGATGTGCTTTTTTCATCTCTGACTTTCTGGGGACTGTATTAAAATCTTTAAAAGAAACAAGCAGCCCCCCTTCCCTCTCTGTTTCTTGCTTTTCCCATCTCCCTGAATTGCTGTGCTGAGTTCAATTGGTGGCTGGTCACTAGCAAAAGCATCAACCTCTCCCAAAAGCCAGGCAGGATTCATCACATTCACAGCAGCCTGGGCTGAGCAGAAGGTTGAAATTTTGTCTTGCCATCATTTATTATTGGGAGATATTTGCTGAGAGCTTTGAGGAAAGGTTGGGTTTGATTTGGGCTGAATGTGGATTTGGATGGATCAAACAGAAATGTTATTTTTTTGTTTTATATTCACAAAGGGTCTTGTTTAAGAGTTTAATTGCTAGGAGAATGTGATGGGGTGAATAATGACGTGATGGACTTAATCTGCAGAAGCCTCTGGATTGTGGGAGCAGACCTAAGGAAAAGGCTGGCATGCTTAAAAGGTGCTGCAGTGAAGTCAGAAGAGGGAGTGAAATCCTGTAAATCTCACAGGAAGAGGAGCACTTACTTTTCCCTAAAACTGGGAAGAGAAGGAAGCCCCTGGTATCTGACCCACATAACCACTCAGTGCCTTAATGCCTCTGAGCAGAAATATCAGCTCAGACCTGCTGCTGCCACAGGACTGGAGCTACCAGTGAAGCTGTCAAATTCCTCAGGATCTTGTTCCTGCCTGCATTACAGGCACTGCTTCAGAGAACGCAGTGCACAGGAGCAGCAAATTGCACTGAATGCCACCAGCAAAGCATGTCTGCAACTCAGCACACGAGAAACTCTTACTGCAAGGACCTGAGCACATCTCCTGCAACTGAAGATTCAGCTGGGCCAGGCTGGCTTAGTCATTTGATAAGTTTTAAAAATGTCATTTGGATGGAGTTTCTCATGGGTTAGCCCCCATCTGGAAGCAACTTTGAAGTGTTTGGAGAATTCCTTTTAGCATTTTTTGGCAAAAGAATATGAAAAACTGCTCATTTTGTATGTTTCTAAAAGTAAATGGGAACTATATCAAAACCTGACATTTTTTGATGGAGGTAGTCTTCTCAGCAATAAAAATGTAGTGATTTGGGAATTCTTAAAAAAAAATGAAGTTTTCAAAGAAATGAGAATTTCCTGAATATGCCAGGTAGTACTGAAATTCCCGTTGGGCAGTGCCAGGGCTTCCAGGCTGTGTCTGGGGCTTGGAGCCAGGCACAGGTGAGGGTCTGTGGCAGAGATGGGGACTGGGTCTGCAGGCCATGCAGCCTGCAGGGATGTGCACTGCACTGGGATTTTTGTCCATGACTGAAGATAATACAGAGATGCAGAGCAGTGTGCAGCTTGCTTGACTGTCCAGATACTCTGCTGTGACCTCAACCAAAGAAAAGGTGGAGGACATTGTAAACAGATTATGGAAACACGTCCAAGTCAATTCCAAAAGCTATTTGAGATGGAGCACTGCTGCACGTTTCCTTCAATGGACTACCCATGATTTTTATTGTCTTTTCTAATAGTTTCCTGCCCAAAGCATTTTTATTACAACTTGCTGTGGCCACCACTGAATCAGAAGACAGTCAACACACCAGAAATGTGTCACACAAGTTGTGCTTTTGATTCTTGGAAAAACAGGTTAAGATAGAAGACACTTTCCAGGTATGCATTAACAGAAGAATGGGTAGAAACTCAATCCTCCTGTTTCACTTCAGTAGTACTTAACATCTGACTGGCTCTAATTAGGCTTGGAATGGGAACATAATTAAGTGCATGTCTGTTTCCCTTTGAAAACAAAGAAAGGAAACAAATACAGGTGGGTTACCTCAGTGCCTTGATGCTGTCCCTGATGGCTCTATCTCATGGCTGGGCTCATTTTCACTGCTGCAGCTGCCCTGTGCTGGATGTAGCATTTATTGCTCTGTGGTGTGCACTGATTGGAGGCAGAGCATGATTCAATTTACCTGCAAAATAATGTCTTAGAGGAAACCAGCAGCTGATATTATTGCATGTTTTTGAGATTTTGTTTTTTTCAAATTTCCTCTGTTTTCAGATCACTGATGCTGTGCTAGAGCTTTTTTTTTTTTTTTTTTTTTTTGTGTAGCGGAATCTTTGAGTCAATTAAAGCTGATCCACCATGCAATTGCTTGTAAATGTTGAGTGTTACCTGGAACTGAGTTCCTCTTTCCAGTATACTTCAGGAAAACTGCTAAGTTAAATTGTGTGGCTCAGATAATCTAGAGGCTTAAACTGATCTCTCTTGTCCCAGAATAACCTGTAGGCCATCTGTGCATCACCTGCAGTCTTCAGGGTTTTGGTTTTATTCTATGCAAGTGTGATCTAAAACCTCCTGGAGAAAGAACCAGGACCTCAAGATGTTGGAGAGCTGACTTTAAGGAATGTTTTCCTATTATTTCCTGGAACATACAAGCCAACCCTCACTATATTCCTTGCTTCTTGTTCTCATAAAACAGGAGCTGATGCAAAGGGATTGAATCAGGATTTTCCAACAGAAGGTCACACCATTTAAAAAGAAAAAAAAATGTAGTTCACAGAGACAACCTTACAGGTTTATTTCTGTCATGGCAGGTAGGACTGGGACAGAAAACAGCCTTTCTAGGAGGCAGCATGACCTTGCTGCATTTTCTGAATATGTGCAGGGTGTCTGTGCAGCTTCCAGAGCACTTGTGCAAAACTCTCACTGGCAGGATGGGGCAGCTGCTGGTTTTGCCCCTGGCCTTGTAGATAAATAGTTCCTTATGGGAAAAAAGCCACTCCTTTTTAAACCTTTCCCTATTGCTCTCCAGCCTCCAAGTGATGTTTTCACTGGGCATCCTCCCAGCATGGAAAGGGCAGCTCAGTGCCCTGCTCAGCACTGACTTCACCCACCCCCAGCTGTGTTTATTGGCATTCTCACCACAGAGACCTGCAAGACAGGGCCACTGGTCCTTGTCCCATCCAAGGTGGTCCCTGCCACAGCAGGGGACAGCCAGCAGCCTCCTGGCCAGCAGGAGAGCACTGCCAGGCAGCTGTGGGCTGGGGTCTCCTTCTGTGCTCACCAGCCAGTGAAATTACAAACTGCAGGAGATGTGCTGGACCAGCCAGGGTGGTAATAAACAGCATTTCATCCAGCACTTGTGTAATTTTCAACCGAAACCAGCAACAAAAATAAAACCTCCCACTCCCAGGACTTTTGTGTTTTGTAAGCAACAGCTAGTTGCTTTGTGACAAGATGGTTGTACTCAAAATAGGCATGGCTGTGGTAGACAGAATTTTCATCTCATGGAATTGATCAGAATGATACGGAAAAGTTGCCTCAGGTTCTGTGAGCTGGCATGATATGTATGTAATACTCCTCAACACAAAACAAACCTGGTTCCTGTTGTACAGAAAGCTCAGCATGCTGCACCATAGCTGTTTTTTAACAGAAGTATCAGATTTAATGTGTTCCCTTCCCTCCTGCTCACTGACCTCAGATTGCTGGGAGTCCAGACAGGATTAATCCCTATGCCATGAAGAATATCCAGTATCAAAGCAAGGAGCTTGGTTGTTTCCTCGAGCAATGCAATCCCCAAATGATAAAGAATATAACTGAACCACAACCACTTAGTTGATTTCTTCTCTCAATTTCACTTAATTTCCGGTGTCATACCAGGTGTTGGACCAAAAATTAATTCCTTTTTTTTTCCAGCATTATTGAATATGAAAAATATTTGAGATTTCAGACCTCTAAATCTGAAGGATATAGAGAAGAATTCCATGCTAAGTCTTAGCTCTTAGGCAATCAATCAAGTTGTTAATGAAACAAGAGCCACCTCATCAGGGAGGAGCAGAAAATTACCCAGTTTTTCCCCTAGTACCATTAATCAGTTTATCAGTTGTGCCCCAAGCCCAAGTCTGTAGGGCACAAAAATTCCCATTTTGAAAACATATTTGCTCTACATCATATGATATGCAATACTGGTAAGCAAAAGAATATGAAATAAAAAGACATTTCAAGAAGAATCACATCAGCTCTGATTGATGAGCACATGTGGGTGGACTCAGCTTGGTCCATATGAAAGGTGTAAAATGTCTTTCAACATCATCTTGCTCTCCTTAAATTCAGTGGGAAATAAACATGACCAAACTGTCTTATGCAGTCAGGCAATGGTTTTTGAAACTCACCTGTGCTTAATATTCATGTTGAGTGGAACAGACAGTTACTCTGGCTTGGATTCCACAGAATTCCTGTGGACATGTGGTTGGGAGGGTTTATCACTCATTTGTGTGCTGGATATCTCAACAGGATAAACTTTCCTCCCTCTGTCAAGTTAAATTCTGCCTCTGGTCTCTAGACTTGCTTTGGTTACCCCGTGATTTTGCAGCATTTTTTACATCATTTTACAAGAAGATATGCGATCCGCTGGTGTGGTGGTCCCAATGAAGCTTAGATGGACCCCAAAAGAGGTAACATTGTGTTTAAAATTTTGCAGCTTGTATGAAAACAAAGCCTAAACTAAAAGAATGCAAGAGCAAAAAACTTATCTCTGTGTTGATGAGATGGTGCAGTGTGAGACCCCACGAGTCAGCTGGTGGAAGAATAAATGCTGGCTGTTATGGCTGGCATCAGAGGGCATGGCAGAGTGGATTAAATTCAGGAAAAAACAGACCCTGGATGTACCCTGTATGTTGATAAAATGGGATTTTTTTACAACATCGATAGCTGTATGTTATATTTTCTCTGTTCTTAAGAAGCATTGTGTAATTACTTATGGCAACACTAAAGCTTTGGATTAATTTACCAGTGGTAGTCCTTAAAAAATAATAGTTGGCATGTCCAATTGATAAGACAGAGGCACTGATGCAAGTCAGGCAATATGTCTAAGATGTGGCACAGCTGTGGGTTAGTTATTTTAAGTCCCTAACTGTAATAATTATTATGTTGCAGCATTCACTTTGACATCTTACTCCAATTGCAGGAGTAGCAAGCTGAAATAAAAATTAGGATTACCTGAGGTTGCTTGTAGAGTATGGGAATGCTTCTGAGAAGTTTAATGAATACTGCTTGTGAAGACAATTAAGATTAAGATGGAGCAGCTGAATCTGAGCTATGAAGTTGATACATCATGATGCTTCTTTATTCTGAAGCTGCACAGACAATGCTCTGAAAAAAGCTTTCAGGCTGCCCAGTATCCCGGGAGAGGGAGTGGAGCTGCTGGTGCATGAGAGCAAGCCCCAAGGTGAGTGGGATTCCACAGCTGGGAATGATCCACACAACTTTCCTGGCTTCACAGATCAGGCAAGCCCTGTTGTGGGGGGAAAAAAATCCTGTCATACAGGGAATAAGTTTTCTGTAGATGGATATCCACCTTTATTTTGGAAGATGATTTGACTGGGGCACAGGCATGTTGGCACACTTCCCCAAGGAGAGGAGACTTGGTGTACCTGCTTAGGAACGTCCTCATCCTCTTTGTGCTGAGTGCCAGCGATCTGTTATCTCCGTGGTATGTTCCACGTGTGGCAAGCAGGATCAGGTTTAGGTGGTGACCTCCAGAATAAGGTGGCTGGCTTACTCTTACCCTGCTGCAGACATGAAGACACAGAGGAAGGTTTTGCTAATGTGGAGTTCTGGTTAAAGACCAGTGTGCAGAATTTTGTCATTTGAGGATTCTGCCAGGATTTGTGAGTGGGATTGTCAAGTGCTTCTAGGAACTGGACTGACTTCTAGCTCCAGAAGGGTTTCTCTCTAGTTTGCTCATGCAGTGAATATTATGACAGCTGCAAAGAGTTATTGGCAGTTTTGTTTGATAAATTGAAATCAGGCAGCTAAAAAGAGCGCTCTGTGTGAGGATACAGCTCTCAGGACTGTTTTAGCACAGGAAGAGAGCACCAGCACCTGCTGGGGCAGAGGCTGTGCTGGGAAGGACAGTGGGGGCTGCCCAAGCTGTCATTTATGGCTACAACATGTTACAAGGAAAAGGATATCAGGTAACTTAGTGCTTGGAGGAAACTTTTAATTTGGGGATTTCTTCGCATAGAAGGGAGATTGTTCATGCTGAGAGCCTATTTTGTAGCTTGTGCTTTCTCCCACACCTCAGTGAGACCCTTCTGGGAGAAATGAATGCTGGCTGCTCTTGGTTTTGTGTCAGAGTTAAATTAAGGCTTTCCACTAGCCTGGATTAAGGTGTATTTTGGTGTTTGGTGAGTGTGGGCGGTGACAGCTCATGGAAAGATGTGATCATTCACCCTAGTGTGCATCTTGGATCTGAGTGGGTGAATGACAGGCTGGTTTCTTCTGATGGCCTTGCAGTTCTGAAATCCCCTGTAATGGCTATTGCCCAGCTGGTCAGGCTGAGAGCAGAGCAGAATGGCTTAGAGCAGTCAGTGTTTTGTTCTTATCCTCTCCTATGGCTTGGTGAACAAGAGGGCAAAGGGCTCAGCAGGGACTCAGCAGAAGGTAATTAATTTCTCTGGCTTTCCTGGACCATGCTGCTTTTAGGCAGAGAGAATTTTCAGGTTAGCCACAGCATGATTTCTGTTTCCCACTTCTCCTTCCCCCTGAGTGGGTATCATGTAGGGACAGAGATTGCTCTGTGGCGTAGTTCATGCTTTGTTTTCTTTTATCACCTTATGTGGTGCAGTTTAAATTACACTTTTCAAATGGCAAATTGCTTAGGAAAGACTTCTTAATGCCATTTTTCCTGGCAGTTTATTTCATACTTTTCATGCAAGTCGTACCAATCAAATGTCTAGTGGGGCTGCCTGCTAAGCAGTAACAGATGGCCCATGCTAGTGAGGACAGGAAGGATCACAGGGGTAGGAGCCAGTGATATCTACATATGTGTTTTGGATTGCATCATGAATGCTCCCCAGGAGGAAGCACAGCTGGCACTGGAATTGCAGAGACCTGAATTTTGACACTCTCTATTCCAAGTCTTGGCATATGTGAAAATCAAGTTCATGTTGGGCTAGATCAATAATATTGAAATTATACCTTTTTTTTTTTTTTTTTTTTTTTTTTTTGCTTATCCTGTAATCCAAAGCACTCTGTGAAAATACACAGAAGAGAGCAGCCAGGTCCATGATACAATCTTGTTTCCATGTGTGTTCTACCACAGGATGGCCTGAAAATGGAGTAACTAGAGCAAAACTGAAGGAAGAAAACCAGAATTAATCATAGATAGTTTAACCAGTGTTTTCCCCTCTAGCTTGCTCTGGCACTAAAATACTTGGGTATCACAATAGGCAAAAGGCCAGAGAGGAGAGGGGATATGTCAGAAAGTGGCTGCCTTGCAGAACTCGTGTTCTGGGGAAGTTTCTTCCTCCTGCTGGGCTGGCAGCATCCCCTATGCTTTGACCTGGTTTTCATCTGCAGCAGTGGGCACATCTCCAAGGGGGCAGGGAAAAAGCATGAATGAAGAAAGCTGTGATCTTAAACACAGTCTGTGGAGGCCAAACTTTGATTCTGTCTGAGTAGCCAGGGTTTAGCCACAGCCACCTTGGCTTTGTGTACTGTATTATATTGGATGTTTGTCCAGGTGCCAACAGTAGAAGGCCAAGAGATCCTAGACATGGCCATGTGATTAAGATTTGGCACATGAGGCCTTTCAGAGCACTCTTATAGTCTGTATTGGTACCTGTCTTCTCTTCACACTAAAACATAACATGAATAAAAATGTGAGAAACTTCTTACTGAAAAATTCATTATCATACAATCACGGGAAATTCATTCTTTTGGGGGGTTTTTTTGTTGTTGTTTTTTGTTTGTTTTGGGTTTTTTGGTTTTTTTTATTTTGTTTTTATTGTTTGTTTGTTTTGGCTTGCTTTTTTTTCTTTTTGTTGTTGTTTCTGTCCTAGAAGCCTTCAGTTTAGAAGATAGCATTTCATTTGGTTCTGACATTTAAATAACTTTCCTTCCCCTGCATAGACAGAGGCTAAGCAGTCCCTGCTTTGTGTAGGGCAGCTAGAGCTTGTGTCAGTCCTGGGATCATGCAGTCATGGAATCACAGAATGGTTTGGATTGGAAGGAACCTGAAAGATCCTCTGGTTCCAATCCCCCACCAAGGAGAGGGATGTCACCCGCTAGACCAGGTTGCTCAAAACCTCACCCAGCCTGGCCTTGAACTCTTCCAGGACTGGGCAGCCACAGTTTCTTTGGGCAAACTCTTCCAGTGCCTCACCACCCTGTGGCTTCTATTCTCACCTGTAGTAGGTAAAACACATTACAGCTGCTCAGAGAATGATGTGGAAGATCTTAGGAAGATAACCTAAAGCAATTCTGTCAGCATATTGCCCTTGCCCTTGGGCAGCTGGACAGGGGAAGATCCTTCTTGGCAGCCTGGCCTGGAAGGATTTGTCTCACAGATCTCTTTGTCTCTTGCCTTATGAATTTTGCACTTTCCTGGTGCTACATCACTGTGTTGCCCATGGTTCCTGCTGTCTTGATGTGTGTCTTTTCGGCATAAGCAGAAAATGTTGGCAGTGTGTCGGGAAAAAATCCATGAGAAATGCCTCTAAAATGCCCTGGGAGAGAGGAGGAAACCAAGCAAGGTGGTGAAAATTCCTCCTCTCCCCCTGGCCCATGTACACAAACTTGCTTGGGTCGAGGATAAAGCCAGATCCTGCATTCACTTAAAAGCTTTTTCACCAACAGCCTTGTGTGTGGAGACAGGACTAGAAACACATTGCTGGTCATTCAAGGGATGGGAAGATAATTTTATCCCCAATTTGTCCAGGGGACAGGGAATACAGAACAGTCAAATAAATGCATTTAGCCTTGATGGAGGTGGCAGCTGGGTATTCCCTGGTTCTCCTGTTCCCTGTTAGCTCTGTAGTCCCATGGAGAACAGCAGAGGAGGGAGCACCTGCTTTTGTACATAAGCTGCTGAAGGGATCAAAGTATTTAATGAAAACTCTCCCTTGCACTTCCCTCCCTTAAGCTCTGTTCTTGAGAAATAGCTCATTAATTTGTTAGTGGCTTGATGAGAAAGGAGGGGGTGGAAAGCCACTAAAAAATGGCTTTGGTCCAGGTCAGGTCTCTGTATAGAGGAGGAACCTGCTCTTTCCCCCTGGTTCCAGGGGGGAGATCAGGAGCTGGATGGTGAGGAAGTTTTTTCCCCTACTAATCCATAGACTAGTTTGGCTACTGCTCATACACAGGTTGCTGTATCTAAAATTTCTTCTTGATGGACATGACAAGTTACCTAAGAATGATGTAAGGGCTGTAGAACTTCCACAGATTCCAAAGTTGACTACCACCTTCCTCCCAAAACTTCACACCAGACTCTAAATGGGGAACCTTTCTCTCCTTTTCAAAGATCTGTGTGTATATCACAAGTCAACAGGCAAAAAGATCTTTATCATAATACTTTGACCTCATAAATCAGTCTTGCAGACAGATGGAAATTGGCAGGTTCCTTTTGCATGGGATTGGCAGGCACTGCTAGAGGAAAAGGGAGTTCATTACCTCCTTAGGAAGGACAATATCCTTGCCATCACACTGTCCTTCGCTGGCCTTGTCTCTGGCTCACTGTTACAATGAACCATGAATTTTTTACCTGACTTTGAAACTGGTAAGAAAACAGAATGACTTTAAAATATGAGTGTTTGTACTTGGTTCCTGTTGTAGGAAGATGTGGATTTTCACGTTACATATTTCAGATTGGTCAGAGAAAGTGAGGAGGCCTGTAGGGACAGAACATTTTACTGTGCTTTCTGTTACAGCAAACAGTATGTGAAAGATGATTCATATAGAAAAGTTGGAAGAATTCAGGTAACTCAACCTGATGATGTTGATATTTGAATAAAGAAAAACTCCAGCGCTGTTTGTTTTGAAACTCTCCTTATGAAGGGACAAAGTTGCTCACAAGTATCACACTACTGAAGTTTTCTGTGTCTTTGCTCCTGACAGACCTGCCAGTGTTTCTACAGCACACCTGGGCTGCACTTTTGAGGCACTTTTTAGGAGTAGAAGAACAAATGGTGAACAGTTTGTCTCGAAACATTTAATGATAAAATGTATTTCTGTATATCTCTAACCCAAATAGTAACAACAGGAGCAATATTTAACATCCTGGACATAATCCCAAAGTTCAGAGTTCACTCTTCTTCTGATGCTTCTAGCAGAAACAGTTATCCCATTTTTAATAATTCTCTTTGGCTAACCAGCAGGTTCCCTCTGGTTTTATGACCTGCTCCAGAGGGAATGCCTCATCCTAAACACTGTGTGCTCTTGCACTTCCCCTTTTCCTTTATTTAAAAAACTGATGAAATCATCTCTCTCTTGTTGTTATTCCTCTTCTCCACCCCCCAGTTTAAAGGTTTACCACATGTTTTTGGGTTAGTTTAGAAAAACTTGCCTTCCCCTTTGAGGTCTCCCTCTATTTGAAATTCTGCCTAGCTTGTCAGAAGTCCAGATGCTGGGACTTTCAGGCTGTGGTACAGTCTGGGGATCCAAGCCCTCATTTGCAGGCTGTTTTCCCTTTGCTTTTGTCCTTGTTCAGCGTTCTGGGAGGGCTCTGTCTCTTGGGAACTGCTAAAACAAGAGAGGGGGCAGCTGCACTGCAGTGGCAGGGGATTCTGCTTCGGGGCATGGAGGGTTTATAGCAGTGCTGAGTAGCACAACCACGCTAAATCCATCCTGTGCCAGCTGTATCTGGCATTTTTAATGCTCTCCCAGTGAGGCTGCAGTTTTTTACTGTGTGTGCTCTGTGGATGACTGCCCTGCCCTCATCAGTGCCTGTGCCCTGAGCAGCACTGCACAGCCTGCACACCCTGCACACCCTGAACACCCTGCACACCCTGAACACCCTGCACACCCTGCACACCCTGCACACCCTGCACACCCTGCACACCCTGAACACCCTGAGCAGCACTGCACACCCTGCACACCCTGCACACCCTGAACACCCTGCACACCCTGAACACCCTGCACACCCTGCACACCCTGCACACCCTGCACACCCTGAACACCCTGCACAGCCTGCACACCCTGCACAGCCTGCACACCCTGCACACCCTGAACACCCTGCACACCCTGAACACCCTGAACACCCTCCTGCTCTGCCCTTCAGGTGTTGGTTTGATGCTTTTCCTTCATTCAGCAGTGTGCAGGGAAAAGAAGGGGGGAAAAAAAAGGGTGCATTGCATTTAAAAAGGGAGGGGAAGGAGTGAGGAGAAGTGAAAAAATGGAAAATAAAAGTGTGAAGTGAGGTGCAAGAGCACACACCTTGGTGCAGTGTGTGCTGATGCAGGGGGATGGCATCAGATGAGGCACCAGCACACACAGAGGTGTCAAACTGGGCTTCACTCCTGACATGTCTGTGTGTGCTGGTGCCTCTCCTGACACCTCATTCACCCCCCAGACAGCACAGTCTCCCTGTGCACACACAGACTCTCACTGGCTGTGTGGTTATTGGCAGCAGCACCCAGGTATTCCCCAGAGGTGCTGGTGTGGGCAGGCTGCCTGGGGTGCAGCTCACACCCTGCTGTTTGTTTGTGGCATCCAAGCATCTCCCCCCGTGCCCAGGCAAGGCAAAGCTCATTTTGAAAACAAACAAGTCGAGGCCAGGGCTGCCTTGTGTGCTCCTGTGTGATCCCCCAGCAGGCAGGGAATGCTGTGGTGTCCCTGCCAGGTGGCTCTGGTGGGGCAGCAGCCCTTTGCTTGTCCCCAGTGCAGGGTGGGAGCAAGGCTAAATCAGGGATCCCTGCCCCTCAACCCCTAATGCCATTTTCAGAGTTTCTCTAAGGCCATAAAAATAGATAGGAATTCCTGTCTTTCCTTAGGGCTTTTCTTCCTTCAGGCAGCTTCACCTGCCAGGAGTGAGTGTGGGTGCTGGTGCTGGTGGCTGCCTGTTTCCAGCTGTGTGAAGTGTGGACCCCAACAAGGGACTGAATTTGGTTGTGCAGGCCAGGATGCCAAAGCAGAAAGGGTGTGCTAACAGAAAGAGAGAAAGGGGATGCATGCAGAAGGAAGGCAGAAGTTAATGGAGTGGGCAAAGGGAAACAGGTAATTGTGGCAACCAACCAGTAATTGTTGGCCAGTAAAATAAGTGGCTAGGCAGAATAAATCAGGAAGGTGGAAGAGGAGATAAGGCTGGCAGGGCATTCTGTTTTATGGCCCTGTTCACCTTGCTTTCCACTTCTGTATCACTGGGTTCGGTGCTTCTCTGTGGGGCCATTCATGGCCCTCTCTGCTCCCCCTTTGCTCCCTGTGCCTCAGGGTGAGGAGCTGCTGCCCCACTGACCCCACTCTGGTGGAGGGAGGAGAAGGGGAAATGGTGTGGGAGCAGGATAGTTTGTGAGATTGATACATCTCAGGGGTTGTGTTGGGAGAGAAAACCCTGGGAAATGGGTAGGAGAAGACATCCCTGTGCTTCTTTCCAGCTTGTCCTTGTGGCATAAAACCCCTTTATCTGTGGGTTTGTCTGCAGCAGAACCAGAGGGGATGGTGGGAGGGGAGGCAGCATGGCCCAGAGGGCAGGGAGGGAAATTCCAGTTGTGTGGATGCACAACTCCTATCAGTCCCTTTCCCAAAGAGCTTCCTAATGTTGTCCCACTTGGTGGCATCAAGATTCACAGTGTTTTCACCAACAAATCAATGTACCAATGGCATTGGCTATGAACATTGTCACTACAAGGCCACCTGTGCCTTGAATCCAGCCCCACACCTTTGGACATGCCTGTGTATTTTAAAGCTTTTTGTGTAGAAAAAAGGAGTTCACAGCAAGGATACTTAGGAAGCTTCTCTGGCTGGAGGAACTTAGGTCACCTTCTGGGGGACTCATCACAAAGCCAGCTACAGCAACATCCTTGTCCAACAGTCACATTGCTGTTGATGAGTGTGAACACTGAACCCCCAACGAGCCAAGCACTTCAGTGGCTGCACCCCGTGTGTCTGTTCCATGTGCTGAAGGTGTTTGTGCAGTGGGGCTGGGGCCTGCAGTGCAATCCTAAAGCCAAGGGGTTCTGCATGGCTAGCCAGCTGTGCAGGAGAGCAACCTTCAAGGGTCTTACTTTCCATTCCTATCAAAATTCCATTTTCTCCCACTTCCTTTTCTTCTACTGAATTAAAAAGGCAGTATCACTAATAATCCTATTTTTAAATATAAGTTGCAGAAATTCTTGGGCTGCCTGTGTGGGACAGAGCATCTCTTTTGTTTCAGGTGCAAATCATTAGATCTTTGCCAGACCATGCCAGTTGTGGAGTAGCTTAAAGAGACTTTTCTGGTGACATTAAGGGACAGAATATGTTGAGACACCCAACAATAGTGAAGTTGAGCTTATGGTGAGCAAGTCTATGCTGAGAGAAGAGGACTGCTTCAGAGCATTTTTACTGATGAACTTTCTTTGTGCTCTGCTTGTTTGTCTGCTTTGTTCTCTTAAATGATGGTGCATTACTGGATAATTTCCTCTGCTGGTGAGCTACCCCCATCAAGTTGAAAGTTGTCTATTTTTAAAATGCCAGCTGCCTCTTGGATAAAAAAGCCAGTGCTGATGTACCGTTGCTTGCAATGCATTATTCAAAGTCCTTTTTAGACTCTCTCAAATAAAGAGCTTCATTAATATTTCAGCGGTGGCTGTGATTCTCTCCAAGGGGGCTCCATTCCTTTCTCTCACTTGACACCCCTGTATTTCTCTGTGTAGTGAAGATGATTGGATTTCGAGTTACCTTTGGTAGAGCAAACTCATCGTTTTCTGTGAGAAGTGGATCTTAAAAGAAAATTTGACCTTGAGATTGGTGCTAAGCAGATAGCCAGAATCTTCTCAGAGCCCTCAGGAATGGGAGTGGTTTGGGAGTGGAGGGGCTATTTTGTGCCCCAAACCAACTGTTGTGCACCATCATTCTGATAATTTTAGCTGGCTTTGCTGGCTTAGAGAGGAGGTAGGGAGGGGACTGGAGAAGGAGAATCACAACAGGTTGGATGTTTAGGCAAAGATTTACTTGATGAGGTTTTCTTACTTAAATATTAACTGCATTTTCCCTGATTTCATAACCACACTAGGGGTTATCTTCCTTTGTCTCGCTGTTAGGTTCAGAACCTGTGATAAAGCTGGGCTTTTGAGCAGGAGCAGAGTGATTTCCTCACTGGAGGTAGTGATGGAAAATCGGTAGGAGGCAGATCTGAAAAAAGTGGGTTTAGCTCTAAAGAAGAAAGGCTGAGACAAGAAGTACCAACCCTTCCAAGCTCACTGCAATATGATCAGGTTTCTTAACTTAGAGGGTTCTTACTTCTTTCCTCGTGATGCCAGAAATAAAGATTCCTTTGGCTTGATTGTGCATGACGGGTTCTGATGCTGGGAGATGGGGATCTAGTGACACAGAGCTGCGGAATAATTGTAAGAGGTAGTTCCTCAATACATCAAGCAATTAAGTGTCTGAAGGGAAGACAGGCGTTCAGAGCTGCTGCTCACCCGTGAAGCAAGAGCAGGAGAGAGAGAATGGGTGCTAAAAACCAGCACTGCATCCCCTGAGTGCACGGGAGCTGCGGGCTGGGGTCTCTCCTGAGAGTGGAGGAAGGGATGATGAAGAGGTTGATTAAACAGGGTGGGGACCATCAGTTGAAATACAGCAACCACAAGCATGGAGGGGATTCACACTGTGGACACCTGGACACTGTGTTGGCTGCCTACAGCATGCCTGGTTTGCATGTCAGGAGCTCTTGCACTGTCAGCCCTCTTGTCAGGACACTGTGCAAGGGGAATCCTGTGGCTTTGCTTGCAAAATACAAAAAATGCTGCAAGCTGCAGTTGCTGAGCATCCAGAAACTTAAATTCTGCTTTGCTGTTGAAGAAAATGACTGTGACCAGGCTGGTTAAGAATAGCTTGATGTTTCTGCCCTGAGTCAGCAGTAAAGTGATATTCTGGACAATAAATAAGTGTTCGGTTTGGGGGGTTTTGTGTTTGGGGTTTTTTCTGTGCTTTGAAATATGGTCTGTGTTCAGCTACCTTATTCAGCATGAAATTAAATTTAGTTCCATGAGGTGAATGACAGTATCTAAAAGTCGTGATTCTGCTTTCCCAAAATGAGCAGAAGTGTTGCTTGTTCCTTTAGGATGCAAATAACAGCTGATATTCCCAGAAAATAAAGATCCCCTCTCCCCAGATACACTTCACTGGAATCATTCGTGGCTTTTCCAGTGTAATTTTTTTTACAGCAGTTTTACAGCACTTTAAGCTAACAAGCTAAAAATGGAGATGTATCTTTTTCTCTACAAGACCATTTAAGGGCCAACTGTCCAATTAAGAAAAGCTACTTAAATTATTTTTACTTTTAACTTAGTAACTAATTACCTGTGGCTTGCAATGCTGATTTTTTTATTCAATTAAACAAGATCACTTAGACTTATGGAGAAGGTGAAGAAGAAATTTTCACCCTAAAACTTTTTTTAGCTTTACATATATACTAGTATATTCTAAAATTTTAGATTTTAAGTTTTCCTCTGTGTGATATTACACACTTCTATTTAAAATACACACCTGTGATTCCAGTTTTAACGTTTAATTTTGGAAACCTTCTCCACAGCATCAGGTCAAATGCAGTGTTTTCTTGGGGGTCAGTGCCTGTCAGGACAGAAAGCTAAAATTTTCAGTTTCCAGGGTTCCAACAGTCCAACACCCCATGGAGATCACACAGGGCAGGATTTGTGCCCATCCCTGTCACAGAGCAGAGATGTTTGAGGACAGAATTTGTGCCATATCTGTGTCACAGCTCAGAGATGCTGGGTGCTGTGCTGTGCAGGATTTGTGCCTGTCCCTGTCACAGCTCAGAGATGCTGTGGTACAGGACAGGATTTGTGCCATGTCTGTGTCACAGCTCAGAGATGGTGCTGTGCAGGATTTGTCCCTGTCACAGCTCAGAGATGCTGGGTGCTGTGCTGTGCAGGATTTGTGCCTGTCCCTGTGCAGATTATCCTGTCACGCGCTCCAGGCTGACCTTAATCTCCCTAATACGGGATGGCTGTCCCTGGGAGGGACAGTGAACAGCCCAGCCCCGCTTTTCCTGCTGATGGTGATGCCGTAACCGAGCCCTGAGCTCCGGGAGGATGCGCTCGCAGGGCGCTGGGATGGATGGACAGAGTGCCCTGGCTGCTGTTTGCTCTTTTAAACCACTGGAGATCTCTGCTTCTTGTTTCTGTCCCAGGAAGGAGAGCATCTCTTTCCTTTGTGTCCTTGCCCTGCTACCGCTGCCTTTCCTTCAGCACACTGTTAATTACAATTAAATGCCTGTTTTACATTTTTACATTTAATGCCAGTCCCTGTGTAATAGTGACTTGCTTCTGCAAGGGTTGCAGAAGGGTCCCAGCCCAAGGGAGCTGTCTGAGTGGTGTCTGGAGCTCCCATCTGGTTGTTAAACACTGGCACTCATTATTTTACCCAAATGGTGGCTGCTGGAGAAACCAGGGCGTTGTATTCCTGGACTGATGGGGGAGCAGATGCTCAAAGAGAAAAATGGGTGCTTGGGCCTGCCTGACCTTGCAAATGGCTTATCTCAGGAAACAGGAGCCAAATCTCTTCCAAAAACTCTTTAACATTTGCTAATAGTGAATCTTTTTTCCAGCATGGGAAGCAAGGGCTGTGTGCAGGAGTGGGGAAAGGACAGTGATCGAAAAGCAGAACAGGAATTGTCTGGGCAGATTTTTGATCCAGTGCCTTAGGGGATCAGGTTAGCACATAAAGAGGCCTTTTTGTGGCTTTAACCACTTCTTTCAGTTGTGTGTTTTCTGGAAATATGCTACAACAGTCGATATCAGCTCTGATTAACTCCACACACCACCCAAATTTGGAAGGCTGAGATTTTCATAGAGGGACAAAGGTTTTAAGACTCTTATAGTGACTTACATGGTTCTGTCTTTTTCCTGTCCATTTTCCTTTCCTTCTTCCAAGCCAGTTCAGAAAAAGGTCTCCAGGAATTTTTTTGCTGAGTCCCCCTCCCAATAGGAAGAAGACTTTCTGCAAGCCTCCTGACTCCTATTTGCTCAGAGAGAGACCAGGAGATTTAGTCAGAAAAGCTGGTGTGGTTGGAGGGCAGCCAAGCAAACAGACACTCACACAAATCAGTGCTGCTGATAGAGTGAGGCTCTGCTAGAAGTGACTCAGAGGAATTGGCTAATACGTCCTGCAGCTACAAAGAAGTGCTCAGAGCAGAATGTTGTTGTCAGCAGAACGTCTGATGATGCAGTAGGTAAACTTGTTTTTAATGGAAACTGGGAAGTAAGGCTTGGAAAAATGTCAGGAGCAGCCTTGTTGGTAGAAATTGAATGGTGTATTCTTGGATGTTTGCAAGACTGTAATGATTCTTTAAGAGAGTAGAAAGTTAATTTGTTAATTAAATGTTCTGTCATCTTTCTCCTCAGTGCCAGCTTGTCTGAGTCACCACTTATCAGTCCAGCCTTCCTTCCTACAAGTGTCAGAAGCTTCATTTTTTACCACAGCTTGATCTTCATGTACTGGAAACTGCACTCTGCTCAAACCCGTGCAAATATAAATGCTGCCTGTAGCATACCCAGTGTGGTTAAAATTACTTCTTTTGTGGGAGACATGTCAAAATTGGCTTGGATTTTCTTCTGGGAATAACTGCTGATGGCACTACAGAAACACTGTTGGGTTGTACCAATGGGCAGGCAGAAATTGTACCAATGGGCAGTGTTGGCAGGGTTTGGTGGGTCTTTGGGAGCACCAGAGACCCAACTGCTGCAGTGTGAAGCAGTGAAATGGCACATCACAAATGCCTGTAGTGCAGTGTCTGCATTTCCTTCTGGTTTGTGCATCCTTGCCCTGGAGCTGGGGGCTTTGCCAGGCATCAGTGCAGCCCCACGCAGCTGCAGCCTCTTCACAGCCAAGTTTTCAGTGGAGATCCCAGCAGGGAAAGCTTATGGGAGGCTCAAAAATGTAACTTGGAGCAATGAGAAAATCCATGAAGCATCTGTCATGCTGCCTCTTGCCTGGACAAATGTGTGGTTTTCAATCTCTTTGGGAGGATGTCTGTTTGGAGCTGAGCTCTCCCAGCTCTGGGGTGCTTTCAGGAGGGATCTCTGGTTCAAAGTTGCTCCTTGCTCTTGCAGCAGACCAGAAAGGAGGATTTTTGTTTCTGAAGCTGTATGAACTCAAAGGCTTTTGCAGAAGGATGCTGAGCAGAGCCTCTCCTTCCACTGGCCATCACAGTGGGAGCTGGGCACCTCACTGCCCTCCAAGGATGCCATCACCACTGTCACAGTGCTCTTGCTTTGCTGCTCTCAGCAGCTCATGGCATCTTGCAAAAGCAGAATCCTGCTTGTTTGCCCCTCTGGCATTAGGTGAGGCGCTGGTTAAGTGTGTGCACTGCTGATTTACAGCCCCTGCAAGAGCATCAGCAAAAGAGGGCACATAATTTTGCTAAGTTTGTGCATAGCTACCTCAGTCAGTGGCTCACAGGCTGAAAGTTTATTCCAGACGAGAAAGTGAGCCTCCTGTCCTGCAGGCTTTTCAGTAATGCCTCCAAGGGCGCATTTCACTGGGACAAAATGGCTCTTTGTGATAAGCACAGTGACAGTGCTATGACTGCACAGTAAATTAGTCTTGGGTCTGAAATTAAGCTGTTTGGACTTTTTAACATTACTAATAGGAGAGATTCAAAGGCTTTTTCCCTCTTTTCTTTTCCTGCTATTTTCCCCCATACTTTCCCATCTTTGCTTTTACATCTGAAATGATGTAAAATTGCCACAGATGGACCTTCTGGGCAAAATTATCCAGATCTGGGCAGCATAAAGAATGACTCCTTGTTCTTGTGCCCATTAGTCTAATGGGAGTGAGGAGTGAAACTCTTTGCCAGGCTTTGCAAATGTACCTCTGTGCCTGTTTATTTTGTGTCCTGCAGAGTCTTTACCTTCTGCTGATGCAGGGACAGCTCTCTGGCCCAGCTGAGCTCTTGTGTGTCCAGACCTGGGCTGGGGAAGCCACTCTGCCTTGCAGAGTCACTAAACCAAGTGTTCAGCTCTGAGGGAACTGTGTTGCAATTTCTTCTCTGCCCACGATGCCCAGAGTGAGCCAGCTGTGATGCTGTGCAGGGGAAGGCTGGTTTTCTCTGGGTGAATCACAGCTGGGTTTTATGGTCATTTCTTTGCTCCCACCCTCCTCTGGATGCGACTGCTGCTGATTCCCAGTGTGCACAGGCCATTCTCTGGAGCTTTATTACCCCCACTTTATGGAAATGTTTGTTGAAATGTGGATCTTGATGAGGTTTGCATCAACACTAGTTCCCGAAGCACTAAAATATTAAATTATTCTGAAAATAATGATTGAGTCATTAAAATAAAATCAGAAAATAACTTCTCTAGAAGACCTATTGGGTAAACAGGTGAGAAATCCAATAATATAGCTAAAGAGAAAAAAAAAATTAGTTGTTCTGGTTTTTCTTCTTTTGTAACAAATTTATTTTGCAAAAGATTAATGTCTTCCTAGCAATTCCTGTTGACTTAGAGAGCCTCAGACAGTGACTGTGCAACTGCTGATGTCTCTGTGCTTTGCTGGTGTTCAGGAGAACCCCTGAATGTCTCAAGGCATTGAAGCCCATCTGTGGAGAGGACACAGCAGTGCCCTGCATGGGCCCATGCCTTCAGCATGAAGTGTTGTTTGGAAAATGCAGCTCCTTGATTGTGGGGAGAGGAGACTGACTGCCTAAGGAAGCTGCACAAATGTCTAGCTGCAAAGTACAGTTTACTGTCAGTGCAAAACCACAGTCCCTGGCATAATTTGTCCTTAAATGACTAGTGCCATTAACTTTAATGGCTTGCATAATCAAGCTCTCACATTATCTTACCCCACACTGTATTTTAGTTTGCTTCTCTTTCTCCTGCAAGCCCATGAAGAGTGGTGTGTGCTGGATGACACAGGTAAAAGTGCACAGGCTCCACCTGGCCATTTGGGCACCTAAGAAACAAGGATGGCAGGCTTATTAATTTACCCCAGACAACCTCTGGAAGCATGTTTTACTCTAGAAGTAATGTCAGTGTTCATATTTCTGTTCTCAGGCTCTGTCACCATCAGTAAGAAACAAGGGTTGAGACCAGTAGAGGATTTGTGTGATGTGCACCCAGCACTGGGAAATAATGGGAGCATTGGCCTTAGTCCAGGAGAAATGTGACCCAGTAAACTTCTTAAAAGACTGCTCAATCACTCTCTTTATTGTGCTGGAGCATACAGGCTGTGTACAGGATGAATGGCATTTTCCTAACTGCTGCCAAAGGAAACATTTTCTGTGCTGTGTATAGTAATTTTCTCTACTTTGCAGTCTGGGCTGGCAGCAGAAGAGGGCTGCTCCTCACCTCCTCACAGGGTGAGTGGTAATGGTGCACCTTGAACTGAACCAGCAGTGATTTAATTCCATCAAGCCTAAGCACAGCTTCGTTGGTCTGTGGCTTTGCAGAGGAATCCACTGCCTTTCTGTAGTCATGTAGATTAGGAGTGAAATAATAGAGGGGATAAAAAGTTTTATTTGAAGAAAACCAGTACAGGCCATGGGTGTCTGGATGGGAGCAGCAATGTGGTTCTTGGCTGGAGGTGCAGAGAGATGCCCAGGCACCTGAGAACTGTGGGCTGCTCTTGTAGGAGGGCTGGAGCATGCAGCTCCTGCAGGCTCCTTCCCAAAAACCTCCTCAATAACATCAGAAATAGCACAGTGTCTCCAGGTGGGGTTTTTTATGCCTCTAGCCTTTGCCCTTCCCTGTGGTTTATTGCTTTCCCAAAATAGGTTTCCTGGGAAAAAATTTTCCACTAGATTCGCTCTGAAGCCAGAGTGACAAGCTGGTTATTTATTTAATTTGGTTTATGTTCCAACCAATAAATTAATCTTCTCTGTGTTTGATTTTTGAGTAATCAAAACTAAAAGAAGGGGGAGTGCATACCAGAGATGTGGGGTTCTCTTTTTCATGTTTTGTCAGCTCTTTCTTTAAATAAAAAGTTTAATTAAGCCTGTGTTTCTCATTACAGTCTGTGTAAATGTGGCACCTAGAGAACGTGAACTGGGCTTTAGAATAGTTTACTGTTCTGTGCAGCCCATCATTTTCTTTATGAGAACAATTCCTGCCTGTAATAATTTTGTTATCCCAGTGTATTTATCTTTTACATCTTCATGCACGACTCTTGGAGGTTTTCCTGGCATTGTGACAGCCTGAGATTACCCAGCCCTCAGACTCTATATTTCTCACAAGCTTCTGAAACTGCATTAGATTTGATTTTTTTTTTTCTTACTTTTTACTTACTACATTTGTTTTTTATGCATCATAAGCCACAGTGCTCACAGTTGTGTGTACAACCCATCTGCACACAAAACAAGAATGAAATATGCGGGGTTCATTAGTCAGATGTGGTGAATGGCTTGAAATGTTTAATTAAAGAAAAGACACAAAAGGCCCAGTGAATCAGATGTTCACAGAGCAATAGAGGTGGGGAAAAAAACTTCATGAATAATTGCTTTTAAATGTAGGCTCCCTTATTTGCCCACAGTTAGTTCCCACCCATTTTTTTTGCAAGGAAAATCAGTCAGTAAAAATATATGACATCAACTTTTTATTTCTTATGGAAATTCTGCTATACTAATTCTTTTGCCTTGATGTTAAGTCTTTTGTCCTTGATCTATTTTAAAGCTAAGCATTGCTGGATTCTACAATGTACCTTTGTTTAAGAATGTAATGCCCATATATTTCCTAGCAATGGCATGGTGATTTTGTCTTAGAACTGAAGCTTTGGGAAAGTCTCTTCCCACTTAGGATGAGTCTATTCCCACTTAGCTCTTATTAACTAGTTTGCAAAACCAAGCTGGTGACATCCTTGCTAATCAGCCCTTGCAAGATTTAAATTTTAAAAAAACCCACAAAGAAAAAGCAAGAGCTTAGTGTCTCTTGTCTTGCTGTTAAATTTGAGTGTATTTTTAAACCTTTGCTGACGATTCATGCTTCTTGTGAGCTTCTCATCAGCGGCAAAGCTGAACAGAACAGAGGTTATTTCAGCTAATTGCAGGGTGACGTTCTAGCTTGAGATGGAGGATGAGGAATGAACAAGCACTCTGAGTGCTCTGCCCATATCCCATTCTGTGCAGGCATGTTAATAGCCCTATCTGTTAGTATATTTTTAAGGCTGTGTTCAGTCTCAATAGGGTGATGTTTGTCTGTGGGCCTCCCTCTCAGTCTGTTTGTGCCCAGTGTATTTGTGACAATGCCTGCACTGTCTCTGTGCCCTGAGCCCAGTGGGTGCCTTGTGAAGGGGACTGGGATGTGAGACTGGGCTGTCAGTGATGCTCTTCATTGGTATTCTGCTCAGGGGGCCAAGCCACCGAGGAGGAGACGTGCCAGAGTGCTTTCCTTCCCTCTTTAATTTTCCTTTGCACTTCTTTACCCCAGTGAACCTTTCTCTTTCAAGGTGTGACTATTCCTGCAGCATGGAGCTTGGCTGTAGAGGATGAAACAGATAGGATGTGCAGTACCTACAGACCAGGGAGTTGTTTGGGGCTAGTTTATTTTTGGCTGTGAAATGTTGCATTAGGAAACAGAGAGCTGCATTGAGAGCATCTGGTGCCTGCCCTCTTCCAGCCTGAGAGGGGGGTTTTGTGTGGGCAGAGAAATGTGAAGTACATTGTGGAGTATGGCCCGTGCAGAGCTGCCTCTGAAGCAATAGCCAGCTCAGCTTTTTAGGGAATGGCCCATGCTCTTGGAAACCCATGAATGAGAAGCTCCCAAAGTGTTGTTGTTTTAAACCAAAAATGCTGGGTTTGCCCTAAATGTAAAAGGCTGCTCGTTTGAGACCTGACTTGCTAATGCAGTGTGCTTCTCCTGAATGGTGCAGTGATGAATCCTCGGTGCTGAGGGGATGTGCAGTGTCCTCACCTGCTCAGCTGCTGAGAAGTGCCAGCCTTTGGGGAGAAGGAAGGATGTTTTAACAATATGAGGTAATTCTGCTACTGAATTGATGAGTACCTTCCTGTTCAAGACCTTCTGAGTTTGCTCTGTGGTTTTCTGGGATGAGAAGGGTGCTGATTTTACATCCTGTCATTTTACATCCTTCCTTGCTTTAACTGCAGCAGTTTCCAAGCCTGTTGTGCCATGGTCCCGTTTTTGGGACTGCTGATGCAGCACATCCCCCTGGCAGCAGAAACCAGCAGCACCCTTGAGCGATTCCTTGTGCTCCACACTGACAGAGCCAGAACGCTCCAGCTCCTCTCCTGGCAGCCAGTGATTAATGTAAAGTTCAACAGCACCAACTTTCATCTGCCATGTGAGCTGTCCCCACCAGCAAGAGAAAGGTCTGACTGTTCTGCTGTGGGCTGCAGTCTGTGTTGCTGTCCACATGCTGGTGTGACTTTTCTCTCCTCCATCCTTCCCGCAGTTCCTTTTGCCCTCTGCCCTTGGAGACTCCTGTGTAAAGGTGAGATCCAACAGTCACCCAGAAGGGAAGAGGCAGAACAGAGAAAAGGCAGTTTTGGTGAGGATTGCAGGTCATATGTCAGGTCAAATCAGTCTCTGGTGGAGACAGCAAAGAAAAATACAACATTGCAAGAGCAAACGTGGTTTTGCTGAGGAAAGGTTCGCGCTGGTTTTCATTGCTTCAGGGTCATCTGCACGGCTGCCTACAAACCCTCTCTGCACTTAAACCCATGTGGTGCCAAACTCTTCCCAGTGAGGAGAATGAAGATCAGGAGGAGGTTGCTGGATGCTGGCCAGGGCGAGTGCCTGACCATTCGTGTGAGCCAGGTCAGCACCAGGACAAAGCAGCTCCTACCTTGGCATCCCAGGGAGCACCAAGGCATGACTGAAGTACATTTCTTGTACTGTACTGTTGTTTTCCTCTGAGCCTCCCATTGTCTGCCCACTTGTCCTGGAAGACAAAGATCTAATTCTAGATTTTGACAGTCACAGGTTGAATCACGGCCAGTTGCAAACTCCTGGGTCTGTTCCTAAAGAAAACTGTTTTCTCCTTCTAACTTCTCTGGTTTTTTTGCTTTCTTCTTGAGTTTCACCAGCTTTTGGTTTGGTGGGCACTGCAGGAGACTGGCTGTGTTGCTGCCAGTATTAGGAAAAGAGGAAATTCTTCTACTTGGAGAACATTTTGGATGAAGGCCTGGTAACCAAAAGAAGGTTCAAACAAATCCTGTATCCTGAAGCCATGCTAAACCCACACATGTGATGGCACAGCAAGCCCTTATCTTCCTGGCCTATGAATGAAGTGACTCCTGATTTCAAAACAAAGAGAAACCTAACAGAAAACCAGTTATTTGTTGTATTCTAGTGGGAATGTGGATCCTGTACACAGAGCTGGAACAATCATGCAGTAAATCCTGTTGCCACATTTCCTTCATCACTGATGGATGCAGGGAAGCAGACTGAAAGGAAGCCACATCACAGCAGGTGAAGCAAGGCAGAAATAGCACCTGAGCCTGTTTGGTGCTAAGATATTTGGAACTGATATCAGAAAAAGTATCAGAAAGAGGTCCCAGCATGCTGTGAGCAGAGTGGGGTGATCTGCTGAAGTCCCAAAGCACTGTTGTTCCCATGCATTACACATTTGTTTTTGTTGAAACAATCACCATGTCAGTGGAATTTTCTTACATAATTAGGAGGAATGTGATCACCTTCAGCCCTGAGAGCAAAAGAGCTTCTGCAGCAGCAATTCCCATTCCTGTGTGCACTGCATACCAAGGGGAAGAGGAATACAATGGGTTTTATGTGTCTGAGCAGAGCACAGTCTGCAACTGGAAATGCCACTTCTTGTGAAGCAATTTTATGTGCTGGTGACTGGACATTTTTCATTTGAAATTAAATTCCTCTTGGCCTTGCTGTATTGGGGTTTGGATTGATGAGTAATTTCTCACAAATCTGTGCATCATCTCTGTTTTGCATCTTCCCTTTCTGCTGCTCCCAACACTGCAAATTGATGGCAAGAAGAGAGCATGACTCAAATTGTTATTTGCTAAGCCTTCTGGTTTTCTCTAATAGAGGAATTTTGCTATTTGAAGGTTAATCTTTCAACCACAACTAGACCTGTGCAAAATTGATAAACAGGTGAAGGAATCACCCTGTCCCAGCAACAGGCCAACAAATACAGTCTGTGGTACTGCCTGAGCAAAGCCTGTGAATTAACTGCATTTAAATCAAGTAAAGTGCATAGCTTGGGTTTGCTCTGTGGCAAGTGTTTGAGTAAAGGATCAGCTTTCTGTTTCCCAATATTCTCAGCAAGCTTAGGAAGGCATTCTGGAATTAAACAGGCAGCCTTCCCCAAAAAGCTGTCCTGACTGCAAGCTTTCTAGATCCTTAAGCCTGATCTCACTGCCTCTTTCTCATACTTCTGACTTCTGACTAGACTGAGCCTCTGATACAGATGTCAGCATGTTCCCAATTATTATGGCAATGTCCTTGAGTGGAGCCATCTCCAGTCAGAAAAATCTGTAGAGTTGAATATAGCAAAGTGCTATTTCAATTCAAGTTTGGCTTACTTCCAGCTGACATAGCATGTGTTCCCAAAGTCAATTCCAGGACAATTTTTTTTCCCTTTTCTCTTTTTTCTCCTTTCTCTGTTTCTTCCCCCCAAAGCTGTTTCAGAGAAGAAAAGTCACTTAAGTTGTATTCACATCTGAAAGACACAGCTAAATATGAATTCATGGTTATTTTTCAGTTGATTTTTTGTGCCATTTTTATCAGAAATCTTTTTCACAGACTCATCTGTGAGGGGGGTGGGGGGATATCTGAGTGGAATTCATTTGGAATTTTCATATTTAGAAGTTGCCCTTCTTCCCCTTTAGAGATGGATGAGTTGTCTGACTGGCTGCAATGTATCTGTTGGCATTACTGCACTGAAAAACAGAAAAATGTCTCTGTTCTTGCCTGATAATGGCTCTTTTGCTATGAAGAATTTTTGCCAGAATCAACTCATCTTGTACTGCTGTGTGAAGTTTCCAGAATAATAATGGATGCTGACTTCCAAATATTTAGAGTTCTCTAATTAGAAGGAATTATCTCTGTGCTCCACAGCAGGGGAGTTGTGTATGCCTTCCTCGCCCTCCCAGCCCCAAGGGGGCTGGAATGAGTGCTGGGTGTAAGAAAGCAACTCCTGTACCCTGCAAAAGGCCATGAGCTGTGGGACAGCACTGCCCTGGCTTTGCAATGGTTTCCAGAGAGGCCATGCCCCACCAGGAGAAAGCCCAGTGCAAATGGGCAGACCCCAAACCTGAAATGCAGTCTGAAGGGTTCTGCTTTTCTTACTTGCAGGAAGCTAAGCCTGATGTTCCAGTGAGGATATTACATGAGCTGTTCCTGGCTGGTAGCTTCCCAAGTTGTATCTTGGAAAAAAAAAATAAAAAGGCTCTGGATCCAGGGCTAATGGTACATCTTTCAAAGAAGTGTTTCTCTAAAAATAAGCTGACATCCCATATGGAATACCATCAGTGAGATTCCTGAAGCATGTTGGGATGCTCTGCTCCCTTGTGTAGTAAAGGTTACAGCCAAAATCTTTTTAGAAGAGAAATGTAAAATCCATCTGAAACCTCACGTGCCAGTGCTGTGCAGCATCTTCTCTGGCTGCAGTGATCAGGAAGGTTCTGGAAGTGTCAGGGTGGGTTTCTGAGGGGCTGGGTACACAGGGACTGTTTCAGTGCACACAGACAAATCACCCTGTACTACCTGTACACGAAATCTCACAGTTCCAGCCAAGCCCTGAGGTGCCTGCCCAGCCAGCACAGAGCACACCCCTGACACAGCCTTCATCCCCAAGCAGGTGCTGACCATGGGTATTTGTCTCTGTTGACTCTGCCAGGGGCTGACAGTGATATATGGCTGGAATTTCTCTTCTTCTGCTAATCCTGTGCCAGCTGAATCATGCCCTTGGTAAAAGGCACTTCCCTGCCATCACATTGACCAGACAGCACAAACCATTTGTGATTTAATGGTTGGTGTTAATGAGGCACTCAATGCATGTAAACTTCACTGAGGTTTGTGGTAGCTCTTATGGTTATAATATTGTTGTAGCACTTAGTGCTTACAGTTGTACAGCTTGAGATCTGTGGAAAACTGGGGAAAAATGGGGTGGAGGGAGAATGCCATGAGGTTGCCAGGGTCCTCTTCCTGCTCCTGGGTATGATAAAATAAACAGTGCTTCAGTGTTGCACCACTGCTGTTAATTTACCCTGTGTTTGGAGAACTCTGAATAAAATCTATTCCTGTGCTTTGTTATCATCATATGTAGTTTTTATAATGTTTGATCTGAGTCATTCTTGCTCCAATTTCAGCCCATTATTCCTTATCTGCTGTGGTTATGGAGAACAGATCGTTCTATTGACTTTTGTAGCATGTTTCTATGTACACAGCAGTCCTTTATCACCCTGCTCATAGCATTCTCCTCACTAGATAAAAACAATGCCATTTTCTCTAACACCTCCTGACAAGTCATATTTTCTAGATATCTTTCCTGTTTTTGTATTCTCTTCCTTTGGTCCCCTTTCATTTACTTGAAGTACTCAGTGTGAAGATAATACTTCATCCAAGGACTTGGAAGGCTGAGCAGAGCAGAAGAGTGACTTACACTGTAGGTGATGTGGGCTCCTGTATTTATTTAATCCCAGCTTGCTCAGCTTTCATAACAGTATGACTTCACCAAGGCATGTTCTCCTTGGAGTCTGCTGCACTCCAATTCCTCTGAAGAGCTGTTGTCTGAACAGTTTTCCCCAACCTCTCTTTGTTGGTGGCTCCTGAGTGCCTGTATTAACTGTACTTCTGGCCGTGTTGAATTTCAAAGCATGTCTTCAGATGATGAAATAATCTCATATAATCTTGTCCTCTGGTGTAATTGCGTTCCCTCCAGACTTGTGTGCTGCAAGTTTTAATAAGCATGCCCTCTACTTCCTCCTCTCCTTCACTAATGTTAGTGGGCAGTAGAACCAAGAGCAAGAAAAAAAAAAAAAGGAGGAAACCTACTTGACATCTCTTTTTGCTTTTACAGTGTCCCATTAATGACACCCATGTGTGTTCTCTATTTGTTGCTGGTTTTATCAAGACTCTGCTTCCTTGGTTGCTTGTTGGAACATCTGGGAATGCAGCATCCAAGGAAGTGTGGCTATACATGAAGTAAAAACTATAAAAATATTTTTGTACAGAGCTATCTGGAGCCTTCCTGCAGAAGAGAAAACTCATGGGCTCTAATATACTCTCTTCCTCTTCAGTTTGGTTGTAGTCAAGTTGCAACAGCGAGTGATTGTCCAAAACAATGGGGGTGTAAGTGCAGGTTCCTCACATGAAAATCTTCATATGAGACAATAATGCTGCAGAGAAGTGTAAATCAGACATAAACATAAGGATTTTGGAAGCTGGGAAGTAGCAGACATTGGATTGGCTGTACTCCTGGTTTTAAATGTTCAAAAACAGGAAAATAGAGCTGGCATTCAGGAAGATTGGCATTGAAAGCTCCCATGTTAAAAGGCTTCTTAGATGTGAAAACTAAATTATTTCACAGGCTGAAGGCAAACGTAGGTTCAAGTGCTATGTAGGTCCCCAAATCCCTTGCCAGTGTGTGGGTTTTGCAGTGGGTTCTGTTCATAGTACTTTTGCACTTCTCCATGTGTGACAGCTGGGGAGAAGATGGAGATGGGTGTGTGGCACCGACAAGTGCTCAAACTGAAATAATCCTGAGAAGAGAATCTTCGTGCCACTTTCTCTCTGGGTTTCTGATGAGCACAGCAGATGTCTGCAGGGATGGGAGATGAGGCTCCTGCTGGGAAAGACTGTAATAACGAGAAGCATTTGATGAGCTGTGTTTCTTTCTTACTGATGAGTTGATACTTTAAGTATACAAATTATTACAGCAACTTTGATCAGATTTAGTTTAGGTGCAACTACAATTGATTCCAAGAGAGGCAGCTTGCATGGATAGAAAAGTAACTAAGATGTGTTTACTGGCTTTATTTTCCATTCCTTCCTCATCCCTGTTTCCCCATCTACTTAGCACTGATTTTATGTCAAGTATCTCTCTAGAATTGTCTTGTTCTGCAGTCTTTAATGTTTAAGGTTGTGTGGCATCTTTTTGGTTGCCTGGTTATCACAAGTATAGGGAAAACAGTCTTCTTGTTAAATATGACTCTTACAGAGATATTCTGGCAGAGTCAAATTGCAAATCCATGTGTGCCTTGTTGCCTGGCTGTGTATGGAAAGGAGCCTGGGAGACCTGTACAGGGTGAGAAGTGCTGAGGCTGGGGCTGATGCTGTCCTTCAGAGTAGTCACTGGGGCTGGTGGACTGGAACACTTCCAGGAAAAGGGTACTGATACCAAAGTGTCTTCACACATCGCTGCTAATACTGGGAAGGAAAGTGCCTGAGGGAAGGACAAAACTCTGTAAACAACTCTGAGATGGAAATATGTGCAGCAGCCCTTTCGGTGGCTTTGACCAAGGGCAGGCCAGCAGGAAGTCTGTAGCATGCTGTTGCTTTCTCCAGGTCAAGGAAAACATTTGAGGAATAGCCTCCCTGTTTTAATTTGCTTCTCATTCTTGGGAAACAGCGGGGTTGGAGAACAAATGGGCAGCAGTTGCTGCTTTGTGGGCAGTGTCCCAGGGAGGTGGGTGCAGCCTGGTAGCTGTGCTGCTCTGTGGTCACCTGCCTTCCTGGGAACACTGCTGCAGGCAGCTCCTGCTCTGCCAGCTCTGCCAGCTCTGTCTCCACTTCCTCTGAAAGATTCCCCACATCTGGAGTGACTTGGGATATAGATCCCTTTCCCCATGGCTAAGGTCTTGCCTTGAGCTCTCTCACATCAAGAAGGGCCAGGTGCTCCCTGCCAGCACCACACACCTGTGAGGACGTGGGGCTGGAGGAGCTGCCATGGGCCAGCACTCCCAGAGCTGGAGCTGCCATGGGCCAGCACTCCCAGAGCTGCTGATGCCATGGACCAGCACTCCCAGATCTGTTGATTCCATTGCCCAGCACTCCCAGAGCTGGAGCTGCCATGGGCCAGCACTCCCAGAGTTGGTGACCAACACTCCCAGAATTACTGATGCCATGGGCCAGCACTCCCAGAGCTGGAGCTGCCATGGGCCAGCCCTCTCAAGCTGGTGGTGGCTCCTGCACCGCTCCCATCGCGGCTGGAATTAGACAGTGGCTGTGAGGTGGAGGCGGGTGGGTGCAGGTCATTTTTGGAGAGCTGCTGGTGAATGTGTCACAGAGCTGCTGCCTTCACACCACCCCAGCAGCCAGCCCTGCCTGAGCCCAGTCTATAATTAGCTGGTGGCAATCATGAGCTGCTGTCACAGGGATTCAGACTGACTGCAGCGGCGAATGCGCAGAGCTGCGGCGCTGGTGCTTTAATGACTGAATTTTCCTGCTGCCAAGGCCAGCTGACTTTTCACCCTGGATTTTGGTCTGATTTGCAGCTTTATTTGTGCAATTCAGGAGTGGATTGGTCTTTGCTTTCCCCAAGTAAATTCTAGGAGATATGCTGAAGCATTAATAGGCTTTACTGACGTTTCTGTGCAGCCCCTTGAATTTACAGGAAGCTTTCATCAATTAAAAGACCTCACTGATTGGAATATGTGCAGATCTGTTTCTGGAGACAGCCTCAGTGCATTCCTTTAACCCATGTCCTTACCATGTTAGCTCATTCTGTTTGAACCACTTGGGAAGGAACCTTTCTGAGGTTTGAAATCCTGTTTTATGAAGGCATTTCTTTATGTCGGAAGATCCTGGATCTGTTTTAGCTGAGATTGCTCTCAGCACTGCTCTTTTGGCAAAATTATGGATTCCCCCTGACCTTCTGATTTTCATAATCTACCTGAGAAGGATGGAAAAGAGATTGTGACAGTGCACACCATCATATGTTTCTGTGGGAGCCAAAGCTAGGAAAGGAGGATACTGCATTCTGTTCACTCTATTTTTATTTACAACATGATAAGCCGGTACATCAAGATTGTACTGGCTTTTAATAGATTTCAGGAGTGCAGTTAACTTAAATAGCTCTCAGTTAAGGCACCATTTCCATTATTTTGTTCTGTGGTGGTAGGAAATGTGCTTCCCCTCTCTGAAAATGATCTCTGTACTAAGGTTTGGGGTTTTTGCTGGTATGTCAGTCTACAGCACAAGCACTTCTCTGGCAGTTTTTAAGAGCTTGATTGTGGGAAGGGAGAATGAGGTCTCACATCTTGGTGAGCAGGGTAGGATCCAGAAATCTGCATTACATCAGACTGAGCAAGACTGATTTTGACCTGATTCTATCAAACTCAAATGCTGGCAGTAGGGGCTGGAAACATGAACTCCTTTTGGTGCCTGCAGCTGCAGGGTATGATCAGCTTGCCCTGCATTTGGCTGGAGAGCTGGACAAACAGTGTCTGGAAGTAAACTGGGCACTAAAACCCTTTTTTAAGGGTGGAGGTTTTTTGTTCCTCAATCTATCAAATAATTTCAAGTTTGCTTACTGAAGGATTTGTAGTGTGCCCTGACAACCCTCCTTTGCAGCTGTGATCAGCCCTTGGAGCACAGCTCTCCAGGTTTCACCTTTAATTCAAATTACTGGTTTGCATGGAGTCTCCTCTAATGCCTTCATGCAGCCTCCTGCTCTCCTCTGCAGGGATAAAGCCATTTATGTGAAAAAGCCCACAGCAAACTCAGCAGGTCTGTGCCTGGATCTCTGTGGTGAGGCTCTGAACCACTCATTTCTCCTGTGGTTGCTGATGTGCATTTGGAAGAGTGAAACGACATCATAAGGCTTTCAGATGACTGTATAGTCTTATCTTTCTCAAAGTAAATAGTTTTTTCTTCAAATCCATACATATGTCAGAATCCTGGGCACCTTGTTTGTACCCATCTCTTCTCTTTGTGTGCCCTCTTCTATGAATTACTCACTGATTTGTAAATAAAAAAGGATGCAAGTACATTTTGGGAGATTTTTCAAACGTTATTTTTAGAATGAATTTGTTTGGTACGAAAGAGCTCTAAAAAGCATTTGGCATCAGATAACAAGACTGCAATGCTAAGGACCTGCTTCACACCCAAGCTGCTATGACCTGGAGGAATTTTTAGGAGGCAGTAGTGCTTGCAGTGTGTGATCCTAGAAGTGTGTGCTCCTGCCGTGCTGTGGAGCTGGTGCTCAGCCTCGGCGGCTGTATTTATAGCAGGCACCAGCCAGACCCACCACAGCACACAGAACTGCTCTTCAGTGTCGTGGGATTTCCTCAGTGTCTGGCTTAACACAAGGATGGGGACATCTCCTCACTGAGACATTTGGAACTGGAGCCCTCTGAAGCAGTTTTCATTGGGCTGTGCCGTGTGCTGTGTGTTCCGAGTGGTTTGTGCCGAGGCTGGCGCAAACAGATTTGTTGACGCTCTGTTTTCCTTGTGCTCCATGCTCCAGAGAGCAAGGGAAAGCAGAGCCTGCTGCTCTCATCACCTGGGAGAGGGATTATGAGGGGAAGCAGAGCATCCAGTGCAGCTGGAGCTGCTGCCCATCTCTGCTGCTCACATAACCGATAATCTCCCGGTTCAGCACGAAGCATCCGGAACAAAGCGCTGCCCACGCTGCTCCCTGCTGACACCACCGCTCCCGTTCCCATCTGCTCCCAGCTTCCCAGGCCATCAGCTGTGCTCCCAGCTGCTGGCCCTCTTCTCCTGCCACCCAGTCCTGGGACAAGCTTCAAGTTGCCCACTAATCCAAGCCCTAGGGGCTGGCAGTTTACCGCTTCAAAACACAGCTCCTTAGATTTTTTGTTCGTGGATGTCCATGTGTATATTCATTGAATGCAATGTATAAAATCATACATGCAGAACTTCTACAAAAAATTGTTAATTTGCCATATGCTATTGGCTGCTTTGCCAGGCTTCCCTTTTTTCACCTGATCCCTTTCAGCCCTGTCTCAGCCTTGAGTGTCTTAAACCCTTAGACGTGTTTTTCACTCACTCACTCTGCCACAGAAACGTTTTTCTCCTCTGGACCTCCAAGTTTCTCTGCCTGAAGCAAGTCAAAGGTGTAATTTAAACAGCCATAGGCTTGAGCATGTTCTTGGACTGCTCCTCAACAAGATGTGCACTGCAAGAGAAGCAGGCATTTTCCCCTTCCCTTGTAGCACTTACATCTTACTTTGGAAAGGACCCAAGACACCAATTTTTAAAATTCTTGCTCTCTTTACAGGAAAGTGTAAGTGTTCTACATCATGTAACAGACTTCAGCATGCTCCAAACCTTCTATCCATCATATTGAAGGGATACAGAAAAATAGTTGTGGTAGGATTTGAAAAGCTGTCTGATGCATTTCTGAAAAGGTGACATATGCATGATACAGAGTAGCTCTTTTTTAACATTTCTTTTGCCATCCAAGCCCAGTTGTGGCTTCATCACCTGTGAACAATCCAAACTCATGCTGCAGTCACCTTCTATGCCCTTCCTTCCCATCACAAATTCCAGTTCCTGCTCTCAGACTCTGCCACAGAGTGACTTGAAGGGAATTCTTCAATTTTGGCAGGAACATTGTGGCTGCTATAGAGCCTCTAATGCATCCTTCTGCATTTTATTCATCACTGAAATAGGATTTGGAAAGGGTGGGGATTCTGAACAAAGTGTGTAAAATTTTGCTGCCAACAGCATGATAATTAAACAGAGAAGATATAGCAGAACATGTAAAAATATTGCTACATGTGCACAAAGCAGGGCTGATCTTAGTGTTGGAGGCTGGGTATTTCTGAGCCGTGTGCCTTTAAGACCTACATAATGCTGTTACATTACCTGAGGGTTTTTCTTTTGAATTTCCAGCTTCAGAAAACCAAGCTTGATTTTCCTTTTTTCCTTCCATCCCCTGACAATACTCTCAAAACCTGGGGGTGTTTATTTGAAAGAAGACTCCCTGCATGTGAGATATTACTGTGAGATAAGACACGCTGCAGTAAATAGGGGTGGAATCATGTGGACATCCCTGTCAGAGCTGCCATGGCCGGGTGATGTTACCTCCCCTTTCCAATGCCAGCTCTGTGATTTAGGGCAGGCACCACTAATTTTTCTCTATTGCTCCCTGACATCTCGTGGCAGCACCAGGTAATGCAGTTAATTGCTTAAAATTTTGCCAAGAGAGTAGTTCCAGTATGAGATTTTAAAGCTTCAGTAGCTTTGCTGGAAGATAAAGTAACTTAGATGTTGGTATTGTGTTTTGGAGTGATTTTTGCCCCTGTGGGGAAGAACACTTCTCTAAAGAAGGATTTTGAACAGGCCAGACCTTCCAATAAATTGGAGGGTGGTATATAGATATATAGATGATAGAGTAGAGATAGACAGAGATAGAGATAGAGATAGAGATAGAGATAGAGATAGAGATAGAGATAGAGATAGAGATAGAGATAGAGATAGAGATAGAGATAGAGATAGAGATAGAGATAGATAGAGATAGAGATAGATAGAGATAATGTTAGACATTAAATTAAAAGCTTGCACTAACATGGTGCATTCTGTTTTAAAATGTTGCCAGTGAAATTTCACTAAGAACTGCTTTGATGCCTGGAGAGGAAGAGGTGGATGTTAGCAAATGCTGCAGAAGAGCTGAATGCCGTTGGCTGGCTCTTTGATATTTTCTTGTTCTAACACTTAATTCCCCAAAAGAGTTAGAGTTTGCTGCTTAGCTTTGAGAACATGGACAAGACTGGGAACAAAATTATGCTACATTCTGAGCTAGAAAGAAACTTACTTTTGCTAGAAATAACTGAGTCTTTTCTATTTCTTTACTTTCCTCCCTTTCTTAAGTGCTGAGTAAAGACAAAAATGAGGATAAAACAAGCAGAATGGGCAGTAAATGCACATGTTTGTGTGGCAGGTGCCACAAAACTTAAGACTTGATGATCCTTCTGAGTCCCTTCCAACTCAGACTATTCTGTAATTTCAATAGCTGAGTTCACTGCAGCTCCAGCTTAGGGGTTTGTGGTTTGTGTGTGGCTGCTAAGAAGGTGTCAGTGAACCTCCCCCTGGTACTCAAGTTCTGTGTCAGAAATAACAAGGTTTCTCTGTGAAGACCAGTAGCAGGAATGGATGGATAAAGCATTGCTAATAGGAGGGCTGGCTTGCTCTGCAGTGGTTTGTTTTCTGTTCACAGGTTTCCCTTGTAATACCTGGTTTTGCCTCCTCTCTGGGTAGGAGCAGTGAGACCTTGGTGGGGATGTAAAGTGACAGTGAATAATTTTGTGTGGCACGCTGCAGATTGGACTCCTGTTCCAATTTTAGGTAGAGTGCCTGAAAATCTGTGTTTTCTTTTCCTCTCCAGTCCCAAGGTAAGAAACCAGCCAGCTAACACTGGGAAGTGCAATCCCCACAGCTTCTTACTGTGCAGTGAGCAGTGCTGTGTTCCAGAAGGGGCTTTTCCACCACCTTTCCTGGTTTTGCACTCTGTGCCATCTTGGCAGCTCTTTTATATGGATGGCATGGAATTATCAGCAGCTTGTCCCATCTTTCTCTGGCAATTTAATGAGCTAACAGCTACAAGTGTCTTCCTTTTATTCTCTTCCTTGTTTTTGGAGGTTTATTCTTTGCTTGTTCCAAAGCTCCTCCATCCTGGATTTTGCCCAGAGGTTTCCCACCTTTTCCTCTCAGGCACTGACATTTTTTTATCTCCATGACTCCATGGCCACACATCCCAGCTTTCAGTGTTTGAAGGGAGGGCAGAACAGGAGCAGCAGCTGCTGGCTACCCACAAAGAAAACCCAAGGCAAGTGCCAAGGTTTATGTCCAGGGCTGAATTCTGCACAGAAGAGACTTCAGGAAACACTGGCTTTGTTCAGCATGTGGGGCAGTTGTGTGGCAGCCTGAATTTCACCAGAGAGACCCAGTGTCTCTGAAATATATCCCATTGAAATGTCCCATTCTGTGGGACATTACCTGTGAAGTCCCAGCCTTCCAGCATCACAGAGGATGTTTTGGAGAGCAGAAATGCTCCAGGACAGCAGGAGATACTGTGCCTCTGAACCAAGCATCTTATCTTGGAAGGCTCTGGCTGATGGGGTCAGGCTGGGACCAAAAGGAGTGAGAGCTCCATGAGAGCAAAAAACCAGAGCAATATGAGGATACCTTGAGTGTATTACCCCCATCCTCTGCTTTGTAAAGTTTTAACAGAAATTGTGCCATAAGAAGGTGCCCAAATTAGTGTTTCCTTCCCCCTCTGTCCTGTCATTGGTCAGACCATGACCTTAGTCTATTATTTTGGAATTATTTTCCACAGGGACTTTGGTGATAACATCAGAACCTTGTTCTAGCTAGACTGTTACAGAGTCATTTCATCCTTGTTCATGGTGTCAGTGTACCATCCCATGTAGAAAACAAACCCCCTAAAAATTAAAACCTGTGTTTTATAAAGATGTTTGTAGTCTGATTTATGCTAAAGTCCTTTATAGCTTATTGGGTAAAATATTTACCATAGGTGAGCTAGACTGATAATGAGAGCTAGACTTGATTAGGTGCTTAAATGCTCAGATGTTTTGAATGAAGAATCAAGGGGAGGCTCTTGGTTGGTGGCAGAGGCAGCATTAAGGGACAATATCAGCCTGTGAACTGCCACAGCATCTCCCAAGCAGTAAAACTGCCCTCTGCAATCTTTTGTGTTCAGGATGACTGAATCTTAACCTACACAGCAACAGTTTCCTGCTCACCAGGAACGATGATCCCATGAAAGTCTGTTCAATCCTTTTGTGGGGAAGGAGTGAGTGCAAAGGGTTTGGGTTTGCAGTGAGCCCAGGGGCTCTGCCTCCTGCCCTGGGGAGTGGTGTCCCCTTCTTATCAAACACTCTCCTCTCCGTGGCAATGAGTAGTTTCTCCTCTCCTTCCTGACAGCTGGCTTTTGTGTGGAAGTGTAATAAACTCGTTGTGCTGAAGGTTTCATGCAGTGCAATGGCTCCAAATCCTGCAGTGCAGCCCTGCCTCAGCAGAGGAGTTGTTTCATGGCACTTCAGTATTGTGTAGCACCCCTGGGGTCGTTACACCAGGCACCTCTGCACAAAAGTACTAATTTTGTGTATTTTAGCTGCATTTGCTGCAATTTAGCCATTGGTTGTAAATAGCAGCAGGACAGCTCTGTGCTTGCTGTCACACAGGAGGTATGGCTTGGGGGCCAGCAGCTCAGCTTGTTTGTGAAAACATCCCAGCCCTGCTGCCTTTCAGCATTGCTCTGGGGGGAATGAGCTCAGGACCTTGCCACCACTGACTTTGCTGCTGCCTTCTGTACAGAAAATGCTTCTGCAGTGGATAGATGATTTTGATTTAAAATCTTCATTTAACATTGGAGAGAGATTTTTTTCCTGCCTGGTTATAATTGTTAAAGTAGGTCAAGGTTGAGATCCAGATCATTATAAATCACTCCTCTTTAAAGGCAAATGTTTTGCTTTGTGGCCTGAGGGACTGAAATCAAGCCTGACAAGGAGCCCAGACCTGCATTTTATTCTTAGCTTTTTCTGTGCTGCCTCTGTCATTTTTTTCCCCATCTGGAGAGCAGTGCTTACCTTGTTCTGCTGTTGTGGGGATTAATTAATCCCTGTATTTGCACAGTGCTTTGAACACGCCCAAACGAAGCGCTGTTATTTTAATTGTCTCTGTGCAGCCTCCTGTGACAGCAGAGGCTCAGGGATGAATGGATGGGCAGAGAGAGGCCCTGGGCCACCCCAGGTGCTGATTTTCTGCCCCCTCCCAGCCAGCCAGATGGAGGGGACACCAGGAGTGACAGACCTCTAGGCTGGGCAGGGTTTGTGTGCGTTCCTGGACTGTTTTCTGGGACCAGCTGGTGAGGAGCCTTCAGCAAGACTGGCTTGCAGGTTACAGGTTGCTCTGCATCTAACACTGACTGATAAGAATTTAAATCAAGAGCCAAGTGACTATCTTAAATTACCTGTTGGTGTTTGGAGCCCATTAAGGGATTTGACCTCTGCTTAGAAGATGCCAAACCACCTCAGGATGACAGTGTAAGCATCATGTGCAAGGTGTCTGAGGTTGAAATGGTCATTGCCATCATAAATGTACATTAACATTTGTATGTGTAACCTACTAGGCATTCAAGGTCATAAACCAGATTACTGTTTTCAGAGGGTATTTTTTTTTGTGTGTATTTTTTGGCAGAGGGCTCTTTGATACACTTCTGATCTCACCTCCTGGAATTTTCTTAGTTTTACTGGTTCCCAGTAAAACAGGGGCAGGTTAAAGGTGTGACAAGGGTATTGCCCAGCTGTAGTTACAGCAGGAAGCATTTGCATACCAGAGACTGATTTTTCCTAGCATCTCCTTCTACAAAAGAGATGCACCAGCAAAGCATGTAGGGCTTCACAGATGGGCTGTAAAAGAACAATAGGAATATTGTAGCTGTGTTTGCTGTGTCATTTCCTTCCATCTTTTCATTTGCTGTCTTACTCCATCACTCTTTTTTTTTTTTTTTTTTTCTCCTGTCCTGTCAGTCCCTATTTGCTTTGCTCCTTGCTGGCAGAGTTATTTCGAGTGGAAGTGGATGGTTCACATCACATGCTGATGCTCATGCAGTACTGCCCTCACCAGCCCAGCCATCCTGGCTGTTTGAGAGCTGCAGAAAATGCAGTGCACCACATGGGATAGGGACCCAAAATTTACTCTGCTGCCATCATGACAGTGGATCCTTCTCCAGTGATGTATTCAGGACACTTGGATGCCAGTGGGAGGAAACAGAGAATAAAAAAAACACAGAGGGAAAGGCCTCCAGACAAACATCTGAGTTACTAATGATGTGCCAGGAAACAAATTTGGGATGAGAATGCTGCATGGACAGGGTTGTCTCTGGTCAGCCCATGGTGACCTGCTGGAGCAAGTGTGGGCTTTTCCTTGCAAGGAAGAGGAGTATGGAAAAGACACTTTCCTTAAGGATGCTTTTAATAAGCAGAAGAAATGCTGCATAGGTGTAGCTTTCAGAAAATTCACTTCAGGCATGAAAGAGGAGCTTGTAGAGAAAGCTCAAAATACTCCACTCCTCTGAAGAAATAAAACAAAACTTGATCATAGTTACAAAAATCAATCCAGGAAAAACCACATTGTGTCACCATGTTTCTGTGACAAAGTGCAGATGCTATTCTGGCCATGAACATGCTTACTGCACTGTCTGAAAAGAGGCATTTTGATACAACTGGATTTCACCCACCTTTATTTTGTGAAGATATGCTGCATTATGCATTCCTGCTAACTGGAAGTTTTGGTGGCCGTGGGAACTATGGTGTGAGACCTGGATGTTTGTTGGGAAATCAGAGCTTGGAGCTGACAGACTCACCCATGCCTCACTTTGAAGTGATACCAGTGTGTTGTGAGGCATGGATTGCTGTCGTTTCCATCTTTCTCTGTGTGTTCTGCCACAATTTACAGAACTTAATGATGATATTTGATATAAAGCAGCACCTGTGAGAAGGATAATTGATCATCAGCACAGATGATTGTCCATGTATGTGTCACTGCAACATGTACTGGCCTGCCTTCTTCATTTAAAGCCCTGCTCCCTCTGCTTTCTTCCTGCCATGGGCTACATTCCACAGAATGACCCAAAATTCTACTTGAGGGCACTTTCTTAGTCATCAGGTTCCTGTTGGCCATCCCTGGAGCTGCTTTGTACCTTCTTGCCAGCATTCCTCATGCTAGCTGCTCTGATGTAAGCTCCTCCTCCAAAATGAAAAAATAAAAATTAACCCAGTTGCCTTGGGTAATGTTCATTCTGCTAATGCACATTGCTACGATAAGAGGAATGGCTTGTCACTTGAGATAGCTGGAAAAGGAAATGAGGAATTTATTCAGCAGAGTGCAAATTGTATTGCTTTCTCTTCCAGGGAGGCAGCAGGTCCCAGTGGTTGGTGTGAGGTGGAGAATGGCTTGGTGCTGGATGTGTGACTGGTCCTCACCACACACATGCTGTGCTTTGTCATTCATTGCTTGCTTCTGTCTCCTTTCCCCAAAAAATGAAAGGATAGAAGCCACTGTCTTTTATTTTCTGGCTGCTGGAAGAGCAGCCTTTACACTTCTCTTCCTGTGCATTTTTTTTGTGTCCTTGCTGTTCAAACCTCCTGCTCAGCCCAGCAGGGAACCAGGGCTCCTTTCCATCATCCCTGCCTGGGCTGGCACCATGTCCTCACCACACCTTGTGCTCTGGGTGTGGGAGGCTGAGCCTGGGCTGGGGAGGCAAGGTTTACATCTTGGCTTTCAGCAGAAGTGCCCAGGCACTCCCACACAGCTGTGGCTGCTGGCTCAGTTCTCACTGCCCTGGGTTGGGTTTGGTTTGGTTTGGTTTGGTTTGGTTTGGTTTGGTTTGGTTTGGTTTGGTTTGGTTTGGTTTGGAGGGAGGAGGCTGGGGGCAGTAATCCCTGTGCCCTGCCATTACCCTTCCTCTGGCTTTACCCTTCCACAGGATGCTTTTCCTGGCTGTCTCAGCCTCACCTGCTGGTGTGGGAGCTGTGAGCAGGGCAGGGGTGGAGGTGTCACTGCATCCTTGCTGCTCTGCAGCTCCACCTGGGACTCCAGCAAGGCTGAACCCCCAGTGTCACCTTCAGCCACCTGGTGCAGCTCCACACCTGCCAGTCTGTCCTGTGCTCACTCCACCCACCAAACCTGATTTTAGTCTCCCCTTTCCAGGATGGGAGGCCTTGGTCACATCTGTTTGGACCAGAGACCATGCATGAAGGGAATTCTGCCAGCAGGGACAGCCCTGCAGGCTCTGGCTTGGTGTCCCAGGGTGTTCTGGCTCTCACCTGGGTCTCATCTCTGCAGCCCTGAAATGAGAAACACCCTCTTGTTTTTCAGGCTGAGATCCAGAACCAAGGCAGGACCTTAAGCCTGGACTGCACTGATGTAGAATTTTGTAGGAGAAAGCCATTTGAACACAGCACACCAGGTTTAGTTGTGAGTTTTTGTGGGGTGAAAGGAGTGGCTTCATGTTTAGTTTTGATCAAAGTATTTTTAGAAGCAGGTCAATTACACAGAGCATTCCTAAGCTTTCATTTCCCTGTCAGTCATTGGAAATGCTGCATTTTTGTTGTCTTTCACCTCTAAATTGAAATAAAGAAAATAAATTTTATTAAAATGCATTTACCATGCTCTCTTTCTACCTCTTACTGCTTAAAGTTGGTTCAGAACTGAATATTAATAATTGCATTGTATTAATTTATTTTAAACTTGACTCTAAGCCTGAAAGCAACCAAGCAGAAAAAGTATTTAATAACCAACAAACTTAGAGGAGCAGAACACATAGCCCAGTGCTGTTAACATCCTTCAGCAAAAAAGATTAAGTACTGCTGTTGTCATTTAAGCTTTGGGGGGAAGGGAGAGAAGAGATGTCTGATCCACTTAATGCAAAGTATAAATTGATGTCATTTTAATTTTCTTCTTATAAAATTTACCACTTTACATGTAAATACCAGGCAGCACTGTGGCTATACTGGATTTCTGATTCATATGGAGAATGTGTTCATCTGCTGGAACTTAACTGATCACACTGAGTTAAGGGGAGGATAATAAAAAGCTATGGAGTGAATAATGGAAGGATTTAAAAATGAGGCATGGGGGGCAGAAGATAGGATACAGAGTAATTTTGGAGGTAAAACTACAGTTGAGATTAACAATATATTTCTGGACATCTGGCTGATCTAAAGTCTGTCTGATGATTGTCTTGTAATTGTTAAACCTGCTGCCTTTATGTGTGGGATTAGGCCTGTTTAAATATGCATGCAAAAGGCAGAATAGTTATTGATTCTGTGCAGCATAATTTGTGTGGATCTTAGTTTGGAGTCAAATGGAGTTTATTTCTACTTTAGTTCACACATACTCAGTTCTTGTTTAGCTTTTTTCTCAAATGCTATGTCAAAATGAGCATCTGTGAGAAGCTTAGTGATAGGGAAAAAGTCTGAAATAAACATTACCATTTTTAGAGGGATTGATTTATAAAGGAAAAACGAGTATTTTATTAGTTACTAAAAGTGTATCTTCTGAACAATTGTATGAAAGTTAGCATCTAATAATCCTGCATCTGTATTTAATCCCTTTCACTGCCACAGATCTTTAATTAAAGACTCTTCTATCTTTATGCCAATTAGTTTGAGATCCTAACCTTTGTGCTTAACAGAATGGTTGCAGCTCTGCTGACATCCTCAGTGCTGTTTGTAAAGGAAGAAAACTCCAGGAAAAACACATCAATATCAGCCCCCATGGAAACACCCGAGCGTTTCATTAGCTGCTGTAAGCTGGAGGGAAGGCTTTATTAGGCCAGAGGTGGTAAATGGAAAATTGGCAGCAGAAAATCAAAGTTTGGTCATGAGCAGCCCCTCACAACTGCAAAGAGCATCTCAGTGTTCGAGCGTTTGCATCTCCACCGTGCCCTGTTCACAACTGTGTCAGGCCACGTAATAAATAAATAACCCAACCTTCACGGGCGAGGAAAAAGCAGTGTGATGGCTCAGAGCCAGCAGAAGCTGCTCTGCAGCCATCTGCTCAGCATCAGCCCAGCACCAGCCTGCATGCTGTGAGCAGGGAGTACAGATCATTCCCCAAGGCCTGATGGTCAAAATGTCACTGATTTTATGTTCTTTGCTGAGTGTATTTAATGTGATCTTCTCCTTACAGCAACCATCTCTGCTGGTGTTCTAGTTACATGTCTGTATTAGAAATGCACTGTAAATATGTTGTGTCTGTATTAACAGGCTAAGGGTAGGGAGCTGGAATACTGAATACTTTGATTTGCTGTTCTAAGATGGTTTAAATGGAAAAAATTACATGTCAAGGGATGTAAGAGAAGAGACAGATTAATGCTGGCATAAGAGTGGTCAGAAAAAGTGATGTTTATGTAGAGTCACATTTCCATTTAGGTACCAAAAAGTGCTGATAGGTCCTGGGGTTTCCAGGTGGTCAGGCTGCTTTGTGCAATGAGACAGCCTTTGGAAATTGGGTGCCTGTTTTCTACTCCATTATCTCTTCTGAGTATCTTGGTGCTTTTGAAATGCCCTTATTTACAAGATAGGCTTTTTTAATCTCTGGCAATCTGGTTTAAGTAGGTATGGAAGCAGCAGCCTCTGTATTTCATCCTCTGCCCTGTGATGCTCATTCTTGGTGCAGTCTTTATGCTCTGGTAGTCCTAACAACCAAAGTCAACACTGGGTTTTTGGACAAGAGATGGAAGAAGGAAATAGGGGACATGGGAACTCACAACTCTGGTTTAGGGTTTAGGTACCTGAAATCTGTTAAAATAACGACCTGTAGTCTACAAAGTATTTTTGTGGAGAATTCTAAGCCTTTATTTCAGTGTTTCTGCTGTCAGTTCAGGCAATATTTTGTGGGTGTGGATGCTCTTTGTCCTTGGGGGAGCTAAACACTCTCAGGTGTTAAAAAAGTAAAAGTGACACCTGAGAACTCTTCAGGTAATTCTGAGTGGATTTAGAGAGGGCCATGTGCTTGATGCTTCAGAGGTGGAGACTGAAAGTGGAACAAAAATTGTCAAGTGAAGCAGGAATTGTCAAATTGGAACATCAAAGCTGTAAATGAGACTGAGATCTATCTTTATTCTATTTTTTCTCAGCCAGCTCTAATTTGAACAGGCTGTGTAACCAATTTTACATGTGATCCACAGAGTCACGTCAGCCATGCGTGCTTGCAAAAAGAAAAGAGTTAAGAGCATGACAAACCTGCCAATAAAACTGTCCTTAGACCTTGCTCTTTCACTGTGGTGAGCAGCACTGGTGCTGCTGCTGAAGGAAGACAAGGAGCCCCCTGAGCAGCCTAGAAAACTGTGTTTCTGCAGCAGCCATGGTGTGTTCCAAACTCATTGTGCAACCATCTGAACGTGGACAGCTGGAATCACACTCTGCTCCAGAGAGGATTTCATCAGGGCTTTGCTCTGTAGTGCCCATTTTTCCATGTGCTGGAAGTACACAGTTTGCACAAGCATTTTTCCCACCTGCTTTGCCCTGAGCAGCTGGTGCAGATCTTTAATCTGTGATTCCTGAGCACTGAGACCAGGCTGTGCCAGGGGTCTGTACACACATACTCAGGACATTACACAGCCATTCAACTCCTTCTGTTTTGGTGGGAAATGCCTCCACTTCCTCCAGTGTCCTCTGTGTGACAGTGCTGGCCATTTTCATCCTCAATAAACTTTCCTTAGGATGTCCCTCATTTTTTGTGGCACTCCTAAGAGCAGTTCAGTTCCAATGCTTGCAGAATTTCTCTAATAGCTCCTCCTGGCACGGGTGATTGCAGCTTGCCCTGTGTTGCCAGCTCCTTTGTCATCAGGCTGTTTCAGTACAGCTTTTTCGTGTTTTCCACGTGGTGCTCTGTCAGCAGGTTTCCTGCAGGGAGCTCAGATGGTTCCAGCAGTATTTCTGTTGTATAAAAAGTGAGTCAGCTTTTCAGAAAGAGTTATTTGGGTTAATTTGCAATAACCAAGCTTCAGCGAGCCTTGCTTTCTGCATGGTTTTATCCCATTTCCTCTGTGCCTTCATTTACTACAGCAAGTAAGACAAGCTAGAAAAAAACATTTTAATGTTAATTTTTTGGTGGTCAAAATAGGACACCTGTTTAAATTAATAAAACTTTTTTTTTTTGCTTCATTTACCTGCAGTAATGCAGGCAATGCTGCTAAAGATGCTCACTGACCATCTGGATATGAAAACTAATGCTAGTTGAAGTTTTGAAAGGAATATTTTCATAATTTGTTGCATTTTGATGGGACATTGAGATTTAAGCAATAGCTGTGGAGATAATACCTTGCTGGTGGTTTGCTTCCAGGTGCCCCCCATTCCAAGAAGTGGAGGCAGTGGCTCATACCCAGTGGTGTGACCATGCCTGATGGTAGATGTTGCAAGAATATTATTTTCTTTTCAATAGGTAGGCCCTAGTTTCCCATTTATATTGATATTTTATCAGCTTGTACAATGAAAACTATATTAACTTTTTTTCTAATATTTCTAATATAATTGTTTTACTTTCTTCTTGTATTTACATTCTTAAACAATGCAGTTGCTGTAGTGCTGCATCAGGGGTGTATTTACTTGTGCTGACATTAGAATAGCCATTTGAATGAGAAAATATTTTCCTCAACAGAAGTGTAAATGTGTTTTAGAAGCCCTTACATTTCTGTGTTGATCAGCAAATTTGACTAAAGTAAGTTCAGCTTACTTTGTCATGTTGGCATAAAGCATTTGGTTTTGTTTGAGCAATTCTGTTGGGGAAAAAGGCAAAGTATGTAGAAAGAATATTTTTTCATTATAGTTTAAGCATTGCTTTGCTTTGAGGCATCTCTTGGGATGCACTTGCCTGAACTTTTGTTTTTTAAGGCAGCTTGCTGTCACAGAGGCATCATTTATCCCATGTGGAGTATTCCTGGGATGTGTTCTAATCTGGACACCATTTATGAATTTGTGCCTTAGCATCCAGCCATGATTTTTTGCCTCTATGAATGACATGCATTTAAATTTTTAAGTTCAGGTTTCTCTGCTAACCAAAGTGCTCAGCCCTGAGCCAGAGGGATCATCCAGACCTCCCAGTCATCCCTCTCCTGTCTCTGGCAACACCACTCTGCTCTTGGAAGGGATGCATCAAGTCCCTTTTCTGTGTCTAGGACATGGATGTGGTTGGTTGGATGTTTCTTCTGTAATTTCTCTAGGGAGATACAAAGTGGGAAGCTGGAAGATGAAGAATAAAAATGTGGTGGCCTGAGAGACAAAGGTTTTTGCCTAATCTATTTAAATGGCGTAATGGTAGAAGGTGTTAGTTCTAAGCAATTTGTATTTTGCAAAGAACTTTGTAGGTCAGATTTTTTTGTCTTTCTTGCTATATTACAGACTGGTATTTTTTCTTTAATTAACAAGGCATTCATCTGGAGTTTCGTTCATGGTGTTTGGATGGCTTACAGGTCAGTGAGTTTCAGCTCTTCTGTGCTTAATTCACAGTGTATCTGGAATATCTTTTGAAAATACACCCCAACTGGCACAAACAGAAGAAGATTAATTTTTGTTAGTTTTAGATATTCACATTTCTTGATGTGAATGCAAAATGCACTGCAAAATGCATCAGGACTTTGCAGTGTAGAAACTTGCAATTGAAGTACCAAGATTAATGAAGTGAATGGAAATGGCCATGTGGGAAACTGCCACAAGAAACAGCAGAATAAGGGTTAAAGGAATGGCATGTTTTGGTGTAGAGGATCCTTTCTGTGAAATTCAATCAAGGAAGCAAACAGCAAGAAAATAAAGAATTATATTAGACTCCCAGAGAAGTTCCTGTTCCTTGTTGGGTTGTGTCTTCTCCAGACACTGATTTTGGAGCATCCCCTGTTGGTAACACTTAGATGGGAATAGCATGTTTTGGTTTTGAAGAGGCAGAACTTGCTGGGACTGTTTGACAGGGCTGTCACAGCTGGAAGCAGCCTTTGCTTTCTCCCTGTGAATCCTAGGAAATTCTCAATGCCCAGGCTTTGACCTCTGCAACATTCAGGCAGGAGAGCTCCCCAACAGCCTGATGTTGGAAGCTGTAGGGTCTCCCTTATAATACAATCCATATCAAAATGCAGGTCCTTATAATTTTGCATGTTAATTAGGTAGGAGCACATGGTATTTTAGTGTATGCCTGGAGTTGGGAAGAGAACTCTGCTGTGGCAACATGAGATGGAAAAGGTGTGTCTGGTCTTTTCCCACACTGTTTGGTGACAAGGTTTTTAATTTTTTCTGTAATTATTATTGTTATATATGGATGAGTGTAGCAATTTTATTTTTGTTTCCTTCCCTGCTGGGACTGCTGCTCTGTCATCCCTCCCAGGCTCTGATTCCTGAGCTTGGAGAAGCCTGTGTGGTAAACACTGTGGTGCTGGTGTGTCGTCCTGGATTAACAGTGTGCATCAGCTACAGCCAGCTAGGATGGCAAATTTGGGAACTGCATCCCTGCCTGGAGCCACTCACAGCACTGTCCTAGTGACAGCTGCTGGCAGGGTGTAGTAAGAGCTGGTGAAGTAAAAGAGGAAAGCTTGGTGGAGTAATCAACCAGGAATTTTTATGGCTCATGCTCAGCCTTTTACAGTTTTCTATTTTCTGTCGTTAGTAGGTGGTTCCCCAAATTGGAAACTATAAAGAGCATAGATGAGGCTTGAATAAGATCAACTGGCAACAGTGCAAACATGAATTTTACAACAACCAGTCAAATGAAATAAAACAGAATGATGTGTATAATGATCGTAACATTAGCTTGCCTTACTGCTCATATGAATGCTAGTAAGATAAATATTGAATATCTGTAAATAAACTAGCATTATACCAGCATGAAACCCCCCTTCAAACTGTAATTCTTCTTGAGAAAGATGCAGTGCTTTCTTTAATCTTTTCAACAGGGGCCCTACAGTGAATCATTTCCTTTAATTGCTGTGCTGAAACACATAACAGGTTTTTTTATGCCTACTTTTTATATTTGTCTTTTTTCTTTTCGTTAATTGCAGTACTTCCATTCAAGCTTGAAAATGAAATTGCTTCCTCAACGTATTTCTTCTCTGCTTTATGTAAACATAGTGGGGTTTATTAGCCCAATTTCCAGGGAGGATGGAAGTGCACTAACCCAAGCACACAGAGAGGCTTCCTCCAGTTGTTGCAGTCACAGGCACTTTAAAGGAAACTCCGAGGAGTTACCAGGCAGAACAAACCTCCTCTCCTTCTCTGACTCTTTGGAGTTTATCTCGTGCCTGGGGGACTGCAGAGCAGCACCAAAATCCAGTGGGATTTTGGCAGAGGTCTGCTCACCTCTGCCTCCCCAGTGCCTGCTCCAGCAGGCTCAGAAAGGCTTTGCAGGTTGCACTCTGGAGCTGTGTGCACCAAAACCAAGAACCAGATAAAATCCTTCTCTCCTTTTCCTTTAAACAACCACCTTTCTTAATTCATTTGCATTGATTGCAGGTTTGGTTAGCAAGAATGTTAACTGTGTATCAAAATCTGATTAAAGCTGATGAGATTAACAGGAGTAAAGAAGTCTGAAAGTATTTAAAAATGAATCATCTTTCATAGCAATAAGATATGCAAAGTGCCATACAGTTTGGTCCATCTTGTCATTTAGGACATCATTGCAGCTGTTTTAGGAAAAGCAAACTTGAAGGATTAAGAAGCAAGGTACTATATGTAGAAATCTAAAAGTTTGATTTAAAACCCAAGAGTAATCCCTCCCTTCTGCAAATCTTATGCTGCACCTCAAATAGCAGGAGCATTCCTGCTCAGCTTTGGGGTGTTCTGGTGGTTTTGACAGAGGACAATTTTGGTTTTGACAAAGGGCTCTGCAGAGGGAAGCAGCAGCCATTCCATCTCCCAGGGCTCTTCTGCAGGGTCTGGCAGCAGCTCAGCCACAAATGGCACTGAGATTTGTGACAAATGACACATCCCATGACAAATGACACATCCCACAGGGGCTGTGGCAAAACTTCAGGTGGGTGAGGGAGCCCTGCATGATGGATCCCACTGCTTCTGGAGCCATGGCAAAGAAGGAGTTTAAGCAGTGGGAGACCTGTGGTTAAAAGGTTTTCCTGGTGGCATCAGTGTCCTGATGGGGAAGAGCTGCAGAGAGACTTGTGTCTCAAAAGGGCATTAAAGCACCTGCAGGATAGTTACAAGTGTGTTATCAGCAATATGGTAGTGTCACTTTGGTGTTGTAATTATCTGAATTATCTGGTATTTTTTTACTGTTTTTGCTGTTGTGGTGGTGGGTTTTGGGGTTTTGCTGTTGTCATTTTTCTTACTTGGGTTCTTTTGTGTTGCTTTGGTTTGGTTTGAATCTTTGGTTTGGTTTTGCTTGGGTTGTTTTTTTTTTTTTTTGTTTTTGTTTTTTTTTTCTTGTAGTGTTCTTTTGGTTTTTTTAAATAATCAAACATCTGGGTTGAAATGTTTGTTTTGTTTCTGCTCTGGCTGACTTTTTTTGGTTTTGTTTCAGCTGGAATTTAGCAGTTTGAGTGCAGGCTACATAGAAACTTTTTTTTCCCCATGCAAGCACATATAGTCATATACACTCAAAGGTGTCAGTATTTCAATTAGGCAACTCTGACATGCAGCAAAACCCAGATAATATATGAGGAATGTGCTTTTTTTTCAGGCACATACTCAAGTGAATACCCACAAACAGGAACTCCAGTATCTCAACCATTTAAGCAGCAGTATATGAGTATGTATAGGAATATAAAACACAATTCAGTAATTTCTTTTAATTCCATCCAGAGAGTTTTGATGAATGGTTACAGGTCCTAAACTATTTTAAAATTGTATTTATAAGAAATGGTGTGGAATTTTGATTTTGCAATCCTGTTGGGATTTGGGGCAGATATTTCCTTCCTCTCTCTAAAAAAAGCATTGAAGCATTAAAAGCAACTTCTGGCTTTGACTTTGGCTCCTGTAGCAGGAGCAGCACATGAAAACCAGAGCTGTACACAAATGAACAGAGCAGTATGAAAACTTTCATGTAGATGCAGAACCAGGGTTCTGGACGTTGGCTGGGCAAAACTGGGTTGATTTAGAGTAGAACAAACCTTATTTTTGCCATCCTTAGCCTTGTTCCTCTTTCACTTCCTTGACTGTGTTGCTGCTTGGGTTTGGGAGGACAGGCAGTAGCCAAGGTGTGGGAAATGCAGATGGTTATGGGGAGCATGGTTGGTTTTGAAGGACTGGCTTGGGCATGCTGAACTGAGAACATTTTATTTCTCATGTGAGCTGTACAACAGCCTAGTGGGGATCTGTGGGGATCCATCCTGTGTACACTGCCTCCAAAAGCAGAAAACACTGGAGCATGGTGCTTGAAGAACTCGAGAGGAAAATATGGCTCATGTGAAAGGAGAAAGGAAAAGAACTAGAAGTCTTAATGATGCAAGAAATGTGTCCTTTCTGGGGAAAAAAATAAAACAGCCCCACAGTAGGAATGGCAGTTCTCAACTCATTCTGAGTATGATTAGGAGAATGTAAATAACCAGTGATTTTCCCTAAAATGGGATCAGGACATGAGGGGCTTGGTTGCAATAATAAAATCCTTTTTAAACTTTAAACAAAACCTTATCATTACATGTGCCCTCAAGCTGATTTTTTGATGGACTGAACTGAAATTAATGCTGCAGCTGACGACCTTAGTTGCCAGAGGCAGCCTGGCTCTGCACAGATGGTGGATGGATGGATGATGGATGGATGGATGGATGGATGATGGATGGATGGAGATGGATGGATGGATGGATGGAGATGGATGGAGATGGATGGAGATGGATGGATGGATGGATGGATGGAGATGGATGGATGGATGGTGGATGGATGGACATGGATGGAGGATGGATGGATGGATGGATGGATGGATGGATGGAGATGGATGGATGGATGGATGGATGGATGGATGGATGGATGGATGGGTGGATGGATGGATGGATGGATGGATGGAGGATGGATGGATGGAGATGGATGGATGGATGGATGGATGGATGGACATGGATGGAGGATGGATGGACATGGATGGAGGATGGATGGATGGATGGATGGATGGATGGATGGATGGATGGATGGATGATGGATGGAGGCTGAGACCCTGCTGTCCCCCCTTCCTCTCCAGAGACTCCAGCCTTTTAGGCCTTCAGTGGGACCCCCAGCTCTCCCTTTGTGCAGCCCCCATCCCACAGTGCAGGGTGAAGCTGCCCAGCTCCCACCCTCTGCAGGCTCTGGTGGTGTTGCTGGCTTCACCTCCTTCCCTGCTGCACAGGAGGAAGCTGCTCCCAGCCTCCTTACCCTGATTTGCACCCTCACTTTGCTCCCAGCTGGGCTGTCCTGTGCCTTAACCAGCCCTCTCTGTCCTTGGAGTGTAATCCCCTTACAGGCAGGTTTAGCTCCCCTCACCCTGCTCATCCCAGGTTTGGAAGCCACGTGTCTCACTCCTGCTCCAGGGACTCTCCAGTGCCTCCTCATCCCAGGAGTCCTGCCATGGAGCTGGAAACAGCCTCCTCTGGAAATCCCTTGCTTTTGGAAATGCACCCCTGTGCCTTCTTCTGACTGTGTGTGCCGTGAGTGGTTCCTCATAAACACCAGGGTCAGCTGGTGTTCAGAAATCCTTTTCCTCCACTATTGTTTGCAAATTTAGGGGCTTGGAGCTGCTGGAATTGGTCCCAGCACCATGACCTTGCATTTGGTACTACTGAATTTATCATCTCACACCTCAATGCCATATTCTGCTTTTTTGAAGGTTATTAGGACTGCAGTTGCTTGAATAAAAAATGGTTCTGAAAGAGTTTCAGGCCACTGCTGTTGTGTGCAGTGACTAATGAGCTTGTGCATCTCTTTTTAATTCTTTTCAAGTTTTCTTACTGCTAAATCCAAACTTTGTAAGGCTGTTACATGTGCAGGGAGGAATTTATGTGCTGACTGATCCACTGAAATTACCAAAACTCCTTGACTGGAGTCTCTCTCAAAGTCTTCTCTGCCCTGGTCAGTCCTGAGGAACAAAGAACTCTTTCCACTGAAGTCTGACTCAGCCTGGGCTTTGGGCACAATCTCATGGGCATGGATAGCACTAGAGCCATTTTTCAGAGTGTTTAATTTTATTCTTTTACTTTGTTCACATAGGGATTATAAAAATTTAGATTTTTTTCCTTGATTTATTAGAAGGCAAGCAAACAACTAGAGCATTTAAGGAACAATAAAGTATTTAAGTAGGGGATAGTCCTGTTTCAAAACATTTTATTGTCTTGCATTTTTTATCATTTGAAGTCTTGTATCTCAGTAAAATGGGTGAACTGCTTTAAAATTTGAGTCCAAGCTATTTCATGCTGTTCAAACAATGTTTCTGTCGCCCCTGTGTATTGCTCCTGAAGGGATTTGAAAGTGTGAGTGTGAGGGACAGCTGCTGCATTTAAGCTTCCAAAAATTTTCAGGCCCCACAGGTAAATACTCCCTGGCTGTATCCCTTTGCTGATGATCAGTCAGTTCCTTCTGTTCTGTGTACTACCAGACCTTCAAAACCACCACAATTCCTCTGGCTAGGAGTGTGCCTCAGCCTTGCAGAGTGGGATGCTGCTTTTGAAGTCTCCACTCTCTGAGTTCTTTTCCCTGAGATATTCAGTCATGCATATTTAAAGCTACATTTCAAGAAATTGGGTCTGAAAATTCCCAGCAGAAATGTATTTTTGCGTTTTATTTTTATCCAGAGATGACCACATTTTTGTCTGCAAGCTGCCTTAAAAGACACATCAATTAATAGAGCCACTGGTGGCTAATCTGTAAAGCAGAATATCTTCTCTCATTTAATGAAGAGTCTTACATAAAAATAAGTATAATTTTCATGATAAAGAACTTAATTTTACTGAGATTTCCAACTTCTTTTCTCAAAGTGCAAGGTGTCATGAACTACACCTTCAGCATAAGAATATGGCTGTTTATTATAACTGTTCATCATGGGCATGATATTAGTATAGAGATCAGGTCCCAAATGTCCTTATTCTTCCTACAAGTGGCATGTAATCAATTGTTTCCTTATAGAACAGTTCTCTAAGAATAGGTATTTGCACTGTATTAGCAAGAAATCCTTAGTTTTGAGCATGCTGCAAGGTTGTTTTCAAGTTCTTGTCTCCCCACTGCAGTCCTTGGTAGTGCTCCTAGGACTTTTTGGGCCATGTCCAATCCTGCAGCAAACAAAATTACTGTGATGTTTTCTTCCCTGCTGTTCATTAAATGATCATTGGCCTCTTCTGGTTGGAAGGAGGAGGCTGCACTCACCTCTATGTGATTTTTGATCTGTTTTTCCATGCAGAGTAAGTGATTCAGTCCTGGTTGTCATTTCTGCCCCAGCCTGCAAGGAAAGCACTTTTCACCTTGGAGTCTGGTTGGTGTATGGATGGGTGGGGCTGCTGGGAAACACTTGGATTGTTTATAAAATGTTCACTTCCTTGCAGAGGTCATTTAGCTCTGTAGTTGATGGAGGCACTGTTAAAGTTAGGGATTAGTACACAGTCTGATGTCTGCAGTGTTGGTGGTGAGTAGCCAGATCAGCTCCATGATAATTTGGTATTCACTTTGCCATCTGTGTGAGAGCAAATATTTTAATAATTTTTTTTCCTTTTACCAGCATGACATTTGACCTCTGAGGACCTTAATCTGATGTCAGCTCACTTGGGACAACTATTCATGTACTTGTAAAAGTGTCCCAGCTAGGACAAACACTGAAAATTAAAGATATTTCTGAAAAGGAAATAGGATAGTAGTCCACTTACGAGAAGGAGCTGTGCAAGAGCAGGTGTGTCTAATCAAAATCTCCTCTGCTGTATTTCAGGGCAGACTCAGTGGTTTTCCCCTGCCTTGTGTGCTCTGGATACTCAGCCCTGACCCAGTGGGGACAGGAGAGCAGAGGCAGCATCCCCATTGCTGTGGTTTGCATGTGCTGGAATCCCTGATGATGCTTTCCAGAGGGAGGACGTGGACCAGGAGTTTAAATACACAGGAATCTCAGTTTTGCTCAGAAACAACCAGGGCTGTGGTGGATAATCAGTTTTGTGACAGCAGCTAGTTCTGGATGGATGCTGAGCAGCAGGGATCATAACTCAAACAGATTGCTGAGGTGAAGGGATGAAGCAAGATCCATTGTGCTGGACATTCCACACATGCAACAGGGAGAGGAAACCCTGAGCCCAAAGCGTGGCAGGGATCTCAGAGAGGAATGAGAATTAATCTCAGGGCATTTTTCCTTTAAATCCTTTTGGCTGTGTACTTTTAGGAAGGAATTATTTACATAGAAAACTGTAAGGAACAAAGAAGAGGGACAGGCCTGAGTTACAAGAGCAGTGAGACAAAATAATCTTGTTAGGTACTGGGGCAATGTGTTAAGAAGTGATAAGTCAGGAACTAGAAGACACTGGAACAGTTACATACAAGAATGGCCACTGCAGGTGTTTTCTGCTAACACAGTGACCTTTACAGGCTGTCTAACAGCTTGCAAAGAGGCCAGAAATGATTCTGTATTGGCTTGCAACTTGCTGCCTTTCTCCAGTGATCCAGCTGATGGCATCTTCATTTCCTGTGCAGTCCAGCAGAGATCAGTCCTGTGCAGAGGTGACCCAGGCTGGGTTTGCAGGTGTGGTCAAGATCAGATGTGAGGACAGAGAATTCAGGTGTGTTGCTGGCTTACAGGCATTCCCATGTTCTGTTGTATCTTGGCCTGATGCTGTGCCCTGCCTGTGCAGAGCTGACATTGGAGCTCAAAGGAAGATTTATGTTAGTTTTAGAGCTGAGGCAAGAGAAGACTCAAAGCCAGCCACTCCCAGTGCCTGACAAACTGTAAAGCAAGAACATTCTGAATGTGATCCATTGCCTATTTTGGGAAAGTTATAAAATTTTCAGAGGTAGGCCAGTTATTTTTAAGTCTCTCTGGACACGCTTTTAACGCAGGATTTGTTCTGGATGTTGTCAAGGTCGGACGTTTTCATCGTGGAAAAGTTCCCCCCCTTTGGGGAAATGTCTGGAAGAGCTAATTAGCTGTGTGCTTTGCTCCTCTCTCATTTCCTCACAGCCTGCTAAACCTATTGCTGGCCCTTTCAGCTTCAGCCAAGATGGATTGAGATAGTTCTTGCCTTTCCCTGGCTTCACCCATTTTCTGCACAGCCTTTCTCTTTTGAGGAGAAGGGTGCAGAGACAGCATGTCTGTACCAAAATGCAGGGGGGCTGGTGTTGGGAAAAGGGAGTATTTGGAGCTGAAAACTGAAAATACTAACAACATGGTTCTTTTCCTTGTATCTGATTCTTTGCTGCTGCTTTGAATTTCCTTTTTAAGTTGCCCACATTTTACATTCATTTAGCGATGTTGAAAATATGAAATGAAATATAAGAACTGTACCTACAGTGAGATCCTCATTAGTGAAGTTGCCCTCCTGCAGCTCTGTTCTGTAGATAAAGAGCTGGTCCAGAGAAATGCTGAGCTCTTCCTGCTGCTTTTGGGAGTAGGAGGGATTGCTGTGTGCTCTGCAGCAGTCAGGATTGGCTTCCAGGTTTTATTTTGACAGGACTTGGGAATCAAAATAGCTCACATCAGTAATGAACAGGAGGACATGAATTATGTGGACCAATAAACTAACAATTCCTGCTGCACATTTCTCTTCACCTCTGTAACTGATAAACTTTAAATATTCTGTATGAGTATAAATAAGGGTTTGAATTAGGGTCTTGAATCTCTGTGGATGTGAGTGTGGAACCTTCCATGCCTGCTGTATCAGCAGCAGCAACCTTCACATCATGCCACCAATGCCTGGGGGGTTTGGGGTATGAAGACAACACCACTTTTAGGAGTGGTGTGCACCCAGTTGAAAGGAGTACATAGTGTTTTCCTGCCTAATAAAGACACTGCACTTTCATATGTTATTTTCTCAATACACCTCTGCATGCTTTGCTGCTGTTACCTAGAAGAAGGAGGCTGATAGTTTAATCTTTGTTTTGATAGTTTAATCTTTGTTTCAGCACTATTAAAAGAAGTAATTCTCAGACATTTTTCTGTTGCCTTTTATTGAGAAACGGCATGTGTTTAGTATTAGTTCTGATTTCAGCAATGTCCAGTGTTACCAGAACATCACCCTCCCTGTGTCCTGTAAAGCTGTGGCACATACCCCTGTGTCAGTGCTGTTGTCTGTATTTTGTGTGTGTCTCTAAAAAGCAATTGGTTTATTGGACAAGTGAAGTTTGAGCTGAGAGTCAGTTCTGTTTTATTTCTGCCTGCCTGTGGCATGGGAGCTTTTCCAGCACATCCAGAACTGGGAGCAGTACTGCTGGTAGCACTGGAAACATCTGTATTGATGCTGAAGGAAGGTAAAAGGACTAGGAAACCTGCCTTTGGCTGAAATCAGGGCTTGGTGGGATGTACTGTGATACCATGCTTGGGGGGAGGCAAGAGGTAGAGCTGGGGGGTTGGTTCACAGATTTTTTTATTATTTTTTTTTTTTTTTTTTTTTTTTTGTAAACCAGAGCAATCCAATTAATCTAGATGAAAACATTCTGTGGGAACATCTTGATTTCAGTGGAGCTTTTCTTAGAAAATGTCCAGGTGGCCCACCTGCTTCATTTCCTGCCATCTCATTGAGTCAAGGGTTTCTGGGGTGTGTTTGCTGAGCCTGAGCTCAGAGGCACTGAAATGTGAGACCTGCTGGGGCTGAACAATGCATTTCTACTTGTGTGTGAGCCTTTACAATCCTTGCCCAGCTTGGATATCTGCTGTGTTGGTTTTTATTTTCTTGTAACCTTTAAAATTTTGTCCTAAATGAAGGGCAGAACTCAATGTTTTATGGAATGCTGCATCTCTGGTTTCCTGGCTGAGGAAACACGAGTCCAGGAGCTTCCACCACAGTGAACCTTTGTGAGGAAGATATCATCCACCTTTGATGAAATCCAGAAATAGCTTTCTAATAATGGTGCAAACTAGAGAAAGAACACAGAAGAGAAACAGAAGATGCAGAAAAAGTCCATCAAAACAGTGTGGGGGGCAGGACAGGGTGCCAGCATGGAAAAGAGACAACCAAACCCAGCACAAACCACTGCAAGCCCACTGCTGGACACAAAACCTGTCTGAGTTTCTGGGGCTTGTTATGATCTTAGGAACTGGTTCTAAGCAAGGATCAATCAGGCCAGCCCTGGCTGCTGGCAGGGATCTCTGCAGTGATGTCTGGGTGGGTGTGGATATGAACTTTGCCTATGTTATCCAGGGAGGGCTATTAGTGCTTAAACCAAGGCTTGTATGAAGGAAAACTCCTGAGTTTTTCCTGAATCAAAAGCATCTGGTAAGTTTGTGACTGGCCTCAAAACCTGGTACTTGGGGTCGTTTTTATCTTCTGCTTTCCCTTAAAAACACCAAAGGACATAATACCACATGTCTTTGCGTTTAGGTAGGATGTCTCTGGCAGCTTTTTAGAAACAAACTTCTTCCTTTTTTTTCTTTTTTTTTTTTTTCCCCTTTGCAAATGCTGGTTTTTCTGTACCACTCCAGATGTCTCATTTGGGGCATCGTGGGCTGTGCAGCTGCCAGTTCATTTCTTCTGTGTCTGCTGAGGCTCTGCAGTGGGGTTATGACACTCTTTCCTCACAGGCTGTAGCTGTCATGGCATTTCCAGGGCAAATCTTAAAATTCTTGCTGGGCCATAGGAATGCCAGGTTTTGCTGCAGAAGTGCACTGGTGGAATTTTACTGCTGCTCCCGTGCTCCATGTGTGCTGGCTCTTCCAGGTGCTTGTAAATGAAGTTCCTTTGGCTGCTGAATGCTCAGAGGGGCTCTAAAGGTCGAAGGGCTGGTACTCACTGTCCTCTGACTGCCAGGATATCTGAAATACTTTGTGCATCTGTATGATGATTGTCTGAATTGAAATTTTACAGTGAAAAGGGAGTGGGGAAGACTGGGGTGGGATTGTGTGTTTGAGAGGATGCTCTGAGTTTCCTTTTAGACCCTTCAGGTGCAAATGGACCCACAGCACCCTGCTTTTGCAGCTATTGAGCCTGACCCACAGGTCACAGAAAGAGGCTGGTGGAGAGATTTTGGGTCAAAGGAATGAGACAGAGGTAAAGGGAAGGTGAGTGTCAGGAGCAGTGTCTATTCCTGCTGCCTTGTTCTCAGGCCAGCACTGTCCTGGTCTTCTCTCTGCCCCTGTCTCTCCTGCTTTTAAAGAAACATCTAAACACCAAACGAGAAACCAGTACATTCATTATTCCCTAGAATGTGATGGCACAGAGAGATAGTGATGAAAAGTGTGCCTTGGAAGTAAGGAAACGAGGCTTGCCTTGGGGTGGAGGTAGGCATTACTCATACCACTGCTTGTGCTCTGCTAGGTAAAGGTCAGGAAAAGGTTTGTTGGGAAGTCTTACAGTTTTTCATATTCATAAGCAAAATCCCAGCCAGCACTGCTGCAACCCAAGGTTTATTTTCAGCGTGTCTTTGTGGAAATATCCCATCCCCTCTGCACCGTGCCAAGCTTCCTAGGGGCTTAGACCTCCCAACAAACTCAGGGATTCCCTTAAATCCCTGTAAATCAGAGCTCTATTAAGAAGCAGAGGGGGAATAAACCACCAAGAGGCTTTCCTCCTTTTTTTTCAAAGTCTGTGTGTGCCATAAATTGAATAGCACCCCCCCCCCCCCGAGACCTGAGGAAACCAAACTCTTAAAATGCATAGTAAAGAGTTAGTAATTGTTTCAAACAGCCAACTAAAAATGCTTTTTATTAGGAGGCTTGAGCTCTCTTTCATATGTGAAGCTGCTTGTTCATTTTGGCAGTGAAGGCTGCTTTCATGCCTCCCAGGGGACAGTGGTAAAACTTTCAGCAGCTTAGGCACAGAAACCAGCCCTTTGTGGAACTGGAGGCGAGAAACCAGAAGTTGTTCTGCAGATTTCCCAGTCCCCTGCAGCCTGCTTTCAGATTTTGCTGATTAATCCACTTTTGTTCAGGACAAGGAGAGGTGAGGACGGGGCTGTGCAGGGATGGGACCAGACTTGGCAAGGACATTGGATGTCTGTGGGTTGGTAGGCAAATTGGTGTTGTTTTCTGACATTCAGCTGTTGGGTGCAATAGCAAGGAATCACACTTTTCACACAGTTGCACTGCAAGATGGACAAGAGCTGGATTTATTCTTATTGCCACTGTGAGCAGGAGAGCAGAAATCTCTGGTAATCCTGTCCCAAAGTGGTATCAGAAATACCAGCAGCTGCTGAGGCTGATCAAGGGGAGCAGGGGACACTCAGACAGAGGGACATGTGGAGTTTGTGCCTCAGGAGACTGCAGGAGCAGGGAGCTGTTCCTGCAGGTGGTGCACTGCACCCTCCCTTGGCAGTGATTAATCTTAGATGTTTGTCCTTCAGTGGCAGCCTTAATGTAACATCTCCATCTGCTGGAGTTTAATTTTGTCTGTCTGTCCTTCTGGAGCTCGTAGAACTTGAGCCTTCCTCCTGCCAGCAGCACAGCACCAGTGCATCCCTTCAGGATTGTGTGTGCTCGCTTTGGAGGCTCCCCCAGTGGCTCCTGGCACTTTTCTCCCTTGCTCTGTGTCCTGGTTTGGAGGACAGGTGTCTGCTGAGAAAGGCAGGAGCCTCTCTTTGAAATGGAGAATGTAAACCCCCTCCCTCCAAATTATTATAATTTTGAAATCAAGGGGCTTTCAGGCAAAGATATGGGAATTAGGAATAACAGTTCTTTACTAGGGAAATTAAAATAGAAATGCAGCACTACAAAGAAACAAACCCCAAACCCTGACAAAGTCAGAGTACAACCTGACACCCTGTCAGGCAGGGTGTTGGCAGCAGTCCCATTCCATGGTGGCTGCATCCTCCTGCAGTGACAGATGTGGCTCAGTTGGAGCAGTGCTCCTGTACAAGGTGCAGTTTCCCTCCGGAGCAGTGGTGATGTGGAGAAATCCGGTTTTCCTCTGGAGTCCAGTGGAGAAAGGGGCTCCCTTAGTGTCCCAAACCCTCTGTTTTTATCTTGGTAAGAAGTGTTGGGCTCTTCCCCCTGGCTGGAGCAACTCCCAATGGGATGCAGTAATTTTATCAGTGCCACAGTGGGACTCAATGGCCATGAGCAGAAAATGACTGGCTGGAGGAAGGATGGGTTGTGAAAAGATAAAGAACAATGCCCTGCCTGGTTTCAATGGATGGCCCATTAGCAGAGTATCTGCCATTGAGATAAGGATCACTGCCCCCACCCTCAACAGATGGTGATAGAACAGATACCTTTTATCACACCCTGTATTGTAACCCCAGACACTCTGGAGGTTTCCCCAGTGGCTCCTGACCCGTCTCTCCCTTGCTCTGCAGATCACTGGCGTTATCCTCCTGGCAGTGGGCGTCTGGGGCAAACTCACCCTCGGCACCTACATCTCTCTGATTGCTGAGAACTCCACCAATGCCCCCTACGTGCTCATCGGGACGGGCACCACCATCATCGTCTTCGGGCTCTTCGGCTGCTTCGCCACCTGTCGCGGCAGCCCATGGATGCTGAAGCTGGTGAGCAGATATTAGTGACACCACCTTATTAGAGCCTCCACTTAGTAGTGGCTGGTTGCTTTTTTTTTTTTTTGCCTTTACTCATAGTTAGGATTTTATGCATGAGAGATGGATTTTCTTGTTCAGACTTAGAGTTTTGTAGCACTTCTAGCTAACAAGCAAAAAACAAAAAAATGTTGGTATGTTTTGCTAGTTACAAGGTCTTTTAAGGGCCAACTATCCAATTCAAAGCTAACATCTGTATTATTTATACTTTTGACTCAATAACTAAACACCTGTGACCCGCACTGCAGTACCTTCTAACCAACTAAAACCTACCTGAAATCATGAAGAAGGAGCAAGAAGGAAGAAGAGCTGCCACCTAAGAACCTCCATCTTGTTCTATATCTGTTACTATATTCTAAAACCCCAAATTCTAAACCTTTCACCATGTGGTATTACTCATTTCTATTGAAATTACACACCAGTGATTCCAACTCCACCACTCAAATTTGGAAGCCTTTTCCACCTCCTCAAGTCAAAAGCAGTGTTCTTCTGAGTGCCAGAAAGCACAGAAAGCTCAAAACTCCCAAGCACACCCAAGTGCCTTAGGAGGGGAGGAGGGGTTTTGATCATTTGGGATTCCCCCCACCCCCTGACAGGTGTGGTTTTTAGGCACATAAGATAGATTTTATTAATCTTTATGTTCAACATGTGTGCCTTTAGCACAAAGAGGGGGGGAAAAATCCCTTCACCAAAACCAGTTTTCTGATTGACTATGAGTGAATTTTGCTACATATGGTGCATAGGCCCAGGAGTTTGGAGCAGGCTGGAATGCTGCTGATTGGCTCTGTGAGTCGTTCTGCAATCATTCTGGTTTTCTGTGACCCAGACAGATAAATATATTTACAATCTTAAAGATGCCCAAAGCATCACAACTGTGAAATTCTTTCAAACTGTATTTTAAGGGGTCAAGTTTAATACCCTGATGAAATTATGGAATGAATAGTTGGTACCTCATAAAAGCCACCAGCTCTTCTTTTTCTCCTAACATTGACTAGGATAGAACAACTCCACCAAAAAGCAGAGCCCTGTATCTCACAAGCAGCAGGGGCTCAAGGTGCACTGAGCACAGGAGAAGCTGTTGTCCCTCAATCCACTTTAACTCTGTATGAGTTTTTCTGTTTGAGTTTTACAGCCTACTTTAAAATTCTAAATAACTACAGGTTAAACAAACTAACATGAGAAACTGTGTTTCTAGGCATATTTAGGAGCAAAATCCTGCATGTGCAATGATTTGAAGGGTGGAAATAACACTTGTGAAACAGTGAACTAGTGAGAAAGGGGCTGACAGTGCAATGCATCTCCCATTGTATTTTGGAACTGGTTTTCTAAGGAGATGGGATGATTTTTTCCAGATCAAACTGCATTTTAAAAAAGAAAGGACATGTTAAAGGGAGTTAATTTCCTCAAGTGATGGCAGGGAGGGGGAGGGAGAGGTAGCAGCTGCAATTCCATCAGCTGGTGGCCAGCTGGCAAGTACTTCTCTGCTGTCTCTTGCTGTCAGCATGGCCAGAGCCTTGCTGGAGCCACTGCAGTCGAGATGGGAAAGGGATAAAGGTGAATTATGATATAAATCCATAAGGAATCAGGCTCTGCTAGCTGCTCTGTAAATCATTTAACTTTCTTAAGCTATGCCCCTAACAGTAGCATGTGCTGATTCCAGCACGTGGGTTTATTTTCATTGTACATATAAGAAATATTCCTAAACTTCTTTTCTCTCCTGAACAGCTGCATTAATTGGACACTTTTTTTTTTCTAGTTCTGCCTTCACTGTTGCGCTCCTTTCCCCAATAACCGTTCCTTAAAGCTAAGTTTCTATTTCTCCACTAAATCCTGCATTTAATTTAAAATGTTTCCTTTCTTAATTGACAATTACTTAGAAGGTGGAGTAAAAAGGTAATTTTTCCTCTAGAAGATTAAGCCCCAATTTCAAATTTTACTATCCCACTTCACATTTTTTCTTTATCTTCTTTATTCTGCGTAAATATATTTTTAGTACTTGGTGAGTGCCTACACTGCAAGCACTGTTCTCAAGGTTTATTTAGCTGCTGATCCAAATGCTGCACCTAAAGCCAAATATGGACTTTGGCTCAGCAAAGTGTTTGGAGCATATGTGTAGTGCTACTGTGAGAATATTTCCAGTGAAGGCAATATTTCAGTTCATTCATTGGAGAAACTTCAAGAATCAAATCCCAATCTGGCAGTGAGATAAACAAACACAAACCACAGCACTGGGGAATCCTGCTGACCTCAGCAGAGCACCATGCAAACAGGAAGGGTCTGTTTATATTCCTTATAGCAAGAACAAAACCTGAGTGACTTGGATTCACCTCTGGCATGTGAGTGTGTTTTAGTTTATATAAGAATGCTGAGAAATATGGGAACAGAAATGTCAGAAAAGCAGTAATTAAGCAATATATATCAGCTGTGAGTTGTATAAGCACATGTATTGCATTCAGGTCATCACCTGTGTATCTCCTCCAAAAGACCTTTGGTTTCTTAACATCTTTGAAGGGTGCCTAGAGGGGAAAGTTGTATTTTATGTGATAATATCTGTGCTGAGACAAAAGCCTATCGTGCTCTGACTTCTCTTGCCTCCTGCCTTTCCAGTATGCCATGTTCTTGTCCCTGGTGTTCCTGGCTGAGCTCGTGGCTGGCATTTCAGGGTTTGTCTTTCGCCACGAGGTAGGTGCAAATGTGCTGAGTTTGCAGCTGGCAGCGCCTCCCTGGGCAGGAACTGCTGAGAACTTCCCTGGAGCGTGGAGAATGTGTGGGGTGCTGAGCTCAACAGCTCCAGCACATCTCCAGGGCTCTGCTGATGGGCAACAAAAACTTGTGCAGCTCCTAAAAACCAGTGTGATTCCAAATGGAGGGATTTGGGCAAAGCTCTTGCCCTCAGCTGCCTCATGATTTGCTCTTGAGCTGTGAGGTTTTGTGTGTCCACCATGTAAGATCTTCTTTACTCTTGCTGAGGGCTGCAAAATAGATTAAATGCTTTTCTTAAACACAGCTTTTTCAGCCAGGCAAATGCTAGTTTATGTAAGGCAGAGACAACTTCTGCATCACACCAGATTTGCTGTTTTGTAAATATTTTCCCTTTTTTTGGTGGTGGGGGGGAGAGTGGGTGGGGAGGGAGTGGGATGGGATTTCATTTCTATCTTGAGAATAAGGAGAGATTAGAAGTAGAGTGAGGAAACTGGGACAGGAAGAAGCTTTAAACAAGCATGATAGTTTGGATTTGTAGTAACACTTCTGCTTTATCCACTGTAATCAGTCTATCTGTAAGTCCATGGACCTGCCTGCCACTGGTGCTGAGCCAGAGCAGCCCCAGAGACCCTCCTTGTCCTTTCTCTTTGTATTAGCTGGTTTTCCAGTCTCTTTGGACATGACATTTCCATTGCTATGTTTTGTTCACCCTTGCAAGCAGTGGATTGTGTTTAGTGTGGTCCTGAGGTGCCTGTGCACCTGCTGAGCATTCCCATTTCATCCCAGATAACCTGCAGCAGCCCCAGGGTCAGACTGCTCCTTTTGGGAGCATTTTCCAGCTGAGGGACCTCTTACCCAAATCCTTTGGTGCTGGGGATGCCTGGTCAGGAGATTCATGTCTTACTTGTGTCCCCAGGGTGCTTTGGCTCCCACCTGGCATCCATGAGCAGGGAGAAGCATGCAGATTTAGTGCTGGAACAAAGTGCTTGGGGGAAAAGCATAAAATGATACCTTTTTGATAGGTTCAATCATTTTATAGTATTTTTTAAAACATACCAGTTTGCTGGCATAGTCTTGTTTCTGTGTCTGATATCCCACTGGAAAAATGGCATGAATGATTCCTGACAGTTAAAAGGGAGCTCTACCAGCTCTAAAAACACCCTCAAGAACAACTGAGAAGGGCTAGTTTGGATGTCCTGTTAGGAAATTTGGAAATGCATTTGCTTCCTGCAAAAACTGCTTCAGATGCTGTGTTTCTTGTTGCTCACATGGACTGTTTTTTGGGTTTTTTTTTCCCTCACCCTCACAGATCAAGGACACTTTCCTTAGGACATACACTGAAGCAATCCAGAATTACAACAAGAACGATGAGCGGAGCCATGCAGTGGATAACGTACAGGAAAGTGTAAGTCTAACACCTGACACCAAAAATCAGTCAATAGAGAAAGCATGGATTTGATCCCAGAACATGAAGTTTTCATGGCTCAATTTGCAAGCAAAATTAGAGGCTGGACAAACTGATCTAAAGGAAAAGCATTTCAGCTGAAATGATGCCCAGGATGCCTAAATTTTAGTGAAAAAGCTGCCTGATAAAGGCAGGGCTGTCCCACTGGCTGGTTTTGGTCCCAAATCTTGAATTAGTTTTAGGGAGCAGGTCTATTCCTAAAGAGCACACCTTCCTAAGGGAATTTGCCAGTAAGATTATAAAATGTTTTAAATTTGAGCTGGATGAGGCAGGGTTTTAAAATCTTGTGTCCTGCATCACTGATAAAGTGCAGCAGCTCTCTTCACTAGCACGGTGAGAGGCTGGAAAAGGAGACCTGGTGAGTTAAGGAGAAGAACTGGGTGTGTTTTCTGCAGAGGTTGGCAGTGGCAGCTGTGCTGGAGGGATGGAGCAGGAGATGGTGGAGAGGAGCCTGTCTGACCCTCATTGTGGGTAGCAGGGCAGTGGGGATGCCTTTCCTTCCAGCAGGGCACAGGGCAGGGGCAAATGCCACAGCACAGCCAAACCAGCTGGGGATGCCACCACAAGAGACCAATTCCACCATAGCACAGAGTGATAAAATTCACATTTAAGTTCCCACTGGAAGCTCTACCATAGCAAGAAGCTGTTCCTTCAGTTTGCAGTACATTCTGTGAGCCAGTTTCCTTTCCATATGATTGTAACTCAGTGAATGGCTGCAATGTCAGTGCCATTGCATCGATGACTTCTAGACCTTTAGGAATTGTGTTGGACCCTTCAGCACGGTTGGAGCTGTGCTCTAACCTGGCTTCTCCTGGTTAGCAGATTACTGCAGTGCTCCCAGCTGGGTATGTTCTGCTGTCAGATTGTCTGTTTGCATAATGCTGACCTGTATTTTAAATTTCTGATTCCTTGGAGCTGACCTAGCAAAGTAGTTCTGAGTAGTTTTAAAGTGTTCCTGTTGTAGCAAAATGTTCATTTCATTCATAGTTCTCTTTTTACAGGAACTGCATTTATAAGCCCTTTCCATGCAGAAAATTTAGCACATACTCCATGCTTTTGAGTGTCTTCTAGCTTAGGATCTAAATCAGAACATCCTTCCCAATTTAGGGTTTTCTAGCTGGCTTCCTAGACACACCCTGTGAGCATATGGTCTCCTTCTATTCACAGCTCAGGGAATTGTCCTAGAAATTATTTTGGTGAGTTAGAGAAGCTTCACCTTATTGATTTGTGCTAGTTTGAACCTGTATGTGTTACATGTAATTCTGTGTAATGCTTTGAGGTCTTGAATTTACAGGGTCATCTTTAATCAAATAAAAAAGCAAAGAAAACAAACAAACAAGAACCCAACAGACTGTCAATTTAAAAAGATGGGTTTATGGCTGGACCTTTGTCAAATGTTACAAATAACAGTTCTGCTCATGAAATACCTTCTTTTTAGTAGGTCATCTGATCCCATGTTCTGTAAATTACATCCCTGGTACTGTTGTAATTAATGGGGCAGGGATGGTATCTGCTGTTCAAAACCTGAGTTGCCCTGTCTTTATTTTGATTATGAGCTTACAAAGTGTGCTGAGATGATTCTGCTCTAGTTTCGATTCTGTTTTGCTTGTTTGTGTGTTTTAAACCTGCCTCTTACCCCCCCAGCTGAGCTGCTGTGGCATTCAGAGCTACACCAACTGGAGCACCAGCCCTTACTTCTTCAAGCACGGCATCCCCACGAGCTGTTGCATGAACTCCAGCGACTGCAACACTCAGGATCTGCGCAACATGACCGTGGCTGCCACTAAAGTAAACCAGAAGGTACCAGCAGCGTTGTGCCAGAGGCAGCTGTGACACATCCAGCAGTGTGTGGAGTGTAGGGCTGCCTGCAGCTGCACTTCATTCCAGATGGCTGGTTGGTAATGTGCAAATGAGGCTGGAGTGATGGTAGGATGGGCTTGGTCCTGCACTTGCTGCCTGTTCTTTGAGCTGGTGTTTCTCAAATCCAGTCCCAGATGCAGCAGTTCTGAGGAAGCACAGGTGACTGGCAGTAAATGATGTGGTTGGTGGGTTTATTGTGAGTTAAAATCTTTGTAGGTGTAGGGCTGCAAGCACAGCCCAGCCAAAGTGACCCTTTCCCTGGGGTCACCTGAAGGAGCAGGTTGGTGTAAATGGGTTAGCAGCACCACCTAATTAGTGGCTTGTCTTCATTTTCTTCTGCCTTCACTCAGAGTCAGGATTAAAAACCCAAAGGAGATGAATTTTCTCATGTTCAGGCTTGGTTGTTTATGAAATCTTATCTAAAGTACAGAGAGTTCTGCAACACTTCTAGCCACTACCTAAAAATGGAGACAAATCTAGTTAGTTACAAGGTCTTTTAAAGCTAAACAGTCCATAAAGAATTAACACCTATATTATTTATGCTTTTGACCCAATAACCAAACTCCTGTGACCCTCAGTGCAGCACTAACCATCCAACCAAAAATTACTGCCTGAAACCATGAAGGAGAAGAAAGAAGAAGACAGAAAGAGACACCACCCAAAATCCTCCATCTTGTCCAATACCTATTAATGTATTATAAAAACCTCCAATTTAAAACCCTTCACCATGTGAAATCACACACTTCTATTTAACTACACACCGGTGACTTTGACTCCATCACTCAATTTTGGAGCCTTCTCCAAGGCCTCAGGTCAAAAGCAGTGTTCTCCAGGGGGTCAGTGCCAGAAAGCACAGAAATCCCAGGTTTCTGGGATGCAACAGGTTGGGCAGACATATGGTTCAGAAGGCAAGTTGGGAGAACAGGAAGAAAATGGATAATTAGAGATAATTATAAAAAAAGGAAGAATAAAGAGAAAATAATACATCATCTATGCATTAGACACTGCTGAAGAAGTGCAACTGAAGTTATTGCTTCAAGTGCTAGTGTGTCATCAGTTCTTTCTCAGTTGAGATTTGCAAGACAGGGAGCAGTTTGTTGACAAGAAGAATGATGTTGTGGCTAAATCACCATTCTAAGTTGTAACACAGCTTAGTCAGACTTAAAGATTATTTTCTTTTCTGTTTTTATTTTCAGAGATCTATTTAAAATATAAATAGAAGTCCTGAGTAGACAACAGAGGAAATATGGAAATGCCTCTGTCTCTTCTGTTCCTTTTTCACCTCAGTCACTTGTGACTCAGAAGGTTGGGCTGGTGGCTGAGCACAGCCTGAAACATCTTTGAAAACCAGTCAAGTAGACAACATTTTCTGGCATGTATTGTAAAAGGGATACTAGAGGATTATTTTCCACTAAGCCTTTCTGGTTTTTTGCAGTAGTTTAATGAGAGACACTTGTTGCAGATGTGTGGAATGTTGGTGGTGTCCAGTGGTTGAGTAACTCCCAGTCACCACCAGCAATCTTGCATGAGTAGAGAGGGTGAGCCCCTCTGTTCAGCTGCTCTCTGTGAATTTGTGCTAAGTGGATGTTTTTGTAGAAGGGGGAGGAAGGTGAGAGGCAGGGCAGGGTGGATCTAGGGCATGTGCAGACAGCGAGCACCACAGCAGGACTGTGCCTCGTGGGCAGCCCACCCTGAGCCCTGCTCCTCTGCCAGCAGGAAAGCTTTCTGTGGCACTGGTGTTCCACCAGCACGTCCCAGCTTTGCACTTCAGCACTTTCCTGGCCCCTTCCTGGCTCATCACCATTTAGGTACCATTTGCACTCCCAGCACTGTCTGCTGTTTCCCCCAAGTGCCAGGCTTGCTCTGCCTGCAATAAATCTGCAGTTAAATCCCTGTCCACTTTGGGTTCCTCATGGCACAGGATGCCTGCTGAATCTGACTGAGGGATCAGTGTGTGCTAGTCCAGGGCTAGTAACACATTTCAGCCACTCTTGCTCCTTCTCTCCTGTCAAATGCACAAATCACCTGATAGAAAAGGACTGCTGATTCCTCAGGAAATAGTTGAAGTAATTACTTGATTTAATTACCCAGAGGAAATTTGGATGTTTGGAAGTTCATGTGGTCTTGTCTCATTTTCTGACATAGCCATTGAAAACCAAAAGTTGCAGATTTCTGTTCAGCAGTTGTGAGATCTTAGAGCTGTCCCAGACATTTGACCAAAGTGGGATGCTTCTCATGGGAATAAAAAGCAAGGAGGAGAAAATGTTGTTTGGCCCTATCCTTTCACTTCAGATAGGTAGCAAACATCATTGCCTCTGACCCAAGCCCCTTGCTCATCTTGGAAACAGGTCCTTTGCTCTCTGTGTGGTGGAGAAAAATGAAAATAAATTTATTGCCTGTGTTCTGGAAGACCCTTCTCACCATGCCTGTGAACAAAGTATATTTGGATTACATCTTTTGGTGCATCTTGCAAAACTATCAGTAAGATGAGTTTTCTATGAGCTAATCAAATTACTAGCAGTTTCTGAGGACTAATAATAAATTAACCAAAGAAGATTAAACTAATAATATAATTACAGGCCTAAAAGACAGAATTCCTGGATTTTCTTTGCCAATTCTGACCCTAACTTGCTTAGTGACCTTGGGTTAATTATTTAGGCTCTCTGTTTCTTCATCTGAGACAACACTAATACCTAACTTTAAGAGCTGTCATTAGGATTAGCTAATTAATGTTCATCTAGTGCTTTTAATCAGAGTTGTTTACCAAGAAACCTCAAGAACTATTCCACTCTAAAATCTTAAGAAAGGAACAGATGCATGGAGTCAAGAAAGATCAGATCCTTAGTAAACTGTCCCTTCTGTGCTCTGGGTCTCTGGATCAGCACCCAGAGGTGCTCACACTGTCCTGTAATGCAGCTCATGGGTGCTGCTTGCACTCTCATGGCAAATAAGCCATATAAAAACATTCAGTAAACAGATTATTGTGGCTTGGGAAAGCAAAGTCTCAGGTGAGGAGGGTGATCAACACTCTGCCATTGCATGTTTTGTTGACAAGATCTTCTGACTCCCTCAAATTACCACTGTGCTTCAGCGTTGCATCTCTTGAATGCTCTTCAGCAGAACAGATTTCAGAAGAGCTGGGAGAGCATTAAGCCATGTCAGACACAATGAAAATACTGCTTGGGAAATCTGATCTCATTGCAGAACATGTAAGCACACAAAACTGTAGTTGCTTGATGGGTTAAACAAGCAGGCTGGAATCAGACTTACTGTACACTGTGGTAAAACACAGTTAATGTGTACACATAAACATTTCAGAAATTAATCAGGACCAGCTGTGCTGGTCCTCAGCTACCATTGGGTTCAGCACTTCATTACTCTCAGGATTGAATGTCTTGTGTTGTTATAAAAGAAGTTAAAGAAATGGTACCATTTATTTAATAAATGGCCTGTGTGCAATAAAGGACATTGTTTGTCCTTCTTGCTGTTTTTTTTTACAAGCACCTGATGCTCTGAGGTCATAAAGAGTTCCTACAGTGCTTGCAGAATGAGGGGTGTGTGTCTGTAAGTGAAGTGTGGAGACACTTCTCTTATGGGACAGGAGTCCAAACTGGGAGAGGCAACTCACTGTTATTTCTGTTTTCCAATTTCTGATAAAAGTTATGATGCATAAAACTCCTCAGGAGTGGCCATAAACCAGTGTTGCTCATTTGAGGAAGGTGGGAAAAAGGGCTGAGCAGTGACTTTGGGTTGTGGGGACAGATGGGTTAATAATGAGAGAAAAAAGGGATGGCATCTTTCTTTTTTTCTTCATGTGTCAAGTAACTTGTTTAGATGAATTTAGGCACCACAGACTAGGACATCATTTCAAATGCATTTTTGGGGGGTCAGATAGGTGAGGGGAGAAACTTGGCAAAGATTATTGTACTGAGGGGGAGCATCTCAAAAAAGTCTATCCAAGAGAAGGGCAGATATTGTACATGAATCCTGTGGCCCCATCCTGAGCTGTGAATTGAGGTCTGAGAAAGCAAGAGGCAGAGAGAAAATTCACTTTGGGGAGCAGGACAGGGAATTTTATGTCCAAGGGCAAATGAACCAAGAAAATTCATACAAAACCCTTGATAATTTTGTTACATGGTTTAAAGTTACATGCTGTTCAGTGCTTTGCCTGGTGTCCTTTGATGGGTAAAGGCAAGCAGAATGCCTCAAGGGACACTTTATTAAATATCTAGAATATTAGGAAATCAGCATCGTTTTTTCATTTTTGACATCTGTATTGTATTATAACATTGGTGCATTGTTACTGGTTTGGTTTCAGGTCAAAACTATATTGCTTTTTAACTAACTTTCTTTAAAAATGAGTGCAACATCATATATAGATTTTAAAAGTATTGAAATGCATTTGTTTCTAAAGGGAGCTGGTTTTGCCACAATTCCACATCATTCACTCAGAATTGATATTTTAAAAAAAGGTGACACTTGTTGGAAATTACAGCAGAAATACTGTGTAGCCAGAGTTCATCCTAAATGAGAAATTGGTATGTATGCATTCATGGCAGGGAAGGTCATACAAGGAATGATGATGTTTGTTTTCCAGGGCTGTTATGACTTGGTGACCAGTTTTATGGAGACAAATATGGGAATCATAGCTGGAGTGGCTTTTGGGATTGCATTCTCACAGGTAAGTGCATAAACACTCCCCTTCCCCCCCTTTTCTTTTCCCCTCTTTTTCTTTACCTGGACTTCAAGGAAGGAAGGATTATGGAATGGGACTGAACTCAGCATGCTCATTAGTCCTGAGGTCATCTGTTCATTGATTTTCTTTTTTTCAACTTAAATGAAGTTTCTCCTTGGGAATATCAGTTACGGTTGAGCTAATGACTAGCTCAAGGAAAACAACTTGTCCCTCCACTGGGTCAAATAGAGGTTAACCCAATAAAACATTGGCTTAAATGGAGCATAAACAGCTAAGAAGACAAATAGCTTATCCATTGTTTGGGTAGGTTTCTATCTTCTGAGTACTCTTATTTGTTCTTAAAGGACTGAGGAGTTCAAACAGTGCACCCTCAGGCCTCCCCACCCTGGACCTGGAGCCTGCAGGGGACACTTTGTGAACAATTTTATTTATTTTCCCTTTAACACTGAACACTGAGAAATGTTAAGTCTACCAAAATGAGATTGTTAAACCAGCTCCTTGTCTGCACCAAAAGGAGTGTAGCACAAGAGTGATGAGAGCTAAGAAGGGATTTTCTGCTCCATGATATTTAAATCCATTTATATAGACAGGAACTGGGGAAAGTACAGGTCTGGTCAGATTGTTCTGATCAAGAAGGGGCAGGAAAACAGCTTCATGTATCAACAAGATGCTCCTTTTTACCAGTCACTGCATGTGTGACTGCAAGGACTCTGCTGGAAACATGCAAAAATGAGAGAGAGGGAAATCAGCACAATTCAAAACTGTCCCCAAGCCATGTGGAAAATGACCCCCACATCCTCTCCATCAGCATACACACAGCCTGAGGGTGCCCTAAAATTGTCTGGGCTCACACTGGCTGACTGCCCTGGCCATACCTGGAAGCCTGATGCCCTGGGCATTGGATGTGAGGAGCCCATGGTTTGGTGTGGGTGGAAATTTGGTTCATCAAGGAGCAGCTGCCCAGAGCATGTGCCTGCATGTCAGGTTTGTGGATCCAGAAAAGGTGAACAATCTGGAGCTGTTTGTGCATAGACAAGGGGAGGTCAGGGTGTTTTTAATAGGCTATTCTAGTTCTTGTTGAATGGTGACAGCATTGAAACTTCTCCAGCCTTGTTTATGGCTTGATTACTGCTATTGCTCCAAGCTTGGGTTTCAGTTTGGTTCTAGATAGCCAGAAGGCTGTAAAGCATCTTTTAAAGTGCCTCATGTAAAGCTATCCAAAAGAAAAATGAGATGAGTAGAATTGTAAAATATGCTGCTGGGGGGAAAAATCAGGACAATACTGCCTGAAAGCCTCTAATGGGTGTTCCATGGCAGGCTGCAGGCAGCACTCTGTCCCAGTGACTGAGGGCAAAAACGAGGTGTGTTCTGGTGTGGTGATGACATCCAGCACTGCTGGTGGCACCATGAGCCCTGCTGCCAGGTGGGAATGTCATTCCCCAGCGCAGGCACTGGGCTCTGGCACTGTGAGGGCATACCCAGCTGCTTGGGGAGTTAGTAAATGTGTGAAAAAGAGAAGAGAGAGGCTGCAGAGCAGAAAAATGCAGCTCTCCCAGGCTGTGAGGAGTAGAAGGTGGCCAGTTGTAATTTACTGCCTAATCTGTTTTGCTGGCCCAATCAGGGACAGTGTTTACAAACTGGTTCAGGGTAACATGGATGGCAATAATGCCAGGCAGGGCTCCAGCTGCAGGTGAGGTTTTGCTGTTCCTATTGAGAAGAGGTTTGGTCTAAATAAAAGACAAATTAAATCATGTTGCTCTTGTACAGTAAAGCATGCTCAAGGGCCTTTCCTTCAGGTGATTTGTTAGGTGTTGACTAGCATGGGCAATGTGCTGATGCCCAGAAAGTTGATGAAATGGCATTGGAAATCTTACAGGCCTGGCACAGACCTCCCCATCAGAGTCAGGAGTTTTTATAAAAACACTGTGCTGCTGACCTTGTCTGCTCTGCTCCTCGGGTTTGAAATAATGACAATGAAATAAAATTTGATTGTTTTTGGACTTGGATGCCAATGTTGACTTCCAGCTGGAATACTTTCCCTTTAGCAGGTGCTCTTCAGAGCAGAAAAATTATTGCTGTGTTGTGCCCAACAGAGAATAAAATTATGCAAACTGCATAGATGGTGGAGAGCTGTGCCTAGATAAAACTACAGTGCAGGCATTGGCTTAGGGAATGCAGGAGACACTGTCTGGAGGGGTTTGTAGATTGTGAGTAGGGGAGACTCAGTGCAATGTTCAGGCCAATTATTCCCCTTGTGCTGAAGGACTGAAGGTCAGGTGCTCTCCACATGCTCCAAACCAGTTGTTGAGCATATACAGGTCCCATCATTCTTAGATAAATTCCCATGCAAACATGAAAATTCAAATTGCAATTCAGTTTATTTCTCTTCAGTATAAGGTATAATAAATAAGTCAGGCAGAACAGCTTCCAGTCAGTGCAATAAGTGTATTAAAAAGCCTCCTACAGAATAAGTGTGTTAAAAAGCCAGTTATTATGTGTACAGGAGGGATAAGACTGCTACAAAATATGCTGTGGATGGTTTTCAATGGGAAGAACCAAAATGTGCCTGAGATTTCTCCTAGAAAGCATGAGAAATTCACTGTATTCTGCTTGCTGGAATGACCTGTGACCAGCAGGAGACACACCTGAAGGGTGTGAGTTTCCCAGTTGTCTAAACCAAAGAATTTGTCAGCATTTTCAAGTTTCCTGTGGCAGGACTAGTGTATGGAAAAAAATCTCTGCTTTCTATATATTAGCTCAGAAGGCCAAGACAATCTTAGGAAGAAAGGGAAAAAGTAAGAGAGAAGACAAATGCAGAGCCAAGTCTGACATCTTAGCACTCCAGAATCAAGACAGTAAAATCAAATAAATGAGGAAGTGGATAAAAGTTGAGATGGGGCATTTGAGAGGCAGTGGGAGTGCAGGGAAATGAATGCAGCTCCCAGCAGCAGTTTCTTTGTGGGAATCCTTTAACACCAATTCTTCTGTTTTTTCAAAGGAGCTGCAGGGACCTGGTGCACAATAGGATAAGGAGCTTCCTCCTGCCTGAAGAGCAGAGGAGGCAAGTGGGGGAACAAATGCAGAGAGCAAGGCAGGGTGGAGAGTGCTGATTTGTGCTGCACAGCCTGGGAGCCTCTAGCCTGACTTAAATGCAGAGGACTGTAGTTATGCCTGTAATAAAGAGCACCATGAAGAAAATTCAGCAGCTCAGTACAATATTGCCTCTTTTTAGCTGCAGGAGGAACACTGCTCTTGCGGTTAAATGTGGAACTCAACACATCGAAAAATACATGTTTTAATATGCATTCAGAGTATCTCTAGAATATATATTACAGTTCTCCTAGGTCCTGGTAATACTTAGAAGTGCTGAATAAAATGTGTGTGCAATGGCTTGATATGCTTGCCATTATTTTTTAAATACAGAGTTAAATATTATGTCACTATAACCACTTAAGTACCTAAACCAGCCTAAGGTCAGAGCCAACAATCAATAAGTGAGCCAAAGATCATGAGGATACATTCATTAGTGACCTGCCATTTGTCTTGGGAGTGTGCTGAGTAAAACAAAACAGCACTGCATGCCTGCAGATGCTCCAAAGTTTAGACACACTGATTGTTAGAGTTACAGAACAGAAGAATCCCTAATTAGAGTTGTCTGGTGAAGTCTGCTCCAGCTGAAGGGGGAAAGAAAATCCTGTGGTTTCCTATTTGTAGAGGCTACAGCATCTTTCCACTTGTAAACCTGATACAAGCAACAGATTGGGGTTAAGAGAGGTGGCTGTGATCTGGGTGCTTGTGATGCAGAAAAATAAACAAACAACTTCAATGTTCATACATTCTTGGCCATTGGAGAGAGGAACTGATTCAGGTCTGGGCTGGAATTTGCTCAGGGAAAATAATTTGGATTAAATACACTGTGAAGTTTGTCTTACTGAAAAACACAAGTAACTTCAGGGTCCAGCCAAGGAAGGTGAAGAAAGACTGAAAGCCACCCCAAACACAGAAAAGCAGCAGTGAAGGAGGTGGGACAGGGCCACCCAGGGGCACTCACTCTGTTCAGCCTGTCAGAGCATGGAGAAATACATAGCACTGTGCAAAACAGAAATCTGATTCTCCAAAATCGAACTGAGCTAAAGAAACATGAGCTAAAGTGCATGAGTCAGCTGCAGGAATAGAATGTGGTTGGTTTTCAGCAGCACCTTCAGCAATTGATTAAATCACCTCCCATTGATGAGTAAAAAAGGCAACAAAATGGCTAAAATGTCTTCTTGGTATCAAGTGAGATTTTCAGAGCTGAGGAGGGTTTTCACCACATTTTGTTTTGACATCTGAAACCACAGCCCCTGGACCCTGGTAGCTCTGGGTTTTGTTGGAGGTTGGTCAGGAGGTGATACCCACATGTACTTATAACCAAGGCAGTGCCATCCTTGGTGCCAAAATCAGGGGGTGCATGTGGGTTCAACCTGCTTTTAAATGTCACCCTCTGCCCTTTTGAAATTCCCAAAACAGCTCTGGTGGCCACTGAAACAGGAATCTGAGCGAATTTCTGGCAAAAGAAGTGTGACCTGACAAGGACTGTGATATCTTGGAGACAGTGAACAGTTTATCCAGATTTGAGCTACCCTGCCTGGCCTTGCTGTGGGCTGGTGCCAGCCCAAATCAAGCAGTTGCCTGGTACAGAAGATGTGTTTTGATGATGATTGTGTTAACAGGGAGCACTGCCTGGTCTAGGGGCAGGGACACACAATCCCAAGGAGTGAAATAGGAGGAGCCAGTTTGGGTGAGCACCCAGCCAGTCTTACCCAGGCATGCTCTGGATATGCTCAGGAGTTAATTAATTGACCAACCCCAATGAGAAAAGCAAGGTTGAATTATTTACAGCATATTAACACTGTTGGCAATGCAGGAAGCACTAAGAAACTGCATTAGACAAAACACTGGAAAAACTGAGTGCTTATTGATGAGTGGAAGCCTGGAATCTGTTTTCAATAATCTGAGTGACAGCCAAGGCAATAGTGAATGACTTTTTAAAAAGTTATTTCCAGATTTACAGCACTCATTTCCACAGTGCTGCATCACATGTAAAGGAAACATAACCACTCTGGGACATCAGGAAGCTTTTCCCTGGCACAGTGATAAAGAAGTTAAAGGCACCAGCTCTCAGGGCTGATGGGTGGTGGTGAGGGATCCAGGTGGAGCAAGTGAAACACAGCCTGTAACATGCTGATAGCCCCAGCAGTTTATTCATCCACATCTGGCTTGGCCAGACATTGACAAGGGATTGAAAAACACCAAAAAGCCATGCTGCATGCCAAATAAATGAGAAAAATCAAGAGGAAGATCTGACAAAGAAAGATGACAGATTTTAATGCTGTTTTTCTAATTAGAGGGAATAAATACATTGTGCATAATAACTCCAGAACATGAAACACATGTGTATCAATGCTCTGCACTGATGTAATTTAACTCAAGTTCTGCTCTGTCTCTGTCTCTCCGAACAGTTGATCGGGATGCTGCTGGCATGCTGTCTGTCCCGGTTTATTACTGCTAACCAGTACGAGATGGTGTAACAAGGTGAGCTTTTCCCATTTTCCAGGTGGTAAAACTGTAAAAGCCTTGCTGTGTTGTGGCTGTGCTGCTTCTGCTGAAGGCAGCGAGCAAGTTTTACATTCTGAGCATGTTCATTGAGAATTAAACCTTCCCATAGGCTTCTTTGCTTTGGGATTTTCATCACAATTTTGTGTGTGGTGGATGGAAAAAAAAAAGGGGGGGAGGGTGGGGAATGCAGTGTTGAATCTCATAATTTCTTGGAAAGAGTGAGCAAAACACCTGCTGTGAATGCTGTTAGCAACCCAAGCGACCCACTCGTTGGTTTGTTGTTTCTTTTTCTTCTACCCTCCCTGCTCCCCAGTCTTTCAAGAAGTGTGAAGTCCAGAGCCTGTGTGACGACCAGGAGCTGCAGAATTGGAGAAAGACTGCCATGAATGTTCTAGCACACACTGTCTCTCGCACGCACGCACACCCCCACGAGCAAGCCCGTGCGCGCGCACACTCGCACCCCCCTCCCGAACTGTCCCATGCGTAGTGTCCCATTCTGTGAAGTTCCACGGTGCCACCGAGAGCCCACGAGGTCCCCTGGGCCTCCAGAGCCAGCCCCCACCCCATGGCCCGGCCCAGGACGGCACCGTCTGTATGTTCTTGGTCACACAGTAGCTGCATCGTAAGTTAACAAAGGTAACTCATTAACAGCATTGATCGGGCTGTGCATGTAGTGACTGGAGGGCATAATTAGCCTCTCACCATGGTTAATAAGTGTTGCACACGTTCATATAAACCGGTATATGAAATATATATTCTTTTGGTTTTATCTTAATTTCTTGGTTTGTTTATTGCTTTACTAAGGTTTCCATCCTTTCCTCCTCCCCCGGCTCCCCCCCCTTTTCCCCAACGAAAAAAGGAATCAGTAACATAACATAAAGATACTTGAAAATGATGTTAAAATGTTGTGCTTGAAGGGAACTGTTATTCCTGATGTTCTTCTACATCTTTGATTCTTACTCAGTGTTGTATGCCTAGTGCGTATCCCGGTAGGCTTTGTCTAGTGCATTTTGCCTCGAAACCTGATCCTGTGTACTACTGTTATTAAGCTGTGTTGTTGCTTACTGTGAAGGCAGAAATTTTTGCTCCCTATATTTTTATTACGTAGCTATGAACTAATTGAACTGTGCTGTACTGCGGCCTTCATACTTTTTTCCTGTTCTTTCTTTTTTTTCTTTCTTTTTTTGCATCGAGGTTGCAGCCACCAAATACATTGTTGAATCAAATCTAAATAAAAACACACACACACAGACACAAAAAAAAGAAAATCACAAAAAAAAACCAGTCATATGAAATATTTTTGGGGGAAAGCAAAAGTTTAAAACCTTTTTAAAAAAAATAGGACTTTTTTAATAATGCCTCTGTCTAGCATGCCAACGAGAATGCATTGATATTGTGAGTATTTGTGATATACGTATTAATAAATGGAACCATTACAGATTTCTAGCTGCTTCCTTCTCATTCTTTAGTTATAAGAAAACTCTTCTTTTGGGAGTGGGGAAAGTTTAAACATGAAACACTCAGGCACAGCTTGGCATGATGTCTTTATGCATTTTTTAACAAATAATTTGCCCAAAAAAAAAATGTTACTATGCTGGGGAAAGAAAACAAAAAAGGAGAAAGAGCTGGAATTGCTTCAAAACTCCTTCTACAGCTGGTTTCACCACGTGACAAATCCATACCCTCTGCTTTGCAATTTTTCTTCTTGCAATTGTTAAAAATCTGCAGTGTTTAATTATCCCATCCTTAGTGCTGCGAATGATTTTGACATTAAACATTTCTCTCTTGATTTTGGTGAGAAAGGAGAGCAGAGAGCTTTGGGGTGGCTCGTGGAAAGGCAGACAGTTACGTCTTTCTCACTTGAATAAGTGAAACGTCACAGATCTGACAGAAAACCCATGGAAGTTTAAACCTGGGAATTTTGGGCCAAGCCCTTAGGTTGTCAGTGTGGGCAGAGAGGGAGATTTGAGAAGTCCTGGAGCCTTCTGGTTGTTGGGAGCTGTGCAGCTTCTGGAGTCCCAGTCCTTCCTCTGTCTGTCTGTCTGTCTGTCTGTCCATCCATCAGTGCCACTGTGCCCTGCCTGGTGCCTCCAGCATCAGATCCTGGTGAACCTTGAGTGCTGCTGGCGTGGTCAGGGCACTCCCACCACAGCTCTAAAGGGTTCACATGGACAGAAACGTGCCAGCAGATCTTAAAAAACCCAGTAGCATCCTCTTCAGCTTTATTCAGAGAGTGCTCCCAGAGCAGGAAAGAGAGAAAGAGCTTTGCAAATAGAAGAGGAATCTGATCCCCAATTTTAAATCTGCCCTCAGTAAAATGTCTGCCATGAAGGGAACAAGACATTTTTAAAGGTGGAGATGCCAGTGCAGGTCGTGCATCTGTGCTGGGCAGGCAGGCAGGATGGTGCTGGGGCACTCCCAGCACTCCCATTTGCCATCTCTGCTGAGGGGTTCAGAGCCGTCACAGCCGCGCTCGGTTGCTGGGGCTGCGCGATGCTGGAGCGATGCCCTGCTCCTGTAGGCACAGGATGTTCACAGAGCCATGTTTTTCCATAGCAGGAAGAACTGGCCCAGCAGCTGCCCCAGTTTCCCGGTGCTATTCACTCCCAGGCAGGTCTCCCCCAGCCCCACGGAGGGGAGGGAGCTGGGTGAGGCTGCCACAGCCTCCTTCAGGAGCCACCAGTGACCTTCCGGAGCACAAAAGCACCAGCCTCTCCTTGCTTTTCTTTCCCTTCTTCTTCTTTTTTTTATTTTTTTTCCCTTTCTTTTCATTTTCCTGAAAGAAAGAGCTGTTTGTGCCAAGAGCAGTTCCTTTTGAAGATGCTGATGTTGGGTGACAGGTCAGCAGGCCCCCAAACGTGCCTGTCCCCATTCAGGAAAGCCGAGCTGTGCTCAGCTCTGAGGCGTAAGCGCTGAATTAAATCCATTCAGCAAAGCCCTTCAGTGCGTGCTCGATTGTTTCCCTCAGCACAGCACCACTCCTGCCTTTATGGGGTAGGTGTGTTAATTGGGCTCCTGGCAGCTTCCCTGAAGAGGATCTGGCTGGTGGAGGAGCTCCTGGCTGGGGCTGGGACCACACAGGCTGTGCTGGCTGGCACCATCCCCTGCCCCGGCTGGAGCATCCCTGCTCTCCCTCCCCATCCTCCCTCCTGCAGCTGGGGTAGTTGGGGCAGGAAACAAAGCTGGAGTTGCAGAGAACTGATCAGTGTCAGCCAGGCACAAAATCACAGATTTTCCTTGCAGAGGTGAAGCTGCCACAGGTAGCAGAGGTCTTTGCCCCAGGGGCTGCAGTCCCTCTGCTCCCTCTGGAATGAGCTGACTGAGCAGCAGAGGAATCAGGCTCCTGCTGGCTCTGGCTGCCTCATCCCTCCCTGAGCAAACTGTGTTCTGTGCAGTCAGCTGGGCCAAAGGAGGGTGGGCAGGTGTGGCAGTGAAAGCAGATGATGGGGCAGCCAGAAAAGCCCCAGGAGGGGTGGGAGGAATGGGGCATGGCTGGGGGTCGAGGAGAGTGGGGAAAGAATCATTTAGGATGAAAAACACCTCCAAGATCAGTCCCAGCACTGCCAAATCCACCACAAAATGATGACAACAGAGGAAGCAGGACTCTGGGAGGAGGAAGAAGGGGTTTGGTCCCAGGGAGCTGCCAGCTTGGTTTGGCTGCCAGCTGGACCAGCAGCCTTGGCTGATGTGTGTGCTGGCCTGAGCTGCCTCCCAGGGCTTCTGCTGAGGACAGCCCTGAGCCCTGCGAGGGGACAGGATGCTGTGAGGGGACAGGATGCTGTGAAGGTGATGCTTCATGGTGTCAGGGAACTGTGGCAGCCCTTGGAGGCCTTGCTGCCATCCTTGCTGAGCATCCCTGCAGAAAAAACTGGATTTGCTCTCAGGATTTCAGACTGCTGCTCCTTGGAGGACCCAGTGCAGCCCCTAAGATGATTTTGTCCTCTGTGATTCTTCCCTTGACTTTAATGGCTCACTACTGTTGAAGATAATTTTAAAGCTAGGAAATTAATTTGCTGCCAGCCTTGCAGAAAATACCTGGCATCCCTCTGGAGGGGAAGGATTGATCAGAATATCAGACTTCTACCAGGGCTGAGTGAGGCCTGCTTCACTCTGAACCTGCATCACAAAAATAAAAATCCTCCTATTTGGCATAGAAATGACACTTCTCTATTTTGTAAGTAAAAGTGTTTTGCCCTCCAAACGTGTAAAGTATGGTCAGCTTTCTGCAAGCTGTTTCTAGCAGCTTGGCTTGATTTTGAAGTCAAAAGCTGTTGCTTTTGCCTTTTTCTTGTCATTGCACCTGTTCCTGTTGCAATCAGGAAACATTTTATTCTAAATTCATTTCAGTTTTGTCCAGTGTGACTGGGGATATTTGGTAAGTGCAAGCTCATTAAAAGCAAGCTGCACTGAGGCAGCAAGTCCTCAAGCTCTGGAGTGTGTCCTGCTCCCTGGAAGCTGCAGTGTGGTCATTTCTGGTGTCTGGAGCTGTCTGTAGGTGGCACCGAGGACTTATTTTAGACTGTGGTCCTCCCTGTGATCAATAACTGAGGAGTGTGTGATACAGACACAAAATAACCGGGCCAGGTTGGATGGGAAACCTCATCCAAGGGGGGATGGAACAAGATGATCTTTAAGGTCCTTTCTAATCCAAACCATTCTGTAATTCTGTGATTCTATCCCTGGTGCATTATACAACAGCACAACTCCAAACATTCCCAGAGCAGCTACTAAATCACCTGAATGGTATTTTTTATTCACCAAACTTGGCCAAGACTTGCAGAAGCAGTAGATTCCAGGCAACCCCTGGAGGTATTTCCAGAATCCTTTCAGAAAGTGCCAAACAACCAACTTGTTGTTAATCCAGCCCTCTCAAAACCTCTCAGGGCACTGAGAAAAGTCATTTCTGAAAGCCCTATCTCTTCTTAAAATGGAGATCGTTCAACCACGTTAAAAAGCATTGTTATTTTTAAAACTGTGATTTCCAGGGGGAAAGACAGCTTCCTGGCTTGCATGTGGAGGGCATGGTTTGTGTGATTTGTCTTCTTGAGTGGAGAACCAGGAAGTATGATGTGAGAGAAGACTGATGCCCTGAAAAACTGCTAGGGTGGGACAGGAGAAGTCAGAAGGGTTGGAAATGGGAAGTATTTCCATCTGATTGTGTGTCTGACAGGAGCTCCAAGGCTCAGCAGCTCAGGTCTCAGGTCTGGTCTGGTTGCCTGCCAGGACACCTCTTACATCCCCTGGGTGGTGAGAGCAGCCTTTTGTGGGAGCCTGTAGGTGTCAGACACTAAAAATTACTCCAGTGCACATCCAGTGGGAAACCCATGGCACCTCCTGAGGCTTTGCAGGAGCCTTTGGATCCTGGTAGTTTCTACTCTGCCTCCCACAGGCTGACTGAACTTCTGTGGGGTGTGCTTTTAATGTAGTCCTGGTAAGTTGTTGCTTCCTCTGTAGAACTAAAAGGACTTGGTCAGTGCTTGTGTTGATTTTTTGGCACCTTCAGCCTTGTAGTTATTTGTAAATAAAAGGAAATAAATTAATATCTGGAATTTTCTTTATCTTGGAGTGCAAAGATCAGGTGAATGAGTCTTCCTCCCAGGTGTAGGTGCTGCTCCTTTTGCCCTCGTGCAGTCCTGGTGCTTGCAGGGCCAGGGGTTGCCTTTCCTGCAGGGCCAGGTGGAATTCAGCTCTGCAGGGAACCTGCCTGAGCCTTGTGCATTCCCTCTGCTCTGCCAGAGCAGAACTCTCTGAGGCCTGCCAGAATTAATGCTTTACCTTGGGGGAGCACAGAAAACAGGTCTCCACCTGCTTGGTGGAACAGGAAGGCAAAAAACCAGAAAATCCTGGCCAGCAGCACAGCAGGCTGGAGCACTGAACTGAGCACAGACTGGCATGGTCCACTGGTCTTTGTAATGGTGGGGTTTCCTCCCCATGCTCATCTGGATATCCTAGCTGTTCCCAGCTTCTTTGGACTATGCATTAAGCGTTACAATATGAGAGGGAAATCAAAACCATCAAAATTATCTCTATGAGACCCATTCAATAAAATAGTTATTGGCAATTAGCACAGATTTTTTTATAAAGAAGTAATTAGCCCTCCTGCCCTGAGCATTAATGAATGTTTTTCATTACACCCCAAGGGGTAGTCAACCCAATAATAATCCACTTCAACACAAATGTTGTTATAAAACAACATTGTTTGACAACGGAGGCAGCAGGACAGTCACAAACAGGAGGCGAGCCTGCTCTTGTGAGCACTGGAGCTGGTTGCATAAAAATGAAAGATCATTAATAATTTGCTTGGATTGGTGCTGTGGACTTGTCTTCTTATTCATAAAGGAGATGAAGCAATGGATACAAAAACAGGGTCTCATTTCCTGTGGTGAAAGCTGAGAAAGCCAATGGAGATGGAGCAGTGCTGGTCACAGCCCTGCATTGATGGTGGCTGTAGAGCCAGGACTCATCTTATGGTCTGAAGGTGTTCAGCTGTTAGTGGCTCCACATATTAGTGTCTGGCTTCTTTTTTCTTCTGCCTTCACTCAGAGTCAGGATTGAAGCACAAGAGATGGGTTTTCGTGTTGGGACTCAGTTGTTTCTTAATTCTTACCTACAGTACAGAGAGTCTGCAGCACTTCTAGCTAACAAGCTAAAAGCAAGAAAATGGAGCTGTATATTGCTCATTACATGGTATTTTAAAGGCAAACAGTCCAATTAAAAGCTAAAATCTATATTATTTATACTTTTGAACCAATGACCAAACACTTGTGACCCACACTGTAGGATTTTCTATCCAACCAAAAATTACTAGCTAAAACCAAGAAGAAGAAGGAACAAGAAGGAAGAAAAAGACAATGCCCAAGAACCTCCATCTTGTTCCATATCTATTACTGTATTCTAAAACCACAGATTCCAAACCCTTCACCATGTGATATTACACACTTCTGTTCAAACTACACACCAGTGATTCCAACTCCATCACTCAAATTTGGAAGCTTTCTTCAAAGCCTCAGGTCAAAAGCAGAGCTCTTTTGGGGGTCAGTGCCAGAAAGCAGAGTTCAAACCTCCCAGGCTTCAGGGCTCCAACATCCAGCAGCCAAATGGCAGAGGGCTGTGTGTCCCTGCACTCTCCACTGCTCAACCCTTTGGCACTACAGGGAATGAGCACCTGGTGACAGCAACCCTTCCCCTGCTCCTGCTTGATTGTTGGCGTTTTCTCGTGAGGTATGTGTTAGTGCAGATGCAAAAATCACACTGATTTCTCAATTCAGTGGTTTTCCTGTTCTGACAGCCCATCACAGCCACCTGGCTCTGCTCAGGGTGGTGAGCACAGCACGGTCAGGGCTCTCTGTCAGGAGAAAGCCCTCACAGACTAAGCAGATGAACCAGCACTTTCCCTTCCCCTGCTCTGGGAGCATCCTTGCTGCTCCTCCCTGACCCCTCTGCAGCCCTTGCTCAGCCCAGGTCTGGTGGGAAGCCCAGCTGCCACTGCTGGCCAGGGACTGCTGGCACAGCCAGGCTGCAAAAGCATCCCTGTGACATTCACCTGAGGGTTCAGGGGAGCAGCTGAATCCTCCCTCCAAGCTGGGCTGTCAAATTAGGAAGAAGTGGTCCAGGATGAGCTGGGGAGCTTGGCCCCAGGGCTTTTCCCTGGGGAAAGACAGCCAGTAATGGGAAGTGTAATTAAGGAGGAAAACAGCACATTTGCATGTGCTGCTGGAAAAATCTTCCTTGCCCTCACCTCCCTCTGCTATTTCACACTTATTTTCTGGGGAGCCCATTCTCACTCCAGAGCACAAAGATGCCTGCAGTTCTGCTTGGATAGCTGGATCATGGGAAGCAGTGACAGTCCATCCCACGGTGGGGATGAGGACTGTGGGTCCCTTCCAGCTTGGAATATTCAATTGTAAAAAAAAAAAAGAAAATAAAAAAGAAAAATAAAAAAGAGAAGATTATTAGGCAGTGTGGAGGTTGTTGGGATTGGGGCAATGAGCACAGAGCTGTATTAGACTTGCTTTAGGCAATCTCAATTTTGGCATTTGGTAGATTATGGGTGCCTAATTTCACAGCTGTAAGCTTCTTTGAGCGCACATTTGTTTTGATGTAATCACTTCAAAAATAAAATACATATGGGAAAATATTTTTTTTTCATGTGGAGCCATAACCATCCTCTGAGGTACCTTTAGCAGGGCTGCAATCCCTGCACCAGCCCTTCAGTGCCTGTCTCACCAGCCCTTTATGGGATGGGAGGTGGGATTGTTCAGCTCCTGGCCCTAAGGAAAAGCTGCCTGGGCTGTGGGGTTGTGGGGATGGAGGGAATGCTCCCACAGAGCTGATTTCCATGCTGTGTCATGATTTTAGTATAAAGAGGAAAAAGGTCCCTCAGTTTAATACTCACTGGAGTTTTATTCTCTGTTATTGCTTGGCAGACCCCTAGGGAAAGTTTTACAAGGGGGAAAAACTGATTTTTTCCAATGCAGAAGTTTCCAAAACCTCAACAAGCTGTAATTAGCTTTGAAACATCAACTAGGAATCACTTAACTGCTGCATTTAAAGTATCTGGGGTCAAGGATTACATTTTTTTTGTAATATGAAGGTATTTTAAATTAATATGACTCTATTTGCAGTTTTTGTTTTTGAGAGATTTGTCCCTTTTTTGGGTTGTATGTCTTGCTTTTCTTGGATTTTTTTCTCTCTGCCCTTCCTTTTAATTGCAATTATTATTAATATTAGTATCACTTTTATTGGTTTTTCATATTTTACTTTGTTTTGATTATTAATCCATCTTGGCCCACAGTTGAGTTTTACTTTTCTTTCCCTATTCTCCTCTCCATCCTCCTGGGGTGGGTGGGGAGTGAATGGATGAGTGAGTGGTTGTTTGGTACTCAATTGCCAGCTGGGTAAAACCATTACACTATCCCAGGAGGATTTCAAATGCTGGATACCCTGCACAGTTACAACAGTCAGGAGGCAAATTCCACCTGGGGGACAAATGAGCTGTTGTGTTTGTTGCTGACTTATTTCCAAACTGGAAAATCTATGGCTGTGACTGTGCCTCAGCCTTCCTAATTCTCTCTTGCCAACCTGTGTCTTGTATTTGAGAATAATTGGACTCTTTTTTTTAATAAGTAGGATACATTTTTCAAGGCCATGTGAGTCCTCTGCTTGTGGTCTAACAAGCCATGCTGTGTGCACAGGTGCCCAAAAATCACAGCAAACTCTGTCATCTTTCTGAGAAAAAGGTAAGCTGCTTTTCAGACATGGATTGAACAAGGCACTACATGGAGTGGGGCTCTGAGCAACCTCATCTGGTTGGAGCTGTCCCTGCTTGTTGCAGGGGAGGTGAACTAGGTGATCTTTATGGTCCCTTCCAATCCAAACCATTCTGTGACTATGGTTCTGTAATTCCACGATTCCTGCTGCCTGAGGAAGGCATGTTTGGGAGGTGAAACAGGAGGGCTTTGCACTCCTAGAGCCTCATTTACCTCGTGGTGGGGCTGCATCCCTCCAAGGGTGGCTGTGCAAGGGCAGAAGCAACACCCACACTCTGCTCCAGCCTGAGATGCTCAACCTGGCCCCAGCACGCCAGGATGCAGCTGAGAAATGTCCAGGGAGGGCTCAAATCTCCCCTCTCACAGGAGTTTGGATCCCTTCCCTGGCTGGTGGAGAGCACAGCTTCACCTGGTGCTGTTATGGGGTCCCAGCACTCAAAAGACATTGAAAATTCATCCCTTCTGCAGCACATCCACCTAAATGCTGTGGCTGCAAATAGGAACTGACCTGGCTTTTCTGCAGTCAGTCCAGTCCACCTGACTAAACCTGAGTCATGCTGCAGAGGACACAGCCCAGAGCCCCAGCTGCCAAGGTCTACAAGAACTGCATTTCCCAGTTCTAGAAGTCCACTCCCATGTTGGTACCAACAGTGCAATTTCCAGTACTGCATTCCAGGACCAAGCTTTTGTAATTTCTCCACCAATTAATGTTTTCAACATTTTGATTTATTGAGAAAGGTGTGTTCCACCTGGGGAAGGTACTAGTGAGGGTGCACATCTCTTCATCTAAGGCACAGTCTTAAGAGAGCTCAACAACCCATGGCTGATTGATTTAAATAAAAAACTGAATGGAACTGGCCTGAAAGTGAATGATGGGCACAATACACCAGCCCATCATGTGAACCATACCTTCTTCATTTTATGCAGGTTACTGAGCAGAGGGTCCCATGGAAAATGTTATAAACACTTTCCAATTTATCAGTGTTCATTATTTTTACCAATTACCCTTCAAAGTAAAAATATGATCAGATAAACTATGCTTAGGTGATAGTTCATATACTATTTTCTATAATGTAAGCACGTGGTGGCACTCACATCTGTGTACGTGTAAAAAAAACAGCTATTATGCCATTTATCATCATCATCATTATCATCATCATCATTGTATAATATACCTGTTTAACTTATACTCTGATTGAAACTGAATACATTTTTTGCCTTGTGGGAAGGGAAGGCCAAGTTGGAAGTGTCTGGGTGCTTTTAAAGCTGATCTCTGAGACACAGCTCTAAGGCAGCAGAGGTTTGGCAGCTCCCAACAGCGGTCCCAGACACTTTGTTTGAGATATTCCCACTCTAAACAGTCCTCTGCTTATTCTGGGCTGTAAACAAGGTCAGTGCTGAGTTTCACAAGGCCAGGGTTGCTCATCCCTGGATGTCACCATCGAGGTGCAGCAGCAGCAGCAGCGGAGCCCCGGGTGCAGTGTAACATCGCACCCACGCAGGAGATGGAGAGGTCGCATTTCAGGTCTGCAAGCTGTGGCAGTGTCCCTTTCAGCACTATTGCAGTGACACCTGTTACACCAGCTCCCTTCATCCCCGCTGGGTGCTGTGGCAATGACAGCTGACAGGTTCCCTGCCTCTGCAGATCCGCTTGCTAATCGCATCGTGCTGTTGTTTTGGTGGCACTCGTGCTTGTCTCTGCTAAATGACAAGAGGCAGCTCGTGTTCTGCTCGCTGCCACTTCCCTTCCAGGCTCCACAGTTGTGCTTGCCATTTCACCTGGTGTGTGAGCCCAAGCTGTGCCTCTGTGAGATGAAGGCAGCTCCACCAGGGGAAGGATGCTCGGGGGCATGGCCCGAGCCCGCAGCCCTGCCAGCCTTCAACCAGCTTGGAACCCACAGCAAACTCAGGGCAGCCACCTGGAACCCTCCCTGCTTGGCTTCTGCTCATTGATCTGGCAGAAAACAAGTTGTGCTGGATAATTATTTGTGGGTCCACTCCCTTCACTGCAGGAGTGCTTTTCATCAGGGTCCAGGGGGATGGGTGAAGGGAGAGAGGAGCCCTGTCTCTCCAGCAGTGGCTGTTCCTGTAAATCAGCTCTGCTCATGAGTCCAGGTGTAAGTGAGGAACTGCTGAATGCACAGTTAGACACACTGATCATCAGGGAAACTTGATATGAAGATCTCTGCACCAAACCCACAAGGTTAAAAAAGATTTCTCTTTATATAGTTAGGATTACGAGTGCAGAACTGAGGATTTAGATACTCTTCTGTTAAACAAGTTGGTTTACCAGCACAGAGCAGCTCCAGGCTCTCCCAGGCTGGGCTGTGCCCCTCTCACCACGTAGCCAGGGCTGGTTCAGGGCTCTTGTGGCAGTGCCTGAGCTTCCATGCAGCTCAGTGCTTGGGAGAACGCTGTCTAATCGAGGGAAGGTGCAATCAATAAATTGCCTTTGTGTGTGGGATCAGAGCAACAAATATCAGAACTTAATAATAGAATTCCCCACCGTGGCACAGATCAGACATCTCATTCAGTGCAGGGCAAGGCTCAGTCTCTGCCCAGAGCAGAAGATCCCTGGGTTATCCCCAGGGAAGTGTTCAGCCCAGCAGCAGTTCTGAGCCACTCTATCTCCTCGTGGGTCACTGTGGGGCACCGAGTTTCCAGCTGACTTTGGACACGGAGCTGGGAAGCAGCTCCAAAACACACCCAGACTAGAGCACAGCAGTGTTGGAGGGCTGTGTGCTGTATGAATTCACTTTGTTTACTTTAGAAATCTTACTACAGATCAACCACTGAGCGTAAAAGATTAAACATAGGGAACATGGAAGCATGCCATGAAAAATAAATCAGATAAAGACCTGCCTCTTGGTAGGAAAATGGGAAAGAGCACAGTCAGTGTCACTCTGTTGGTTTTAGTGGTGGAAGTTTAGAGCTGAGGGTGAGGGGAAGAAGGGAAGAACATTACTTCAGAAATTATACATTTTACATAAATGATCTACCAAAGATCAACGTTCTGCATACGAAGTCAGAGATTTTAAAAAATCCTACATATTTAAAACAGACTTAAAAGAAATAATTAGCCTTGTTAGTCTGGCACATTAAAGAAACCCCCTAACTTCAAACTGATCAGTTCTTGACACATCTTTGTTTAGCATCCTACAGGCATGCAGAATGTCTCCTGTTGGGCTATAGAAAATAAAGATACATAGAAAATAAAGATAATAGAAAATAAAGATACTGGGCAGCCTCTGTGTGGGTGCAGAGATCACTGGGCAAAGCAGAACTGAATGAACACATCTGTAATGTGGTGCCCAGAAAGCATCAAAAAGCATGTGGCTAGAAACATCAGAGTAAAGCAGACAGAGGAAAAATGCACAAAAAACCCGGGGGAAAGGGGAAATCCTTTCCTACAAGGAGTGATAGCAAGACAGATTGGATGAATACTTTGAAGAGCTTCCAACCAGAAAGAATCACAAGAAGCCCAAAATGGGAAAAACTGGAGGTGAAGGTTAAATGTGGATGGTCTTTACAGGAAAGAAAGGAGCAACTTCAAGCACAGTGAGAAGACCATCTGTCAACTTTTAAGGCTCTTACTTGTGAAAACATCTAGTGACAGTCAAAGTTGACCATGGCCAGGCAAGCAAGCACAGGACTCCAAAATTCAGGAAATTTAGTATGAAGATAAAAACTGCTCATGCCAAACTTTCCAATGCGTGACATCTCTAGATTGGGTACCTGTCATTTAATCCACTAAAGTCAATGAACTTGACAGAGAAAAGCTGTAGGTTGTGAGACTGCATAGGTCTGAGCTGTTAGGCCTGAAACCAAGAGGGTGCACATCGCCAAAAGCTACAACAATAAAAATCAAAAATTCTTCCCAGAAGCAAGGGGCCAACTGCACCCATAGGAAAGGCACAGGGCTGATCACCAGAAACACAAGAGTATGTCATGGAAAAGATGAGCCCTGTTCTTGTCACCACCTGCATTGTTTCACAAACCTGAAATTAAGGGATTAAAGGAAGCATTGCAGATGAAGAGTGTAGATAGCCCAGCTTGTAACACATGAAATGAGAGAGGGTTCCATAACAGTGTGCTGGTTTGGCTGGGGTAGGGTTAAATTTCTTCACAGTGGCTGGTATGGGGCTGTGGTTTGGATTTGCTGAAAACAGTGTTTACAATACAGAGGTGTTTCTGTCATTGCTGAGCAGCACTTGCACAGCATCAAGGCCTTTTGGCCTTTTCTGCTGCCCACACTGACATGCAGGTGAGGGGGCTGCAGGTGCATGGGCACTGGGAGGAGACACAGCTGACCTCAAGTGACCAGAGGGATGTCCTGTACCATATGGCATCATGATCAGCACTTAGAGCTGGGGAAGAAGGAAGGGGGAGATGTTAGAAGTGATATTGTTTGTCTCCCCAAGTCACTGCCCTGCTGTCCTGGGGATGGCTGAACACCTGCCCGGCCATGGGAAGTGGTGCATGAATTCCTTGGTTTGCTTTGCTGGCACATGAGGCTTTTGCTATTAAACTGTCTGTATCTCAATCCATGAGTTTTCTAACTTTTCCTCTTCTGATTCTCTCCTCCAACCCACTGGTGGGAGGAGTGAGTGAGCAGCTGCCTGGGGCTCAGCTGTCAGTTTGGGTTAGCAATAAGAAACAGCAGAGGAGAGAAGGGGCACAGGAGGGGAACCAGGTCTTGCTTTGACCCTTTGGCAAGATCACAGACTGCAGGAAGAAACCAAATTCTTCCATGAATCAGTTTTTTGTCAAAATTTTATCAGCAGTGAAGGACCAAGGGACACTCCAAACGAGACCTCTGGCTGGGTGTGAAGGTGAGTTCACCAGTCCTGGAGAGCTCACAGCCCTCCTGCAAAGGGATGGGGACCCTTAGAAATTCCTCTAGCTCAATGCAGTCCTGCTGGAGGCTCCAGCATGCACAACAGCTGAGGCTGTCTTGGAATAACCTTCCGGAGTGCTCTGAGAGCCAGAAACACTTCACTGTGCTGTGACAGCACAAGGGAGTCTGCAGGAATGAAAGCACCCATTGATGGTGTGCCATGCCCGGGCAGGCAGTGATCAGAATCCCAAATCAAGGAGGACATTGAGGCAGCCAAGAAGATGCAACCCAAACCTCAGCAGAGCCAGATGTCAATCGCAGACAGTTTAATTGTGTCTGGAGAAACCAACCACAAAGGCAGTAAAGCCTGCTGATTACAAGCAACAGTGAACAAGCTGACAATGAAAGGGGTAAACAGGGAAATTTAGAAATTGCAAAGGAGGCTGAAGTAGGTCAGTCTGTTCACACCCAGCCTTGCAACTCAAACCACTTGCTAAAGAAAGTGCATTGCTCAGATGCAGAGTAATTACCACAGCCAGAGCAGTGGACATGGTCCCTTCCAACCTTTCCCATTGTGTGATTCTGAGACAGCAGGGACCTGAAGCATTTACAAACATCACCAGTATTCCTCCTCCTTCACCCTCCTACCACTACAATCAGGCTCATGCTACAGGGCAAAATGCAGCTGTAAATAAATAATAGGATTTTGCCAAGCTGTGTCAATGACTGCAGAATGTTCCATGGTCTGCAGTTCCCACCTTCACAAGTGTGTCTTTCATTAGGATGGCCATATTTTCGCTCTTAAACTGTAATCCATCAAGCAGTGTCACATCTGTTGATGTGCAGCACAGACTTAACATGCTTGGTGAAGCTGAGAGGATGATCAAGTGTCTCTGCCTTTGGAAAGCTGCTAATCTGAAAAAAAATGACCAAGAGCAGGATATCCACAGGGAGAACTAAAGAGAGGAGAGTGGTGTGTCACCTAAGAAATACAGGCTCAAGCACCTGTAGCCTGTGGGCTTCACATGAGGCACAGCAGGGATGGGAACAAGTTTGGGAAGCTGTGCCAGGCCATGTGGGTCACTGTACATTCTTCTGATGGCCATGCCCTGACTCTGTGGCATCCCAATATAAATTGCACCGAAACCAGAAAAGGAAAGGACTGGGGGAGCAGCAGCTTGGCAGGTAACCCTGAGTGCCTTTGTTAGCAGGTTGAAAATCTGGATGAAAAAGCATGTCGATTCAAAAGAGCAGCCAGCATTCCACCTGGTAATTGTCAGCATGTTCAGCATGATGAGATACAAATGATTTGGAGAAAGCAGAAGCCTCCCATGTGAGCATAAGGCCTAATGTGCTGTATCTCCAGCAAAAAGGGGAGAGCAGGGGAAGAAATGCAGTCAAAGAGGAAATACTGTAAGAGCAACAAACCCTCAAAGTACAGGATGGTGAAACGATCCCCCCACACGAACATTCAGTCATTTAGGAAATACTCATGAAAAGTGTGGGCACAGTATTTCCCACGATGCTGGAAAGGAAGGAGTGGAAGGGGGAGTGTGGGAAAGCACTTTGCAGTGACTGCTCACTGACACTGAAATGGAGAGAAAACAGCCTGGGAGTTGCAGGGTGGACAGGCAGAAGGACCTCAGTGTGTGCCCCAAGGCAGGGCTCAGGTCAGGCTGTGAAATCCCCCCTGTGCTGCTCCTCAGGGCATCCCAGCACTGCTCTGCCCAAATACCCCAGCAATGCTCCCTAGAAATAATTCACATCTGAGGCACAGGAGATCTGTACACAAACAGTTTACAGACTTAATGTCAGGCTGTGACCACACATTACCCACAGCTTTTTGAAGTCCAATCTGCTGGGATTTTATCACAGCCAGAGTATCACTGTCCTTTCCAACTACCAAAATCTGACTTCTGAAAAGGCTTCCATCTGTCTTCCATCTTACTTTAATTTACTAAGTTGTGCCATATCCCCATCTGGCTATTGGCTGGAATTTTGTTTTGTTTTTGTCCCCTTGAGTTATTCAAGGAGACACAGAGCTGGCTGAGTACATTAGATCATTATATGTCTCTTAAAGTAGTTGTTGGATTTATTTGAATAGGGATTAGCAAGATTAAGAATGTTTTCTTTAAATTACTGTAGTAGCCTACAATTTTCAAATGGTAATTTTATCCATTATATTGATTTGTATTTAAAGGACTTTGATGTTTTTTACTACAGTACAAAGAAGGCAGTTAAGCAATGCTCCTGTGAAAACCAACAGTTTTAGAATTTTGTTCAAGACTGAAATAACAGATCCACAAATCCCATTAAAATTCGATGGAAATTGACCTCACACCTCTGTAAGTTGCTTGAAAAGCTCATTTATAAAACTTCCAGAAGTAGCTTTACACACAATTGGTGTTTCCTACCAAACATTCTTCATACAACTTTACATATTGTTATTTTGGAGAGAAAAATAAAGAGCATTCCTGGCACAGCATTACTGCCATGGAAAAGTGCTTCAGCCCTTCTGAAAAGTGCTTCAGTCCTTTCCTTATCTGTCTGTGTCTCTCTGAAGTGCTGGACCTCAGTTTAGCTATCTGTGCTGATTGCATCAACACGGTACAGAAGGAAGCCTCAGTGCAGTTTATCCTTCTATCATCTCAATTCCACCTCCAGCCACATCCATTATTTCATTAAAAAAAACCAAAACAAACAAACAAACAAAAAACCCCAAAAAACCAACCCCACCAAAAAAAACCCACACCACCAAAAAAAAAACAAAACCCAGCCCCCTCCTACCCTCACTGGCACACAGGGAAGGCCCAAGCTGGGCTGTCAGAAAAGAATGCTTAATTATTTGCTGCTTGTCTCCTGCCCAAAGTTCTGTGTGAAACCATGGGATTTTGTTCTCCTTTCTGGAGGGAACAAGATGGAGGGAAATGAAGTGCTTGGAAAACCTTTTCTTTCCCAATCATGCTTTGTCTGCCCAAATTATTTAGCCATTCTCTGTGCAGGCTCATTGGGAGAAAAATAACAACAATAATAACAATAATACTAATTCTTTAATTAAATACTGTAAAGATAAGCTAATTAATAAGTGTTACAGTACCCTTTCTGCTTGTTTTGCAGGCAATCATTGTCTCTGTGCTGATAGCAGGCAAGTTCAGCCTCCCCTCAATGCGTAACTACCATCAATTTTAGAATCTCTAAAGTATAAAGTATTCAGTAATTTTTCCTCTCTAGCTCTTTGTATGCATATCCTAGTACATGCAGAGACTCCACAGCTCACATTTTTGTACGAATACAAGCAAATATCCTGCCCCAAAAGTTAAACTGAACCACAGCTCAGCAGCAATCCTTTCAAAAGCTTTTCAATGGCCTGTTCTCTGCCTTTGAACACATCTTTGGCATTCAAGTCCTCAGAAGAGAGGCATTTACTGGTTTGGATCTGAGGCATTATCTGGTGTGTGCTCTGGATGTTTTAGGAGCTGTGTGATCGCACATCACTGCACATCTCATAAAATCAACATTGCTTCTGTACTCAGAGCACAGCTCTGATCCAAACCCAGAGATTGGCTTTGGGGTGTCTCACCTACAATGATGCTCAGTTTGCCCAGTCCAGCAAAAAACCCTACCGAATAAGATATCTCTCTAAGTCCTATCTTCCTTGCTTTAATATGAAAGAAGCCCTGACATTTTATGATAAAGCAGGAATCTATCTGAATGTCTCTGCCTAAAATTTCTCTCCCTCCACTGACATACATGTGATTGTCTTTGTCCTATCCAAGAAGGGACTGGGCTATGGCAACACTGCAAAAATTGCAGTGAATTTTGAGAGAATTACTCTGGAAGTGGAGAAAAGAAGCTGCAAAGCACTTAGAGCTGTAAGCTATTGCGTAAAAGCTGAGCTGATATTTTTATAACTTTATTAGTCATTATTGTTGATAATGTTGGAAAAGCTCGCCAGGCTTAGAAAAGGTCATGCTTTCTGCTGCAATAGAATCCTTTTATGAAGGCTGAAGTCTTTATCCCTCCAACTCTGTGTTGAATAACTCGAGTTTGCTAAGGGAAACAGACTAATTCAAGCCATTTGTTGATTTTTAGTCCAGGTAACCTCAACAGTTTTCAAACTTACTACCCAGTTTAACTAAATGTGACAGAGGACCAAAGATGTCTAAGTCAGACATTTCCTGTGGGTTGCATGAAAGCAGGAAAGTGGATAGAAAAGACCTTATTGATATTCCCAGCTGAGGGAAAGGGTACAGTGTGGGCATTACTGCTGTTACACACTACAAATTCCTCTTAGGTGCTCAGCCTTAAGCCATGAATCTGTAGAAAACCAGGTCTCGCTGGATCTTGTCTTCAAATACTTTGTTGTTCTCTCTTGATAGCAAACCAAATAACCTCTTAAGCAAAGATTTGAATTGTAGATGACAATATAGCCTGTGCTAGCATGTAAAATGAAACTTTGCTATTATTCATAGCTCACCAAGCCTACAGGGTGTGGTATGGCTTTACCTGGAACCTGCCACGTCTTCTTTGTGGTGGCAATGTGTCGCCCTGTTTTCCTGTGCAGCAGGAGAGGCATTTTGAAAACAGCTCATTAGTTTATTTTTATTGTCTTTACCCTTTCTGACTGTCTCAGTCTCCAGCTTCATTTAGTCTCCTTTTGCTTTGCCTGATCATTATCTACATTTTAAGCTGCTTGGCACACAGTTTATGGGGTTGTCCTTTACCCAACCAATGCCAGCTCCTCCCTGTGACAATTTCTCAGGCCTGTAAAGATGTTTGTGTGGATCCAACCGCTGAATGAAATTTTACATAACAAAACCAGAAATTATTTCTAAACTCAGGAAACTGGTTGCCAACAAAAAGATTGGGTTTTTTCCTCTTTAAGGAAATGGTATTCAAAGTCCAAACCCGTCCCTGTTAAATTCAGTTCATGAAGCATGAGACCTTTTAGTTTTACATGCTGGGAACTGATTGTGAGGCAGCCAAACTCACTTATCCATGCCCTCTCTATTTCAGAGGTGACTAGAATTTGTTGAAATTAAACCTAAAATGAAAAGGTTCAGCAAATATTAATTTGTGCTTTATGGGAAATTAGGTTGGATTTGCATCTCAGGCATTTTTTCATATCTAGTTATAGTCTTAAAAATGTCACAGCCTCAAAGTTTGTAGACACAGCACTCTCTAAATGAAGAGGGGAGAATTATTTCAGAGAGTAAATCAGAAATTCATACACGTGGGTAAGCACTGTGTGTCTGCACCAAAAGGCTTAGTTCAGTGTTCCTGTGCTTCCAATCAACCAGCTATAATTCCTGTGACTCCAGGGCTCCCCAAACTGCCTGCACATGTCCTCTGTTCACTGAAACTTTTGACCCGTTCATATAGAAGAATGAGTCAATGGGAGAAAATTGTGGGCAATTTCCAGGTGAGAGGGAGGGTCCACAAAGCTGATGGGATCCATAACTCAGTGTCACCGAAATGGATTCCCCTGGCTCTGCTCCCAAGCCTTCCCCTGTAAATCCTGTCCCTCCCCGCCCCGAGCAGCCTCATTTCCCAGACAAGCTGAGCTGCACCTTCGGTTCCCTCACAATTCCAACCCTAAATCAGGAATGTCACTAAATATCCGCTTTTAGGGCACTGCAAATCAGCGAGGGAGGGTTTCCCAGCGAGCCACAGGCAGCTCGTGCGGCCACAGTGATTCATTCCCTTGGCACTGCTACGGACCGCACGAGAATCGCCTGGGCACTCACTGCGGCACACAAAATACTGGCGTGAGTTAATGCTGAAAACACCCCAAAAACGGCCCGAGCTGAAGTTCCGGTGATTCCAGCCGGGCCCTAAAGCTGTTTTTCCGTGCGATGCTGGGCTCCTGCAATCCGGACGGGCGGCACTAGATGGCAAAGCAGCGCCAGGTTTGGCAGCGCAGCCCGGGCTGCGCCTCCCCCAGCCCGGCAGGGTCCGGTCCCCACGGGCACCGGGCCGAGGGGGGACTGAGCATCCCTGCCCTGTTATCCCTGCCCTGAGTATCCCTTCCCTGAGCGTCCCTGCCCTGTGCATCCCTGCCCTGAGCATCCCTGCCCTGTGCATCCCTGCGGTGTGTATCCCCGCCCTGAGCATCCCTGCCCTGTGCATCACTGCCCTGAGCGTTCCTGCTCTGTGCATCCCTGCCCTGTGCATCCCTGCCCTGAGCATCCCTGCCCTGTTATCCCTGCCCTGAGCATCCCTGCCCTGAGCATCCCTGCCCTGAGCATCCCTGCCCTATGCATCCCTGCCCTGAGCATCCCTGCCCTGAGCATCCCTGCCCTGAGCATCCCTGCGGTGTGTATCCCCGCCCTGAGCATCCCTGCCCTGTGCATCACTGCCCTGAGCATTCCTGCCCTGAGCATCCCTGCCCTGAGCGTCCCTGCCCTGAGCATCCCTGCCCTGTGCATCCCTGCCCTGTGCATCCCTGCCCTGTGCATCCCTGCCCTGAGCATCCCTGCCCTGAGCATCCCTGCCCTGTGCATCCCTGCCCTGAGCATCCCTGCCCTGTGCATCCCTGCCCTGCCCTTCTGCATGCCGTGCCTCCCTCCTTCGCAGGGATCATTCCCTACAGATCAGGTGCAGCTCATAAACTCCAGAGGTGAGGGACTGGAAGGATGTAGACGTGGCTGGTTTTCTTATTGCTGGTTTTCTTATTGCTCTTGCTGGCATTAGTGGCTCGAGTTGCAGGTGCCCTCAGAAGCTCAAGATCCCATGCAGGACAAGCAGTCCTTGCTCCAAAATAGATTACACAGCAGCTGAGTGGTAAAACTTGTCTCATCTCCTTATTGAACAAAAAGAGATTTACATTTCGTAGTCCCAAGTGGAAACACCTCTCCTTTCAATCTCATGTCAGTCTATGCTCTGGAGGGAAGCTACCATCTATGCACTTAAGGTGTGAAATATTTTTATTAGGAGTCTGTTCTCCCTTTTCCCTTGTGTGCAGGTAATACCTATTTATGCTAAAAGGAGTTACAGAGGGAAAGGTGGAATCCTCAGGATTCAGTTTTGGATCGTATAACAAAAACCTTTTAGGTCTAAGTAAAAAAAAAATCTCTGGGCAGGTCCGTAAATCCCTCTCTATTTTTTGTAAGGGAGTGTCATGGTTTAATCACTGTCTTAACAGGGAGTTAAGGTCATGTCAATAAACTAATCCTCACGACTGCAACACTACAAATTATACCATTTCAGGTTACCTCTGTTCTCCCACCATATCTACCTGTTAGACTCCAAGGATCAACTTAAGTTAGAGATTGCAATGTTTACAGTTTCATCAGAAGGGGATATCCAAACCTCTGCCCTTTCAGTGCTTGTGGACACAGGATTGATGGCAGGAATGTTCCTCCTCTCCCCAGCAAGAGAGTGTTTAAGGCTCTGGATGCTGATGGTCATGATGTCACCCTGCTGGAGGTGTCCTATGCATGGTCCCCTTCTTGGGAGCAGCTGAGCCCATGTTGCTGAAACACGATGTTCAAAGCAGAGCTTTCACTCAAAGTCTTGCAGAAGCTTTGAGCTTTGTCCCTCCCTTTAATTTTTCTCTCCTTCTTTGCAATATTCAGTCCTTCCCCCTCTCCCTTGCCTTCTATGAGCTGCTGGTGCCAGTCCCAAAACAAGCTAGGAATCTCAGAAAACTCTAAGTGACACTGCTGTACCAAGTCCCACACTTTGCACTTGGGGATAAAAGGGCAGCAGTGAGCCTAAGTGGGCAGTGCACACACACTGACAGGAGGGCATTTGCTCTTCAGGGCTGAAAGAAGCCAAGATACTTGCCAAATCCAGAATATTTCTACCTTCAGGACAGAACAAGACTAACATGAAAAAAAATCCTACTTTCTCCTGGTGTGGGCTTTTAGTATGATGTATCATGCTTGTCCTTGGCTATTTAAATAACACTGTCTCACTCTGTATAAACCAACTTACAATATGGATGAAAAAAAGAGCTATGGATCGTGAAGCAAGTGGGAATGGATAATCAATTTTTATCACTAATATTGTGTGTATGACCAATAACTCTGAATGAGTTATGGAAGCCTTTGCCCTGAGCAGATGTGTCTCCTTTCAAAGCAGTCTCTTTCTCGCACAGCCTTAATAACAGAAAAGTGTTGAAAACTAAACAAACATGTATTTTCATTGTCCAATATGTTTTTTCTTAAAATGTAGGAATATGAAATTCTCAGAGGTGGGCTGGCTGTAGGAGGCACAACAACAATGGATTACAAAACCTTTCAGCTTTACAAACATGGGTTCAAATCAAGCTTAAGTAAGTGACAGGCAAAATGGGGCTATTGATTTCCTTCTAGTCCCATTTGGCTAGAGCAAAAACTGGGCACAACAGTGTCTTAACACTTAAAGGGATGGCATCAGCCAAAAGATAAAGCTTCTGCAGGAGAACATTTGCAGTGTTATTTACAGCAATTGAGATTACTGGATCAGTTGAGATTGCTAGAGCTGAAAGACATCAGAGAGTAAATTCACATCCCCCCCATTTTGGGAGGTGTTCTTACTTTCTGAGTTTTCTGGCACCCCTGTGCCCAAAGCTCCCTTCCAGTTACATGGCAGAGCAGCCATGATCCATGTGTGCAGGATAGGCTGGGAAATGTGCTTTCCTTGCTACAGGCCTGTCAAAGAAAAACATTCACATTGAGTCAAAAATCCTCTGCTGGCCAGGAACCAACCTGCCAGACAAGTGATAAGGTAAGGTCTGCTGATTTTCCTTCCTGCCCATGCACTCATGCTACAAGAAAGCCCCCCCCAACAGGTCCTTGAAGCAGATGTGGTAGCCCAGGCTGTGTCTCCTTGCAGGTGACAACATCAGGAGCCAGGCCCTGCCTTGACTGAGAGGTGTCAGGAGTAGAGCTGTAGCTGGGGTGGATCACAGCTCCGGCATGAACTTGTAAGATCAGACCTTAGGGATCCTTCTTCAAAAACTCCCAGCAGGCCCCACCAGGACTTGGTTTCTAAACACCCTGATGCTCTTTGGGAGTGTAAGGCAGGTCCAAGGGGCTCAGCAATGAGCACAGGAAGCTCTGTGCAAAGCCTGGCCTGCACTCTGGCTGATCCACACCCAAATGTCTGGCCCAAGGCAACTGACTCAGGACCACTGAAAGAGTCAGGGCTAAAATGCAGGAGTTTCCTCCTCCTATATTGCTCTTCTACCTTTCTGAATTAGGTGCAGCTCTCCTGCTGCTGTTTAAAGACACAGCAGGACTCAGTGGAAGGTTTTGTGTTGTCCTCTCTGTTTCCTTACATCAGGGGATTTGTGTCAGAAGTTCAGCATTGCCAAATGTCATTTTGAATGATTTTGTAGTTCTAGGTCAATAAACTGCTTACCATCAAAGGGGAACTGAACCATGAATTACTCCAGTTGCTACAGTGCATCTTTTTTTTAGCCATGTACATGAAGGGTGCAGGTCAGGATTCTCAATAGCCCTACATTTTCTGATTCATATTTTTTAATTAAATATACAGTAATTTCATGATTGTAAGCCACACCATTTTGACTAAAATTTTGGTCCAAACCCAAAGTGCGGCTTATAATCAGGTGCAGCTTATATATGGACAAAGAACAAAAAGTTGCTGTTTTAGTTTGGAGGACAGGTGTCTACTGAGAAAGGCAGGAGCTTCTCTTTGAAATGGAGAATGCAAACCCCCTCTCTCCAAATTATTGTAATTTTGAAATCAAGGGGCTTTCAGGCAAAGATATGGGAATTAGGAATAACAGTTCTTTACTAGGGAAATTAAAACAGAAATACAGTACTACAAAGAACAAACCCCAAACCCTGACACAGTCAGAGTACAACCTGACACCCGTCAGGCAGGGTGTTGGTAGCAGTCCCATTCCATGGTGGCTGCATCCTCCTGCAGTGACAGATGTGGCTCAGTTGGAGCAGTGCTCCTGTACAAGGTGCAGTTTCCCTCCGGAGCTCCAGTGGTGATGTGGAGAAATCCGGTTTTCCTCTGGAGTCCAGTGGAGAAAGGGGCTCCCTTAGTGTTCCAAAACCTCTGTTTTTATCTTGGTAAGAAATGTTGGGCTCTTCCCTCTGGCTCGAGCAACTCCCAATGGGATGCAGTAATTTTATCAGTCCCACAGTGGGACTCAATGGCCATGAGCAGAAAATGACTGGCTGGAGGAAGGATGGGTTGTGAAAAGATAAAGAACAATGCCCTGCCTGGTTTCAATGGATGGCCCATTAGCAGAATAACTCCCACGGAGATAAGGATCACTGCCCCCACCCTCAACAGATGGTGATAGAACAGATACCTTTTATCACACTCTGTATTGTAACGTGCGGCTTATAATCAGGTGCGGCTTATGTATGGACAAAGAATGAAAAGTTGCTGGTACCCAGATGTGCGGTTTATACTCAGTGGAGCTTATAATCGTGAAATTACTGTAATTTTCTTTCTTCTGTTTCTAAATAGGCATGCTGTGTTGTTATATCTCAAGGACCACCAAGATGCGACTATCTCAAGACATCATGGCTGCAAAGCTCCACTCTTTCTGCAGAGAATAAAATATCAGAGAATTGTGAAATAGAAGGGCAGAGAGCAAGAATGTGGTTTTTTTGTTAAATTACAGGGATAAACATCATATTAATTCAAAGTCTCTTTGCAGTGACCTCTCTTCAACATTATCTGAAGATTATGTTCATTTCTTATTTACTGAGGCTCCCCTTCAGAGGAGGAATAGAGTGAAAACCCCTCCCAACCCGGGGAAAACCAGGATGAAAATAAAATATTTGCTGCTGATACTCTCTGCAGTGTAGGAGGGAGCAGTAGTGTGTGGTATGTACCTTCCCACACATGTAAGGGTGGATTCACAATCTTCTGAAAATTATCTAAAACACATGCAATGTTATGTTTTATACTCATACATCATTTCCTTGATGCTGTGGAAGACAAATACCCAGGGATGGCAAAGATCCTTTTGGTGCCTTAGACAGCTGAACGCTGTATGTTTCTCCTCTCAACTCACCACTTCCTCCAGTTTGAGGCAAGGAACACATTTTATAATTTTTTGCCGACTTTCCTAGGTGTGAGCCAGGCACAATGGCCATGATTTACTTCCCAGTGGTGTCCTTTCCCTTGGAAGCTGAGGAGCAGCCAGCTTTTGTTGTGAATCCCACAGTAGGGACGGGAAGTGTGGCTGCTCCTGTGCCCGCTCCCATTCCTTCCTGCAGGCACCACGTTATATATCCCTCACAAGCCCGACCACAGCTTTCAGAAACATCCAATAAATCAACAGTTAAAAGGGAAGAGTAGACATGGGGAGCAGGTGCTTATTATGTGTGCATCTCTGGAGAAGAATAACCCACAGTGTATTTCCATGCCCATTTGAAATGGAATACGACCATGACCCTGCAAGTGGCTCTGCTTGAATTGTTCCTGGCATGATGTTTTACTCCTAATATTTTCATTGTCTGCCTCCATCAGTTTTACCTCCCACTGTAGCATTAATTTTGTATGTGAATATGGAGGCTGTGCTTTAAATAATACAGCATATGCTTTTTATTTGCCATGTAGAATAATATTTTTTTGGTTGATTTATGTTCCACCTGGACAAAATTATTTTTTATGACGGGTTTATTTCATTTATTCCCACATCCCCAAATGGGAGTGGGGGGAGAGAGAAATCTTGTAAACCACCAATAATGATGGACACAAAAATCTGCTTTGAAATACAAATTTACTGCAAAAACAGATTCTCTCCAGCCATGTAAATGAAAAAATGCTGTTGTAATAATTTTAAGGCTGCAAATGCATGTTACTACTGGAGAGAGTAATCTTCGGGCTCTTGTGTCATCCCTTACACAATGCTGGGAGTATGGAGAAATTCACTGAGCCATAAGCTGTTCCAGTAGAACAAAATTACACATATGGCTGCAGCATGGATTTAATTTAGCTCTTTTCAGAACTTCATCAAAGCCAGGACAAAACCCTGTGGTCTTTTGGTTTAGAGATTTGCCCCAGAACTTCAGAGGCTAAGCTGCCAAATCTACCTTATTTCCAGTTTTCACAAGGACTGCGGAAAAAAACGTAACTTGCCATTGAAACAAATTCCTTTCAAACAGATAATCTGAGTTTCAATTAAAAAAATAATATATGAGGTACCTTGTGTTTTACAACCCTGAAAAACTGGCAGTATTTTTATGTTAATCTATCAGTTACAGAAATATGCACTATGAATAGATATATTGAAAAAAAAAAAAAAAGTTATATGCAGTCCTTAGCACAACTTTGTTCTGATTTTGACTTCCAGCTTTTGGTGCTTTTTGTAGACCAACTAAATATTAATCCTGCAAATTCCTAATAGTCATAGCATTCGGGAAGCTCTGGTACTATTTTTGGTTGTAATAGTAGTCTTTAACCACACAGCATCTTGCAGCCAAATCCACACTATAATAGGAGTGCTTATAACAAGGACACAACGCCTCCATGTCAGCTCCGAACTACAGAGCCAGGAAAAGTAGGATATTCTTTCAGAGCAGCTTCTCTCATCATGCTGAATGTAAAATGAAGAGATAGGACTTTCACAGGAAAATTCTTCTGCTTCTAGTCCGAATTCTGCTGCTTCTAGTCCCACCCTCGAGGTCCCCATCAGATGGCAGAAATCTAAGCTGATATCTTCCCCTTGGTATCTTCTGGCACAAGCAGATTTGTTCCAAGGCAGGTCCCCTCCTCCTGTCACAGAGCTCTTCTCAGTCCCTCGTCCTGCCATGGCCCCAGGTCTTGCTCCAAAGGAAAGCTTCAGTGGCCGCCTTTGTTCTGCTCCTTCTCCTTCTGAGCGCTGGGAAGTGAAGAATCCATCCAGCGCGGCGCTGAAAATCCGTGACTGGTTTACAACGAGGAATCACAATTTGTAGGACTGTATGGACGAGTACTGTGTTTGTTTCGCCATCTGGACAGCTCCGAGCCTTTCCAAAGAAAGCGGAGCTGCCGTTTTTGCGGCAGTCCCAGAAAAGCGCAGTAGATGGAGCCGGAGGGATGCGGCACAGCCCGCGCGTCACCTGAGGATACCTGCGAGATCTCCCCCTCCGCTAAAGCGGGTTAGAAACTGTGCAATTTGGATTTATCAGTTCAGGAGGGAGATTCAGATAAAAACAGTGGAGCCGGTGAGGTTGTTAAATGCAGAGCCCCGTGCCGAGACTGGTGAAGGGGAAGCTGCACCCAGACGGGAGCAAGGGGATGGAAGGAGAGGGGGAACAGCTCGAACAGAGACCTTCCTCCACCCAGGAACTCTTCAGATGGCACCCTTGGGATGGGGACGGCAGGAGCAGCAGGAATGGTGTGGGTCTGGGTCCGTGGGAAGCACAGGTGGGTGTTTCCCGCTGTCAGCCCCCGTGTATCAGCCCGGAAATGTCACAGAAAGGTGGTCTCGTGTATTTAATTTGATCAGGCGGAAGAACTCTGATATATGCTGCGCTCAGTTCAGCGCTCCCGTGCAGATTTACTCGGCGCTTTAGCATGCGTGCTGCCTCGCTGACAGAGATTAAAGGCTCTCCTCAGAGCCCCAGGTATTACGCTCAAACGTATAAATCAGGGCTTAATATATAATATTTGTCCATAAAAATATATCACAGTGGCATTCGTTTGACTATCCGCATATTAAATACCATTACAGAAAAGTCTTGAGCTTTTTGAGGATTACTTTGCTACACCAAAGTCTCCTGCCATCCTAAACAGGTTTCTTTGCTGCCAGAGCATGGCAAAGAGGAAGGGGCAGGTTTTGCTGACACAGTTTGTGACCCCAGCCATGCAGAGCCGTGCCAGGAACACGCTCCCAGGCAGGCCCTGGTCTCTGGATGGCCGGCACTGGCCAGCCAGGGCAGGGATCACAGTGGAGACGACACCGCAAGCTTCTAAAGGAGAAAATTGCATGATGCATCGCCACTCAGGAGCACCCGCCAGAGAGCTGTTTAGAGTGAGATTACAGTCTCAGAGGAGACTCTCATGCCTCTTGGTCACAGGGTTACTAAGATGATGCAGTTGTAACTTGTATGCGGGAGGTAGGAGGGATTTAAGTGAAGGCCAGAATGAAAAGCTGGATCAAACCTCCACAAACTGTACTCAGATTAACCCAGATTCCTGAGTCCTCAGCTTTCAAAGACTTGAAATCAGCCAAATTGCTTCCTTTCCCTTGAACAGAAGACAAAAAGTGTGAGGGAAATGACAAAGTTTATACTTGGGCCACAGGTTTATGAGCAGCATTTTAGAACTAACAGAAACAAAGCTCCCCAAAACAAGAGCTTGTGCAGTACAGAGGTCTCGATCCTGCTCACGCCAATTCCATGTTAGCACAGCTATAAGGATTGCTCTGCATTTGCTGCTGGCTTACAGAGATGCAAGGCAGAAAAAAAATCAGACCCAGTTGCAATCTTTTCCCCTTCATCCTCTTCGTATTCAAGCCCTTTTTTTTTCCTTGTAAGTTCCTATTATTAACAGAGGAGAAAGGGAAAAAAAAAAAAAAAAAGAATCCCTGGGATCCCTGGTGCATCCTTGGAGTGGCTGCAGCCTCATCATGGATGACTAGACAACCGCCACTGTGCCACATAATGAGGAGCACACATGCTGCACCGGGAGATACTAATGAGGGAGCTACAGCCCCCTTAGCCCTCTCCAGTAAATCCGTGTCTGCAAGCCATGTTTTATTTATCAGGCTTATTATGGCAGCACTAAGGAGCCATTTGAAAAGGGCCGCTGCTGTCCTGGGCACTGCACACTGCAGTGCCTGCTCACACCAGCTTCCAGGGAAGATGGATGAGGCTGGCAAGAGATGGGGAGAGGGATGCTACGCTCACACCATGCAAACAATCTGTGGCAGCATTTATCCCACCAGCTCCTTTACAGAGGAAGAGGATTCGGCCTGTTTCAACCTCACGGTGCTAGCTAGATGATCCCAGGCCCTGAAAACACACAGTAACTGGCAAACAGATTGAAGCTCTGTGTGTAATGATTTCCAGGGAAGCTGAGGAAGCAAGGACTTGACAGACCTGGAGAACTCAGAGGGGCTTTGCAGGAGCTCAGCTGCCTGAGAGAGCTGCCTACCTGCCCAGCACTGTTCCCTGATCCCACTGCCAGCAGAGCTCCCGTTGGATCGCCCACTTTTCACCATGCACTGCTGCTCTGTGCCAGGATGTGAGGATGCAGAGCTCTTGTGCTGCTCCTGGCAGCGGGCAGTCTCGTGCAGATCTGTGCGTGTGCCAGAGGGAAAGGGGATTTACCATCACTGCTGCCTTCTCCAAACATCCTTCTGACCCCTCTGCACATCCTCACAGAGGCTTCTGTGCACTTCAGAGAATCACTCCACTTGCAGAGGATCAACTGAAAGGAGTAAAAGACAGCTAAGTGAAAGGTAGGAGAGAGATGAGTAAATCTTTGCAAAACTTACACTGCAGGTCTCAGCAGGGCTCAGACAAATTGGTCTGCATTCCTTTAATATATTAGATTTCTACTTACCCTGTTCATTAGCATGTTAAGCTACAAGGGCTGATTATATGAACCTCATGGAGAGGCATCAATTAAGATGATAAATTTACATACATTCCTTCTGGATGAGAAATGATGGGTTTCCCCAGTTCAGTGTTTCATACAACTGGACTCGCTTTCAGAAAGAGAGAGAAGTGTTAAATGTGTGCATCTGCACTGCTTTCCAAAATGATGGGAGCAGTTCACAAGTTTGAGCAAAAATGTATGTCAAATAGGAATACAAGGAAACAACTCACAGTTTCCAAGGCTGAACTCTAATCTGCCATGTCACATTGACAACAGATTATGAGAGGAAGTGAAATTCCCAGGAGATGCTGCCCTTACAAGGCTGGCCCAAATGGCGCTCCCAGCCTGAAGAATGCAACACTAAATATTTGCACATATTTATCACTTCTTGCCCGCACAAGATCCCATCTTATTTTGCAAACACTGTGCAGCAGAACAACTTCATAGCCACTAAAGTGTAGCCATTTCTGGTCTGCAGCGTGCCAGTGGCACCTCTTTCATGCCAGCACGTGTCTTGGGAAAGCTGTGAACAAAGACGGTTTGTTATCCTGTTGCCACTGAACAGAGAAATTAGATAGGCCTTGCAAATGGTATGAAAACCCACGCAAGCTGACAGAATCATCTGTCTTTACTTGAAAAACACTGCACAGCTGCTAATGTTGCCAGAGGAGACAGGCCAGTAGCAGCTCTGCTCCTACAGCTAACCTTTGTAGCACTAACCTCAGTGTTCCTGGGGCTGGTTTACAGCTAAGTCAAACAGTTAATGCCATGAATAGCTCAGGAACAGGAACAGCTAAATAGTAACAGCTATAGCTCATCCCTGTTCTTCTTCAGGAATAAGAAAGAAAGCAGGCTCTTGTCCAGAAAGGGTTGAACATCACCAGCCCTCATCCATTTCAGAGAAAATTAAAGGTTTTTAGCTAATACTGTGACTTTTATGTGACTCCTGCTTTTCTGAATAGCGGAACCAAGTGTATTTGAGCAGAAAGGTGTTTCCACCTCACATTTCTGGGCTGTACATCCGGCTGAGGTGCTGGATAAAGATTACTGTTGCATGTTGTCGTGTTGGTTTCCTTATCCAGGACCATGCTGGGCAAAGGTACAGGTTTACACTTTCTTGGGCTGCCAGATAGCAAATGTGCAAACTTCCTCATGGCTCAGGGCACGATAAGGGGTTTCCATCTGATTCCCCTTCCAGGGCCTGCACGGCCATGATAACAAGATCATTCTGAAGAGGACACATTTCAAACAAATGCCACTTGCATATAAAAGTTTTTGCCTTAAATGGGATGATCTTTTCCTCAAGAGGAGTGGAAAAAGTGCCATTTGTTTTTCTCTCATGTGCACAGCCATGTCAATTACATACCAGTGGAGTAAGGAATATGTGCTCCTTTATTTTGTTTGAACCTAAGAGCAATCAAACCTACCCAGACTTGTGTTCATGATGCACATTATATTTACCAGGGACATTTATGGCACATATCAAAACCAATCAGAATATAAAGATAGTTAAGAAAACCAAAAAGAACCCCCAAAACTAATTCCCTTATGCTGCTAAGTTTGACTTGAACATTATCTGTCTCAGCCTAACAGGTGAGGCACACGCCTCACTAAAATAAGGAAATATTTACAGCCAGTCTGGAAGCAGAATGTGTGGTTATACCTTTTGGGAAACAAAGGAGATAGATGTGGGCAAAAATTGTTTCATGCTCAGGCCCTAATTCATACATACCACCACACTGAAGACTTGGGTACTTCCCCCCTCTTTGCAGCTCCAACCTGGGTTGTTTCTGCCAACTCTTCCTCCTCTCCAGTCAGTATGTTGTAACCTCAGGTAAAGACTTCAGTTTTAATTTGTTCAAATGTTTAATTGTTGTAATTTGGAAAGTTGGACAATAAACCAATTCCTCTTGTTTCTAAAGATTTATTGCTTTTTCCAATTTATTGAACGTTCAGTATAGGCTGTATTTCAATTAAAGGCAGCAAAACTGTTAATGGTCTATTAACGACACATTGCATCTATATAAAGACGCAAATATAAGTCGTGGCCAATTTTCTGGCCCGGTGAGATAATTTCTTCTTTTCCACGTAGCGAATTATCTGCGAACAACTCATAATTTTATACCAGCCCGTATATCTGGCTACCGCTTAACCTCAAGTATCGGCAGCGCACGAACTGCCCGCGGTCCCATCCCTCGCACAGGCGTTTCGCCACCCAGGGAAGCGGCCTCCAGCCTTCGGGAGCCGGGACGGCGGAGCTGCGGGGAGCGGGAGAGGCAGGCGCTGGGGCAGGGCGATGGGGCAGGAGCTGGGGCAGGGTGCAGGGGCAGGGCGATGGGGCAGGCCCCGGGCCGCTCTCGGGCCGGTGCCCGTTCGCGGCATCCCCGGCGCGCTCGGGGATGCTCCGGCCGTTACCAAGGCAACCGCCCCCCCAACCCGCGCCCTCGGCCCCACGTGACCCGCGGCGGCGCTCGCGGCCAGCCCGCCCGTTACCATGGCGGGGGCGCGTGGGGGGGCGCTCTTGTTTCCGATTGGCTGCTGCCGGGGCTCGCTGATTGGCGGGGGGCGGACAGGCCGCGCGCCCATTGGCGGGGCCCGGAGGTGAGGCTGTGGGGTGATGCCGGCCGCCCCGCGCAGCGCCGGGACACAAAGGCTGCCCGGAGGCTGCCCGAGCCCCCCCCGCGCCCCCCGGGCTGGCGCGGCGCGGGAGGCCCGCGGGGGAGCCGCGGCTCTTGGCGCGCTGCGGGGAGGTGGCAACGCGAGCCTGGCCGGGCGCCCGCAGAGCCCGCGGCCTCCCCGCCGGCCGCCCGCTCCAACTGGCGCTGGGGCACGCGGCGCGCGGGGGGGGGCGGAGCCGCTGTCACGCTCGCCGCGCGCCCGGCAGCCAATGGGCGGGCCGGGAGAACGCGGGCTGCACGCGGGGCCCGCGTGTCCCCGCGGCACGGGCTGTCAATCACGTCAGGCACTCGCCCCGCCCGGCGATGGGGCAGGGCCGGGCTCGATGCTCCCCCGCCCGGCGATGGGGCAGGGCCGGGCTCGATGCTCCCCCGCCCGGCGATGGGGCAGGGCCGGCCCGCGGCTCCCCCGCCCGGCGATGGGGCAGGGCCGGGCTCGATGCTCCCCCGCCCGGCGATGGGGCAGGGCCGGCCTCCAGCGCCGCTCGCTCACGGTGCCTCCGCTGCGACCCGTGCCCGGGGCGGCACCGGCGCTGGGGAGCGTTCTGAGCCCGCCGCGGTCTTCTCCCGGGGTTGGGGTGCGGGGCAGTCGCCGCCGCACTGGAAGGGCTCCCCGGGGGCTCAGCGGCGAGCCCGCTCGGCCCGGCCCCCTCGGGATGCCCGCGGTGCGGGCTGCGCTCCCGGCGCCCTCCCCCGGTGGGGGCGAGAGGCGGGGCCGGCGTGGCCGCCGCCTGCCGCCTTTATCTGGCGTGGCGGCGCGGGGGGTGGCACTGGGGAACACCTTGTTGTGAGATACGCGATATAAATTCGGCGCCGGGGATGGGAGCGCGGCCACGGGCGGCGGGGAGCAGCTCCGGACCACGGTGGGTGCCTTCCCCGCGGCTGGGGACCGCTTGAATTTTAATCCACCGGTGCGGGGCTGCCATCCCCTCGGCCACCCCCAAACCTGGTTCCCGGGAGGAGTCGCGGGGGGAATTCTGCGTTTTGCCTCCTTTGGCACGGAGGGGAGGCGGCAGCACCGAGCCCCGGCGGCTGCGGCAGGGCAGGCGGAGCAGCGGAGGGTGAGAGAACGGACGGGCAGGGGAAGGCTGAAGGAAGGATGCGGGATGAAGGCGGCGGGGGAGGAGGAGAAGGCTGGCGGGAGGGGACGGGAAGGCGGGCTGGGGGAGGGAGGAGGGAGAGCAGCCTCTAACCCCGGCGCCTCCGCCGCCGCCTCCCAGCAGGACTCTGATCGCCGGCAGCCGCTGAGCCGAGCCCGCCGAGGAGGGCGGCCGGTGCCGCTAGCGCGGAGCAGGAGGAACGGGACGAGGTCGCCGCCGGAGGAGCCCCGCGGTCCGGTCCGAGCCGCGTCGCTGAGCACGCCCGCCCGGCCGCCAGCATGATGCAGATCTGCGACTCGTACAGCCAGAAGTACTCCCTCTTCAACGCCATGAACCGCTTCATCGGCGCCGTCAACAACATGGACCAGACGGTGATGGTGCCGAGCCTGCTGCGCGACGTGCCGCTGCTGCTGGAGGAGCTGGACGCGGCGGGCGCCGTGTGCCCGCCCGGGGATGCTGCCCTGACGCCCGGCGACCCCGGCGCCTACTTCTCCCGCAGGGACATGTACAGCCACTACATGCTGCTCAAGTCCATCCGCAACGACATCGAGTGGGGCGTGGTGCAGCCGCCGGCGGGCGAGGAGGCCGCCCGCAAGAAGGACAAGCTGGGCGGCGGGCCCGCCGAGGAGGGCGAGGGGGAGGAGGACCTGGAGCAGCAGTTCCACTACCACCTCAGCGGACTGCACTCGGTGCTCTCCAAGCTCACCCGCAAGGCCAACGTGCTCACCAACAGATACAAGCAGGAGATCGGCGTCAGCAGCTGGGGGCAGTGAGCGCCGGGGGGAGCGGGGTGAGCGCTCCGAGCCGCGGGAGCGGCGCCGTCCCCGCCCGGCGCTGCCGCTGCTGCGGTGCCCGAGGGCAGCGCCCCGGGCCGGGGCTTCCCTGCGCGCTCCCAGGACTGCAGCAGGTTTTCTACCAACGCACAAGCGAGAGAAAGAGATGTAAATTAATCAATACTAGTTTATTAATTATTTTGACCCCCCCTCCATGGTTTTTTTGTTGGTTTTTTTTTTTTTTCCCGTTGTACGGTGCGGGGCGAGCAGTCGCTGTGCCCGCCTGGCAGGGAGGCTGAACCCGTACGTGTACGAGGGGTGGCATTGCTGGCTCATAAGGAGGCTCCACTCAAGCCGATGAACATAACGAAACTGGCGCAGAATTGCTGCTGTCACCCCGGAGGGAACCCAGTGAGCTAAGGAGCATCCCTCTGTTTTGGGAGAGATGGCGGGTCCCATGGCTGTACATGTACTGGAGTTTATTTAAACTTTTTTACTCAGATGTAGAGTATATTCTAAAATAAATGCAAATGTATTAACTAAGAGTGACCTAAACTTTTGGTATGATTTATCTTTCTTTAATTAAATGATATTTTTAACATCTGGAATTCTTCTGTTTTTCTTCTATGTTACATTCCGAGTTGCCTTACTAGATACAGAAATCTCTGTGTACGAGAGGGGATTTTGTGCCTTTTTTTTTTCCTAAAGCAATTAGGCAGTGATGATAACTTGGCGAATCTAAAATGTTTGAATGACCATATTAAAATTAACCATACATGGCCTGAAGTTTTAGTGAGCTGTTCCCAGCTGCACAGTGCAGTTGCTCTGTGAGTGTTGGCTTGAAGGTCAGTGCCTCTTTAACAAAATCTGAGAAGATCGAGTCATGGTTACTCTGCAGGCAGCGATTCATGGAAGTTGGAGCAAAGCCTAGGAATGACTCTTGCTTTTTTTGGGAAGTATCTTAATGTACTGTGGGAAGCTCTTTTCTCTCCCTCTGAATAGGTCTGGCAGACTTGCCTCCCCAGTCTCTTGCATTTCTTTTTTCTTTCCTCTAGTCTTCGTTGGATACCAGGAATTAATCGGTTTTATGTTATTGTATTGATTTCTTTCTACTTTTTTTTTTTCATTTCATGAAGTAAAGTACCACAGAATTGGGTGTCTCTATTGTGTTCTAATACTAAGTTCTGATACTAAAGTGCACTTGTGGTTGTGATACAATATACAACAGAGGATAAATGTTTAATAAGTATGTAAGTCCTTACATTATGTAAGTTTTCTTCTCAGGCACTGAAATTCTAAGTTTGCAGACATACTGAGATTTCACCTTGTACTACTGTCATCAAATTTAGAGCTTGTTTGGTGGTGTTGGTTTGGCCTTTTTTTTTCTTCGAAAAATAGAACAATTTTTCCCTCAACTTCAAGGATATTTTTGTTTAAATTCAGATATTCCTTAGCACTTTACTTTTCAACTGTTAGGACATAGTAGTAAAGCATGAGCACTCCAGACATGGTACTAGTTGGCAGATGTTTGTAAGTTAAAACACCCACCCTAAATCTATGTTTAAAAATACGTATTTTGGAAGGTTTTTTCCTTCTGGGGTAAAGAAGAACTTTATAAGGCTGGATAATTTTTAGTTTGGCGATGCTTGTTCTTTTCATAATGTTTTTAACTCCTCTTCCCCTCCTCTTTTGGGAATATGCCAGGAAAAAGTCAGGAACGAGGAGAGGGATTACCCTGGTTTCCTAACATGTCATCTTGCCAGTCTTTCCACGGTCAAACTAATGCAGTGCAGTAGAAGCAGTGCCCTGTGCTGGATGGTGAAGTTTCGTTCTGAAGTGAGAGGTGAGAGGGAGAACCTGTTCTGCTGCGTGGCTCCCTTCTGGCCCTGCACTCCATCAGCTGGAAACCACATTACAGCCTCTGCTGGGGAGCGAAACCTCAGACAAAAGCAGCTCATGCAGTTTCACCCCTGAGCCTTTTGATCTCCTGGTAACTTCTCCCGGTATGGGTTTAGACAATACTGTTTAAATGTTGCACAAGAGACAATGTGATGCTGATTTAGACTGTGAGTAATGTCAGAAAAATAGTGTTACATTAGTGCAGCACAGCCCTGAGAATGGCATCCATTCCATTTGCATGCTAAAAAAAAGCACAAGAGGAAAGTTTTGGTGGGAGAGCAGCAGAAATCCGGCTCTATGGGGCAGCAAAGGTGGCATTTCCTTACAGGTAAAGCTTTGGGTGGCAGGAGGAGGAGGATTCTGTGACTCAAGGCTTTGCCTTGCTGTGACTAAGCTGCAGTTGCTGAACTGTGCGTGGCTCCCATGCCAGCTCTGGGCTGGCAGCAGCCCCGATAATCCCAACTCAGCCGTGCAAAACCTGGGGTCACACCAGCTGAAAAGACTCCTGCCACCTCCCACTTGGGAGCTGCTCTAGAATTTCCCCTTCTCAAGGTCATGGGAGAGGATTGAGGCTCTTGGGATCAAGAAAGCGAGCTCTTAATGCTGGGGGAAGACAACAACAGATAAAACCAGGGAAGTATTTCTCATGCAAAGGACAAGGGATGGGACTGTGCTGCTGGATGTTGTGTAAAACAACTTGCCCTAAAAGGTGGGGTGGTCAGGCAATTACGTAAATGCTGACTCCTGGCATTGCAGCAAGCAAAGATGAGATTGCAGATTTTGTGTGTTAGATGCTGAATTAGGAAAAATTTCCATCAGCAGATGGAAATACAAATATTTATAAATATTAATATTTGTATCTTTTTATAATACATATTTATATATTTATAATATATAAAACAATTAGGTTTATTATTAAAGAGTTATGTTCCCTTTTGAGGGACTGGATCACTTTAAGTCTCCCAGTTGTGTACAGAGTTCAGCAAACCTTTAGGCTGCTCTGGTAAAGTGATTCTGGTACTTGTGTTAATGACAAATTACATCAGTCTAATGTAAAAAGTATCTTTATGATCTCAAATACTTTGGGAAGTGACTTAATTTCTTAGTCACACACAGGCAAAAAAAAGACTTGCCAAACTACCCCAGCTGTGCTCAAAACGGGATATGCAGTGTGAGAAGCAGTTGTCATTTTTAGCTCACTTAAGTGAAATACACTCCATACAGAGTAAGGCAGCCATCAGAAGAGCAGTAAATAATGAGATTCAGAGCTATTTGCACTAACAAATTGATTACAGCAGAAGTTACCTTACAGCCAAGGAGCCTCAAGGACATTGCTCGTGGCATGCATCAATTAATATATGAAAGTGCACAGTATCTATCATTACACTTCATGAGTCAACTCTTGTTTTTGTCTATACAAAAGGAGGACAAATGAGGGGAAATCCATGCTTTTCTATCTATCTATCTCTCCATAAAAATAAAGGCGTTGGGGATGGGTGTGAGTTCCAGGGAAAGAACAGGAATCGTGGGCTGGTCAGTGCTTGCTGGAAGCAGATTGGGCTGAGTCAGGCTAGGCTGTCACCTTCCTACTTTCCCTCTGAGAGCTCTTCCTTGCACAGGGTTCTAACTAGATCAAGATATGCATGCTCTGTGGTTTGTGTCCTTTTTCCCTGCACAGGCTCTTGCACCAAGACAACATGAGTCATCAGTAGATTGGCTTTGCTGAAAGATGCACGAATGTTGGTGGTCAGAGGGAAGGCTGTGTTAGGATCTTGTTATCATGTACTTAACCACTGCACCCTGTTCTACCAGGAAAAAAAATATCACAAAAAAAGGAAATAGAAAGCATCTCCTTTCTATGCCTTTGGATTTGAGCTAATCTCTTTGCAGAAAAGTCTGCAGCAATTTTCCCTCACTGACTTATTTCCCTGAAGTATTGAGTATGGGAGGGGATTGAGTGGAAGTATTGCTTTTTAATGTTTTTATTATTTGTATCTAGGTAACAGCCTGTTAGGTACCATATTCCAAAGAGCTCCAAGATTATAAAAACAGAATTGGATAGAAAGAGGTGTAGTTTTAACCCCCCTGCCATGGACAGGAGACACCTTCCACTAGCTCAGATTGCTCAGTGCCCATCCACTCTGGCCCTGAACACTTGCAGGGATGGGACATCCACAGCTTCTCTGGCAACCTGTTCCAGTTCCTTGGCATGCTCACAGTAAAATAATTTCTTCCTAATATCTAATATAAACCTATTTTCTTTCAGTTTGAACCCATTTCCCCCATCCTGGACACAGGACATGCCTGCATTCCTCTCCAGCTTTCTTGTAGCGCTCTTTAGGTTCCAGAAGGTGCTATAAAGTCTCCCTGGAGCCTTCCCTTCTGCAGGCTGAACAGTCCCAACCCTCTCAGCCTGTCTTTTTGGGAGAGGTGCTCCAGCTCCTCTGATCATCTTTGTGGCCTCCTCCAGCAGGTCTGTGCTGGGGACTCCAGAGCTGGATGCAGCACTGCAGGTGGGGTCTCGTGAGGGCAGAGGGGCAGAATCACCTCCCATGACTTGCATCTTGGGATGCAGCTCAGGACACATTTGGCTTTCTGGGCTGTGAGCACAAATTGCTGGATCATGTCAAGCTTTTCATCAAACAACATCCTCAAGCTGTTTTCCTCGGGGATGTTCTCCACCCATTCTCCACCCAGCTTCTGTCTGTGCTTGGGATTTCTCTGACCCACATGCAGCACCTTGTGCTTGGCATTGCTGAAATTCCCAGGGTTCACACAGGCCTGCCTCTCAACCTGTCCAGGTCCCTCTGCATGGCATCCCTTCCCTCCAGCACAGGGACCATACCCACAGCTCAGTGTCACACCCACAGCCATTGTGCATATGCTTTTTATTTGCCATGTAGAAGATTATTTTTTGGACTGATTTACATTCCACCTGGACAAAATTATTTTTTATGATGGGTTTATTTCATTTATTCCCACATCCCCAAATGGGAAGGGGAAGAGAAATCTTGTAAACCACCAATAATGATGGACACAAAACTGAGGGTGCCTCAGTCCCACTGTCCCTGTCACCAGATGTGACAAAGATGTTGAACAGTGCCAGTCCCAGTACTGGCTCCTGAGAAATACCTTTGGTCACTGCTCTGCACTTGGACATCAAACCACTGACCACAACTCTGTGAGTGCAACCAACCAGACAATTCCTTATCCATGGAGCTGCCCACCCATCAAATCCATGTCTGTCCAGTTTAGAGACAAGGATGTTGTGTGGAACAGTGTCAAATGCTTTGCACAACTTCATGCACATGACATCAGTTGCTTCCAAAGATCTTAAGTGATAGCACACACGGGGAAAAAAGAAGAGCACCGTGGGTTATAACCTGCCACAAAATCTGAGGGAAGTGCAATCAAGGTCAGCATTACAAAAGCATCTCCAGTTTGCATGCATTTTTCTCTTATTTGTAATTGTCACCCCTAAAAAAGCAGAAATACCTGAATGTGTTAGTTCTAATGTTGCAATTTTTTTTTTCCAGACCACAGACTTGTATGGCAAGTTTGAGTCAAAATTGGTTTTAAGGAATGAAGCTATAAACACCTTTCCAAAAGGAAATTTGCAAATAGGAGTGAGGTAATTGTATATCTTTTTGTTGGTAACCAGCTGCCAGAATGGGCACTCTTTGTAAAAAGTAATATTCCTTCCCTGTTCAAACATCCTTATTTGACCCAGACTGATAGAATGAGGAAAACACCTTCCAGTTTTTGTGCTTTTGAATTTTGTTCTGGAAGGAAGGTACAGTAGAAGCTTAGAGAACTTACAGAGAAGCTCTGTGTGTTAAATCACAGAACAGTGAATCAGCTTGCCCCATATTTGTAAGGTCTCTGATAGTACCAGCTGTATCTTTTAATCATGTATATCTACATACATCTGATTCTTAAATGATTCTGTCTTTCTGTCCTGGCCTGTTTTATCTCAGCAACTTTGGGATACAAACAGCAGGCTCAATATCCCACAGGCCCAGACACACCACTTCAGACACTTCAGCTGAGTCTATTTTAAGTGCATCTCACTTTCCCATCTGTATTTGAACTAAGAAGATGGGCAGAATGCCTAAAGCATGATTCAGAGTACAGGAGCATGGCAGCCCCCTTGCTCTGGGATTACTTTTTGGTCATTGGTTTATGTGCTGGAGCAGGGAGACAGATGCAAGGTGAACCATTCCTTCAGGGATTTACTACAGGTTGTACAGTGATGGGAAGGTAGAATAGCAATGGTGAGATTTCTCACATTCTAACTAATATGTGTCCTTCCCAATTTCTTTTCCCCTCTCTCTGAGAATTTTCCTCTCTGAAATTCCTAGTAAACCAAGATTTTTTTGTCACCCAGACACCTCTCAGTTTTTAACTGAACTACAATTACTAATAACAGGAGCATTAAGTGATTTCATTATATTTTATTGTGTGACTTGTATAATTAAACCTGGCTTCTTTTATTAACATGCTGTTATTCATGTGGAGGCACTTTTCTTTTTAAAATGTTTCAGTAGTGATGGCTGATCACCAATCCATACTTTGAGAAATATCAATGTCTAAATAGCTGCAGAGCCAACAATGGTTTTTGTTGTTAATGTGTGCAGTGCTCATCTTTTGACGAGCCCTAATAATTGCCATTTGTATTAACTGTAGCATCACACACTGAGAGAAAAACACAGTCTGTAGCAAGCCTGAACAGAGACAAGGGAAAGTGCGGGAGCTGGCAGATCATGGCCTTGGCATTTCTGATATGAGCTTTTATGTTCAAGTTCAGTGTAATGCAATAAAAAAAAAAAAAAAAAAAAACAAAACCTCATTTAAAGAAGTTGAGAAGTCTGGAGATAATTAAACTGGCAGTAGGTTTCTTTTACTTTCACTGGTATTGGTATGTGGTATTTTGCAAACACTGAAATAATTCCTCATCCAGGTGAATACAGTCATGAAAGCCTTAATTTCAACAACCAAACACAGTCACTATTTTTGAAGGTCTTTTTGTTGTAAGACCCAGCAGGGACTATTTCTTGACCGGTTTAAGCTTAGGCAGTGCCAAGAAGGCTGGTCCTGTTCTGTCCCCTGACTCCCATCCCAGCCCTGTGAAATCTCCAGTTCTGTTGTGCTGGCACCTGCACTCATGCAGCAATGGAGCTACCAGACTTAGGGAGCTGATCCAGATCAAAATTAGTAGAGGAGAAAAGCTTTCAGCTGTACTAATTCCCTCATTCAGCAGAAGGTGTAGCTGCATTATCTGCAGGCTGGTGTTGGAGGAAGGGTTGGGAACACGCTGCCAGAAGGCAGAGTTGGACCTCCCCTCTTGGCAGCCACTTTCAAATAGATGGGATTAAGCATGTTGTGAAAGTGTCACCTGAGTCCCATCTTCCAAAGAGGTTTGTATGCTGATGAGTTTCAATATCACTGAAACTGGCGGCTGCCCAGGGCTGAGGTCCCCAGCAGGGATGTGCCACCTCTGCCAGGCACCAGCTCCTTGTGCCACAGCCTGCAGTCCCCAAGGAGGCAGTGCCAGCTCCCCACGCCAACCTCCTGGCAGCCAGGACACTCAGCAGGGCAGCAGGAACTGCTGGGGACAAGCACTGAGGAGGTTGAGGTCACACCTCATCCCTCTGCCTCCTGGCTGCCTCAGTCCCCTCGTGGTGGCCATGGAAGAGAAGAGATGCTCCCACATGGAATTAAACAGCCATGACCAAGAAGAGATGCTCCCACATGGAGTTTAGGAACCATGACCAAGAAGAGATGCTCCCACATGGAGTTTCAGAGCCATGGCCAAGAAGAGATGCTCCCACATGGAATTAAACAGCCATGACCAAGGAGAGATGCTCCCACATGGAGTTTAGGGTCCTCCAGAGCACAGCCAACAGCACTGCTGCCATCCTGCCTCTGCTGGTGTCCCAGCTTCCCAGAGAATTCCTGTGAGATTCCATGGGACAACAACGCTGAGTGCATCATGGCAGCAGTTTTGCTTGATGGTAAAGGGTTTAATACTTTTGGATTGTGTGTGAGGGAAAGAGGAAGGGACAAGAGGAGCCCTGGTGCATCTTGTACACAGGCACTGCCACAAGGCAGACCTGCCCTCCCTGGGAGCGCCCTGAGCACAAGGTCTCTCCTGCTCTCTAATTAAAGGATGCCATGCAAAGTAAGGCTTGGGCAGGAGACTGAGAGCCAGGAGAGCAGGTTGCTCCTGAAGTGAGGAACCACTCTTAAAGAAACCTTGAGAAGTGAACTTGAAGCTACTTGGAGGGTTGAAAATAAAAATTGCTACCCCTTGAAGGTGCCAGTGGGTAAAAATAGTATTTTTTGGGGAGTCCTTCTCAGCAGATGTGCTGTGAGACCACTACCAAGCCTAAAAGCATTTCTCACAGGAGCTGTGGTTTAGTGGAGTGCAGATTTTGGCACAGTTCTCTCCTCTGGCTCACCTTGCCTTCTGCTGGAGGTAGGATCTGACTGCAGTACAGGAACAACCAGACTTCTCTTGCCTCCACATCACTGTGCAAGGTAAAATTTTCCATTGCTGTTGCTGCAACCGTCATGGATGAAGAGCAAAGGAAGGCAGCAAGAATTTTGCCTAATTCTCTCTGTTGGGTAGGTAGTTCTGCCATGGCAATGGCTTTCCCAGCCAGCCTTCCTCTCAGTCCCTCCCTGTGGCCCTGGAGCCTTGCCATGCCCTACCCTCACTCTCAGCTTCTGTTGCCTCCCTACTCTTTGAGCAGCCACCTGCAAGGCACAGGAGGCTGCAGGCAGGAGCCTGTGCCCCCAGGAAAGAGAAGGAGAGAATGCCTGTTGATTTTGCCATAGGATGCTGCCTTCCTGAGAAGAAGCAGAAATGAATCCACTGCAATGGGAGCAAGAGCGCTAACCCACAGTGTTCCCCCAACCTTGCTGCCCAGCTTCCTTCACACAGAAAGCAGAAGGCAGGGGACAGTGTTGTTTATCATGCCCTATCTGACCTTGAGTCACCATGTGGGACGAGGAAGATGCCTGCACGTCCATGGTGCCCTTTTGGTCTGCATGTGTGTGATGACTTACTCAGACAGTTCTGGAGAAGAGTTTCCATCAAAACGTGGCTGAGGGCTCTGCCCCATGGCCTGAATCACACAGTCACACAGGGTGAGGGTATTGATCATGTTGGATCAAGGGTTGGGCTTTAGGGGCTGCCACACCAACTCCCTCCTCCTCCCCTGACTCAGTGCTTGGGGACATCTCCAGGTGCAGTGGCTTTCTCCATGACAGTCAGGCTCAGGAGAGACTGGCTGTCAGCACTTGCTGCTTTTGACTGTGTGTTTTGGCCAGAATCCCCTTCCATCTGCATTGATGCAGCTATTGTTTGTATACATGGTTTTAAGAAGGAATTTCACTTCCTTCCTTCTCCTTTTAATATCATGTAGCAGCTAGAAGCAGGGAAAAGAGACTGGCACCATATGACCAACCAGCTGTCTGTGGACTGTCAGAGCATATTGAGGGGAACACAATGTGACTACCTTGGGTGCTTGATCATTCAGTCTGTTGGCTAAGCTATACACTGTCATCCTCCCACTCAATTACACTGAATGTCACTGGGTCAGTGCATGAATTTAGAAAAAAAAAGTAACGTGATCCATGTCCAGTGCATGGTAAGAGCCCCTTTCTAGGAAAGCAGCATGAGTCATGCTGGCAGAGCCTCTACTGCCAAGTCATCCTTTCTGTTGCCTGTGATGTCTTCACTTTTCCAAATTGCCTTTAAAGGCAGGAGCGTGGGTCACCTTTGCTCCAGCTTCAAGGTAGCAAACATAAGTGTTTAGGAACGAGAATACCAAAGATGTGAAGCAAAGCTAAGTATAGATGCCTCACATTGACTAATGTTGGAGAGATAGTGAGTTGTCTTTGACCTCAGTCCTCTCAGTTTTCTCTGCAGAGGAAACACAAATGCATTTTAAAGATCTCTCCCATTATTTGTGTTTCAGGGATGTATGCAGACATGAAAGTATCCTTCAGGTTCCACTAGAAATCAAGATGCTTTTACAGAGGGAAAGGAAAGCACCCTGAGGTGCACAGGCAGCAAAGGGCATGATCTGTCACTGGTGCAGTGGAGCAGAGAAAGGCGGTTTGGGGGTACGAGGGAAAAGATAATCTCTGCCACTTGGGGAATTTATCAGGTGAAGGGAGGATGCCTCCTAAACTGTGCTCTCTGACACAAGCAGTCTCCAGAACCATCAGACACAAGTTCTTCAGGTTAAAGTTTGATGTGGGGAGATTTCCCAAGAAATTGACCCAAAGAGAGGAGATATTCCTTAAGGAAAGAGCAAAGAGTCTTTTCATTATTGATTGGATGAAATGAGTAATTTCTAGGAAGCCCCAGTTTCTCTGAATTGGCAGATTTGAGTTCCCTCAATATACAGATGACAGTATTACACTCTGCACACTTTGCCAGCAGACATACTGCCTTATTTACTCAGGAACATGTCGTGTTTTACTTGACAAGTGGTAAAAACATGGTCTGCTTTACTTCTCTTTAACATTCTATTTTTTAGGCTGCTGTGGCTTCTGTGCCTTCACCTATTCAAGGATAGGTTCTCATAAAAACTGTATGATGATTATTATTGATTATGAACAATTATTTTTGTCTGTCCCTTCTTCCTTCCCTCTTGCATTATTTATACTGCAATCCTTTTCCTTCTAGTGACAATCAGCGTCATTGCCTCTCTTCACAAGTTACACACTGATGTTTCTCAAGTCTACAGACTTTCGCAAGCAAGTTTCCAGTTATTCTTTTGGGGTTGTAATTCATCTGAATGGGCATGGAATTATTGCATTTTCCTTCCTGCAGGTATTTCCCTGCAGTCATGGAAGTCTGTGGAAAACCACACCACATAAATTCAGCGTTGTGGACGGAGACTGGGACATGAGCTGGTCATGTACCTGCTGCAAAGCCTCAGCACGGCAGAAGGAGCTGCTAATTGCACTGCCTGGAATAGAGAGCTTGAGTAATCAAGGAAGGGGAAACGGTCACAAGCACATGAACAGAGGTTGTTCATCATTTCCATCTCAGCTCCTGTCATAGGAAAGGAGGAGAACTAAAACCTAGTTCTGGTTTCAAGAATATAATGGCAAATTGCACGTAATTTACTGCTGATGCACTTAAAGAACTCTGGTTTCTAGATAAGGCAAGTCAAAGCAGTTCCAACTCACTAGCAAAATTTGCTTAGCATAGCTGATCTGAATTTTTGTGAATTAAGATATTTTGAATTAATTTTTTTTTATGATTTTTCTCCTTCTGGATATTTTCTTTCTTCCTTTGTCTGTCCTTCTCAGTGAAGCTGTTTGGCAACTTGGGGTGGTTTTCCTGTGTGTGTTTTTTTTACATTTAGCCCCTGTGTTTTGGAGAAGTGCCAGCCTGCAGCAGCCTAGACAGACTTCGAGGGCTGGAAGCATGTTTTCTAAAACATGGATGTAAGTTTACTTCACCTTTGACCCTTTTCCACTGTGGAACTGAAGAAACCTCTGAAGAAATCCCAGGGCTAGGTTCAGTTCTCTGCTCCCCATATTGCTCCTAAACATTACTGCCTTTCCCAGGCAGATGTTTCACAGCCCAGGAAAATCTAGAGGAGGCTCTCATCCTTGTCTCCTCTCTAAGAGGAGGGCAGGAGATGCTCCTGTCTCTCAACTCTTCTTATTGATTTCTGTTTCCTTCCCCTCCTGGCCCCACAGAAAGAGGGGTACTCCAATAAACATCTCTCACTGTGTTCTAGTTTTGGGGACAGAAAGGAGCAGAATCCACTCCTTTTTGTTATTGTCAAGGTTACTGAATCCCTTCCAGACCTGTTTATATTTCTGTGATCAAGTTTGGGTGATACACAAAGTTTCCCATTTCCTTTTTATTTCCCAGAACAGCACGGAAGTTTGAGAGAAGCAGTGGCTGTGAGAAAATGACTTTCCTATGAACTTTGAGAAAAAAAACAGCTGAGCTCATGATGGGTGGATCCTCCTTCACCCTGCTGTCTAGATCAGCCTCCTAGAATAACTTCCCAGGAAGTGATAATTTGTTTCAGTGACATAGATTGCAAGGGAGATCCTGATTATGAGGGAGAAGATCATGTGTCAGGTAACATGGGCTTCCTCTAATATTCCCTTTTATTCCCATCTTCTACAGTCCTCTCTCCCATCCAGTTCTTTTTTTTCCCACACATCCTGTGCCAATCTCTTCTCCCCAGGGTCTGTTCCTGCTCCTGTGGAGTTCCATTTCAGTCCTTGCATGGATTTGGATGATATTACATCTGGGGGACAAAGCAAGACAGCAAATCTCTCCTGTGTTTATCTGGCTAATTATGATTTTGTGGAGCCCACATCTCTGGCTTTGTGTTTCTCCAGGAGAGCTAGGGAGGAGCAGGGAAGGAAGAGGCAGAACTGCAGAACAAAACCCCACAGCACAACGAAACCTTTTGGCATCGTTTGTGGAGGAAAAGGGAGAGAACAGGAGAGAGATCCTAATCTTGGTGTACATTAGGTGCTCCCATCCAACAGCGCTGGGTGGGGACTGAAATGCTCAGCAGCCAGCGAGATGGCAGATTAGGCAGATTGTTTGCTGTGAGGTGGAGGGAGGGAAAAGAGCAGCAAAGACTCAAGGAGGGGCTGCAGAAGGGTGTGAGGTAAGTAAGGAAAGGAAAGTTCAAGTAATTTCCAAAGAGGTTGAAAATGGAAGCAGGAACTGGGATTTTTTTGTCTGGGAACAGACAGAGGATGCAGGGGAAAAAAAATAAAAAGATGGGAAGATGAAAGCCATGTGAGTTAATTCAGCTCCTATTAAAGCTGACAGCATTACTATTTACAGATAGTAGGCTTGGCTCGTAGGAAGATTTTGAAACAGGACAGAAGGAGGAAAGGAGGGCTGGTAGACAAAAGACAGACAGAGCAAGGAGAAGGAATATGCAAAAATGGAAATAGGAAATAGTTGAAAATGAGCACAGGGAAACATACTCTGTACATTGGAAGTATGCTGGAAAAGGGAAGGGAGATTGAAACCAGAGCAAAAGAAAAAGCATGAGATCATTTTGTGATTTCAGATTTACATCCTAGGGAATATGAGAGTCCTGCCTGCAGAGCTGAGACCTTGGGAAAAACCTGTGGCAGATGTGAAGAGGTGCAGGGCAGAATACAACTGCAAACTATAAAATGTATTACTTTATGCAGATACTTTCCTCTTGAGCTGTAAACCCCAGGAGTGGAGTGGGCTCAGAGAGTGTGCTGGGGGCTGGGAAGGGAAGATGGGAAGTAGCAAGGAAAAGAGCTAAAATGACCAGATGGTTTGGTACAGGTCTGTGTCTTGTGGTGATCAACTCTGACATCTCAGGAAATGAAAGCTTCAGCTGAAGCTCTTCAGCTGGGGCACTATCAGGTCTGTCTCCACGTTTTCTCTAGCACAGGAGCTCCCTGCCAAGAAAACACGACCTCATGCTTCAGTCTTTTCCCTGGGGAGAGCATGAATACCCAGCTGCCTTTCCCACAAGACCTGCAGAAGCCAGGTATCTCTGGCTGTATCTGGACTGTGAAACCCCCAAGCCTCTGCATCCCCAGGTTCCACAGATTTACTCTGGCCCTGTGGCAGGGTAAAACACAGTCCAGGGTCAGTGCCCCAGTCCCTCCAGCCCCAGGCTCTGGTTTCCAGAAGAGGGAAATGTCCAGGTGAGGAATGTGATACCTCCACCAGGTCCCCTGACATTTACCACCTTAGCCCAGCAGTAAGTGCAGCTGGAAATGCCAAACCTGGTTGAGCTGGGCTGATGGATTCAAAGCTTGCTAAGGGACATCCAGGCATTTGTACATGCACGGAGTAAAATCATGTGAGCTTTTTTTTTTTTTCTTTTTTTCTGAAGACCAGGCTTAAAGCAAGACTCTTTATCAGGCATCATTCCCAGACAGAAAAATCAGCCATGGGCTGGCTGTGAAGGGAGAGCAAGCTGTGTGCGCCACATGGGCTGCTGGTCCCACGCCTGGGAGAAAGCAGGTCCCAAAGCTCAGAAGGGCTCTTTGTACACAAGGGTTGGCTGCCTGGATGCCTCTGGGGCAGGCATTGAGGGACCTGCCTGCTGCAAGGCTGGTGAGATCCCTGCAGTGTGCTGGGATGAGGGAAAACTTCCTCCAAAGTGTGAGCAGGACCTGTGCCTGGGGCAGCCTGTTGGGTTTGCTCTGGTGGTTAGGAACTGGATTCTTCCAACTCAGAATTTCCTGTGGTTCTGTGATTCTTCACTCCCTCAGCACCAGATCACTACCCCTGAGTGTGAAGGCTCTGGCTCCCACTCACTGCAGTCACAGAGTCCCCCAGGGAAAATTCCTGCTGGGATGGGCCAGACCTGCTCACACATCCACAGCTGGGCTGTCAGTGCCAGAAATATCACCTCACCCCACGGACCAGCCATGCAATTGGTGTCCCTGTGGCTGTAATCAAGGGGGACATTTGTGCTGAGACAAGGTGCTTTTCCATGTGCTCTGTCTTCTTGCCTATGCATTTCCGTGACATGAGCAGGGTCTGGTGAGATTATCTTATTTTTCTCCTCAGCATGGCTGCAGGAATCGATGGGAGTGGTGTTTAGAGCTTCACTGCCTGAGCTCCCTGTGCTCAGCCTGAAAAAGCACATCTCCAGCAGGAAAAGAGCATCTTAAACAAACAGGATCCCAAGCTTTAAGGAGTCTGGAAGGTTTATGGTAATGCATTTTGAAGAAAGAAATAGAAGCAGAATAAATATATATTCCATTACACGTGTTTGTTACACACTTGGTATGGTGCTGAGTGTTCAGGGTATACAATTGATGGGGACAAACTTCCCAAGGCAAATTCTTAAGCCTCCTCTTCTTGTAGTATTCCCTCCTACCCCATCAGGCAGGCATAACCCCTGAAAACTGCTCCCCAACTCTCCTGGGTTTGATCCCAGACCTAAAGAGCCATAAGTAGGATATGGGAAATATCAGATATTTTTTAAAGTAGGGAACTAAAGATGTGTGGGGGTTTGGCCACAGCAATTGACAGTTTAAGATCCCTTAATTTTTTCTTTTCCTGAGCCATTGCAGCTGTATATGCAGCACTAATTCCCCAAGGCTGGAGGGTTTGGGGTTTTTTTTAGTTTTCAATCCTGGTGTATTTTGTTCACTATTCTTCAGTCAGTTTATTGATTCTCAGCTTTTTTCATGGCTCTAAGTGCCTCTTACTTTGTACTCCTCCCTTTCCTCCCTCCCCCCAAAACACACCAGCCTGCAGTCACTTTGGCTGAATCTCAATTTATTTACTGCCTTTTTAAAAGCATGTTGGTTTTTTTTCTAAGGCTTGCTGAAAGAGAGCTGTCCATTAAAGTTCTTTTCCCACTGCAGAGAAAGCTTTGTCCTGTTTTCTCATGGTGTTTGTGGCAGATATGAAACTGTTGAAGACAAAATGTACTTTTGAATCGTTCAGGCTGAAGCAAATGAGAGCTGTGTGCAGGCAGATGGAGGAAGGGTCCCAGGGTACTTTTCAGCTCTGGGACAGGACATATCACTTTAGCAAATTGTTACTGGCATCTGTTTTTGCATGGGGCAGTTCTCTAGCCCCAGATAATCCCCTCTGAGTGCCAGGACTGGCTGTGCTGTTTGGCTGCTGATCTGTCACTTCCCAGCAACTGAATCAACTGCTTCAAAGCAGCACTTTGCTGCAAGATGAATGAATTTATTTAAGCTTTCTACATTATTGCCAAAAAAAAAGTATGGGACCAACGTATGAAATCTGCTCTGTGTTGATATTCATGATAAGGAGTAAGAGAAACCTTTGCCAATATTTGACCCTCTTATCAAAAAAAAAAAAAGAAATCAATGAAAAGTGCTTCCTGGTAAATAGCACGTTTGACATGTGGCCTGTGTGTCAGGGCATTGGAAAAGCTGATAAATACCCAGTATCCTTACTGCAGTGCTTCCCTGGAAATCAAACAGCCTGGGGGAGAAGGGGCTGTGCAGCTCTGCAGTGAGCTGTGTCAGTGCTCAGCACCCAGTGGGATGCTGCAGGTCTGGATGCAGGGATCCTGCTCCTCCCCCTGTTCCCTCTCTGCTCCCACTCCCCAGACCAGCAAGGGAATGCTGCTCAGCCCAGCCACACTCAGCCCAGCAAGGACTTTTCTGAAGGCTAGTGCAGGCTCTTAGTGCAGGAATACTAAACTATCATTTATTCATGATCCTAAATGTGCTTTCAAGCCCAGGTAGCACCATTTTCCAGCCTTTTCCAATCCCCTCCTCATGCCTCCATTTCCTCCAGAGCCTTGTCTTGCCCTGCAGTCAGCACAGCTCTGCTCAGAGGGTCCTGCTCTCTCCTCCCACTGGTGTAATGCAGGTCCAGCTATGTTCAGCAATACTTTACTCCTCTCATGTGCTGCTTTGCAATGTGTCTTCTTCTTCTCTGCCGTTTTTGATTAAGGTATGCTGAAAAAAATAGAAGTGATTGGATTGCTCTCCCCTGATTATCCTCCTGCTAACATAATTCATTGTCATTTAGAACATAATTTGCTGCTAGGGACGTGATTAGCTTGGATTAAGACACCATTAAATAAACAAGGCTGGGTAGGAGTAAGATGGCTGCAGAAAAAGACAGAGTTGTGCATCAGCTCACATCTTATAATTAGTTGTGATTTAAAAAGAAATGCCTGAAAATTTCTTAAGGGCTGAGGGAAGTCCTGAAGCAATCTAATCCTGTATTTTAGAGTTAGTCTGAATGTGATCAGTGCTCCTAAAAACAGTAAGTATATAATGAGTATACCTCCCACAGAATCTCCTGGATTCCTTCCTCATCCTCCACCCAGTGCAGCCCTCACTGGATGTGAACACCCACATGCTCAGTTGAAGCCATGGTTCTCAGTCTACTATGTGTTCCATAAAATGTGAAGCTTTAGGGAAATTCAAGTATCATCCTTTTTGGAATCCTTCTCTGGAGTATGTGGAGGTCGAAGGGGAAATTTGTTGAATCTTCAACAATGCTACAAAGTCAAGAAAGCCATCACTTCCACTCAGGAGCTGAAGGATGAGTTCTGCTTCAAGAGCTTCTGGTATTCACATTTCTGTTCTATCCAGGTGGAATATTTAAAATTCACATTTATCCAGTGGCTGCAGAAATACCTTAGAACAGCCAGGCAAAGTTACCATGGCTGTGAGCAGAATGCTGTTAACTAAATGGAGGACCAGACCTCTATGCTGCACATCAAATGGGAGTTATCACACCTTCTACATGTCCTTAGTAAAACCTAAGGACAGATTTAGCTGGGAAACAGAATGCATTACTGTAAAAACCAGTCTTTTATTTCTTCTCATCCTGAACCTCTGTGAGCCCAGCTCTGCCTCCCTTACAATAAAAAATGAACAGGTACTTCCAAATAAATCTGTCTGTGGAAAGAGTACTGTAAGTGGGTTCCCAAGTATTTATTCAGCAAGTTACCTGACCTGCTACCTTTTGTGTGCATTAATTTGACTGTTACATCTGATCCACAACTTCACTGAGAATGGCTCTCTTGAAAGTGCAACTCAGGCCAAAACTCCTATAAGAAAGTGTTAAAAAGCTACAGGTTTTGACTGTAGTCCACAAATTGTGACAGCTAATCTTTCTTCATCATGTGTAGAAACTCAGAATTAGAAACTTAAATATAGAATTGGCTGATTCACAAACTTAGTACAGTTAATGATGTGGATTAGCCTTTTTTGCAAATGCTTTTGTGGAGAAACAAAACAAACAGAGGAACTTTGTACTCCGATTTGTCTAAGTGTGTCAGAGCTAGAATGAAATTTGCTCAGTATATATTTTCCCAGTTAGAAAAGCTATGCTTTAGAAAAGTCTAAATGAGCTCAGTGGTGTCATTTGTTGACCCACCTGGAAGAGATGACCGGTCGAGGTCTGTTGACTTTCCTGGAATAGCTGGAGGAGGCTGTCAGGGGGACACTGACCTGCAGGCCAAGGCTTTTGGTGGAATATAATCTTCCTGTGTTGACTCTTGTGTGACATTAGAGGTGAGACTGACATTCATTTACATTCTTCTGTTAAGTAAGCAGAGGGCTCTCATGCTGCCTTAGCCCAGTTCAGCACAGTGCTTTGGGGATGTGCAAGGAAATGAGAAGCATGACTGCTTGCAGGGACAAGGGAAACATTAAAAAAAAGTATGTCCAGATCCCTCAAAACCTGATTTGAACAGGTGAAATTCCTTCCAGAAATACAACTGCATCTACTTTCAACAACAGCCATGGGAATTAAAGGAAAAATTAAAAATGCAGTAATGAAAAGCTTGAGAGGAAACTGTGCCTGTGCAGCATATGGGAGACATTTGGTGTGACCCTTCATGTGGTAGCATTGCACAGGAGCCTTTTGAAGGAACCCTAACAACCACAAATTGTAGCATTTTGGAGCACAAATCTGCCCTGAAAAGGGTCTGGTTAACTTCAGCCTCGACTGTTTTGCTTCCCAAGTCTGCCCAAACTGGGACAGCTGAATTTAATGACAGAATAAGTTGTTATGATTTCACTGCTCTTTCTCTAAACCAGATCCAGCTATGCTTTGGAAATGTGAGCTATGCTGGCCTTTGCTTTATAAACAGGAGCATTCAGTGGATTCTAGCTGTAACAACTCAGCTTTTGGGGGAGGAGAGCCAGGAATCATCCATCCTGATGAAAGGGGCAGTGGGATTTGCAGCATCTGCACAGTGGGAAGGGAGCACATCTCTGCAGAAGGTGCAGGTCCAGAGCAGTCCCTGCAGGGGCCTTGGTTGCAGTACAAGGAAACCTGCAGGCAAGCAGGGATGTGCCAGCCTGCTCCCAGGACTGAGAGTGGCAAATAGAGAGCAGACCTGACCCACAGTTTGGGTACATGGGGAGATATTTCATTTTATTTTCTTTTTCTGCTGGAGTTGGGATTAAAAGCTGAGGAGATGGTGTTTCTTGTTCAGACTCAGATGTTTATTAATTTTTATTTATATTACATTCTCTCAGACTGTGAGTTTTACAGTACTTTTAGTTAACAAGCTAAAAATGGAGATATATTTTACTTTCTGCAAGGCCTTTTAAGGCCAAGCTGTTCAATTAAGAACGGACACTTAAATTATTTTTACTTTTAACCCAATAGCTAACTACTTGTGACCCATAATGTGGACTTTTCTATTCAATTAAACAAGATTCTACCTAGACTCATGAAGAAGAAAGTGAAGAAGAAGAAAATCTTCTCCCTAAAACTTCTATTTTGCTTTATATATATTACTATATCCTAAATCCTCAAATTCCAAGTTTTCTACCATGTGATATTACACACTTCTATTTAAACTGCACATCTGTGATCTTAGTTTCATCATTCAGTTTTGGAAGCTTTTTTCATGGCCTCAGGTCAAAAGCCATGTTTTCCTGGGGGTCAGTGCCCATCAGCACAGAAAGTCCAAAATCCTCAATTTTTAGGGCTCCAGCAGGGAGAAATCTCTGCACTGCAGCCAGTTCAAGGTCAGCTGGACTTCCCCTGTGTTTGAGGTGCAGCAGAGCTGGTTGTGTCCTTCCCATGCCAGCTCAGCTGTCCCTGTCAGAGCTGCTCCCTGCACTGCAGGCACACTCTGAGCCCTGCACTCACATTTTCCAACCACCACTTCTCCCAGAGCAAAACTGTCCCTCAGCACTTCCCAATGCTCCAGCTGGAGCTGTCCTCCCCTGGTTTTGAGCTGGGGATGCCTCTGGCAGCAGGCAATTGCCATGCTGCAAATGAGAGAGGCTGCAAATGCAGGCAGGCTCTGCTCCCCTTGTTTCATACCTGCTGATCCAGCCCAGTAGATCGTGGGGTTGGGCAGAAGTCTGTAATTTCTACATGCCCCAGAACAGACTGCCAGGAGCCAGTACTTCCTCAGTATAAAGTTTGTTGTAGCACTGTGAGTGGATCTAATTTTCCTCCAGAGTTGCTCCTTACAAGAGGGTGACTTTAGAGAGGAAAGCCAGAAAGTTTTTCATGACCTTACTGCCTGGGACTCCACTTTTTCACTCTTATTCCCAGGTGGGGAAGTCTCAGGATTTTAGTGAGCTGAAGAGGTGTTTGAGTGTTTTACAGTAGCGTTTATCCAGCCCAGAACTGCAGCCCCAACTCACCTCTGGACCTCTGTAGCTCCAGAAACCAGGAATTCCAGGAGGGTAACATCTGGATCCAAAATTAACCATCCCAGAGCTGGCTCTTCTCACATTCAAAATGCTGCTGTCTGACCTCAATCCAGTGTGTTTGTCAGCATAGAGAGCCCCCAGCCAGAAAGCTGTAAAGTGCTGCACTTAAAATAGCTGAGCCACTGCAGAGTGGGAGCTGGAAGGTGAACAGAGGGGCTTTTAGAGCCAGTGCCCAGCCCTAAAGGATCAGACTGCTGTTTCCAGCTCACTTCAGGACAAATACAACAAGAAAATTAACACCTCTGTCACAGGAGAAGAGGCTCATCCCTTTGCCATGCACTTGAAACCAGCAGAGCTCCATCAGGCAGCCAAGGGGAGAGGAGCAAACTTGTTATTTGATTTCATGCAGAGTCCTGCAGTGAAACTCAACAGCAAAGGGCTCAGCAGCAGAGCTTCACCCAGCCCCAGCATTTCACATATACCTTGAGGGGTTAATTCATTATTATATCTCAGTATGTGGAGAACGCTCCCCTCGACATCTCAGCTCACAGAATTAAACCCCACACTCATCACCTCTCTGTGCCCTGTGGTAAATAATTGCAAGTTCCTTCTGCAACTTGTGAATTAATTCAGTTTCCTGGCCTGTGCTGCATCACAACTCAGTGCTCTCCTGGATATCTGGGTGGCACATGCATATTTTGAGATGTTTTGCATCTGTTATAGGCAGATCCCTTTTCTCAATGGAACTTTCTAAGCTATTCCCCCCAGTGACATCACGCCTTCTCTGCTCCCACAGCCACAAAGGCATTTATTGATAGCCATGACATTTTCCTTTAATGCTTTCATTGTTTCCAGAGCTTTATTTGGGTTGTTGTTGGAAATCAGAAAAACAAGACAAAAGGCAAAGCATGTTAAGAAGGAGACTTGGCCTGCATGCAAGTCTGGGGTGAGAGAAAATCTCTGGGGCAATTTTTAGGGAATCTGCTTTCCACAGGCTCCTCCACAGTGACAAATGAGTGTCATCCAAGTCCCTGGAGCTGCCACCTCCTTCCAGCAGTTTGCTGCAGTCCAGTGCTTGGGTTTGATGTGCTGTGCAGGGATCTGGCATGGGGATTTTAGAGCACTTCTCTAGATGTATCTGACTTGCTCTTCTTCCCTATCTGCCTCTTTAGATGCTTTTTTTTCCCTGAGAATTACCCACAGCACTTGCAGTGAGTTGTTGTCCAGAACGATGTGTTAGTTTACAGATAGATAAACTGACTGTTACATATTTCATTAAATATTCCTTAAGAGTTGCTTTGTGTCTAAGGGAGTTTGCAGACATCCATATAGACCCCTCTTAAAAGTTAATTTGTCTGGCAGTCTGGACAAAACAATACTCCAAAGGTTAATAAGCATGAAATGAATGGCTTGGTAGGCCTGGGCTAAATGATCATTTGGAGGAGGGAGCAGCTTCCACTCTATTACATGCTGCTGCTGTTAAACCTCAGCAAATCTGCTAAGTGAGGCAGAGCACAGAAGAGAGGGGACTTCCAGGTCTAGCCCCTCAGTAGCCTCTGGCTTTGGTCTCACACAGTGCTTGAACTGCTTGAGCTCTGCTGGAACTTGCTCTCAGAGAAGCCCTGTGGGTTTTAAAAAAATATTTTATTATTTTTATTTATTTGAGAGTGTTGCTGTTGTTGGGGTTTTTTCTGGTTTTCAATTTTGTTGTTGTTTGTTTGGGGGTTTTTGTTTGGTGTTTTTGGTAGTGATGGTGGGGTTTAGGTTTTAGTTTTTTGCCTACAAATTAAGACCCAGTTAACTGAGATGTGGCATGCAAGTACCATGAGCTCTTGGCAGTGCAGTCTCTGGTGAGGAGAGGAGACTGCAGAATAGGATAAAACCTGTTCACCCAGGCTGGCCAGAAGCCAAGAGCCACTGGAGGTGCTGGGAAAACCACCAAAAGTCTTCTGGAACTTTGCTTTGCTCTTTTCTTTAAATGTGGGCAGGTTCTCCTGCTTTATTTCTTTGACTGTTTTTTCTTTTCTTTTTTTTTTAAATGCATCTGAGCTGCTCCCTGCTGAGATGGAAGCAGGTGAGTGCCTCCCCACGTGCCTGCTGCAGAAATCACCTGCTGTTGGGGAGCAGAGAGCGTGCAGGTGCAGATTAGGGGTGACCCTCTGTGACCCTCTGTTCAGGGGTTCCTTCCACCCCTTGTCACTCCTGACTCTGAGGAGCTTGCTGACCTTTTCTGGCTTGCACTGGCTGTGCTTGGTTGACAGATTTTCGAGTACCAAACATCCCAGCGCTGCTGAACTCCTGCAGAGACCAGGGTGGTGACAACAGGGGTCAAGTCCCCGTGACATAATCGCCTACTGCAGAAACCTGCAGAATATTTATAACTTTCACAGCTTGTCCCTCCCCTGCAAGATTGACTCAGAATTTAAATCCAATGTGTGGCTGTGTAGAATCCCCTGTGCTTTACAAGGACCTTCAAACCTGTGTCCAGTAGAGCTCTCTTTGATTTACAAGGACCTTCAAACCTGTGTCCAGTAGAGCTCTCTGTGCTTTACAAGGACCTTCAAACCTGTGTCCTGTAGAGTTCTCTGTGCTTTACAAGGATCATTTACTCAGTCTGAGATGCTGTTGCAGAGCACAACTTATTTTTGCAGTAAGCAGCACCAGACCAGCCTATTGTTACCTGGCTGTGTGGCATTTACCAGGTGTAGATAGTGCTGTGTGGAGTGCAGCACACACCAGCAAGGGGCTGAGCTTGGAGGAAGTAACACGCCAGAAAGTGGGAGAGAGGGCTGCTGCGAGAGTGGGAGATGTGAGGGGATGACCCAACAGCAAGGTGAGGTCAGGTCAGGTCAGACCTTCCTCAAAGTGGCCTTTGTCACCTGGCAGCAGCAATCCTACAAGCCCTTTATATTTAGTTCTTCCATTGAATTACTTTCAGCAAACAGAAGTGAACTGGAACAACCCTGCCTTTTGCCCCGGTTTGGCTCGGGGAGCTGGCTCCGCTCTGGCAAGTGTCCACGAGGGCAGCTTGTGTCTGTGCCTGCACGTGTGCCCAGTGCTCCTCACTGAGCCCTGCATAGGCCTGGGGATGTTTAAATCTTACAAATCAGTGGCTCGTGTGCATCACCAGCTGTGTGGTGTGTCCAGGCAGAGCAGCCTGTCTGAGGGTCGGGGTAGTGACCAAGGAGGGTGCTGGGGCTCCTGTCCTGCCCTGCTGCTCTGTGGCAGGTTAAAGGAGCCCACAGAGCTGCCCCATCTCCTGTCCTGCAGAGTTTGGCCCCAGGAAGGTTCTTCAGGGCTTGCCAGGCCTAAGTCACAGCTCAGGTCTGAGCCTGCAGGGCCTGAGAGCTGCGCCCTGAGACCAGAGGTTTCTGGCTCTTGGCCAAGAGGAACCAGGTAATAACCATAGGACAGCTGGCACAGCAATTTCTTCTAAAATTGCAGTTCCCTGCAAGGCTGACAGCTCAGGATCCTGCTTTTGATGAGGTCTGTTGGCAGCAGACCCAGGAGACTCTGCCCAGTGCCTGGAGCATCTGCCCTGTGCTCACCTTGTTGCAGGCTGTAAATGCTGAGAGATCCTCCAGTCATCCCCTGTGCTGCCACAGCCAAGGGGACACACCAAGGACCTGGCAAGCATGGCTGGAGCCCCAGGGACTGAAGTAAAACACCCTGAATCGACAGCTCTCTTCTCCTCCTGGCTCCTTTCATCTCAAGGGAAGGAAGCCAATTTCCTTTGCAAAGCAATCTGAGCTCAGGAGTTCAAGGTGCTGTTTAAAGAGCTCGGTGCTGATGCTGCCCAAGGAGACTGCAGGCTGGAGAAAGCTCTCTGCATCAGTGTGTAAAAACTGGGCTAATAATATTTTTCTGCCTCACACAGGCTGGTGAGAGTTAATTAATTTTAAAAACAGTTTGAAACACAGTCACAACATAGGTGCTAAGTTTTATTTATTAATATTCCATATTCAAAATACAAGACTAATTATTTATGTGCATAGCAAAGGCTGCATTTCTGTGCTAGTAATTCAGTTTTAATGGTTTAGGTGGCACTTGCATTGAGCTGTACTAAAAAAAAAGTTTCATTAGGTAAAAACTGTGTGTAGGTCTCTCATTAAGTGTTATCTTCATTATGCTGGTTATTTCATGCTGAATTTGTCAGGACCAAACGTTTGGCTTTTGCTGTAGCACACGTTTTTTCCTGAATTTCCAATTCCCAACCAGGAGGAAGGGGCCCAGGAGAGTGCATGGAAGTGGAGGGGTGGGATGGAACCAAATTTGTTCCCTGTGGTTTTGTAGTCAGTGACAAGAGAGCAGAAGGGGTTTGCCTGCTGTGGAGAGGGATGTGGAGCCCATTTAGGCTCTGATCTGAGAATGTAGAGGTCTTCCCTATGCACTGATAGGGATGCAAGGAAAAACTCACCAGAGGGATTTCTTTCTGGGTACCTCATGGTCTTTGCTGGTGCTTTAACCCCTCTACAGTTCAACCATGTTTTCAGAGCTCTAACAAGTTTACAAACAAAAGAGTGGAATCTTGCAAACAATTATTTCTGTGTCAATGGTTGAGAGAAGACATCCCTGTTGTACATGCTGTGAGGCAGCAATTGTCTCTTCCTACATGTCTGAGCATAATTTAGAGTGGCTTGGCTCTAAACAGAGCCCCTGCCCATATTCCACTCTAGAGGAAAAAAAACCCAAAACAAAACAACCAAACTACATTTGAGAAAATCAGAAATGAAACTGAAAAAATAATATTCTTTGGAGTTTTTTCTCCTTACTGAGTCTGAAGAGATGAAGACGGAAAGGGTGCAGAAACCCCCTGGGAAGTCCAGCTGTGGTGAAATTTTAGCAATAAGGAGATACAGATACACCTTTTAATGTATGTAAGAGATATGAAAGAAGTCCTCTGCTCCACTTATCTAGGAACTGCAGTAAACTGACACTTCTTAGAGCTTCAACCACATGCACAGCAAGGGTTTCCACTAAAGGTGGTAGATAGGGCAGCAAAAGTCACATTTGCTCCCCTCTGCTTTGAAGGTTGTCCAAATTTCAGCTCAGTGAGGTTGTCACCAGGCTTAAGGAAGCTAAAATGTAAATGCATTGAAAGTAAAATGGCCTCAGTTTGGGTGATTTTTTAAAGAGAAGTAAGTAGCAGTGAAGAAGACTTGGTAATGCACAAAGTTCAAAGTTGGTCTTTGCATGACAGCAAAAGAGCCATGTGAAGGGTGACTCAAAATTATAAGCAGAAATTGGAGAGGTGCCCACTGTGATAGTCTGAGCTTAGCTTAGATGTAGATAAAGAAGGAAAGTTAAAAATTAACTTTAAGTTCTGCACGTTAAGAGATGTGCTGTATTTCCTTATGATTATTTAGTGATTTCACATTTTTCTCAAAATGTATGAATCTGAGACTTGTGTGCTGACTGGATCTATGGCTGCCTCACCCAAGCTTGCCAGTGCTTTTCTGAGAAATGATGTTTGCCTCCAGATAAATTCATATTAATACTGGCTCTCCTTTATCTATCCACAGGGTAAGGGTGGGGAGGGTTAACAACAGGCAGATTCTTCTATCCTGGATAAAAATGCCATTTGCTGATGGTGTCCATTCCACCCTTCTCATTCTAACTTAAATCTCCCATGGGCTCAAGGGGGATTCCACTGCCCAGTGCCCCCAGCAGCCCCTCTTTCAGTTCCTTGGTACCTGGGTTGGGATGGGGAATTTCCTCCCAAGGGACATATTAGACTCTTCTTTCTTATGGGGTTATGTGCATTTTCCTTCGTGAAATTATGTTTTCCCTTTAACTCATGTTTTTTACAGACTTCCTTTCCACCTTGTATACACATTGTGAGCTGGAAAGAAGCCTTTAAATGGCTTGAAGCTGCTGCTGGCTGTAAAGTAACCGGAGCTGACAGTGGGCTTGCACAAGCACGGAGCTGTAAATCAGTTAAATGCATTGCACATAATTTCCTGGTGCCTGCTCTCCTCGGGAGCAGAGCCCTGCTGGGATGAATGTCATCACAGCATGCAAAATCCTGGATCTGATGCTCCTTTTGTTTGCAGGGGGAATGGGGCTCGTCTCTGCCAAGAATGGTCTGTTCTGCCACAGGGTCACCAGCCACCTGACTTCTCTGCAGACTTTGCAGCCTTAAAGATCTTGTACTTCACCCCACAAAATGCCCAGGAATTTATTTTAGGTGTACAGAACAAGTGGGAACTCTCTCCTGAAGTGCTGCTATCTTAAATAGGCAAATCCATGAGTGACTGAGGGTACTGTGCTCCTGTGTTCACTGGTAACTGCAGATTAAGCTCTTTGTTTCACCTTGGAACTCAGAAGAGATTTTTATTGCATTAGTTACATTAGTTATTAAGTACAATTTCCACACCCTGTCTAATGCATGTGGATCAGCATTTGATAATTTAAAACACAAGGTAAGAACACAAAATAATTTCAGAAAAAAATTATCTAAGCTGGCATTTTTCAAGCATTCATTGTAACTTCTATTAAACTGCTGGAGTGCCAGCAGCTGCCTGGAGCAATGGGTGGCACTGGTGGCTGTCACTGGAGAAGCAGCTGGACTGGGAAGAGCATGGCACCACTCCCTCTCGATCATGGGCACTTACCCTGCCATGCTTCTCTGTAGATCCAGTCCCATCTGGTTCCAAGAGCTGCCAGCAGAGCTGGTTACCTTTGTAAGCACATAGCTGTATTTTTCATAATATTTTCCTTTTTTCTTTTTTTTCCCCTTTCCTGAACCCAGTGATATTATACAATTACAATGTGTATTTATTTCTACTCTCGCTACTTCCTCTCGAAATTATGCAAGCTGTTTAAATCTCTCTGGCATTTTCATGGAAGGATGGATTCTGCAGGGTGTGGGAGTGTGTGTAGCAGCCATGTAATTTCCTGCCTCTGATTTCCCCTGGGGAAGGGGAACGGAACACTGGCACCACCTGCACATTTTGGGATCCCTAAGAACCTGGCACCCTGAAAATGCACCACCCCAAAGGCTGGTCTGGGGAAATCTCAAAAGGGAGCTCATTATTCTCTGTCCTTTTGGGCTACACAACTGGAACTGCTCGACGGAGATTGCGACAGATTTGTGTCCTTGAGGAGCTGGGCATGGGAACAGTTGGGGCACGTGAGGGAGCAGATAAAGGAAAAACTCACTGCAGGTCAGCGTTTGTTCTTTGTACCAAAAGCCTGATTCTTCCACAAACACTCATTTCACAAAACACCACAAACATTGCATTAGTAAACACTGAAGAAAGCCACAGAAATAATCTGGATGTTGATCTTGCACCTGCTGTGAAGTGACCCTGCCTGGTCAGTGCTGGGTAAGGAGGTGAGGTGGGCATCCCTTTGTGGTCTCCTGGTAAAGCTGCACCAGCCCCTGGGCTGGCTGCCCTCAGCCTGCCTTCATCTGCCTTGTGGGAGAAAACCTCCTGTTCCTGCCTGCTAGCTGCCCTCCCCCAGGAAAAAAACCTCATGAAAAGCACACTGCTGGGATTTTTATGGGATTCCAGCTCTTTCAGCGCTGAAGTTGAGAGGAAGTTGAATTGCAGTTTGCTTGCACTAACTTAAATCCCTAAAAAAAAAAAAAAAGTTACCTCTGTGGCAAAAAAAGTTTCCAAATCTGGGCTGTCAGAGGTAGGGTGCAAAATCCCCTGAGAGCCATGAGCCAGTGCATCCATGGAGAGCAGAGCAGGATTTGGGGAGCTCTGCTGGCACTGAGCCCCGCTGAGCTCTGGAGATTTCCATTATTTCTGTCAGGCTGCTAGGAGCTCTGCTATGCTGGAAATGAACTTTGCAGCATGGAATAAATGGAGAAAAGGCAGATTGAGGCACTTTCCTCCAAACCCCACACCTTTGGGTGCTCTGGACATGAAATTAGTAATCCATGGTGGGCTCCCTCACATCCACCCCAGTTTTCTCTCATGGTTGTGTAGATGAAAATAACAAGTCTGCTGGTGTTGGATTATCTTTTTCCTTAAAAAAAAGCTGATGAACCTCTACATGTTTACATCTCTTGGGCACACCAGTGGGTTTACAGCATAAACAATCCAGGAGGATGGGTAGCACTGAGATCACTACACATCCATGGCACATTTCACCCTCTATCTTCTTTTCTTCCTCCTCTGGAAATTCAGCTGCTGGCTCCGAAGTTTGTTGTAACATTATCCAGGACAAATAGATAGAGAGAAATTATATTCTGGGCGCAAAAAAAGAAAATTTAAAAAATCTTAACTAGTTTAGGGAAGCAGCTTAGCAACCTATTGAACATTTTGAACTTTTTGAAGCTTTCCTTGACAGTGTGTGCCTGGCCCAGACAAGCAGAGATCCCTTTGGTCCCTGTGTTTCCAGTGCCAAACACAGCATTGCTGTTCCAGGACACAGTAGGTGGGTGTGCTGGAAAGATGCCTGATGTTTGGGGAGTGTGAAGTGGATTTGGTGTGATTCAGTCCTTTCTCCTCTCTCAAACCTTTTGTATGAATAAAGCAAGTCTCTGTCTCAGCCTCCTCACAAGTGAAAGGGCTGGGGAGGGAGCAGGGCGAGGAGAAGGGAGGAGAAAAGCCAGGAAAATGGGACTAAAGAAAGGAGATCGCTCCTCCTCCCTGCCTAAGTCCTCTCCAGAAAGTTCTCCGGAATGTCCAAAGGTTCCTGCCATGATTGCTGCTGTACCTCCTTCTGCTGACTGGCAAAGTCTTTTCTGTACTTGTGCCAAGCCACATTTGGACAACAGAAGAGGGGCAGGGCGTCTTTCCCAACATCCCAATCCAGCAGGAGGCTGGGGCAAGAAGGGAAATTGCCTGGTCTGTGTTAACACTTTCCCCCAGCTTGCCTGTGGCTGCCTGTTTGTGGCACCTCCAGGTTTTAGTTATATGTCATGGTTATCTACAAAACATTTTAATATCCCAGTCAGGGCTGCATTTGTGGAGTACCACCCATCCTAGAATACACAACGTTCACTGATGCACTGCACAACTTTTGGTACAAACGATTTCCATTTGGTCTCTGCTCACACTGCACAGTTTTAAAACAGGTACAGTGGAACTGGAGGGGTGTTTGTGTGTGTGTGAAGTGAGGGGTGCTGTGAATAACACAGGATCTGATGTGATTGCATGAGGAGCAGGCTCCCAGGGCTCTGCAAGGGGCTGCAAGCCCAGCGAGCCTCAGTGCAGCAGCATGGGGCTGGACTGAAGTGGGGCTCACAGGAACTGCTGTGGGGCTGTTTGGGGGGCAGGCTGGGCACTGCCAGCTCCTGGGCACAGGCTGGCACTGTCCCTCTCCTCCAAGTGCCCCAGGCAGAGGAACAGACACAGCAGGCTGGGACCAAAGGTGCCTGAGGAAGAGACTTGCCCTAGAAGTGCATGTTGGTCTGTAAAGGTCAGTGAACAGCAGCACCCTCTGACTCTCCTGGCTGCCCTGTGCCCTGCAGACATCTAAAGCTCACATGCCTGACTGCAGATCTCCCTAATTCCTGCTGTCCCTTCCATGAATGTGAGGAGTTGCTCCTCGTCTGCAGCAGGCTCACCACCTGGGAGTTCTCCCCTCTGCTGCTGCAGAATGTATTTCTTCCTTCAGCCAGCTAAACCAGGCTGGCTTTGGGTCTGTCAGGCTGCTGCCCCACACTGAGCCCCCAAAACACCTTTAGTGAGGAAGGGTCCCCCTGCCTGACTCCAGCACTGACCCTGGCTGATGGCTGTCAGATGGGAATGGAGATGGGTGCAGTGCTGCTGGTTCCCAGCCCACCTGGAGACAGCTCTATTTATGTCTTATCTGTGAGGGTTAATCATTACACTTTATATGCATCCCCCTGGCACTCACTCATTCCTTCTGGAAATGAGCTGAGTCTCCTGAGTGAGTAATGGTAAAAAGGAAGAAAAACTCCAAGAAACTGAGCTGAGTCTCTCATGCCCATGTGTAGTGCACCTGTATGACCAGACCTGGGGTATTTCTGAAGATCTTGAGTCCCTGTGCTGCAGGAGGGCCAGGGAGGAGTCTGAGCACATCGGCCTCTCAGAAATGGAGCAACTTTCCAGAGTGTGAGTCCTTGGGCAGGGACTCATGGGGAAGGCACCACGTCCTCCCTCCAAGGCTCGGAGATGCTCAGCAGATCCTCTAGCACTGATCTGTTGGGGGCAAGATGGAGTGAGTTTCAGGGCTCACTAGATGTGTTACTTTTAATCAGCTCATGCATTTAGAAAGAGCTGAATTCTGTGCAGCAGCCATCAGTGCCTGGCTTAGCGCCAAACGAGGAATAAGGGAAAAAATCTTTTACAGTGAAGGTGGAAAAACTCTGGAACAGGTTGCCCAGAGAGGTGGTGGATGCCCCATTCCTAGAATCTGTCTTGGTGTACTAGTTTAGGGCAAATTTAGGGAAAACCTCCGGGAGGAGCCCCCAGAAAAAACAAACCCCCCAAGATTCCTCCCCCCACCACCGGGTTTGGGAAGAATTTCCTCAGAGGAAAAGTGGAAAAAACCTGTTTATTAATCAAACAAAACACTCCCCAACACAAGAGAAGAAAAATAACAACCCCAGATGACAAAAAAACTCTTTCACTGGTGTGAGAGGGTGACAAACTCAGAAAATCTCTCCTGCAAGTGGTATCAGTCTCTGGCGCTGGGAATGACTGCAGATCTCAAATTGCAGAGTCCCGATGTTCCTCGGTGTTTCCAGGTCCGGACCAAAACAGGTTCAGATGGTATATAGAAAGGGAAAGAAGGAAAAAACAAAAAAGAAACAGTCCAGGGAAGGAAATTGGACTGCCTAACTAAACTAATAAGCAAAAGCCAGCAAAACTAAAGCTAGCAAGCCAAGCAAAGCAAGCAAGCAAGCAAAGCCAGCGAGCAAGCAAGCAAGCAAGAGAGCGAGTGAGAGCCAGCCAGAGCAAGCCAAACCTAGCCTCCCAAGCACAGACGATGGGGGAGGGGAGCCAACTGATAAGTAGACAAAACAAAACTTCACTTGAACAGAACACACGACTGGGGATACAAGCCACCATAACATCACCCCAGGACACTTGGGTTGAAATGCAGGATGTCACCAAAAGTATGTATTCTATCACCATCTGTTAAAAACCAGGTGGGCCAGTGTTCTTATGTTTCCCACAACCCATCCTTCCTCCAGTGAGATATCTCCTGTTAATCGGCCGTTGAGTCCCACTGCATGACTGATAAAATTACTGCATCCCACTGGGAGTTGCTCCAGCCAGGGGGAGGAGCAAAGATTTCCTACCTAGATAAATACTGAGATTTGGAACACCAAGGCAGCCTTTTTTCCACTGGATTCCAGAGGAAAACCAGACCTTTCCACATCACCACTGGACCTCTGGAGGGAAACTGCACCTTGTACAGGAGCACTGCTCCAACTGAATCACATCTGTCACTGCAGGAGGATGCAGCCACCATGGAATGGGACTGCTGCCAACACCCTGCCTGATGGGGTGTCAGGTTGGATTCTGACTCTGTCAGTGGTTTGGGTTTGGTTTTTTTGTAACACTTTATTTCTACTTTAATTTTTCCTAGTAAAGAACTGTTATTCCTGTTCCCATTTTTTGCCTGAGAGCTCCCTAATTTCAAAATTATAATAATTTGGATGGAAAGGGTTTACATTTTCCATTTCAAGAAAGGCTCCTCCCTTTCTTGAAAAACACCTGTCTTTCAAACCAAGACAGAAACATTCAGGGCCAAGTTGGAGGGGCTCTGAATAACCTGATCTAGTTGAAGAGGCCCCTACACATTTCAAGGAGTTGGACTAGATGGCCTTCAAATGTCCAGTTCAATCCAAACTATTCAATGATTCTGTGATAGGGTCTCTGCAGGATTTCACTGAGCAGAGAGCAAACCTGGCTCCTGCATGGTCCATCCTCAGCTCCACAATGCAAGAGCTGCTCCAGGCAATGTGCAAAGCTGCTGAAAACATCCAAATGCCATTTTTGTTCAGCTTCTTTGAGGAGTCCTGCAAAATGCAGGAGGAAGGTGCTGGATCTATGAATACCTGCTGGATACCTGGTAGTTGTGCTGCTGGCAGTTTGAGCTCCTGCTGGAGAGTTTTGAAGGAGACATCTCCAGTTAACAGCAAAGGGGAAAAACAGTTGTTTCAGCCAAGACAAGAAGATTTAAAATGTAGAAAACACCTATGGGTTTGAGCACAGTACCACAAGACAAAAACCATGGATGTGGGGATCACAGGAGAAGTCATTACATGGAAAATTGATAATATGGCATGAAACAGTCCCATGAATTCGCAGTCCCAAGCTCCCCAGTCTTGAGCCTGGTTTAATAATCACAGCTTAATTGTAAAGTAGGAGAAGAGCTTTTTTCTCTGCACTGTGGATTATTCCACAGGACTATGGAAATCAGTTATGTTATATTTTCAAGATTACCAAGTCTATAAAGAGTTTTTAAATATTTGAAGATGATCAAGTGGGAAGGATTTGCGAAGAGTACTTGTTTTAAGGAAAAAGCTTAGTATAGCTAAAAACTTGGGAGCTAAGAAGTTCAAACAGTTTTAGACTTTTGTCCTTGCTAAAATAACATCCTCCAGCTTGGGCCACAGCTTGAGAACTGGATCCAACACCTGAAACTGGCTTTAGTTGTTTTTCTCTATTTTTTAACTCTTTGAATTGTTTTTTTGATGTGCTGATGGATTCTGACCTAGAGGCATAACTACTATGATGAACCAAATACATTCAAAATCCTGTGTAATAAGCCAGTACCTAAAAGATACTATCTCAATATTTTCACTGCTTGTTGGGGTGTTATTTGGCATTCTGCTGGATCTGGTGTGTAGTTGTACCTCTTTCAGTTCCATTTATTTATTTAATTATTGATTTTTAAACATTTTTAATACACAGCCATGAGATTTACTCTTTCAGTTAGAAGCAAAGATCATTTAGCAGGACCAAGGTGGAGTTATTCTGCTCTTTGTTGAGAATGAGTCAGAAACCTCATACAAGATTTTTTATAGAATGTGTATTTTCTTGACAAAAAGTTATTTCACATTTCTGCAAAATCTCCAAGGTAAGAGTTAAACAAACTTATTTCTAAGCAATGAGGAAAAAATAAGTGAAGTGATCAAAAGAAGGCTGAAATATCCATAAATTCATATATCTCTGGAGTGGGTGCTTTAGCTGGCATACCAAGTGCCACAGAGCTTTTGATGAAAGCCTGAGATCTGGCTGTGTGACTGCCAACAAATTAAAACATGCAAAAACATGTTTTCAGCCCGGGAAAGTTTTACCTTGACTTGAAACCATCAAAAGAGGAACACTGGCCATGCAGATGGGCTGGGAACAGGATAATCAGCCTGCTGGATAGGATACACTTCCCAGTGCTGTGGGGCTGGTCACTCTCCTCAGGAGAGAGGAGCAGAAGTCCCTGCAGAGGATGCTGTGGGGGTGGACCATGCTGCAGAGCCCAGAGCAGCCCTCTGGAGAAGTCTGGATTCCTTCTGGGTGCAGGGGCTGCCCTGGGATGTGCCCAGCTGACCCAAAATTGGGAATGAGAGGTCAATCTCTTCGAAGATCTTTTTGCCTTGGGAAGAGGTAAAAAGGCATTCTTTTAAAGAATGGCTTCTAAAGAAAACCAGCTGGTGCCCTGTCTTCTGTCCCTTCCCTGGGAGAGCTGGGTGGGCTCAGGGTGGAGCAGGCACATCTCCCATGGGCACATCCTCTGTGAGAGCTGAGCCCTGCTCAGGTGTCCCCAGCCCCCTGCTCGTGGCTGTACAACTGCAGAGCATTGTCACCTATCTATCTATCTATCTTTTTATCTTCTTTTTTTTTTTTTTTTTTTTTAAGTTTGGGTTGTGATTGAAAGCACACGAGATGGAATTTTGCGTTTGGATTTAGTTGTTTGCTAATTTTTATTTGTAGTACAGGGAATGCTACAGCACTTCTAGCTAACAAGTTAAAAATGAAAAAATGGTGATGCATTTCTCTTGTTACAAGGTCTTTTAAGGCCTAATTGTTCAATTAAAAACTAACACTTAAATTATTTTTAGTTTTGACCTAATGACTAAACACCCATGACCCGCAATGTGGTATTTTTTATTTAATCATAAAAATAGTACCTATACTTAAGAAGAAGAGGCACAAGAAGTAAGAAAACTTCTGCCCTAACACTTCCATCTTGCCTTTTATTTACTAATATATTCTAAAACCCCAGATTACAAACCTTTCACCATGTGCCATTACACACTTCTATCCAAACTACACACTAGTGATTCTAGTTTTATTATTTAATTTTAGAAGCCTCTTCCATGGCCTTCAGTCAAAAGCAGTGTTCCTCTGGGGGTCAGTGCCTGACAGCACAGAAAGTTCAAAACTTCCCATTTCCAGGGTTCCAACAGTCACCTTCTCACTGGGGTTACAGGATGGAAGCTTTTAAACTCCTGCCCACTTCATGGCAGCTTTTAGGGTAAATACCAATATAGATAACAGGCTGCCACTAACACGTGAAGGCTGAAGCTGGGGTGGGGAGAACAGTGAAGGAATTTTCCACTAAGACTGCATGTGCTGCTGCAGAGTTTTATTCATTAGCTGGATTTTTAATCAACTTCAGTTTAACCAAATTAACAGTGACTTCAAATCCACTGAGAAAGGAGTGGGGAAAGCACAACAATAAAACAGGGAAACAACACCCTTTGTTACATATTGGTAAAAGACAAAGCTTTGCTGCTCACCTACAGTTAAGTGGCATCACAAATGGTGAAATTCAGTGTGAAATGCTTCAGATTTTGGACAAAGCCTGCTGCTGAAATCAGCAATGTAGGGAAGCACAGGAGTGTGACAGCAGATTCCCCACACCTGCAGTACCCTGGCAGGTAGGGACAGGAATGTTTTGTGCCCTGGATAAGAGGGTTGAGACTCAGAACAAGTGGCTTTTATTTCCCCTTCTCTGTTTAGTGTGCTCCTTATCCCTGGACCATGCCAACAAACTTCCTTCTTTACTTTTCAATCAATGGGCTGAACTCCATGGAGTGTTGTGATACTTAAAGCAGCTGGACAAAGTGGCTGAAATATGTTATCCACCTGAAAAGTGCTCAGGTTTTTTCTAAGATTATAAAAGTGACTGGGAAAACTGGGTGCCTGGAGCACTGAGGAATGATGACAAAATTAATGATGGCATAAGGAGAGCCAAATAGGAGCAAATCCCACTTTATTACCATTGGGAGTGCAGATATGATGTTTCTGGGGGGGGCAGGTGGGTGTTTCCAGGGATTCCCAGTAGAAATAAATGTTTTTGTGATGAAACAAAAATTCTGGGTGAAAGCAAAAATGCAAAAATAAATTTCCATACCTCTGTTGAGTAGGGAGAAGGCTGAAGTGTGCTCCTGTGCAGAAGGCAAGCAGAAACCTGAGTACTGTTCAGGTCAGGCTGTAAATCCACTGAAGCCAGGGGTTATTCACAGGCATTGCAGGGCTAACAGCACATCCTGTTGTAAAACTGAACTTTAGCTTTTACTCATTTCTCAGCAACTCTTCTGGAGATTGGCCATTTCTCAATATCCTCTTAAGCATTTTGTGTTGGAATAGAAATCTGGAGATCATTTCCATGTATCTAAATATTTATCCTGAGACTTTTCAATGATTAATGTGCATTTAATCCCCTACCTATGTGACTGAACATGAAAATGCAAATATCTTAGTGACTAATTACATCCTTGAAATCTGGTTCTCTTTTTTCCCTTTTTTGGTCCCCTATTTTAGTTTAGCTCTCCCAAGCAAAACTCTGTTATCCTGGCATTCCCTGCCAGTTCTATCACCCTTCCAGCTGAAGGAATGCTCAGACCCTTGGATGTGCACTGACCAAGAGCCAATCCAATGCCCCAGTGTAAAATTTCTCCCCTGAATGAGTCACTGGGTAGCGAGCTCAGCCCTGTTTGTTTTCCCTGCCCTGCAGGATAAGGGATGACGTGTACTGCAAATCCTGAGGCCTCTAATGCAATTTAAAGCTGCTCATAACGAAGAACAGAGAAGAATATCAAATTTCATTTCGGTGCACTAAAGGGAGAAGGTGCCATCTGTTCTCTGTGTTGCTGTTAATGAATATGCAGGAGACACAGACACGAGTGGGAGCAGCAGCAGGACCAGTCCCCAAAGGGACTCTCCTGCAGCACAGCATCCAGGACTGGACACATCCCTGCTCTGGACTCCCAGGAAGGGGACTCACTGCCTGGCAGACCCTGAGTTAGGACCTGCATTTGCCTCAGCCACAGGAAACAGCTTTAAACTGGGAAGGGATGGAGGAGGAGCCCAGTTATGCAGCCAGACTTTCCCAGCAGGAAATAAAAAGCTACAAACTTGGAGAGTGGCTGGAAGAGGCTCAGCCAAGGCCAAGGGCTGCACACAAGCACTTGGGACCAGAAAAACAGCTCTTCTGCTCCTTGCAATAAGCACCATGTTCCTAATGATTGCAGCTAACTCAGCTGTGAAAATGCATGGCAGAGACTCTGGCATGAGGTGGGTTATGTCAACAGGAAACAAAGGGGATGCACCTACATCTTTTTGCATGTGCAGGCAAGGGAAGAATGGTTGGCAAGGGTTTTCCAGCTGCAGAAATGCCATCACGATTTTAGGAGCAAAGTCTTTTGTAAGATTGTGTTGTGATGAAGGTTTGGACTGAGACCTTCTGGGAGAGATTAAAGGAAGGCATGGAATTACTGCATGACAAAGAATGAAAGCTTATCAAGAAAGAGAGGTAAATCATGGAGGGAGGAGGACAGTGCCTTGACAGAAGGGACAAAGTAAAAAATCAAGATGCTGCAGGTAAGGGCTTGACATGAGGGGTCATGTGGAGTTCAAAGCCAGACTCACAAAAATTGGCATGTGAAGAGGCACAGCCTGTGACAGCCAGCATAAACTAACCCCTGTGCAAAAAATCTAATGCACTGCATTGCTGTGCAGAAGAATTGGCAAGAACCTGTGGACTATGCATAGCCTGGGCAGAGAGAAAGAGAAATATGCTCCTACCCCAAACAAATCCTACAGAGAAACAAAAGCAGTGCAGGCTGGCAGGAGTGATCCAGACATCTAAACACAGAGGAAAATCTGTGGATCCCAATCTGGACATATGCAACAGCAGTGCAGACAAACTGTGGTGGGTGAAAAGTTCCAATTTCCAGTGACTGCAGGCAGAAATGCTCTTTGAGCTCTGTTCCCATCAGCAGGATGCCTCTGTGCTGGGCCAGAGCAATGAAGGAGGATCAGAGGGATGTCCTCCAGGGGATATGAGTGCTCTGAACCCAGGGAAGAGAGAACTCATGCAGCAGGGCTTTATAGGGTCTCCTGGCACACTGTACTGACCAAGACAAATTCAGAATGTGAAGCAGAGTCCTTGATTCTGGATATTTTCCGAAGCACAGGGTATAACCCTTTTCCCTCTGTATATCAAAGCTGGAGCTCTGGCTTCAGGAAGAGGCCTGTCTGCCAGGATGACTGGGCAGCACCTTGTGCTGTAATTAAACCTCCAAATAAAATGGAAGAGGGTCAGCTCTGGGCAGCCCACTGCCATCCCTCACACTGACAGATGCTTCCTTTCCCCCCAGCAACCCTGGGTGTGTTTGTGGCAGCACCCTCTGCCCCTCACACCAGCCCTTCCCTCTCTGTCTTCCAGGCAGCTGAATAGCTCTCACTGGTCTGACATGAGCAGCTTCCCATGAGCAGAGACTGTTTTTTCATCAATACCAGCTTCCTAGAGATTTTTTTCCCCTAGACTGTTTGTTTACTAAAATGCTTACTCTAAAAATGTATGTCTCCTTAATTTATTGGTCCACTAGAGAAAACTGCATCATGTCTGAAATGCTTTAATAAGGATCCAAGGTGAGGGATGATCAAATAAATGATAATTACAGTGTCAGAGAGGCATTCCCAGATCCCCCACCCTCCTCAGATGTCAGAGTACTGCAATGACCCTGAGCAGGGGCAGGAAATGGGTGTTGAAAGCCCATGTGAAGCTCCTGACAGCCACAGCTGCAGAGCTCTCCCCTGTCCTGATGGAGAGCTCAGCACAGCAGCTCTGCCAGCCGTGCTGTGACTAACCCTGCATGAGTCAGAGCACCAGGGGACTCAATACGGATTTTTAATTGGTTTTTCCTCGCTACCTCACGTGGTTGTTGGTGGAAGATGAGAAGTTCGTGGTCTCTGGACAGTCATGTCGTGAGCTGGTGCAGAAGGGAGGGAGGTCATGGCTGGTAAGAGGTAAGGATGGTAATTCTCAAGTTGAATATGAGGCTGGAGGGCACAGGAGGGTGTCAAGGCAAGGGTCCCACACCCCTGTGCAGGATGTGCTGCTACGTGGGGAATGTCTGCATGCACAGGGGAAGGGTTTTCCACAGGATACACAGAAAACCCCTTCTTTCCCCTCTGTTGCCAAGGCCACAGTTTTCATAGGAATCACATGTGTTGTCAGAGTTTTGGTAGGACCACAAACCTCTTTTACACAAGGCTTTATCCACAGACTTCTCTGTAGCATATTATACAGCTCCAAAGGGCAAAATCTGTGCACTACACACCTCAAAAACCAACTCCAGAAACGATGGGTACATCCCTCACTGCAGGTTTGTCCTCATGTCCTGAGAAACATCTTCTGCCCTGAGCTTTGCCTTGTGCCCCACAGAGCATAGGGGTGATCCCAGCAGAGAGCAGGGGAAGGGCTCAGCCTGAGGTGCAATGGAGGCAACTCAAAAAGTCACTCAGGTTTCTCTTGGGGGGAAAAAGTGCAAAATGTGGTTGGGAGGTTGGGGAGAAGGCGTCTCTGAGCGTTTCCAGTGAGGCTGTTCCCAGAGACTGAGCTGGGAGCCAGCTGTACATGCAGGTGGAGAAGAAGATCTTTCCACCACGGCTCACTCCAGCAGCACATCCTCACACAGCCCAGCTCTTCATGTGCCCACACAGGGCCAGGGGGCTCCCAGCTGCCCCAACCTCCCCCTCACCCCATTCCAGCCCTCCTGAGCTTTCTGGGTGGGAAGGTCTCCAGTGAAGCTCCTCCAAAATCATCTCTCTGCCTTTGCCTTGCACTGAGAATCCAGCAGCTACTTAATATTTATAATATGGATGGTATTGCACAGTGTATCAAAATATGCATATTATTTTATATCATCTCTAATGCTGCAAGTAGCGTCAGCTCTTTCACCTGGCATCGTGTGCTGCTGGTGAGGAAAACCTACATGGTTAAAACCTTTGTGGCATAGGGCTGATTTGCTTCATGGGATGCTTTTTCAAAAAGGATTTAGCCCTTCTCAAGTGTTTCTCTTGTTGGGAATGGCACGGGCAGAGCCCACAGCACCAGCAGTGCCTGGAGCCCATCACTCACTTCTGACAATCCATGTTTAAGGTGCTGTGTTTGTCCACACACAGGGGAAGGCATGGCCTCTGCTCCCTGCTCCTCAGGCACCCTGAACCACCACAGCATGATTAGGACACTCAGAATCACAGGATGGGAGCTAAATGCTAAGGCTGTCGATGGAATTGCTAATGAGGACCTAAAGATGACACGGTGAATGATAGCAGATCAGTAATTGCTTTTTCCCTGTAGTGACTTAGCAATTAGAAATGGAAGAAGAAAATCAGGGTGAAATTTGAGAGCTGTGCTGTTTGGAGTAGCTGCTTTTGCTTATTTTTAACCCTGTCTTTTGTCCCTCTAATCCCTCCTGCGATGATTCTGCTCCCTCGCTCTGCGAAGCGCTGCTGTGTATTTGCAATGCCCTGTCAGTCCCATCATGTCTGCAAGCTGTCTTCTTCAGGCATGAGCTTATTTAGACAAGTTGTCAGGCTGAATGGGAAAAATCTTAAATCAATGTATTTCAGCATGCAATCATATATAGGCTAATTTATCTGCTGCCCCGTGCAGCCTGCCAGGTTAAAATGAGGTCTTTCAGGCACGGTGCCTCTGAAAGTCTCCTGATTAACAGAGCCATTTTTATTGGTAGGGCGACAACACGATTGTTTTATGGTAATTGTTATCATTTGGACCTGTGTATATGCAAATGGGGGAGATTAAAGTAGAGAAAATATAAAGATGATGAATATGCAGCACGTAGCCAAGATGGCAGAGGGATGGAAATATTTTCCATGCTCTGTTCTCCACTGTGGCTGGGGTGGTGAAGGGCTGGCTGCTTTTCCAGGCACAGGGACATCCCCATCCCACATGGCAGCCAGCAGGACACCTGCCTGCAGGGGACAGAACTGTGCCCACTCTCAGTCCCACATTTCTGTCTCTCTGTGCCCTGACACTGATCAGGGTGGCTGCCTCTCCTCCCAGTCAAAGAGCTTTGGGGATGGAAAATACAGAAATGGACAGAAAAGATGAAGCAGTAGCACAAGTCACATCAGTGCAAGATTTCTTGAGGTGGACTCACCAGTCCTAAGGGTACAAAGCCTTTTGGGGTGGGTTTAAACATATTTCAACTGGTTTTGGTTGGCTTTTCTGTTCATTACTTCCTATCACTTTTCTTTCTCTTGCCTGTTTTTAAGTGAAGCTTGGATGTGTGAAATACATTGTCTCTACAAGCATGGACCTTTCTAACCCTCACTGGCACAAAAACACACAGCAAGACTACCCCACCAGTAAATCTAATCCCTCACCTGGGAAGAACTACCTCTACAAATAAAGAGTGCTCCAGTCTCTATCCCTCCAGCTCTGCTGCCCCTGAAATGGAGAGCAAAACCCCTGTGGGGAAGGTCTGGGCCATCAGTGCCAGGCTTTCTTGAGGAAACCAGCAGCAGGTCAGGAGTGTGCAGATGCTCACTGAGTCTGGATCTGCCCACTAAGAGCTGGCCTGAGCTCAGCAGCTCACTTCAGATAAATCACTGAGATGAGATCATACCCTTTTTCCCCCCTTTTTTACATTACGTTATTGAGGCTTGTGGCAAGGGGAGCAGGACAGCAAATTTTGTCTCTATTAAAAACATGTCAGGCTTCTTCTGTTTTGTAATATATTTTAGTTTCCATGTGGGAGAGCATCTCTGGCTGTGCCCTGCAGTTACAGCTGCACAGCCTGAGCCACTGCAGCCTCCCTTTTTCTCCATCTGCTGGAAATGAGGAGATCAGTGTAGCCCCTCCATCCTCAGCTGTGTATTTTTGCCTTGCAAGCCTTAGCCACCGTTCTCACTGCATCTCTCACCTGCAAGTGGCTGCTATTTGCCTGCTCCATCTTTCTCAGGAATGCTGCTGGAGCATGGACTGACTCTGCCTTGCCAAAGTCCCTGAAGAAGGGTAATGGCTAGCAAAAATCTGTGCACAGCAAGGGTCATGCCCAAGCTCATAAAGCATCAGTGGATGGGAGTGCTCCTCAGTTTTGCAGAGGAACAGAACAGATTTTACAAGTTTGCTGACATTTGTGCCTGAGCAGATCAGGCATGCAGTGCTCCAGTGTCAGAGATGCTCATCTTCCAAGCATTGCTCAGGATTCTGGTCCTGTCCTCAAGGCCATGGCAAGATTGCACTGGTTTTAGGTGGGACAGAGCCGATTTTCTTCACAGCATCTTGCATGGGGTTGTGTTTTGGGTTTGTGCTACCAAGAGTGTTGATAATTCCTGTGTATTTTAGCCATTGATTCACACAGCCGAGGCCTTTCCTGCCCCTCAGGAGTGCAAAAGGAGTGGGAGGGGACACAGCTGGGACAGCTGACACCAGCTGACCACAGGGACATCCCACTGCACATGGCCCTGAGATCAGCACACAGAGCTTGGAAAGAAGGAGGGAGCAAGGGACATTCCGAGCAATGGTGTTTGTCTTCCCAAATCATCATTACCCATGATGGAATCCTGCTGTCCTGGAGATGGCTGAACACCTGCCTGCCCATGGGAAGCAGCAAATGAATTCCTTGTTTCTTTGTGTGGGTGCTGCTTTGGCTTTACCTGTTAAACTGTCTTCATCTCAACCCATGAATTGTTTCACCTTTGCTTCTCTGAATCTCTTCCCCCCATCCCACCTGGGGAGAGTGATCAAGAGGCTGCGTGGGCTTAGCTACCGCCTGGGTTAAACCACAACATGCACATTCTCCTGAAATTCTCTCTATTTCCTTAGCTGTCCAAGGAGAGAACCAGTGTCTCCAGTAGCAGAGGTTTGTCATGAATGGGAAAAACTGAGTACAGTAATTTCACGATTATAAGCCGCACCATTTTGACTAAAATTTTGGTCGAAACCCGAAGTGCAGCTTATAATCAGGTGCAGTTTATATATGGACAAAGAACAAAAAGTTGCTGTTTTAGTTTGGAGGACCGGTGTCTGCTGAGAAAGGCAGGAGCTTCTCTTTGAAATGGAGAATGTAAACCCCCTCCCTCCAAATTCTTATAATTTGGAAATCAAGGGGCTTTCAGGCAAAGATATGGAAATTAGGAATAACAGTTCTTTACTAGGGAAATTAAAATAGAAATACAGTACTACAAAGAAACAAACTCCAAACCCTGACACAGAGTACAACCTGACACCCCGTCAGGCAGGGTGTTGGCAGCAGTCCCATTCCATGGTGGCTGCATCCTCCTGCAGTGACAGATGTGGCTCAGTTGGAGCAGTGCTCCTGTACAAGGTGCAGTTTCCCTCCGGAGCTCCAGTGGTGATGTGGAGAAATCCGGTTTTCCTCTGGAGTCCAGTGGAGAAAGGGGCTCCCTTAGTGTCCCAAAACCTCTGTTTTTATCTTGGTAAGAAATGTTGGGCTCTTCCCCCTGGCTGGAGCAACTCCCAATGGGATGCAGTAATTTTATCAGTCCCACAGTGGGACTCAATGGCCATGAGCAGAAAATGACTGGCTGGAGGAAGGATGGGTTGTGAAAAGATAAAGAACAATGCCCTGCCTGGTTTCAATGGATGACCCATTAGCAGAATATCTGCCGTTGAGATAAGGATCACTGCCCCCACCCTCAATAGATGGTGATAGAACAGATACCTTTTATCACACTCTGTATTGTAACGTGTGGCTTATAATCAGGTGCAGCTTATAATCATGAAATTACTGTACATTGTAGACACATTTCTCCCTGCTCTTCTGTCCTGTTTTGTTCCTCTTTTCCTGTGTTTCTGAATGCAACCAAAACCTGGCCTTGAAAACCCAGCACACCAAAGTACACCAAAGTGCCCAGCAGGACCAGAGCAGTGACCACCCCTCTGAACTCAGCACTGGTGAGGCCAAACCTCCAACCCTGGGTTCAGTTTTGGGTCTCTCACTACAAGAAGGACATTGAGGGGCTGGAGTGTGTCCAAAGAAGGGTAGTGGAGCTGGGAAGGGTCTGGAGCACACATCCTGTGAGGAGCAGCTGAGGGAGCTGGGTTTAGCCTGGAGAAAAGGAGGCTCAGCCATAAGGGGAGTCCTTATTGCTCTCTAGAACTCCCTGACAGGAGGGTGCAGCCAGGTGGGGTTGAACTCTTCTCCCAAGTAGCAGGTGATAGGACAAGAGGAAATGGCCTCAAGTTGTGCCAGGGAATGTTTCAGCTGGGTATTAGGAAAGATTTCTTCAGGGAAAGGGTTATCAGGCACAGGCTGTCCAGGGGAGTGGCTGAGTCCCCACCCCTGGAGGTATTTGACAGGTGTGTAATGTGGCACTTAGGGACACAGTTTTGTGGTGGACTTGGAAGTGCTGGAATAATGGCTGGGCTCAGTGATCTTAGAGGTCTTTTCCAACATAAATATTCTATGATTCTATAATTCTATGTTTACCAGTATTTCCTAATGAGCCTCTGTTGTTCCACAAAATTTGATTCACCACGACGGAGGGATTGTTTGGCTTGGTGTTCTGTTCAGCCACTGTGCGGGTCATGGGCCCAACCAGGCACCTGATCAAGGATATTTCCTTACCTCTCTTCTCCCTCACATTCCATCTGGGATCACAGAGACTGAAAATTTCAAAGCATCTCCACTAAGTGGAAAGGATAATGGAAGTGTTTTGTCATTGAGAGCTAACTCTGCTTCTCTTCCATTCACCACCACACAGCTTTCCTTGCAGGGCTCCCCCCAGATCAGCTGAGATGTGCAGTTTCATCACTTCTACTGCTTTCAGAAGTGTTTTCCCCAAGAAGTCATCCTGATAAAGCCACAGGCCCGTTCCAGCACACTCTTCTCTTTGAGGAGCATAGGCCAAGCATTGTGCATAAGGAACTTTCACTCATGAGTTACACAGACCTGTCTCAGAGCCATCCCTTCTGTGTCACTGGCACACATCTGTGTCAGGGCTGGGGCACCAGTCAGGCTCAGCTTTGTCCCAACAAGGAGCTTACTGCAGCTCGTAGTCCAGGAAGACTTGATTTTTTTGAAGCTGAAAGTCAAATTGCTGGAACAAAATCCTACTATTTCAACAGGAAAATCTGTTCAGCTGGAGCTGGGTTGCAGAAGAGGATGGATATCTCATTTTGTGTGAGACACCAGCAAGTAATCTGATGCTTTTCTATGACTAACACAATAGGTCATATTTGAATGGTCGATGGAGAGATGAGAGGGCTCATATTCTATTACCAAATCCCTGAGCCATCTGGTTCCTAATGGCTTCTTTCAAAACAAAGGGAATAAAACTTCCAAATTATGCAATGCAAACTGACATCCTGTCTTAGATAGAAGATGCCCATTGCTTCACATCAGCAAATGAGATCAATGCCTCCATCAATTATGGTTTCAGGTATTTCTGCCCATGCTCTTAATGGTAAATATTTCCTCCTCATTGCTCAAGCTGCTTTAGTGCATCACTGGGAAGCACAGGTTGGAAAGTGGAGGGCAGTGGCTGTTGCCACAGTGAGTGTTTGTTTCCAGTGGGGTGGGGGAGCTTTGATGGCACAGAGATGGGGAGAGGCCCAGCAGGAGTATGGGGCTTGGCAGGGCACTGTGGGCTGTGCCACCTGTCCCAGCTGTGCTGGCACAGGGTGAGTGGCACACTGGGGACATGGCTTTGTCCTCATCCCTGTGCCCTGGGGGGGCAGCTGCCAGCTGGGCTCTGCCACCAGAGCCAGGTGCTTCCTGGTGAGCCCCGTAAGCTGGAGCTCTGGGTGAGGAGCAGGAGCCTTTCTGTGTCACATCCTTTTGCTGTGATTATGCTCTGACACCAGCAGCGTGTGCAGTGTGTGCTTTGCTCATGGCCTGGCTTCTGCCACAGCCTGGCACAGTTTGGGGAGGATTCCTCAGAAATGCTCCCATGCTCACAGGGGCTCACCTGCTCCAGGAGAGGTGCCCCATGCCAGCCTAAATCCTGGGCTGGGTGCAATGCAAAGTGCAGACAGAAAATCCTGAAGAAATAAAGTGGTTTTAGTGGGGAGCTGCCGCCTTTGCTTCCTGAGGCCAAACCCCCAGCACAGCCATGAGATGCCATCACAGCCTGGGTAGATCAGCCAGGCTGGTGCCTTTTAAATTACAGGTCTGACACTGTATCCATGGCAGTGACAGCCACGGGGGCTCTCAGCAGCCAAGACAAAAGTCTGTGGTCATCACAGCCCATACCACACTCAACAAACTGGTAAAATTGCCCGAGCTAGTTTGCTTAAGTGATAGCTCAGTATTGTTTGTTATTTGTGGTCACAGTGCAAATCTGCCCTTGGGAAAGCCAGGCCAGGAGTTTTTCTATCCCCACTTTCACTGTTGTGAAGCATTCAGTGATGTGGGTGTGCTTGTTGTCTGGCAAAGGTCCTGAGCCCCCTCCCCACGCTGCAGCCTCTGCTCCAGGTGCTCCTGGGCCACAGCAAGATGTGTGCAGAGCTGCTGATGTGCTCTGCCTTCACGTCCTTGTAATTTGAGTAGACCCATAGACAAATGAAAGGACACAAAATGCATGCATTTATTATTCTGTATTTATCGCTTGTATAGTTTAGCCAAGAACATCACAGCACTGTTTGTGAGATGCTATCAGGGATTACATATCCAGTAAGCACGGTGTATTATCAGCATACTATAGCCCCATTATGTGTAATTATAGATGTTTATGGATACCCCATCACAGGCCAGGGTAGTTCTTGGTTACATCTGTGACATGCTGCTTGTTGCATCACGCTCACAAATGCTCTGCTACCTCTAATTACGTTCGTTTAGAGATGTATGCTGTACTTAGTGCACACCATCAGTCAGAGTCATCCTGTTGATAGGGCAGCTAATGTTTATTTGCTTCATGTCTTCTGATTCTTTAAACATCTGTCTTTTAAGTGGTGGGTGCCTTACAATGGATTCATCCTGTAGTTAGACCTGACTTACACAACTAAACAAGTTGGTGAAACCCTGGTTTCCCTGCTGGCCAAGAGCCTGGCAGCTCCACAGGGACCAGGGTTTCACCCCCTGTGACTGAGTTACAGCTTGTTTAGGAAGAGCACTGACTTTGGTGGGGTTTGAGGCTGCTGCAGACCAACACTCAGCTCTCAAGTGAAAGGATGATGGGCTGCAACACCACCCAAAATCTGAGCTTCCAGCTGTAGCTCCTCTCTATTTCCTGCTCAAGGGCAAGAATTCTTAGGTCTGCAAAAAGCATTGGTCTGCTCTGCTCCTTTGGTGCTTTTCCTAATGTCTATTGAATTGCTCCCCCCTTTGTACTGTATAATTTAGGTCTGGTTGAGTACAGAGTATTTTATTTATTTATGTATTCAGATTTTTAAAATGTATCTCTAGGCATCTTAGCAGTACACTGGGCGCCTACCACATAAATTAAAAATAACAGCATAAACTTAGACAAAGGACCTTCCATAAATAATTCCTCCTCAGCTCACACCCTTAGCAATAGCCTTAGCTTGGAAGAGGGAAATAGATGGGCTTTACAGCCTGTTGGGAAGGTTAATAAATCTGGGAGCTGATGGACCAAAGGGGAAAATTAGTTTCAGAATTGAAGCCCACCCTCTCCATCCCCTTTGTGGAGACTCCTTGCCTTGAACTCTTCACCTCTCCTGGTCCTTAGTGGGAGATCAGATCCTGCTGGACAGCTTAGGGTTAGCAACATAACTGTCAGGGACATCTCACCCTGCTACCGTGATGCAAACTAGCTGACCACACTCTGATTGCACAAAAAGTTATTTTTAAATAACTTTGGTCCGCAGCTTCAAAAATTATTTAATTTAGCACTACATTTAGGTATACAGTCTAAGCCATACTGCTATAGGTGGATAATCAGAAGATGTCTATCCATCCTTTTCTAAAGATCAGGCACCTTTCATGGATGTCAGGTTGAGCGCCAAAATCATTGGTTGGATCTGAAGATGTAAATCTGTGTGTGTAAGTGTACAGGGGAAAACATCCTCTTTAGAAGTAATTTGCTGAAAACTGTTTTCGCATTTTGTTCCTGCCTATGGCAATTTATGAAACACAAATGAGATATTGTACCAGGAGCAATGCTGAAATAAATCACTCTAAAAACAGAACTGAAATTTTATTTCATTACTAAAGTAAATATAAAAGTGCTTTAGCACAATTTCAAATTGGATTGGGGTTTGGTCAAGCTTGTTATAAATCCAATGATTGTAAAGCAAACAGCTGGGGATGACTCTCAGTAGAGCAGCATTGCAAACACGGCTAATGGGATGCTGTGAGGTGCAGAGCAATAGACAGGGAGAAGCAAAGGTGTGGATTCTGTGCCTGCACTACCAGAACCAAGGGCAGTGGTACAGCATGCTGTGGCCAGGTCTGCTGTCCAGTTCCTAGGAGCATGGTGAGAAGACAGAGGTGGACAGAATATACCCCCAAAATTGTCTCACAGCCTGGACAAAATGCATTTCTCTGGGATGGGGAGGGGAGAGGCAGCTGAGCTCAGCCCAGGGTCCTACAGCCAGCTGTAAACGGTGCTGGAGGAGCACTGAGAAAGGCACAGCACAGGAGGGAAACACCTGCAGGAGGGGGAGTCCCCTCTAATGGCAAAGGCCACGTGGTGAGACACGAGGTGGCTTTTCTGCCTCTGAGGGCAGGGGTGACCCTCAGCTTGGGATACCCCCACTGGCAGTCTCATCCCAGGGATCACTGATCACACAGAGGCAAGGAGATGTTCTGGTACCACAGGTTCTTCCTAAGGACCTAAAGCACATGGTAACACCAACCAGCTGCTGGGAGCAGATGTTCACACCAGAAACATCTTGCAAAATGTGGCAAGGAAGTCACAACTGGCTGTGGGTGGAAGCTGAGTGGAAGGAAACCTCACCTGGGTGGACTTTGGGAGGGGCTTGACCAGCCACTGGTGCCTGCAGCTTACACTCCTGACATCCTCTTCTTGGTCTCAGCTTGCAGGACAGCCAACTCATCCAGGAGTGATGAGGAACCACCTCCCCACTGCAGCCCTTGGCCCCTCAGGGGCTGGGTGTCCTGCAGCCTTTCTCCCATGGCAGAAAACCCCATGCTGGCAGTCAGTGTCTTTGTCTCACCTCTGATTTCCCACTGTCCAGCAAGCTGGTGGCACCCAAGCCCACAGCAGCCACCCTTGAAGGCACAACCCCTCCTTCCCCTCCATGGGGCTTTGGTGGGCTCCTGCTGGAAAAGCCCACAGAATAACCCCAGCTCATCCCTAAAACCTGACAGCTCAAACACCAAACTGCCTTCCAAGAAGGCAGGACCTGATCCCATCAGAGACTCACAAACCTCTATCTAGCAACATGCTTTCCCTCCTCAGTATTTTCAGCCTGTTAAAAATGGAGCTGCCTTGCCATTATTAACCTGCTTGGGGGTTGATTCAGAGATATGGAAGTTATTGGAAAGATGCTCGTTAATATATAAACCTCTGCACCATAATGACCAATAAACAAAGTCTGTTTTGCTGAAGAGGGAAAATTGAAACTATAGTTTCAGGTCATTTCCTAGCAGGGCAGATGCTGCAATCTGTGCAGCATCCTGGAACTGACATGTTTTCTACATTCTGTGCTACACCCACAGCACCTGCACCGATGTAACTGAGCATTATGCACGTTCATCAGCTGAACAATAACCCCTGGGGAATTAATGATTCATTACCAAATGGTTTCTTCTGGAAGAGAAAGAAGGTTTTGTCTAGTTTTTTGGAGTACCCCAGGAAACCTCCATTTATTTATGCCTGCTTTTGTTTGACAATAGTTTCTTTGTTCCCCTCTGCTGTTGCTTTTTCTAGTGGCAGTTAGCAGCAACGGCCGTGGGGAAAAGAAAGGAGAGGCAGAATCTCTGTCAAGAAGGAAAAAGAAATCTGTGCCTAACAAAATAGAATTGAAACAACATGTTTAAGCAAACCAGAGGCATAGACACTTGAGGTTTTTCTCCATGTGTGTTTATATTTTCTAGTTATTGGAGTCTGTCATTTCCCACAGCACCTCTGGTTTCTCCAGGTTCTTAGCTCATTACCTTACTCTGGTCAGAGGAAGTCCATCCTAAAGACCCAGATGATGTTTTGCTGGACAATTGTGGTCTAGAAGATGTTCTTCAGTGGGCAGAAGTAGATTTGTATCTGTTAAGGCTTTACTGAATGTGCAGAGCCATCACCAGTGGTTATTATCCACCCATACAAGTCCACAGACTGTTTTTAGCCCATCAGTGGCTCTTAAATCAATGAACTGTCCTGGGAGGTCATCCTGGGCAAACAGACACAAGAGCTGACACCCCATCACCTCCTGTGACTGTGAAGCCCCAGCTCCAGCAGCCCAGATATAGAGAATGTTTCCATGTCAAGAGGCATTTTTCTTTTTATTCAACAAGAAATCCATGGACAGGAGGGGAGAAGTAGCCCAAGGATGGACAAGAAGACACATCTGTCCACTGATAAAAGAGAAGAGAGGTTAAAAACATTTTTTTTTAAAAATTATGTGCATTTCCTCTTCAAGGCTTCCTTCTGGAACTTCTTAAAGTAGCTTCATTTGTGGTATATGGAAGAGGTAAGAACAAGAACAGACACACAGAGGGACTCAGGAACAAACTAGAGTCTGCAAATTTGCCTTTTACTTTATAATTCAAGGCACAACAGGCATAAATAAAATGGGATGCAGAAAATCAATGCTGGTAAATAGTAAAAGATGCTTTGGGGGAGATTGGGGAGGAAAGGTGTAATTGCTGCTGAGGAATGTTTAGCAGTAACTGAGATAAGGAGCATTAGGACAATGGTATATGGGACTGCAGATTCAAATCAGAGGCCCACCCTAACTCTTGGGACAGATTAAAGGATGTTTTAAACAATCTCCTGGCTGGCATGGCTGAGATAAACCCGGCCCTGCAGATCTCCAGAGGAAAGAGCAGATTCATGGCTTTGCCCTTTCCTGGGTTTCTCTGCTTCCACAGCCCCTCCAGCACCCCTTGCAGTTTAACCATTTCCTGCAGCACTGGGGAGAGCTCTGCACTGACTCTGCTCCTCCTCACTCCTTCTAACCCCTGTCCAGTGCCTCCAGCTCCCAGCCAGGCATCCCCACCTCTGTGAGCTGGGTTTGGGGTCAGCCAGGCATCCCCAGATCACTGCTGGGCTCTGAGCTGGGTTTGGGGTCAGCCTGGCATCCCAAAATCACTGCTGGGCTCTGTGAGCTGGGTTTGGGGTCAGCCAGGCATCCCAAAATCACTGCTGGGCTCTGTGAGCTGGGTTTGGGGTCAGCCTGGCATCCCAAAATCACTGCTGGGCTGTGTGAGCTGGGTTTGGGCTCAGTCAATCTAGGATAAGGGACAGATATTCACAAGGATATGTGAAATGTAAAACATCACCCCAGAGAAGGAAGGGAAGTGTTACAGAGTAGAGGAGAGACAGTGAAAGAAGTAACATGCACGTGTGCACACACATAGACAAACACACAAAAGAAAAATAAATAATGAAAGAAATATTGTGCAAGAGATCAAGGCAAATATGAAACTCCTCAGAAATGCAAGGGAAAAGATCTCAAGAGGAGATGCCAAATTTACTTGCATTACATGGTAAGGATAATTTATTGATGTGAGCTGGCCACTGGTAAATGGAAAAAAAATATAATTAACTGTTAATATTCCCAAAAGACAGAGGCCAAGGCATATCCCACATTAATTTACATTAGAGGAGGACAAAAAACACTGGGGGAAAACAAGGAGAGCACGGCCTAACTCTCAGAGCACTTGAGAAATGCCTGGTGTCTGTGGTGGGTCAGTAAGTGCAGGAGGCAGGGGACAGGGACAGGTGACAGGGACAGGGGACAGGGACAGGGGACAGGGACAGGTGACAGGGCCGGAAGGAAGGGTGATGGAAGTGCTGGCACAGGGGTGGGAGGATGGGGGAACCTCTGCTGTGGGCATCATGAGCTGGAACTGGGAGAGCTCCTGTGCCTCCCTCATCCACCCTGCTCCATTCCCCCTGCACACCAGTCTGCTCAGGATAGAGATGCCCACTTATGGGACGTGCAGCAAAGATTAGGGAAGCTTCCAAAGTGCAGGAATGCAAAATAAGCCATTTTATGGTAAGGCAGAGGGGGCAGAGTGATACTGGAAAAGTTAAAACTGGACAGCAATCCATGAAGTTTGGCAGCTTTCCTGACGAGACAGCCACCTCTGAGACCTGCTGCTGCTCCTGCAGGAGGGCCTGGGCTCCAGATCTAATGGAACTTGACCTTAAAGGACTCTGGTTTGACACTGGGATACAAAGCTGCACCTGCAGCATCCCTAGGGTGGGGTCCTGTCCTAACACCATCCAGGGCAGGAATGGTGAGAGTGCTCCTGGGAGGATGCTGGGGATGAGGGGAGGTGGGGGAAAGTGCCACATGGCTTGGTGGTTCATCTCAGTGAGGAATGACCATCACCTTGTTATTTACACACAAGTTTAAGGATTAACAGGAAACAAAATTAGGGCAGCTTTTGTGACCAATGTGATGAGCTGGTTTATCAGACTCAACTTTCCCCTCAAACTGCACTATCAGCTCAGGGTGCTTTCTTAGCCTCCCCTTTCATACCTGTGTAATCCCCAAGGGCAGATGCTGTACCCAGTGAAAAGGATTGTGTTCAGGAAACTGATAAATAACCCATGCCAAAGGAGGCAGCAGCATCCCTCACTTGGTTTTGGAGGACAGCTCCCAGCTGCATCTCTGTGGTGGTGCCCTAAATGTTAAACCAAATCTTTGCTCTGGATCTGGATGCTGAATCCTCAGGAATCTGTGTCCTGGTGATTTTCCCTTCCCTGTGGTCCCTGTCAGTGTCAGCACAGCTGCACAGTGCTCTGGTGGGTACTGGCAGCAGCATCTCTGTTCCAAAAAGAGCACATTAAATTACTGGGGTGTAAAACAGCTGCATTGAAATAAAGGACTGCAGCACTTCTTGGTGCTTGTTTCCAAGTCAGCTCCTCAGGTTTCTCTCATTTCATCCAGATAAATACATGTGTGCAGCTTCTTGTGTAACTTTTGATGGTAAGAGGCAATCTGCTGCTTCCCCCTGCCAGGATCCCTGGTTCTGGGCAAGCCCTGCTCTTAAACGTGCATTTTCTCCCCAGGAGCCTATTTCCCCTGCAGTTTCCTGTGTTTCACAAACTTTAGCCAGACACCAGTTTTCATTGCATGCCCTAAAGATTACTGGTGTCCGTTTCACTTTGGAAATGCTCTGCTTTGCAGACAGGAAACTTTGCTCTCCCTGGGGCTGGGAGCCTGAAGACCATCCTGGCACTTGAGGGGACTGTGACCAATTCCATCCTTCCCCACAAATGGATTGTTCCCTCCAGAGCAGCAAAGCAGACTTTGAGATGTGCTCAAAACCCTTCACATCCTGATGTTTGTCTCAGGAGCACCTGAAGGGCTGGCCTGGGCTCCCAGGGACAGGGGAGGAAGGTGAGCCTGAGGAGTTCAACCACTGCTCTGGGGAACAGAGCCACAGGAGGGACACAAAGGAAGGGGTTTGAAGCTCCCAGATGTCCTAGAGACTGTGGGAAGCCTTGAAAACATTCCTTTCTATCCTTGTTATGGGATGTCCAGCGTGATGAGGTTTCCCAAGTCACTCAACAACACTCTCCTTCTTCCTATCTTCCCACAGGAGTTTGTGGATCTGCAGGGATTTCACCTCCATCCTTGTGTTTGTGGGAAAGTTTTTCTGGGTGCCCTAACACAGGGCAGCTACACTAACATGCTTTTTTATTCTTTTGTGGTTGAGCTTGGGGAAGCAATTAGCAGCATATGGAGAAGGCAGCTACACCACAATAATAGTGTCATCCCTGTTCCTGTGCTGGGGCAAAACTCTCCTGTGCAGGTGATGCTTAGGGCAGTCACTTGTTCAGGATGGGCCTGAGCTCATTGGGATAATCAGAATTGGGAATAATCAGACAGCTCCTACCAGCCTAGGTCTCCAGAGAGGAAAAATAAACCATAAAGTAAAGAAAGCCCAAATTTGAATAAGCCAGAAAAGTAAGTGCCTGCATCTTCTCCCTACAGGATGCTGTCATTTTTCATTTTATTTGAAGCTTTCAGTTACATTTTATATTTTTACTTTAAAAACATCTCATTGGGGAAAAGCATATTTTATACCATATTTTCAGTTTTTGCTGTCCTGTTCCACAGGGCACAGGGAGGAAAAACACTGGGGCCTGTCAGTTGTCCCCAGTGAAATAAATCTGACCAGGAGGACGACGAGGTGCTGTGATTTCCTGCAGGAGCTGTCTCATGCCCAGCAGCACGTGAGGTTTGCTCATGGCTCTGGCTCTCACAGGCAGCAGCATTTACCAGCCCTGCTTTGCAGTGCCCAGGGCTCAGCTGGAGGAGTGGGATCTGCTCAGTGTCCGAGCTCACCTTCCCTCCCTGCTGCCCTGGCACATCCCAAGGCTCTCCCAGTCCCCTGGCAGCATTGCTGTGCCCACCCTGCCCTTGGCACAGGGGTGCTGCCCAGAACCAGGGCATCCCTCCCCTGCTGTGCCCCTGGATCCTGGATCCTGAGCACCTCAATCAAACAAAGCCCTTTCCCGGCAGATCCCCTCCCTGGAATGACAGGATGGAGCAAAACAGATAAAGCAGGACTGATAAAGCATGCCAGTACTTCCCTGCTAGCATTCCCTGAAGGCAGTCACAGGAAATTCCCCTGGAGTACAGGAGATGGAGAGCCTTTCAACAGGTTTAATTTTGACCATCCTGCAGAGCTGGATCATTTCCTGGGAATACTGCAGGTCTGTTTGGGGGTGTTGCCCTTCTCAAATGACCTCTTCAAAATAAACAAATACATAACATGCCCATTTAAATCTTTGCTTCTTATTTGACTGGTGTTGAATGCAATTTGTAAGTTTGGTTCATTTTTAATTCCGCATGGAGTTATGAAGGCTGCCTGGGGTTTTGTGGGATGGGTATGGTAAAAAAGGGTCTGTCATATCCAATAATATGGCACAGAGGCTGTGTGTGGGGAATACACCCATGCAGAATGAAAGCTGACTTTCCCTGGTGTGGGTTCCTTCCAGCCTCAGGATGCCTCGAGCATATTACAGTGGGGGTTTTTTGTTCTGGTATCCTTGCTTTGTGAAGAAAACTGAGCCCCAGAGCATCTTAACCCCAGGGAGCCAGAGGGTTTCTTTGCCCACAATTACCCAGAAAAGTGAGGGCTGTGGTGTCTCTCCAGGGGACTGGTCTCCCCTGCCTGAACTGAGTTGCTGTTTAAGTTGTGTTGGAGCTGACTCCTGCAGGGTGGGGTAGCCTAATCCTGACTGTTTGGTTTTTGTGCCTGAAATGCTCTGATACACGTCCTTTCCCAGCTCCACAAAGGACAAGCACAACTTTTATTTCACCCTTGAGCAAAAGAGAGAAGGCACCAGTGACTTGTGTTTTATTAAAGCCAGGCCAACTGCTTGGGGCTTTCTTGTGACAGGAATTATCAATCTTAAATGTACATATATATATAGTGGAGCAGGCTGGTTTTGCCAAAAGCCTGAAGGATGAGCTGGGCATTGCACTGCTATGTGCAATGTATAAACACCCATTTTTTTTGGTGCCCCTGTGTCTGAGGCAGGGCAAAACTTCTTGGCCTAAATGCTGCCCCTTAATCAGGGACACTTTGCCAGACAAAAGGCAGCAATTGTGACACTAAATACATCATTATGCTGATTAGAAAGAGGGGCTTGTGCTTGTCACTGTTTTATTAGTTCCGTGGTTATTCCTGTGTTCCCCTCATGTGGGCTGGCAACTCTCAGGAACTTGTACCTCCCCCTGAGGAGCTGCCTGAGCATCCCTGGGTTTGAGACCTGCCTGAGCATCCCTGAGTTTGAGAATTCCCTAAGCATCCCTGGGTTTGAGACCTGCCTGAGCACCCCTGGGTTTGAGAGTTCCCTGAGCATTCCTGGGTTTGAGAGTTCCCTGAGCATCCCTGGGTTTGAGAGCTCCCTGAGCACCCCTGGGTTTGAGAGATCCCTGAGCATCCCTGGGTTTGAGACCTGCCTGAATGTCCCTGGGTTTGAGAGTTCCCTGAGCATCCCTGGGTTTGAGACCTGCCTGAATGTCCCTGGGTTTGAGATGTGCCTGAGCATCCCTGGGTTTGAGAGTTCCCTGAGCACCCCTGGGTTTGAGAATTCCCTAAGCACCCCTGGGTTTGAGAGCTCCCTGAACACCCTTGGGTTTGAGAGCTCCCTGAGCATCCCTGGGTTTTCGACTGTGCTGCCAAAGCACTTGTCTGTGTGGTGTGGGACACCCTGGTACCCAGCACGGGCCTGTGTGTTCCCCTCCAGTGATCAGGTACAGAGACAGACAGTGATCCAGTGAGGCTCTCTCAGCTCTGAGCCTCAGATCAAAGTGTCACAGCCGTGCAGGGCTCCCAGACCCTTTCAGTGCCATGTCCTGCAAAGCCCAAACTCTCAGGGAACTCACTCTGCCGGTTTAGCCTCGCTGTGTGGAGCTGTTTGAAGGCTGTGGGCTGCCAGGCATCCTGAGAGCTCAGGTATTGTCTGTCCTCCCACACCCCCACAAAGGCAGCACAAAAGCAGAAAGGCCTATTTTGCTCTTTGGCTGCTTCATCAGAAACAGCCAGAGCTGCTGCCAGGCCAGTTCCTGGTGGATGGGGACGCTGCAGTCACAGAGGGGAGCAGAACCACCTCTCGTTTTTCTGCCATGCACGGGGTCTGTGTTCTTTTGTTCGAGATGCTCAGCGGGATCAGAGGAAGAAATTATTCTTAATGTTTCCCCCATGAGAATGTAGGGTCTAATTCCTCCCTCCCTAAATCAAAAGCAGGATGAGGAGGCAAGAATTTAGTTTTGTCTCATCTCAGATCTCTGTCTCAGGATACAGGGCTGTAAGATCACTGTGTCCTAATAGCTTCCAGCTAAGAGAGCAACATCCAGAACAAACACCAAAATTAGTTAAAAAGAACCATTTAGAGAATAAAAGCAGGCTAGAGATGACTTCCCATCCCAAATGAAATTAATGTAATTGCTTCAGCCTTTTCCTCTCAGGACCGAGGTGCTGCGGGGCAGTTTGTTTTCCTCCTCCTAATACACACCATGTGTTTTTTGGACTCATGCTCCAGTCAGCACATGACCTGACAGCTGCTTTCCCCTCTGATGCTCAGGCAGCTGCGAGCAGCTGCTTCCTGTGCCACACCCACACCGAGTCCCTCCCCAGCCAGGGGGCAGGAGGGGCTCTGGCACTTGTGTCTCACTCCTTTTGGTGGCTGCACAGCAGAGAGGGCAGGATGCCCTGCTGGACGCCCCTCTCTTTGCCAGGGCAGCACCTTTTTCTGCAGGACAGATTTCACCATTGCACACCAGATTTCAGATGGAATTTTGCAGCAATGCTTCCTTTCTGGCAGTTGGGCTTTGTGTCCCCCCCTTCTGTTAGTGCCACTGCTAATTGTCCAGAGAGCCTCAAGAGAAACTGCTGATAATTGTCCCAGAATTTCACAACTGCAACAAGAACAGACGGTGTCTAACCACGGATTGAGTGTGCTGCCAGGCCATTAGCTTTTGTTCATTTTGCTGTTTAGGAGGCACCTTCAATTATTTTATTTTTTTCCTGTATTACAAAGTGAGGAATACTTAGCATTTATTTAATTAGCTTGGCTACAATACAGACGTTCCATGATTACAAACCAAAGTCAGTAAAATCCTAACATGAATGGTACTTTTTTTGTCCCATTGGAAATTAAAAATCAGTTGCACTATGATTAAATTGATTCCGGGTGGTTTCTTTTGAGCAATTATGTTCAAAAACAGTCTGCCAGTCCAATTTGCTATCAAATCTCACTTTATCGCTAGCATTCCACATGCAGGTGCATAGACAATATAAACCCAAAGTCCTACAGAATTATCATCCTTTTGTAGGAATGAAATGCTGATTGTTTATTATCTGATTTAATTCCTGGTGGTTAAATCTGAGCAGTCTGATTTAGCAACATTTTCAATCAACCTTACAAATATTTGAATCCATTTATGCAACAATTAATGTGCAAAATAGCGTGGAGCAAAGTCAGCTCTTTTTTTCTGCCCCAGTCAGGGCACCCAATTCCTGTCCCCTAAGGACGGGGATGTCCCCAGGGTGTGGGATTGCAGGTGAAAGGAGCTGTGGTGCTGCCTTTGGAAAAGGGCATCATCAGGACATCACAGCCCCTCTGCTCTCTGTGGGGCCACCAGCGAGAGGGGCTGCAAGCAGGGCTGCCCTGGGATGAATTTGGGACCACAGCCCAGTCCCAAACCTGGGCTAACACACCTCAGGGTGGGATTGCACCCTTTGGACTGTGCTGGCAGCCAAGAGTGGAGCTGAGGCTGCAGGGCAGGGACACAGTCCTGCTGCCCCTCTTGGGCATGGTGAAACCAGGTCACCCAACAGAGCTCAGAGTGAATTCAGGTCACTGGAACAGCTCTAACTTCACACTGCTTGACTTTATTTATCAGAGGCATTGGATGGACTCCATATTGCCCACAAGGTCTCTCTTTTCCAAGCCATGAGGCACCATCCCTGTTAGCAGGCAGGTGGAGGCAGTGGATTGGAGCTGTGCCAGCTGCTGCAGCAGGGATGGGGACCCTGGGCGTCCCTGAGCTTTGCTGGTGGCACTCCTTACTGTTAAAGGTGACTGAGTGCAGGCTGGGATGGCTCTGGTGCCATTTCTGCACAGCCCCTGCTGCTCTGGATGCCTCCCTTCCCCTCTGCACAGCAAGCTGTAGTTGGTGGTGATGCTGTTGACAAAGAGGTGACTCATTTCCAGGACCAAATCTCTCTCTCACAATGTGTCTATATCCTGTTTGATTGCACACCTATCCTGTTTGCTTAGTTACACAGCATTGCTGTTCTATTTGGTGAATTTTAGATTGTACTATAAGGAGTGAATTTTTATATTATATGATGCTATATGATAATTGCTCATTTAATTTTAACTTGGTAATATGTTTATACTGCAAACAGTTAGGAAAATGACTTATAAGAGTGTTTTAACTAGATGTGTAATTTGAGGACACAAATTTAATATGCTGTACAAACCTTATGGGACAGAATTGCTGTGCCCTTACTCAGTTAGGTAAATGTGAGTTTACTTGAGCACAGAGCATTCGCAACACAGGGAGTATTTTGAGACCACTGCTTAATTAGGATAATTACCACCCATAAGCCACAAAATCGGATGTGATGTATCACAGCTCTGTTCCTGGCTTTGCTGCAGATGGGCAGTGCAGTGTTGACAAGGAGCTCACAGCCCGAGCTGTGAACCTGTTACTCAGCCCTGCGAGGAGTTACTCACACGAGGAATGAGGAGATGAACGCCCCTGTTTTCACCAAATACTCAGGAGTTCCTCGGGTGGACAGATGTTATCAGAGTGGAAGCCACTTCACTCCATTGTGTTGCCTTTTTTTTGGCCTGGGCTAAAGAGTTGCACCCAGCAGAGGGCTGATATCAGAGCACTGAGAGCCCCTGAATATCCCCCCAAGAGCCACAATCCTTCTGGGTGCCCTCTCCTTATCCTCCCAACCCTCTGCTCCTCTTGATCCCACTGAACCAGCACTTTTAAATTACTCCTATCCTCAGTCTAATGAAATAAAGGAGCTGAGGGGATGGACAGGGATGGGGGAGGATCAATGGGAGATGCTTAGATGGCACTGCAGGTCTAAGGGAGGCCCCATGGCAGGCTGGCTTGTCATTCCAGCTTTCCCAGCTGTGTCTGCCCTATATAGCCTAAAAAGTTCCTCTCCTTCTGTCTCTGTTTCCATAGTGGTTTTTAGTATTGTAAGGACTGATTGGATGAATGACAATGAAAGAGACTCTTCAGAGAATCTGGAGGTTTGGTAGGTAAAATAATTTGGCTTGACGTGGACATTTGTATTTGAAATTTCCAATTTCAGTGTGGAATTAAATTTTGACCTCATCAGCATACCTGACTTAGCATACTGGAGGGTTTGCTAACCCTTTATTTAATGTTCTGATCTACTGTTTGTTCCAACTTTAGCCAAAACCTTCCTTTTCTTTAGCAAAGTGTAGCAGCCAAGCTAAACAAATATCAGAAATTCCTTTTAACTGTGTCCACTTCTTTTGTTTGAATGCCCCGAGCTTCCCACCCCATCGTGGCACCGCTCCTGCTCTGCAGCCTCACAGCAAAGGCTCCTCATTTCTGCTGATCCTACTGCCCAGAGCACCTCACCCTCAGCATCTGGGTCCTGCCTGCAAAGAGCCATCATGCCTTGGTCCCTTGGGTGTCAGGCAGGTGCTCATTTCCCTCTATTCTCCTCTCTGCCAAACTCCAAGCTCGTGGTCCTGGGACCCCAGGCTGCAGCCACAGCCATCCCAGCAGTGCAGGATCACACTGGCCTCCCAAGTCAAGTGCAAAGTCAAAGGCTAAGCAGAGATTAGGGATCAGGTATTTTAGTCAGTGACATCCTAAGAACTTGATCCAAATGGCCTGGCTTAAAATAAATAACCCATTTTCAGTCAGGGTTTGTTTCTGACAGGCAGAGTTCCATGAACATAGAAAAAAGTAGGAGAAGGCTCTGGAAAAAATTCACCGGAGTTATGCATGGCAGTAACACCATACCAAGCAACAGGGACTCACTAATACTCGTGTTCCTTGGATTAAGCAAGGTGTCCTAGTTTTCCATCTATGTAGTGTGCAAGTAGCCAAGTCCCACTGTCAGCTTGGGTTCCTGTTGGGACTATTCCCATAAGGCCAATCTCAGAGGAGAAAACTCAAGGGATTAACAGGATGTTTTTCCCTGTGGTTTCACTGGATGTTGAATGAGGCCTGAAATGTTGCTGATGCTAAAATTTTCTATGTGCACTTTCAGCTGCAAAGACTCAGCCATGCCCTTTAATAATCTTTAATGATCTGATCCCTTTGCAGTACCAACAGTAATAACAGCACTGTGGTGCCAGGAGACGATGAGCCATCCTGGTTACGCTTTAGTGCTTCAGGAAGACAAACTTCTACTGCTCCTGCCAAAGAAAAATGGGTCCCTTTTAACTCCAGTAACCAAATCTCACTCCCTCTTAAGCTGCCAGGTGCCTTCTCCCACAAGATCCTACCCTGAGCACTGTGTGCCTGCTTCACCTCCACTTGCAGCCCAGCTATGAATTTTGGTTTTTTCCCATCACACTGCTGTCTCGTGAGCTGCAGGGCTCTGAAAAGGTCTGGAAAACACACTGGCACTCCAGCCTCTGGAGGCAGGCCATTTGCTCTGTGCTGCAGCCTCTGTTTTTGCCAGGCACGTGATGAAGTTGGCTGTCCTGTGCCATTGTGTTGAAGAGGATCTGAACAAGAGCCTCTTCCTCGGGCAGCCTGTGGTGCCAGCGCACGGGATGGGAGCTGCTGGGGCCCACTGCAGGGAGAATAAAGAGAGGGAGCAAGCTCTCCTTGTTTGCAATGTGGAAAAGGGGCTTCTGCAGCCACCTCATGCTTCTGACAGTTTTTCAGCTATGTTGCAATCCTGTGAAAGCAAAGCCTCCTCGCATGTGCAGTCTCTGCACTTTTCCCTTGGTGCTGTTGTTCTCCCTCTCTCCTGGTGCCAGTGTTGCCTCCTTCCCCAGCTGGCAGATGAGAACTTGGCTGCAGTGCACTTACCTTTGGCCAAGGTGTTTCAAAGCCAGCTACTGACCAGCCAGGTGACTCCTGAAGCAGTTATTCCCACTGTGCTTTTGCTCCCACAAACTCCTGGGATGGCTCTTTCAGAGCTGCTTGCTGCTGCTGGGCTGACTGAGCACGGCCAGCCAGGGATGCAGGGAAGTTCCCAACTCTTGCTGGAGCCACCAGAGCGTAGTTTATGGCATGACATCACCAGCACAGCACAGGCATGAGCAGCGACACAGCGGGGAATTGGGGTTGGATGCCCGGGGAGGAGGGAACAGGAAGAAAAAGAGGTGGAAGAAGGAGGTTTGTGTTTTGTTTCTTCTCTGCGAGCCTCAGCAGCTGTGTTAGAGCAGGATCTCTGGTTTTGGGACACTGTCAAAAGGGAAACCATCACACTGCCTTGCTCCTAATCAAACCCTGCTTTATTGTAGCATCTTCGTTGCCTCCAGGTATTGGGAAGCTTGAAATCAGTCCTGTCTTAGTTCGCCCTGGTGCATCACCAGCTCCTCTCCCCTCTGGCACCAGCAGGGGCTCTCCCCAGGGTTCTCTGCCCCTGGGCACCGCACCCGGGCTGCTGTGCCATGGTGAATCAAAGCAGATCTAACCCTGCAAACCCCACTAATCCCTCCAGGGCAGAACACTCTTTAATGGGAGGGATGCAGCAGAGCGCAGAGACTGTGGAGTGCAGACACCAGGGTTTGCCACGGGTACCCCAGACTCCTCATCCCCGGGTGTTACCACTGCCAAAGGTTTCAGGGGGTTCTCAGGACACTCCAGGTTTGAACCTGAGGTCTCCAGGCTGCAGCCACAGCTCAGTCCCTGCTCGTTGTCCACACCTCATCACAAACACCACGTTCAAAGTGTCTCGAGATGCTGTTCCTACATGCAGGGTTTCCTTCTTTCTCACTGATTTATTGAGAGGAGTAGGGTCTCCTGGCATCCCTTAGGATTTCTAGGGAAGGTGTTTAAAAGAAAAGCACTTGGATCCATAGGTTTCCATCAAAATAACGGCGCCTATGATGACAGGCAAAGTATAAACGCTTAGGCAGACAAAGATAAGCGTTGGTGCTGTGGCTGCCTATTTAAATCAGATCCCACAAACGCTGGTCTGGACGGGAGAGACCCAAAGTCTTTCTTGTTCATTACGTGAGCCTAAGCAGCAGACCTTTATTTGAAGCTTATTTCTGCTTTCATATGTCACAGCAGCAGTATTCTCCAGCAGTGGAGGGCAGCTTTTCTCTAATTTTAGATCTTTCTCTCGGAAGATGGCAGCTGACAACGGAGACAGGCCTCTGAAAGGGATGGATTTGAAGGCTTGCCTTTTTACTAAAGATGTACAAGCTGTGCAGCGCAGCAGTTCTTGCGAGATCAAACCGAGTGGATTTCACATTCAAATCCCACCCTACTCTGAGGTCAGACTCCAGGCAATGTGTCCCAAGCTGCTCACCAACAGAAAGGCAGGCATCACTTTTTTAGCAAAAAAGTACAAATTGTGAGAGCTGAGAAAGGGGAGCGGGAGCAGGGATAAATGATTTACACACAGCAAACCCATCGAGGAAGTCAAACAGATGCTTTATTGTCTCCCAGGGCTCCAGGCTGGGTATATCCATTTCTAAATAGAGCTTGCTGCACCTCAGTGAATTGTTTCAGGCTACAAATTGTCCTGCAAGGTTCAAGGTAAAGCTTCTCTGTTTCCCTCCTGAACAGCTCATTGCACCTGAGAAAAGGCAGAGCCAGCCCTCAGCATGGGCAGAGGTAGGAAAAGCCCCAGCAGGTCGGTGCAATCCCCTTTTTTCTGCCCACAGTGTGTCTGATGGGCTTTCAACAGCGAGCTCAGGAGACACCTCAACAGCTTCCTTTGCACCATCTGCTTCAGTTATTAGGAGAAACGAGTTTGCACAAATAGGGAGCCAAAGTGGGAAAGCAGAAGCTACCAGCTGGGTTACTCATGGGGTGAGTTATTTTTTTTCCATGGAGCTACTCCCTTATCACAGATGTGTCACCCTCTGTGTCCTCCCTTGGGGCAAGTGATGCATTCTCCCCGGGGCCCTTTTTTTGTCATTAGAAGGCAATGTAAAGTATCTCTCTGTGTATCTGCCTAATCTCATTCTGGCTGTTGCTGTGATGGCTAGATAACAGATATGAAAATTAGGGCTTGTCTAGCAAGGCTCAGCTATCCTCCTGAATGACTTCCCATAGGGAGTGACCAATCTTCAAGGCACAGAGAGCTGCCCTGACAGGCAGCAGCCTGGAGACCACGCTACCAACTCCCATACACATTTGCATTCATTTCTGTGTAATTTTTTTAAGGAATTTTGTAGCAGACTTTGTTCAGGTGCACATTCATCATATATCGAATTTTAAAGGGATGTTGTAAGGCTAAAGATAATCTTGGCTGGTTTCCCCTTTGCTAATCAGGTGCTGACAGCCACACAGGCTGAGTGGGAAATGCCTGCCTCTGGTTTGCACTGCTTTTGCTCAGGAGATGGAGACAGGACAGAGCTCAACATCTCTCAGCAGGGCTCAGAGCCATGGACCATAAGCATATTCTTCTTGGAGTGTTGAGCAATTCCTTTCCTAACTTAACAGACTGAATTTTAAATATCTAATTTAGCTTTCAGCTGCATGTTATTAGCCTTTTTTTCCCCTTTCAGTTTGAATTGTAAAAGAGAAAAAAAAAAAAGAGAGAAAAACCTAGGCTTCCCTCGGTAGCCAGGCTCCCAGTTTGTTTTCCTTTTCAGTCTGATGCACAAGGATCCAGTAAAGATTTGCAAATGCTGCTGGAGAGTGTTCATTTACATCAGAACATGCTGCTTGCAACTGATTTTTAAAGACCCACTCTCCTTCTCTATTAATTTTATGCTGTGAAATAAAATTGTACAAAAATAATACATACAATGATTTTGACAGCAAACTAAATAGGGCGCTCTGTAGGAGATGCCATCACTGATTTTGCCCATTTTGTTTAGCTGAGAAGGAGGGGGGAACGCTTGCTTTAAGAAAAATCACTCTCCAAAGAACAGCAGCTGGGGAAGGGGAGGTTGGTAAGCAGTTGCTGCCTGAAGATTCCTGAGCCTGGGAGCATTTACTACAGGCAGATTTCCCTTAGGAGGGTAGGGAGCTGTGTGTTACTCTGCCACCCAAAGGGGATGAGTCTCTCTTATCCTCTGAAGAAAAAAAATTTCAAGTGGTTCAATGTCCCCTGCCAGAAAAAAACCCCAAAAAACAACAACAACAAAAAAACCAAATAAAAACACATATCTGTCTTCATCTTGCTCCTCTTCTCAAACTGAGAGTGCCCTGCAGTGCCAGCCTGCCTTTAGAATAACCTGGGGAATGTGCCTACAGACACATCTTGGCAAAGGGGGGAAAGGGAGGAGTGCAGAGCAACCAATCATGGCAAAGGCTGTTGTTTTCTACTGGAGCAAAATGAAGCAGAGATTATTTTTTTTTCATGTGGAAAAAAATAACAAATGCAAATGAAAATTTAGAAAAATAAAATTAAGGACAAAGCTCAACCCATAGAAGAAGCATCATAAAAATCTTACACGTGGTCTGTGTACTTGGGTCTCCTGTAATGAGACCATAGGTGGAGGAGAGACTGTTAATATTGTTCAGATAAACATAACACTCCCTTCCTCTGTTTCTGCTGGGAAAAACACCCCAAGGTGGTGGAGAAGGCAGCTTTTTCCACATCCCTTTCCAGCCCCGATGGGGATGCCTGGGTGACCTGCACACCCGTTTCTGCTCTCCCATCTGATTTATTGCGATGTTCTCTCAGTGGTGCTATTCTCCCCCGATCCCAGGGGAGCCGTATCCTGCTCAGTACCCCTGGGACGGCTGAGAGCCGGCATTCCTGCCCATCCTACAGCTACAGCTTGGGATCCATCCTTCCATCTCCATCCCTGGCACCGCCGGGGACCGGCGCTGCTCTGCGGCTCCGAGCGCGTTACCGGCACTCGCAAATCATTCTCACGATAATTAGCGGCAATTAGCGACTTAATGGAGAGTCTCTGGGGATTCCTCAGCGTGCCTCACCAGCGTGGGTTTCTCAGGGCGGTGGAAGTTGAGAAAGCCCTGCGGAATGCTGGTGGCATCTGGCTGTCCCTTATCTCGGGTCGGGGTTGTTTGTGCGCTGCCTTGGCGGACATCGGAATTCCACCGCCTGCCCGGGGCTTGGCATCCCTGGATGGAGCCCTGGCACCTCTGCTGCTGCCCCTCGCCCCCAGCCCTGCCCAAAGGCACAGGGGCCAACTCACAGAGAAGGGGAGTTCGCGCAAAAAGCGGAGGAACGCAGTTTAAAATCAGATTAATTTCCTTTACCCCTCGGCTGTGCCAAGGCTGGGGCTCCCAGGAGTCGCACAGGGTTTGTTCGGTGAGGGCACAAGGCATGAACTCCTCCCCCAAAAAAAAAAAAAAAAAAAAAAAAACCCAAAAAAAAAACCCCTCACCTAATTAAACTTCTCATTCTGGAAACAAATAGGGGTTCTCAGAGGAGACAACGCAGTTTCCCTGAGGTTGTTACTGCTGGGCAGATTTTTGCAAGTCATTAGCAACCTCGGGAAAATGTTGATCAAATGGCTGGAAATGCAGCTTTCCAGTTTTCCACTAAACCGAGCATAGTAAGCCGCTGCGGCATAAGCATCTTCATAATGATGTTTCTGAGATAACAGGAGGGGCCTGGGGTGTTTTAATTGCCTTAGTTTCTAAATAAATGCAAAGAGATTTGTACAGGTCCTGGATGCAAACGACCTCTTGCAGAAAGTCTGCCTGACTTTCCTTGCTGCTTTTTTGCCTTTGAAAGAAGGAAGAAAATCCCATTAAGGCTGGGCTTTGAGTGTGGTACTAGCATGTGCCCCAAACTGTAATTAATGCAGACACCACTTCTCGTTTTGAGATTTAACCAGCACCTCTATATCTGTGAACCCTTCTCAGCTGCTAACACAGGTTGTTAAATACTCTTTCGTCTGGCGGAATTTTTTCAAGATTTTTGTGCCGTTTCACTGGCAAACTACAAGTGACACGAAGATACATCAATAGAAATAGGACAATTACAATAGATAGACAGTCAGTCAGTCCTTAGGTCAGTATGCAAATTGCTATTTTTAGAAATTATACATTTTTTCCCTGCATGTGGGCTCTCATCTTTCTGTAATTATGGGCATTCTGCAATATAATAGAGTCTACTTCTCTATGACAAGTTATTTTGTAACACGTTGGCAGCAGTTTCAATTGCACAAATCAATCCAGGCATTGGAAATTTAACACAGAATTTTTACCTTTATTGCCTAGTTTAGTTTCTACCTGTTCTCTGCAGGTGTACAGGGAACATGAGTCTCGTCCAAATTCCAGATCACTATTTGCTTGGGGTAATTTTAATTGAGCTGGCTGAAGGTGAAACTCACCCCAATGAATAATAATACCTGCTCTTCTAGAAGAATGACAGAGATGAAAATAGAATTAATTCAGAGATCCATTCCTATGGTCTAGCCACTGGGCACACATCCTCCAAATTAGATTGGACAGAATGGGAACTCCTTTGAAATTACCAGGCAGCCAATTTGAAATAAACACAAAGGAATGCCTTTCCATAACGTACATAATTGAACTGGGCAACTCACTGCCACCAGTTGATGTGAAGGCCCCCAGTACAAACAGGTTCCAGCTGGGTTTAACCAGAGTTGGGAAGCTGGACAAACCACTGCTGCAGTCCCCAGAGGTTTGGCTGCAAGCTCCAGCTCAGACAGGGCTTCAAGTCTCCCATTTGCCATTGATGAGATGGATCATCTCCTCCCCATGTTCCTCTCACCCCTTCCCTCCCCATCCAGCTCTGGCTGCTTTCAGGAATGAACTGTCAGGCTGACCCAGAAGCTTTGGTCCTGCCCTGTGCACTGCTCCCAATTTCTGTGTTGCAATACGGGGCAGGGCAAGCTGTGTGCTCCCCGGCACAGCTGATCACAGTCAATAAACACAGCCTGGCTGCACCCCTGCTCCACAGAAAATGCTGCTCCACACATCTCTCCTTTTCCAAGTACTGAGGTTGGCAGAGAAAAGACCACATTCTACTGGAAGCTCCACAATCAAACCAAAGCATTGAACCCAGAGCTGGATTTGCAGTGCCTTAGTGACCCTGCAGAGTTCAAGGCAGACTGCATTTTTTGTGTGTGTGCTTGTTATCTTATCTTTGAAGTCCTTTGGGTGGCCTCCATCTGCCTTCAACTGACCTGCACAAAGTCTGATTGCAAATCTTTGTTTAAGAAAGCAATTGTGAGATTTTTTTTAGCTCCCATACAACAGGTAAAGTCTGCCAAGTTCTGGCTTCACAGCACATAATGTTTTCATTAGCATCACTACCAGAGATGCCAGGTCAGAGTTCAGCCCTCCATCTTCACTCCAGCCCAGTCAGTGCTCTCAGACCTCTTCTTTCCCTAATCCACCTGTCCCAGGGTTCAGGAGAGAGCTGTTTTCCAGCTCTTCCAGAGAAAGCCAGGGGTGTGGGGTTCTCCCAGTGTCTCCTCTCAGGACACTCTTTCCCCACATGCAATCACTCCCCCTCTTCACTCTGCAGCACTGAACCAAGGACTGAATATGTTCCCGTGGTCAGCAAGGGGCAAGCCATAGATGAACACCTGCAGAGGTGGAGAGGACCAGACTACTACAAAACACTGTCCTTGTGATACAGGAGACTGCCTGGGTCCCACACAGCCTGCACAACCTGGATCAAACATTTTCCCCATTCATGCAATTCCATAAGTGCTCACAGGTATCAGTTTTCCATAAACACTGCAGACAGGCTCTGCTAAGTGGTTAAGATATCCATTTTCTGTGTAGGTGCCTGCATCCCAAGGGAGTCAGTGGCACAGTGCTGACTTTTCCCATTTGCACCCAGGAGGCTGATTTCAATTTCTGCTCAGACCCCTTCCTGCACTCTGGCTGTGTAAAGAAGGCATGAATTGCTGACTAAATGTAATGGGTCTCCATAAACTATGGGTAAAATTCACCTTGCCAGGCCTTGCTCCAGAAGTTGTGGCCCAGTTAAGGCAGGAGAATGGTGGGAGCAGCACATCTGTAGAGAGGCTTTTCTCACTGTGCCATGAGAAGTCTTTCCATGCTAGCCTGAGAGTCAAAATAGAAAGCAATGGCCCAGGAGACAGATCAGGAGGGCACACAGGTCTGAGGTGAGTAAAGAACCCATAGGAATGTTAAATGAGTGAGCTTTCATCCTCTTTTTTTATCTGTCTTGGTAGCAGAGATTTTGGACAAGATTTTTTGGGGAGATTTTCAAGAGAGATATGGGCACCTTACACAAATGTAATTCCCATCCTCTTGGCTCCTTCTGTGCCTGGGGAAGGCAAGGAAGAATTTCCAAATGCATGAGTGGGGTCTGAATTAGACCCTGCAGTGCCAGCTAATAAACTCCCCCATGGCTCAGCTCTTCACCTGAGCTAGTGCAAATTCTCACCCTGCAAATGGGAAGCACTTCTAACCCAGTACAAGGTAATCTTGTTTAACTCAGAGTTTTCAAAATAGAAGTGCCCCTTGTGACACAGCTTGACCTGTTCACCTTGGCTTCAGGTTTGCTAATAATTGAGAAATACTTTGTGACACCTATCAGGGAAGTACAAACAACTGATGGCAGCAGGAACATTTCCTATATGGAACTAGAGTTTATCTATGGATCCTTTACTTATAGAGGAAGAATTGTGTGAGTGGAGTTAATCTTAAGTGTGTTGTCTGAGTGTGATGGACTTGGGTCTCTCCTTCCCCTGAGCCCTCCTACTACCCTCAGGCAGCCGCTCTATCCTCCTGACCAGTGGTCATATTCACCAGTGCAGATGAAGCATTGGAAAAATGACCTTCAGAGGTGCCACAGGAGGTTTGCAGTTGGAGATAAAATCCTTCTCCATGGTCCTGCTCCCTTGGCTGCAGCACAATTGCTGCAGCAGTTGGTGTGTGCTTGGAGGGATCTACAGCTGAATGCTAAATCCATTTATTTCTCAGATTGGGCTCTGCATATCTATTTACCAAGCATGACTGTGTGCCTCTCCAGCCTCACATGGGTACTCCCTTGTTTTCTTTTCCCACTGCCAAGAAATAGTAAAATGTTTTGCAACAGCTGGCTGGGAACACCCATGTCCCAGGGCAGCTGGAAGCCAGAGGATATAGAGACTCTCCTAGTAAAAGGCAAGAGCAGTAGATCACATTCCCCTTGGGCTGAGTGGAAGTTTAACCCTAATCTCCCACATCCTGTGTGGATGTCCAATCCACCTCCTGCTTTGCTTGTTGACATGTAATTAAAAACCACAAAAGTTTATTAGAAACATAGGCCACGTTTTCACACAGTGTCATAAAAGTTGTCCTTGCACAAAACGTGGATTGAGCAAGAGGGACATAGGTTAGTAATTCTCACAGTATTAAGACTTTTTGTTCCAAGATGCTTCACTTTTTAAAAAGGTGTGTTTGGTTTTTTTGTAAATTTGTAAATTATACTCAATCAAACAGGCACTTTGTAACACCAAATGTAATCTCTGACTTAGGAGAAGCAGCAGAGAGAAAGCACGTGTCTCATTGGACCTGCAAAGGGAATTTAAGTCAATAAAATGGATAACTTGTGCTGGAGTCAGGACATAACATGGGCCTGAAGTCAGTCTGGTACTTGCAGGCAACCTGCTGGACTGAAGTGGGACATTTAACACCACAATTTGTTTTATTAGTGTCATAAAGTGCCCTGTCCAAGCTAGTGGTCAGGATTTAGGAGTGGGTAGATACTGAAAAAAATCCATTAATTGATTATGGAGTTTTTCAAACTTTCTGGACTGCCAGCTGTGTTGTGTTCACCCAGTCTGTCTGCAGAGAGAGGCTGTTTGCAGAATGGGTGGCTTTTATAAACCTTCCTCCTCCTTAACACCTTTTTCATCCGGCGAAGGCTGTAAAAATGCCAGGTGAGTGCAGTCACCAACTGCACCCTGTGACTGGCAAATTCTCCACAACTGCCCCACTGAGGAGTCCTAGGAAACAGTCTGCAAGGCCTACCTATGCTAAACTGTTCAAAAGAACCAGTCCCAAAACACAAGAAAAAATACAAGAAAAAAAACATACAACACTGTAGCCAAGATCAAGCCTGAGCCCAATTAGAGATTTTCTCACCATTTTTCTTCCAGTGGACTCGCCTGTGTTGGCTATTGAATGATGTCTTTGGCAAACAGGATGCTTTACCTCCAGCCCTGCCACATTCACCCCAACTCTTGGTCCCCAGCAGCCAGGTCTTTTGTGAAAACCCCCTCTGAAGGCATTGATTTGGCCTCATTCTTTGCCTGAACTTCATCCAAGAGCAGCACGAGGAGGTGCAGCTGGGGGTGATGTTTAGAAAACCTCGTTCATGAAATGTAAATACTTGTAGGTGATTGTATAGATAATGTGGTCTCATGAAGGAACCACTTGATGTGTCAGTGTTAATACCTGCAGCCCTTCATCCCCCTGGTGTTTGTATGCACAGTACATATTTTGCTTATAGAATACAGAGCAGGGTTGTAATAGAGATGTCTTCAAGCTACATTTATTTGATCTATTTGTTTTTACATTATTTTTATGCTACTAGCGAATGGGCTGTTTGGGAATCAAAATGCCAGAGCTGAGGTATGAGCAGGATTGCTCATCTCCATCCCCCATCATCCATGGTAAAGAAAGCAGACTGGTATTGATTGAGGCAGAGGGGGGAGCAGAGCACACTCAGTATGCAAGTCCATGCCAGTCATTCAGCACTTTGGGAAAGGTGATATTTTTGCCTTAACTTCCTGGCAGTTTAGAGCTGTGCTGTGTGCTGTGGGACAGCATCACATCCTTTGGGAGGACACAGTGGGAAATTCCTTCCAGTAAACATCATTAACAAGCAGCTTCAGCAAATATTGGTGATCATGCATCACTCAAGGCTGAAGAATGGCAAGGGAAAGATGTGTTTCTTTAAGCAGAACAGCACAGGCATTCAGACCTGGGTGAGGAGGGATCCCAGCAGGGCTGATCCCAGGGCTGTCAGTTCCTGCACTCTGTGTTTTCCCTGTGTCCCAAGAGCCTTCCTCCCTGGTTCCAGTGACCTCAGCAGGTTTGCTCAGGTGGCCTCAGCAATCACAGCCCCAGGGAGGGGCTGCCCCAATACAGGGGCAGGTTCACACCACAATGCACATCCCAGGGCTGACCTCTGTCTTGGAGAATCCCACACCAGGGTGAGTGCTGGTGGTTGGTTGGCTTCAACAACCCCCCCACAAACCTTGATTTCAACCAAGACAAATGGGCACCCTGCCCCTGGCATGCTTCTGGCCAAATTGCCACCAGCCCTGTCTCCCCATGGACACTGGAGCTGTGTCTCTGAGATCCTGGAACCCAAACACCTCTTCCTCTTTGTGTCACAGCTGCTGCTCCCTACAATTTCTCATCTTTTTGTCTTTTGTCCTCCTGGATGAGGTCAGCCAGGCTGTGACTCTCTTTATGCTGGAGCTGAAGACCCATAAGCCCCGTTGAGGGTTTTGCATTTATCACCACCCCATGTGTTTAGACCTTGCTGAAAGTGCTCCTTATCTCTCTCCCCCGTTGAGCAGGGGATGTAATAACTTCCAAGCCCTTACCAATACCCAGGATATGAATGCTGCCACCTCCAAACAGCCTGTGACACTGCATCCATCACCTTGTGTCCATCACATCTCAGCCTTGTGGGAGCTCTGCTCAGACCAGCCTCAGGCAGATACACCTGGATTATGTATCTTGGCTTAGAAGCAGAAGATTTTATTGCTTTCTCAATAATCATAAAATACATTCTTAGGTTTGAGTGTTCTTTATCTTTCTCTCTTACTGGAAAGTGTGAAAAACAAGGCCTGAGAGTTTAAGAGCAAAGGTATTTTTTGTGCATGCAGGTTTGAGGTCAATGGGAAAAACCTCCCACCGGCTCCTAAAATAAGATTAGAAGGTGTCACCAGTCTGTGATGTACAACTGCCCAAAGAACAAGCTTATTTACACAGCAAAAGGTGCAAGCCAATTGATTTGTGCACGTACAAATGAGAGTGCCCTTGGGTGGGCAGACCAGGAGATACCAAACAGACCAGAAATGGAAAGCTGAAATATAAACGGTCAACGGCATTTTAAAAATGCAAGTGCTTGTTTTTATGGTGCATTTATAACAGGCAGTTCATAAGCCTTTATCCTTCCTGGGCTACTGTAAAAGCAAAGTGAGACATGCAGGGAGGAGTAACACCTTTTATCAGACCAGCTGATAACAGCCTGAGAAAACAGATATATTGGGGCACACAAAGCCTTGCTCAGGCCAGAGCAGAGGTTTCTGTTCAGATCTGACAAGAAGTCCATGTACCTGCTCAACTTGTCTGTTTTTCATGCCTTTAGAGGTTACAGCTGCTGTCAGGCCATGGGATTCAGCTGTCAGGAGCAGCTGGGAGCTGGCAAGGGACCCCACCCCACCAGGGATGCCTGGATGCTGTGTCCCCCTCCCTGCTCATTCCTGCGGCCACAGCTCCTGCCAAGGAGCCCAGGCTGAAATCAGGACTGCCTGGAACAACTTGTGCTTGGAAAATGTGCATTTGTGTGGTTCAACATGCTCTGCAGGGATACAGACAGGACATCAGTGGTCCCAAATACACTCCTCAGTCCTGCTCTCTGCTCTGGAGCTGTCCAGTTTTCCAGTATGCCCCATTTACCAGGATGGAAGATCTCAGGAAGGGCTGGGAGCCTTGAGAGCCTCACATAGCTGGTAGCACTTCCCATTCCTGGACCAAGGCCAATCTGCTAAGAAGGGCACGTTTGGAGGATCCTGAAGTGGAGGACAGGATGGAATTGTAATAGAATCATTTAGGTTGAAAAAGACCTCTAAGATCTTTGAGTCCAACTATTAACCCAACCCTGCCAAGTCCACCCCTAAACCATGTCCCTCATGCCACTTCCACAGGTCTTCTGGGGATGGTAACTCCTCCTGGGCAGCCTGTTCCAATGCTTGAAAACCCTTTCCATGAAGAAATTTTCCTATTATCCAGTCTAAACTTCCCCTGGAGCAACCTGAGGGTTTTCCTCTTGTCCTCTCATTTGTTACTTGGGAGAAAAGACAGACACACACCTGGCTACACCCTGCCTGTCAGGAGTTGTAGAGAGCAATGAGATTTCCCCAAACCTCCTTTTCTCCAGGCTAAACATTCCCAGCTCCCTCAGCCTCTCCTCACAGGACTTGTGCCCAGACCCTTCCCCAGCTCTGCTGCCCTTCTCTGGGTAACTCCAGCCCCTCAATGTCCTTCCTGATCTGAGGGGCCAGAACTGGACACAGCACTCCACATGTGGCAGGTACAGGGGACAATCCATTCTCTAGTCCTGCTGGCCACACTATTGTTGATACAAATCAAAATGCTTATCTTGCATCAGATGCTTAACTAAGGGGTGTTCTGCTCTTTGGGGTTTCCCCCTTACCAACTGGTGCACCTCCTGCGACCTGCATAGCCTCAAGGTAGGTTTTAAAAGGTCAAAATAAATTGTTTCGACCTTCCAGGGCTCAGGAGAGAAATTGTTATTTCTATTCTGCACCACATTTTTATTCCGTGGTGGAATGAGATTTTTTTTGCGCCTTTCACTGAAAATTGGTGAGTCTTGTAAACTCACCATTCCTTGACCACCTCTTTCCACAGCCCTTCCCCAACAGCAGCTTTGCAGGCTCCTCTGGGCACGTTGCCAGATGGAAGGGATGCTTTCACAGGAGAGGTGAGGAGAGGTTGTTCGATTCTCTCCTATCTCTATATTTGCACCAACAGAAGCTAAAAAAAGAAATGCCTCCGTACCTACAGCTGCACTAAATATAACCATCTAGCTGGTTCTATATATACATTTTTAAAAGCATGATATGTGATACTTGCAAAGGGTTGAGCCTGGAAAATAAATTACAATGCCAGAGGGCCAGAGCTGTCAGTCATTCCTTGCAAGGTAAACCACTGATTGATTTGGTCCTCAAGAATGGCTGACTTTTCTCTTTGTTGCCCTCTGAAATAACAAACTTAGTGTATTTTCTGGTTTACAAGGAAAAAAAAAAATAAAATGCTCAAAAACAGTAAGAATAATAACTGATATCTGAAAATCCAGGGAGAGGCAAGGATGTGATACAGAGATTTTGGTTCATCTAGGGTTAAAAGCTCCAGTCCGCAGCGCCGGTGATATCAGTCACTAATAGTAACCTTTCGTAGCTGCATGCATTAAGGTGGTATTGGATGATAAGGCAGGGGAGCGAAGCAATCTGTTGGGCTACAGCTGAAAATAGAGTCACTGCTGCACAGGGAAAAGCTCCATCCCCTCCCTGGCTCTTTGCTCAGAAATGAGAATGCAGGGAGTCGTGCCGAGGGAAGGGAAATCTGATTTCCCACTGCTAGGAGACAGGGTGGCACTTGCGAGGAGGATTTCAAGGTCAGGGTGGTGATGCTATCGGTGTGATGGGGGAGCAGGCAGACAACAGGTGAAGGCTTCAGGGAGTGGTGCTGCCCTGCCAGGGAGATCATCAGATACTGCCTGCTGGGGGGCACCTTCAGCCCTTGTTTTCCACACAAAAGCACCGGAATCAAGGTGACCATGAGGGGTAAAAGGTAAAGGATGCGTGCCTCAGATAACTGAGGTTACACAGCCACCCACCAGGCACCCTGGAGCATCCCCCTCTGCTGCCCTCCGTCCTGGTAAACCTCCCAACAGGGCAGAGCCAGCCTGGCAACAAACTCATCTTTCCTTTAATCACACATGCTCAAAGGCAAATAAATGAAATGGCAGAGAATCGTGAGGTTTGGCCAAATGAACTCTCAGTGCAGCTCTGCCAGTAAACAGCAAGGATTTGAGCACAGGATCTGACATTCCCACTGATACTCTTTGTTCCAGTTGTGTTCCACCCACATTTCTAATCTTTGGCACAGCACTCACCAGCTTGGCACCTCTGTTTACTCTTCCTCTTGTAGAACAAAAAGAAGTCACAAACCACTTCACAGGCTTACATTAGAATTTCATAACCAGTATTTATATGGGTCTCAGAGATGCCTGGCTGGGAGGTACTACAAAAGGGACCTCTACATCAAAGGTGCAAATACACACAAAAGTGGTTCAGGGAGTACAGGGACTGGCTTTTGCCAAGAGCCTCCTGAACTGAGGGCAGCAATGTGAGCAGAAGTTGCACAACTCAGCCAGGGTATGTTCCAAGGTGATACTGAGACCTTAACTGAGACCTTTCTGGAGGGCAATGGAAATTTCACCCTGTTCAGAGCAGGTGCAAGGCACTCAGAATGTCATAAATTTAATCTGGACTACCTTTCCTGGATTATCTGATTTGGATGGTGAATTTAAAAATGCCACTTAGCTTGGCAACAAGCACTCAGACCTACCACTTTGGTTTTTTCACCAGTCTTTTTTGTCCTCATTTTTTTGGTCTCCAAACTCCAGAGCTGATCTGGACACTTGAAAGCCTGCAGTCAAGAGTTTCACTGATTATGCCAACACTCATCAATCCCACTGGCAGAAATACTATCAGATCCTTGGTGCTCTTTTGTAATTAGGGAACAAGTATATTCTTGCAGTTTGAGCACTGGGGAGGTATGTGGGAGATGGGGATTAAATTTGCCCCAACAAAACCTTCTTGCAGAAATTTCCATAATGCTGAATCTTTCTGTAAATACTTGTACTCCTGAATATCACATGGCTCTTATTCCACATTCAGTGAATTTGCCTTGTGACACCTAAAAATATATTTATGGTGGCACTGTCTACCTGATTTGCTTTGTGCCCTGAAATCTACCTTGTATATATATGTACGTATATATTTATGCATATATGTATATATATTTATGTATATATACCTCTTGTCACAACCACAGGACTATGAAGGTATGGGGATCAAAGTAATCTTACAATTTAAGGGAGTAAGGACACATCTTGTATTGTTTGCTATTTTGTTTGGCTAATTTTTCCAACTCTTCTTTCCATTTCTCAGTTTTCCACTGCCCCTCGCTGGGAAATTAAGGACTGCCAGGGGTTGGCACCCAGGCGTTTTCCTGGCTGCTAATTTGTACTTTAAATTTGTACTTTAAATAAAAGGGAAAGTGAAGCTGAGGCAGATAGTGCTGGTGTGGTTCCAGCAGGGATCAGTGGGAAGGAGAAGGTGCTGCTTTGCCCCACACTGGCCCTGAGCAGTGGGAAATGGAGCTGCCATCACTGCACACCAAAGCTGAACCCTACAGACCTGAAACACCCTGCCTGACAAGGTGGGCAGCAACTCCTCTGAGCCAGAGAGTGAAAATGAACTGAGACAAAGGCAACCAAGCCAAAGGCAGCTGGGAAAATCCTGCTGTTCTGCCTTCTTTTGCCCATTTCTCAGTGCAAGGCCCTGAAGGCTGTATCCTGAGTGGTGGGACACCAGTGCAATCTCCCTGGGACCACAGCTGCTGCCGCTGCTTCTGTGGATGGGGATTGTAGGGAGAGAAAAGGCTGATGTAGGGGCAAGGAGGGTCAGAGGAATCATCTAAGAATCAATGTGGGTGCAGCTGCCTGTATTTCATTGTGACCAAGAGCCCTCACTGTAGTGGACAGAACTTTACAAATGTAAGTACAGTAATTTCACGATTATAAGCCGCACCATTTTGACTAAAATTTTGGTCCAAACCCAAAGTGCGGCTTATAATCAGGTGCGGCTTATATACGGACAAAGAACAAAAAGTTGCTGTTTTAGTTTGGAGGACAGGTGTCTGCTGAGAAAGGCAGGAACTTTTCTTTGAAATGGAGAATGTAAACCCCCTCCCTCCAAATTATTGTAATTTTGAAATCAAGGGGCTCTCAGGCAAAGATATGGGAATTAGGAATAACAGTTCTTTACTAGGGAAATTAAAATAGAAATACAGTACTACAAAGAAACAAACCCCAAATCCAGCCAGTCAGGCAGGGTGTTGGCAGCAGTCCCATCCCATGGTGGCTGCATCCTCCTGCAGTGACAGATGTGGCTCAGTTGGAGCAGTGCTCCTGTACAACGTGCAGTTTTCCTCTGGAGCTCCAGTGGGGATGTGGAGAAATCCGGTTTTCCTCTGAAATCCAGTGGAGAAAGGGGCTCCCTTAGTGTTCCAAAACCTCTGTTTTTATCTTGGTAAGAAATGTTGGGCTCTTCCCCCTGGCTGGAGCAATTTCCAAAGGGATGCAGTAATTTTATCAGTCCCACAGTGGGACTCAATGGCCATGAGCAGAAAATGACTGGCTGGAGGGAGGATGGGTTGTGAAAAGATAAAGAACAATGCCCTGCCTGGTTTCAATGGATGGCCCATTAGCAGAATATCTGCTGTTGAGATAAGGATCACTGCCCCCACCCTCAACAGATGGTGATAGAACAGATACCTTTGATCACATCCTGTATTTTAACGTGCAGCTTATAATCAGGTGCGTCTTATAATCATGAAATTACTGTACTTAGCACAATCCCCTGAAATATTATGACTGCGCCTCTTTTACTGTTGCTTTCCTCAACCAGAACTTTGCTTGTAACTTTGGTCAAAAGTCTTTTGCCATTGAAGGCACACTACCATGGTATTAAACAGGCAGCATCACATTTAAACACCGAAAATAGGTTTTTCTAGCTTCAGAGCTTGGTCAGAGAAAGACAAGGCACCACTACTTGAACACAACAAAATGTTTCAAACTGAACTTTAAAACATTTTCTAAAGTCCTTGTTTTAAGAAACACCACATCATGGCTTTCCAAAGTGGCAAATCATGCAAGAAATCTAGGAGTGAATCGCTTCCCAAGCCCTGCTCAGTGTCCACTGTTCTGCTGCTGGCCATGCCAGGCTGTGACTTGCAGCTCACAGCCACTGCATCAGGACACCTACCCAAAGAAACCCTTGCAGGTGGCACAGTGATAGCCCTAGTGCAGGGATTTGGCTTTTCTCTAGCTGCAGGACAGGTCTGCCCCTGCACGAGGCAGTGGCCCACATCCCATGGTCTGCCTGCCATGGTGAGCAGTGATAAAAAGGCTTTGGGCTACGTTATTATGGTCTCAAACTGGGCTGTGTTTCCTTCCAGCCCTCCTTGCATGCAGAAAATGTTTTCAGGAAGGATAACCCCAGGGTCAGAGCATGAGATAAAAAATCAGGTGAATTGGTTGCCTTTAGGGATCAGCTGTAAACTCGCTGTGTGACAGGGAGAACAGAAATCTCCCTGCTTCGTGGTCAGGCAGAGGGAAAACTTTCCCCTGGCACAGACCAGGGCTGTGGGAAGTACCCAAGCAAAGCCAGATCCATTCCTGGCTGCAGGAACTACCCAAGCAAAGCTGCATCCTGCCATTCTTACTCCTGTGCTGCCTCTTTCTGCCCTGCAGAAGGGATGCAGAGCTGTAGCATAAAAGCAGGTCCAGCATTCAATCCCGCTGCACACACAGAGACAGCAGGAAAGCTTGTGGCACTCACTGCTTCCCTTGTCATTTCCATTTCTACTGCTGCATCCAGATTTTGTGTTTATCTTTCTTGAAGCCCTTCAGTGCACGCTGAGACTTTAATGCCTGGAGGAGGTGTTAAGTAATGAGCCTCTTAAGTACAGATGCATCCCCTCAGGTGTCTCCTGGGTGTCCTGTGGGATCAGGCTCTTCCCTACTTTTGCCACTGGCACAAGGCTGTGCCAGCAGGGTGACTGCTGCAAGGATTAAACTGGGGTCACAATTAGCTCAAGATTTTGAGTGCTGAGCCCAGGCCCTAAGGAAAGTGCAGGGATCCAGAAAGGAGGGGGCACCCAGCAGCACAGTGGGTGTCCTGGGATAGTGAGCTCTGCAGGAGAGCTGCACACCACTGCTCTGAGCACCACAGATCTGCCCAGAGCTGAAACCCCACGAGATCTGTGCTATCTCTGTTTTCCCCGTGGTTTCTGTATGCAAAAGCAACCCTCAAATCTCATTTTTAAGTCTTTTGCAGGGTTTGAAAGGAACAGGGGAGAGGCATTGTTAGGGGTAACCCCGAGCCTCAGGTTGGTGTTGTCAAATCCCAGAGGACAGGAGCCAGGAAGGGGTGAAAGGGAAGTGGGAGGAGAGCTGAGGTTCCAGGAATTGTTAACTGCACATACAGGAAAAATAATACTGCCCTCCCTTTCCCATTAGCAGCAGTGGAGATGCTTTGCTGTAAACACTGAAAACATTTGTGTCTTCAGCCAGATCCCTACACATGTGCTTGCAACAGTGGTCAAGGAAAAGGCTGGATTCTCTCAGATCTGAGCTGTTCGCCAATCTGCACATCTGACAGAAAAGAAACTGCTGATAAAAACTTCCCTTCTCCATCCTCTCCTCTGCACCAGCAGTTTTCAGGCAGCTCCTCTCCCTCTGTCCCACAGAGAGCCAAAAGTTCTGGGCACTCTGCAATGAGCAGGGCTCCACTGGCACTGCTTCCTAAAGCTGGAGATGTTCAGGAGTAGCGGGAGGGACTCCAGATGATTTGCTAATGAACAGAGGCATGACAGGAACATTGCCTACCTTTTATTAAAAAAATCATTTCCAGATAAGGAATAAAGGACTGGGAAGAGGGAGGGGGGTTTTCCTCCCAAATTACATTTGGCAGGAGAGAAAATGCAAATTAGCAGAACAGTTCTTCTGGTTAGCAAACTGATTTAGAAATTTCTCATTCCTGATTTCTTTGCAGTCTCCCTTTCTGTGAAAAATTTAATGTCCCTGCACCTTGGGGTTGAATTTTACTCAGTTTCAAGGAGAAAATAAGTTTCTACCTCGAAACACTTTATGAGGATGCCAAAGACAATACTTTTATATATTTCATAAGTCTTAAGCCCATCTTCTCCAGAATTTGCAGTAATGTCTGTGGAAACTTTGCAGAATTGTCCCCATCATCTGCTGAAGAAATGCAAGGTCAAGAGCAGAACCAATCATTCTAGATCTCTCAGAGCAGCCTAACCCTGATTATCAAACATCCTGTTAGATATGCTGGGTCAAATTTAGTCCTACTGTAAACTAATGCAACAGTGTTTAGAGGATTCTGGCTTGCAGCCACTGATGAGTATCTATTTGCCATGGCTTAGACAAATGACCTCACAACAAAAAGTTTTATTCATCTGGGGGATTTCTTTATGCAAACAGCCAATTATATTTCATATGGTGTTCATGGGTTTAACTCCACTTCTATTGCATTTGACACAGGTTCTCTCATCTCCATACAAGAGGGTCCTTATGGACACTGGGACTGCCATTTCTCACAGTTTTCACCTGCTTCTTTTTTGCAGATTCTTGGCTTGGACAAACCTAAATGTCCAAGAGGAACTTACCTGCCACCTTGCTGAGGAAACACGCAAAACAACAAAATAGTAAGATCACAGTGGAATACTTTAAGGAATTTTAAATTTTGATGTGCCACAGGCTCCCAGTATGACACTGGATAAGTTACTTAGGTCTGGGTCTATTGCACCTAATTCTTGCAGTATCACTGGAAGCTCCTATGGAAGGAGCATGGTCTGCATTAGGAAGCTGTGCTGCCTTGAGGTCAGGAAGGGAGCTGGGAGTTTGAATCAATTACCCTCCTTTGGTACTTGTGTTTCACCATGGACAATGCAAGAAATTTATTCTGCTGGCTTAGACACTTCTGCTTCTTAAAGACACCCAGGAAGAACCCAGGCTTTGACTTTTGCATAGGGTGGTTCCAAATGAGAAGAGACACTCAGCATTTAGTCCACACAGCAGCACTGACAAGAAAAATATTAAATACAATGAAGTAATGAGATCAATCCTTCTCTTCCTGATAGAGAGGGGAATGGCTGTGAAGATTGTCAGAAGAAAATCTGAAGGTTGGTTTGAATGCTGACACAGAAGTTGGTCTGGGTCTTTTAAATCTGCACAGGATCTTATGTTTCAGAACGTCCCAAATCCCTTAAAATTCTACAACAATATTAATGAGCCTCTAGAATAATGGCATAACAGAGTTTTGTAGCCAGTGTAATTGAAGGTCAGAAGAGAGAATATTGCCTCTTTCCACAAGCCTTGCCTTGCTTTGGAAAACACAGTTTGAGATTGAAGCTTGAGACGAAGTCCCAAAGTCCACATTTGGGATGATTTGTGAAATTCAATGTGAGCATTTGCAAAATGCTCATGTTTACATTTCTCCTGGCCTCTTGTTATTTTCCATCATGAAGTGCAGGTGTTAGAGCACAAGTACAACCACGCTGCACTCTGTGCTGTTATGAGCTTTTGATCACTTTAATCACTGTGCTTTAGAGTAGCTTGATCTATTTTTTCCAACTAATTTGACATTCTACAAGGTAAGAAGGTAATTAGTGATGTCTGCTCTACTGAAAGGGTATGGAATTGCACTTATTCCCTCAAGAGCTTTACATTTTGGCTACAGCCATTGTTAGAGAGAAAACAATGCTTCTTTCTTAAGGAATGAGAAGTAAAAGAAAACTTTGAGTATCCTGATTATGCAGCTTGCTCACATTTTGTTTTAGCTGTCTTTGATGCTATGCAAAGAATGAATTTTAGCTTTCCTTTGCCCTCATAGGTCCAGCTGCTGGAGAAGTCAGTGCTACCTACCTGCACATCTCTCTCAGGGATGTTTGCTGACTTCCTTTGGCACCAGGCTCAGGTACATGGCTGAGAACAAGGTTTTCTTGTTTGGGGCATGGTTTTGCACCCCTAGGAAGTTTTAAGCAGGAGGTTCTGCTGCTTTTACTTCCTGATCTTATCTGAGTCACTTAGAAGGTACCAGCTGTCTGAGTGTTAGCTAATTGCACAATTTGTGTGTGTTTGTGCAGGCTTTCATAAAAGATAGGAGTGGTATCAGTGGGGTAATGCTTTCACCTTCCCCAGGGGACTCTGGCTGTGTGACCTGACAGTGTTACACGGCTCATTGCAGAACAACACTGGTCTGTGCCTCCTGAGGAGCGAGTCTGACCTTTGTTTAGACAAACCATCTGCTTTCTCTGCTCTCTCTCACAGTCTCTGATCTATGGCCACAAAGGAAAAGGGGTGGCCTGCAGAACTTCAAACACCGAAAAACATTTCAGCCTGAATTTGCTGAGGTGCCTGGGATCCCAGCCTCCCCTGGGAGGTGGTGGCTGTATCAGAGCCCTCCAGCATGCTCCCAAGGAGGAGATGCTTTTGTAGCCAGACAGGCAATTTCTTCCCTCTGAAAACCAGGGGCGGGCTGGATGGCAGCAGATGCTGCTTCAGAAGCTCCTTTCCAGGTTTTGATGATCAGCACACTTCCCAGTGCCAGCAGCACTCTGATACCAGTGCAGGACTGCAGTGCTGGTACAGCACCTGCCCTCTCTCACAGTGCCCTCCCAGCCCTGCCTTTTGCAGAGGTGCAGCTGCCCATCCCTCCCCATCAGCCCACAGCTGCACTGCTGGCAAAGGAGATGCTGTGAGGTCAGTGCTGAACCCCAGAGCAGCTCCCTGCACTGCTTCACTCTTTTAAACTGTGCTGGGGAAAGCCTTGAGTGTGTTGGGATTTCCCTTTGCCTGGGTCGCTCGGCAGGGCAGCAGCTGCCGTGTGTCACTGTCCCCAGGAATGGGCAGGTTTCACCAGGCACATCCACTGAGCCCAGAACAGCACAGACACAGGCAGGGGGTCCTCAGCTCACCAGGACTCTGTTCTTCTCTTCTCTCCATGGATATGGGGTGCTATAGCTGAGAAAGCAAAGAGAAAAGACGATTTGGGTCCATCTTAAGACACCTCGAGGTCTATCTCAATGTAGGGCAAACGTACACCACTTCACTAAACTTCCAAATTTTAGTTTCTTTTTAGAATTGGAATTTTTACCCTGCTCATATAAATCCTGCAGCCTCCCTAGCTGGAGCAGAGTCTCGTGTAGCACACACATCTCTTTGGAGCATTGCAGGGCTTTGTTAATCCTTTGCCTCTATTTTACAGAGTGTGCAGAGTTCCCAGTGAGTTCCCTGGGCCTCACAGTGCAAAAATCCAGCCCTAGAGGGGTTGGTGATGGCTTCAAGACTTCCAGCTGCTCTCACCAACCTGGGAGTGACACCTCTAATGCTCCTGGGATCAGCTGGTGCCAGCAGGGATTGAGCTGAGAGCTCCAGAGCTGCTCACACCACTGTGACCTGCTGTCCCTATTTAGCTTGTACAGTGAGGAACAAAGTGAGGGCTGCCTGCTGTTACTGCACAGGGTCTGTTACACAACAAATTTTGTTGTCAATAAATGGCCAAATCCCCAGTGCTCCCCAGATAATAGGATTTCTTCCATCAACATATTAGCCTGTCCATAAGAAGGACAGGAGGCAGATGGCTGTGTGGGGATGGACATTTGCAGTGTAGGATCTTTCTTATTCAAGAGCTGCTGAGATGTTTGATCTCACACTACAGACACCACATAATTCAAAGGCAGCAGGATCCAGGCCATAAGGAAGCAGAGATGGGAAAAAATCAATCCACCTTATCAAATAAACGTGTGTCTGGAAGCACGTGCCTGAGATAGTGATGTTATTCCTTTGCATGCATGGAAATTAGCAGTCTGCTGAGAATCAGTGGGTTTCAGGATGATGAAATCCTGGGGAGCCCATGTGCTGAACCATTTTGGAGAGTCCAGGCCCCAAGCTGGTGCCAGGGGCTGAGATCTTCGTCACCTCACTGCCCTCTCTGCTCTTCCTCCCTCTGCCCTTCCAAACAGAGATCCAGGCTGCAGTGAGGGCCAGTCCTCAGAACCCATGTGCCCAACCCCTGAGTGTCTAAATGTTGCATAAGGAGCACAGTGGGGCTTTTTTTACACACACAAGGCTTTGCATTTGCTGGCTCCTTGATGCAACAAATTGGCAGATGATGCCCTAATGAGAACAATAACACACCACCCTACCACCTTCCATCTCCTGGGCTCTTTTGCAGCTTGTGAAAGGCTCTAAAAGCTTTCACCAGACACATTGCCTGATTTTTAGGGAGTGTCACTAGTGCTGTTTGCCCTAGAGAGGCAGAAGCCTGTTTTTATCCCACATGGTTGCTGCTACAATTAATGTCGGGTAAGTGACCAATAATTAGTCTGATCCAGGAGCCCTGATTCCAGAGATTTTCCCAATAATTTCAGCAGCAGAGGCTGCCTCAAGGGAGCACTTCGATAAACTCCTAATGGGTGGCATGCTGGGGTGCAATCAGCTGGCATCAGACGTGCTGTGCCATTTCTCACCAGCTGATGGTCAGCACCAGTGACTGCGTGTGTGCTGTCCTCCTGTGACAATCTGATCTGTGTTCTCCAGCGTTTTCTATTCAGAGATACCCATGCAGGGCATGGAGAAGTGTTTCAATTTGCTCCATTGTTTCCTCTTGTTCAGTTCTCCAGCTACAGACTTGGGACTGTCTTTACTCTTTGTTGAAATAGTTACTTGGCAGCTCAGATGAACTGCCAAGGGTGGTTATCACCAGGTTGTGATTAAAACTATCCACCAAACAGCTGTTTCTTTGGAAGGAATGTATTGTTTCATTAACCTGTAAACACACAGCAATTAAAATTGGGTTTTGAAACTAGAACAACAAAAAAGCTGTCTGTGTGCTATCTCACTGTTGAGCATGCCATTTCCCATGTGCTCTGCTTGTCTCCTTTTCCTGCAGCATCTCAGGGAGAGGGACTGAGCTGACAGGTGATCTTTTTCGACTTTCAGTTTACCTTTGTCTGCTTTAGGACCCACAGCCAGCCTCTACTTACTTATGCATCTTTATCTGAAGGGGAATCGACTCTCCTTTAATTGCACATGAAGGGGATGATAATAAAATGTTAATTACATTTTCTGCCCGTGCACTGATCTCTATCTGGCAGAATTTGCCCTTGTTGATCCCAGAGCATCGGCACCATTGCAGACACACAAACACAGACATGCCACTCACATGAGAATCCAGGGATCTCCCATTGTTCCCGGGCTGTTCAATGCTTTTCCATTTCAGCAGCTGCATGCAGCATCACTGATGTGGAACTGCTCAGCACATATGCTAATACCAGTATTCACTATACAGGCAATCCCTGCATGAGAGCTAATGTGGGATTTCTTTTGGTGCTGTCTTTTTTTTTGCAGGACTGAAATCTCATTGCTTAAACTGCCTAGAAATGGCCCACTTGTCTGCCTCAGAGGAATCTTAGGCTCACAATAGCCTGTTAAAACATGGAGCTGTTCAAACCTGTATCCATAGCTCCCTGTGTCCTGTAGCACACGTACTGCTGGGATAACTGAGCACCTGTCAGGATTCTATATTGCTAGCCATGAAGTCCTCTCGAATTTATCAACAGAGAAGCTTACACTGCTGCCTGGCAAGCTTTCGTGACTCAACCTTGACCTCTAAGGATCTTCTGAAGATGAGAAAGCATCGAATTCTCCTTGCAGATTTAATCACTGTTTCCTCTGCTGTGGGCTCTGAGTGACAAGATGGTAGAGATATCCTTAGCTCAGACAAAACCACCTGCAAGGAGTCGCTGCTACAAAGGCACAGACCACTCACTTGTGCCAAACATTGTGTTTGGCATCCCAGGTTCCCACACAAAGCACACAGCAAAGCAGAAAACTGCCCACAGCCACAGCAAAGCAGAAAACTGCCCACAGCCTGAGGTGACCAAATGACCATCCAGGTCACTCAGCCACCTACCAGACACCGAGACTCTGGGCCATGTTTGAACTGCTGGCCCAAGGGCAAGGCATTTTCTATATCCTTGCTGTTCCCTGAGCTTCAGAAGGATGCTTTCAATCTTGTAAAAAAAAAAAAAAAAGCCCAAAACATGGTAATGAGGCATCAAGCAACACTAGACTGCCACTAGAAGCCACCAGAGGTGAGTGCTGAAATATTCCCACCTGCTAATAGTGAATCATTCCATTACAACTCCAGGAAAAGCAAATGTGACTTGTCCTGTGCACTGATGTTTTCTCAAGCACTGCTTCCCACACAAGTCCAGGTTTAAGTGCTCTCTATTCTGGATGCTCCCCATTTCCCAGAGCATGTCTCAGAGTTGGAGACAGCTCCATTGCTGAGACAATGCATTTCTCACCTGCTGATTGCAATTAGCCACTGCCAGCCAGGGCCTGGTGAGCTGAGGAGCCAACAAGAAGCAGAGACCTTGGCAGCACATGTGCTGAGAACAAACAAGAAATGCAGTGCTGAGATCCTGAGGTTCCTCCACCACCAAACAACATTC